>NC_083323.1:93243531-93843531 GCF_963455315.2 Globicephala melas | reverse complement strand
GGTGTGCAGCGGTGGCCTTGCGTGTACCAGCCTGGCTGTGGTGTGGCCAGAACAGTGCTGGCATCCCTGACAAAGACTCCAGGTCAAGAGACAGTTTGGGACCAGTATTGTCTGAAGCCTAATAATTAGTACTCGGATAAATAGATCTGCCACTGGTGTAGCCAAGAGGAACCGTACCTGAGATGTTATAAAAGGGGAGCAGGCGTTTGCTGAGTACTTTTCTGGACTGCTTGGTGGAAGCTCAGACAGGGAAGGCAACTTCTTTCCATGTTACTTCCTTCCTTCATTGTTCTAGACCATATATCTTTCCCAGACACTATCTGTGACCGTCACGTCGGCCTCCTGCCAGAGCAGACCACGTGGTCGTGTCTCCTGACTCAGCCATCTGGTCCAGCGCTGTCTTTTCGTGTGTAGGTTTGTGATCACAGGCCGGGCACCCGAGGGGACAGAAGTGAGTTCTCATTTCTTTGGGCCTCTGTGGGTGCTCTCGTGTCCAAATTCCTGCCCTGGAGTTGGCACATCTGGTTTTGGGAACTGGGCAATCTGAAAGATTGGCCCCCTCATGCATTTGGTAGCTGCCGTGTCCTCCTTTCGACTTGAGATCTGAAAAATCCGGGTCATGAGTTCACTTGACTGGTGCCTTGTTCTGTCGAGACCGTGGCTCTCCTCATGGTCTTGACAGTCGTGGCCAGTGATGGGTGGGGACGGCAGGTCAGGATCACTCTCACTCTGCACCTCTCCATCTGGCCTGTCTCCAAAGTGAGGTGCACTGGGTGGGAGAACTGTCACTTAAGGGTGAATTCTGAGTGGCCTAGGTCCCCAGTCTGGGTGAGTCTCCTCTTCTCCCGGTTGTGGAGATCTGAATGACCCAGTTTGGCTGACGACAGCTCAAGTCCCCTGGAAGGCTGCCAGCTCCATGTTTGACTCTGTGCCCCCGAGTCCTGCCCCGGGTCTGCTGACTTGAACACTTTAGGGTGAGTTGGGATGGGAGACCATACCCGTTGGGAAGGCAAGAGGCTTTGCCCTCAGACCCAAAGAAACAAAGCCTCTCTCCGAAGTTGGCATTCTGCTCTTGTGCACCTCTGAGGCTCTGTGCTCCTGGCGGGGCCGTGCATGAGTGGTGAGGGCACGCTTCTCAGAAGCAAAAGTCAGCTGCAGGTCAGAAGCAGTTTTTGGATACGATGGAATCCTGGGGGAATGCTGGCGAGCACAGGAAGGCTGCAGTGGTGATCCTCTAATCTCTTTCAGCATGCTGTAAGGGGATCTTTAACTTTCACCCAGACGGGAGGGAGATGGGCACAGGGACCTAGGTGTTGGGTTACATCTCAAGTAGGGCACCTATTAGTATACCCGTCTTACGTGCTCCCACCCTCCCTGGCACCTTGGCTTTTTCTAAGCTCCCTACCCTAGAAAATGAATAAAGATCCACTGACATCAACGGCAGATTTATTTCTCATTTTCTGGGTGCAAGGTCGTGGGCTCTGCTTGGAGATGTGTGGGACGAGGCCTCGGAGGGAAAAGAACCTTAAAAATGCAAGAAAAGGCAGAAAGCCACGCACACCCCGCCGCAAGGCCCTGCCTGTTATTCCAGCAGAGGGACGAGCCGGGCCCCGGGGTGCAAGTCACTGTTAACCTTAGCCTGCTTTTCTGAGAATTTGTCTATCTCGAAAGATTTGGTGGAATGGCCAAGTGGAGCTTCTGTAAGGTAGGGGGATGCCTGCGCGTGCTTTCGTGGTCAGCCATGGCCTTGAACAGTCCCATTGAAGGGAACGATGGTTCTGGGTACGTTTCCATTTCAACTGTGGTATTTAAAGGTTTGCCATGGCGAGGGGTGTGGGTGGACGGGAGTATAGTCCTCTTGCCTCTTGGTTAGTTTTATCTAGGTTATAGGTGAAAATGAGTTCGCAACACCTCCTGTTTCTTATTTGGGTCCATTTAGGATGACCTGCAGAGCCTAGTTTGGGCAAATCTCGTTATCCTACCTGATGCACATGTTTGTGGACCGCCAGGCTACATGTCAGATGGATTATGAGGAAGGATCCACTTCACAGCTCTGGCCCCCATATTGGTGCTTGTGATTCTTCTTGGGGTCTTGTATATACTTAGGGTGCTTTTCTCTCTTAATCCTTCTGGGACGCCGCCTGGGGCTGTGTTGACAAGGTTGCGCCACTTTGGGGAAGTTTTGGCCTCACGCTTCCCCAGGTGGGGTCCAGCTGGCTGCACTTTGGGCAGTTGATGGTACTTAGAGCTTCAGGGGTTTCCATTTGCCAGAAAGGTAATCTCTCAGCTGGCCCTAGTGGCCGCAGGGCACACATGTTAGGCTTTGGGGGAAATTCACAATTTCAGCTTCGCTCTTTGTTCGCATCTTGTGTACATTAATGGCCTCATTATTGAAGTGCATTGAACTATTGCTCCACAATCCAAAGCCTGGAAAGTAGCTTCTTTGGGTCAGGGAAAGGTTTCTAAGTACAGTTATTGAAGGCTCAAGCTTAAAAACCAACACTGGAGGTTAGAAGTAGCGTGTTCTAGAGGGAACAGTGCGAGGGTAGCTGACACCAGGTCTTTCTGCACTATTTTTAGTTCTGGTCGGGACTGTATGGTGTGGCTTGTGCTTCCTTGGACATCATTCTGCTTTTATTCCAAGGGTTTGTTCTTGTGACTCTGTATATGTGCAGATGTATTGCATGCTCATAGGATCGTATGTCTCAGCAATTATGGCATAATCTGTTTTCCAGCGTATAGAGTGAAAGATTGCATGAAGCCCAGCCTTGTGGCAAAGAAACCCTACATGTAGATGTAAAATATATCTCCTTGGAGGGCTGGCTTCCTGATGGGCTATAAACGGATTGTTAAACAGCAATGCGAGGGGCTGTTAACAAGCTGTTTCTAAGAGCATCTCCCTGGTCTGGTCGGAAAAGGTAATGTGTACATATTGCAGCTATGAAACAGTTTGCCTGTGGTGCTTATATGTTGGTAGATTGTGTGTGTGTGTGTGGGGGGGGGGTATTTTCAGTGGTGAATGGACTGAAAAGATAATTTTTTTCATTGACGTATAGTTGATTTACAATATTGTGTTAGTTTCAGGTGTATAGCAAAGTGATTTGGTTATACATATATGTGTATATATCTATATTCTTTTCTCCAATTCTTTTCCATTACAGTTTATTACAAGGTATTGAATATAGTTCCCTGTGCTATACAGTAGAACCTTATTTATCTATTTATATCTAGTAGT
Source organism: Globicephala melas (assembly GCF_963455315.2). NCBI lineage: Eukaryota > Metazoa > Chordata > Mammalia > Artiodactyla > Delphinidae > Globicephala > Globicephala melas. The sequence continues at coordinate 93,840,296 of NC_083323.1, read as the reverse complement.
GTGTATCTGTTAAATCTGTACTCCTAATTTATTCCTCACCCCCCTTCCCCTTTGGTAGCCATAAGTTTGTTTTATATGTCTGTGTGTCTGTTTCTGTTCTGTAAATTTTTCAGGAATTTGTATTATTTTTTAGATTCCACATATAAGTAATATCATATAACATTTGTCTTTGTCTTTCTGACTGACTTCACGTAGTAAGATAATCTCTACGTCCGTCCGTGTTGCTGCAAATGGTATTATTTCATTCTTTTTTATGGCTGAGTAATATTCCACTGTATATATGTACCGCGTCTTCTTTATCCATTCATCTGCCGATGGACACTTAGGTTGCTTCCATGTCTCGGCGATTGTAAATAGTGCTGCTGTGAACGCTGGGGTGCATGTATCTTGAAAAGATCATTTTAAATGTTGTCTATTTGCTCCTGTGTCAATGTCCACTTTGTCCATTGGGCCGTGTTCTGGTTTAAATGAAGAGGTGTTTGGTCAGCACAGGGTATGGCTCACCCAGACTTCGAAAAGCTTTAGTATTTTATGATAACACCCTAAGTGCGTAATAGCTGCTTTAAGGATTTAGAATACTTGGATGAATAGGTGAATCACCTCCCCATAAGCAAACGAACATTCAAATTCTAAGTTCAGTGAAGCAGGGTTCCTTTTGTGTGTCTAGTCTTATTGGAACTTCTCTTCACATTCAGGTGACATAGCTGGAAATCGGTCCATGGCAGTTTGTGGTACTCTTGGGTTTTAATGAGAACTCTTTCTTGTTTCCAGGATGCCACGCTTCTACTGTGTTCGCAGCTGCTGTGTTGAAAAACAGGTGTCTCTTATAATCCCCTGCCCGGATCAGTTTGCTAGCCTGGCAGAGCCTTACTATTATCGTTTACTTCTTTATTTATTTTTGTCCCATGGAGGTTAGATAACTGCCAGGAGGTGCTGATGAGCAGGATTAATGGGATAGAAGACGGCAGCTCTCCTCGGTGGAGGTTTCTATTAAAAGAATCTGAGAGTCTCAGGCCGTAAAGATAGAGCTACAGAAAACCGTCCAGGATACGACTCACCGGAGAGAAGAGCCAAAAGGAGGGTAGTAATAATAGTTCTGCCAAGTCACCTCTCTCTCCTTCAAAGGCCAGTGTGGCCACAAAAGCCATCCAAGACGAGGGTGGGGAGTGAGGACCGTTCTCTGGTCCACGGGGCACCAACAGACTCATCCGTGGTTGCTTCTCCGGGCTTCTGGGTCCTGTGCGGCCCACACCCCATGTCTCTCAAACTGTTCTTTCTTCTCCATGCTGACTAACACTGTCTCCCTCTGGCCCCGGACTCTTCAGCTGTCTCCCACCTGATCTTCCTTCCTACACCCCCTGCTCCTTCCCAACCAGCCCAGAATGATTCTTGGCAAACAAGAAATTGATCACACCAGGCCCTTTCTGACACTGCAGTTCAGGATGAAACCCAGCTCTCTATCAGGGCATCGAGACCCTGGACAGGCTGCCGTTCTATCACTAGAATCATCTCCACCCTCCTGCCCCACGTTGTGGTCCAACCAATACCTGTCGTTCTCCCAAACCACGTTATGAACTTTTATGCCTGGAATCTTGCCCCGATCCTTCTTCTGCCTGGTAGCCAACTTGTCATCTGAATCCCGTCTCTTAAGCCTTCCCTGGTGCTGTCAGGCACAGCATCCTACAGCCTCGTTGAACTTGTCTCCGTTACTGGCAGCGATCCTGTTATAGTTTGCATGGGCCTCATCCTCTAGCTGGAGTCAGAATGCACCGAGAGCAAGAGGTTGATGGATTCGTTTTATATTTCCAACGTCCAGCTCAGTGCCCGGCACAGAGAAAGTCCAGTGTCCTTTAGTTGAATGGAATTTTTTAAATCAGCAAGTATTTATTAATCTTCTGTTAATGGGCTCGGTGGGCGCTAGGCTCTGTGCTACATTAAGAGAAGTGTAAGTTGAAAACCTTGCACAGTTGAAGTCCTGAGTAAATACCCCTTGAAGGTAGAGGGAGGAAGAAAGGGAGAGACCTCATTTCTGTTGCAGTGTCAGGACCGCATGGCAGGGCCACGCCGATACCTAAGTCCCCCCGTGAGACTCAATCCCTGAACTGACACGTACACACAGAGCACCTGCTAGATCTTTCCATCTTGATGGCCCATGTTCCAGAGAGGAACACAGGCAGCTGGAGACGAGGCTTGAGAACCTTTAGGCTGGTTGCGCAGGGTGGAGCACGGACAGCGCCAAGTGAGTGAACATATCAGAAATCCGTCCTCTTTTCCCGGCTCAGCGTGCCTCTCGGGTCTGGGAGAGAGAGCTGGGGGCTGTTGGTTGTAGTGCGTGCAGTCCTGACGCTGCTGACTGTGATCCTCCGGGAATGAGGGGCCGCCGCTTGCTCTCTGCCTCACCCGTCTGCTCACTGGGTGGCGGAGATGACCCGAGAGCAGGGCAGCTTGCGAGCTTTCTGCGAAGTCTGGGATTGCCCTTCCAGGAAAAGGGAGGGATCTGACCCTTCCGTCCGTCAACTCCTCAGCCGTCTTCTCCAGATCGCTGTTCTCTTCCACACTTTACCTGGGGGGTGATCTCTCTGGAGCTCTAGTTCACTCCCAGTGGGTTGCCCTGGGGGCTAAAGCAGCGAGAAAACTGAAGGTACCACAGGACTAGAAAAGCAGCCCCAGGTCCTGTCATATGGATGGTATGACAGCTTCCACATTTCCATTTACAGTGGAGAGCTCAGTGCTGTGTCCTTAAAGACAAGGCCGTCAGGGGAGTATGTTAGAGTTAGGAACAACCTGACGCGTGTGAGATGGACCAGTCTGGAGAAGCCAGGTATGCTCAGGTACAAGCAGACACACCTGGGCCTTCCATAGGGGCCCAGGTGACTCCTTTTCTCCCTACGCTTGTTGCCATTGACAGACAGGTGGGATTGGGGGCCTCAGGGTAGGTGAGAACTTGCAACTTCCCGATCCCAGCCAGACCCCAGCCAGGGCTCTTTTACAGTTCCCCCCAAACTGTCATCTGCCAGCAGCTCTCTTTCCCAGAGCTGCCCTGCAGCTGCCCGCCAGCCCTCCTGGCCTTGGGCTCTTCCTGGCTGTAGGTGGGGCCGTCTCCATGGTGCCTGACCCCCAGGCCCTTCTGTCCTCTCAGGGTGTCCTAGGTTTCCCTTGCCTTCCAGACAGGCTCCACAAGGGGTTGTGTGGCAGGCAGGTCGGGCGCTGTTGCAGGGATGCTCCTCTGAGCCGCATTGGGCAGCAGCAAAGCCTAGGGCCCTGTGTGCCCAGTGAAAAGACACATTCATGAAGCTGCTGGCGTGCGGGTAGCCGCAAAGCGCACGCCTTCTTCAGAACCCTCAAATCATACACCTCACACCCGGATGACGTGGTGCCGCCCGCGTTCCTCCCACTGTCACTCCCCTGGCCCAGCCTCTCCACTGCCAAGGCCATTGATGGAAGGGCCATTTCCTCCTCTCTCTCCCTTCCGGCCTTACCAGACCCGAGGGTAAGCTTACTCTTCCGGGAGCAGGGGAACCTGGGCCTAGCCCTGGTGGGCGCCGGGTGCCTGAGCATCAGGACAAGCAGTCTAATCTTGGGATTCCCTCCCTTTCGGTCCTGCGAGGCATTACAGTCCTATTTCTAGCACCCTCCTTATGGACACATTTTCCAACCTCTGTGACTACATTAGGGCCGTCAGTCATTGGTTTCACTTGCGTTGCTTAAAAGTTGACCTGCCTACGAGGAAAGTTTCAGGACGCATTCCTTAAGGAGCTGTTGAAATAGAAATAGGAATGAAGTAACAAGTGCCCATGAAATTGTGTGTAGGGGGGCATCCCCCAGCAGGAGTTACCGTGTTTTCCAAACCCTAACTTGTGACATGTCATCTGATAAAGGACTTCTCAGTGTTTTTCGTTTATGTGGCAAGGCTTACAAAAGGTTGCGCTGGTATATTTTAACAACCTAGCGCTTGTTAAAAATAAAATTGCGTGAGATCAGGCCTGTTGCAGAATAGCTTTCCTGCCCCCCAGCCTTCCAGCGTGGCCAAGGTGACACTCAGTGACCGAAGACACCACACTGTGGGTCTCCTCTGTACTTCCTTCATTTTTTATGACCCTTGGCTGGTATTGAGAAGGACCAGTGAGTCTGTTTGTCTTTCTTCTGGATAAAAGTTGCAAAAAGGACACTTAAGCCTTCTGCTTCAGGGCAGAATCCGATCACGCGCTGAGATCAGGAAGAAGTTTCCCCCCTGTGGTATCAGATTGCACAGTTGCCCAGCCAGGTGTGCGCGCTCTGTTAAACACACCCAGGAGCACACGCCTCCTTACTGGCCATCTTCAGAGCAGGATGTTGGACTCCTTGGCCAGCAGCCTGATTCCTTTGGCGCGTCCTGCGCTCTAAGATGGCAGGCAGCTGCCCCGGGTGCTCCTGAACTTGGCTTTCCTCCAGCTGTACTGGACTGACCTCAGGGCCGTGTCTTCAGACCCCCAGAACTCTTTGCAACTCTCACTTTGCAATTGGGTCTAAGTATATACACACCCACTCACGTGTGCACGTGGACGCACGCGCACTCTCACACACACACACACACACACACACACACACACCCATATTCATCTTTAAAGAGTTTTGAAAAAAAAAATGAGTTTTGCATAAATTCACTTCCCTTTCCTGAGCTTTACTTCGGTTCCGACACCACATCAAACCCACACACATTCCCAGAGCATCAAAATGCTGTTCACAGTTAATAGTCGAGTTCTTTAAGGCTTGCAGGGGCCAATCTCAAGCTTGTGCTGTAAGTGACTTCGAAGTCTGATCTAAAAGAAGTTGGGGGGTGGGGAGAGATGGACTTTTTCTTTTTTTTCGGTCAGGCCCCGGCTGTACAGCCTCTTGTGCAATAGGGTAATTACCCGCGATTCCCAGGCTGGCCGGCCTGCGTTTTCTTCCTTTGCGTCTCTATCTCCTGGGGCGCAGTACTTCCTTCTGTCTCTATTATTAGCCAACTTAACTTTCCCGTTCAGTTCCCGGGTTCCTTCTCATCCTCCCCCAGTCTTTCTTTTCCCTGTAAAGTTATTTTGGGGAGCACTTCCCATGTTCGGTTCAGATGCGAGCCTTCTTTTTCTTTATCAAGATAACATTTTCTCCTTCATTTCATCATGCATTCATTCATATTCCCAGAGTAGAAACCCTCACCCTCCAGCACATAATGTGCGGTTTGTGAACCTTTAAAACAGTGTGTGCTGACGTTGAGTTCTCCAAAAACAGGTTTGCTCCATCCCAGGACTGGGCACTCTGGTACCCCTGGTGGCCTCTGGCTTATCTTCACTCTCTCTTGCCCTTCTCTTTGTTCTTTGATGATTCTGCCCAAATCATGTTCCTTCCCCAAATTACTGTTTTTTGGGTTTTTTCCCAAATTACTGTTTTCTTTATTTTATTATTTTTTAAAGCTGAGATATAGTTGCTATACAATATTGTTAAACGTGTACAATATAGTGATTCACAATTTTTAGAGGCTATTTCATTTATAGTTATTGTAAAATATTTCCTATATTCCCCATGCTGTACGATATATCCTTGTAACTTACTTTATACCTAATAGGTTGTACCTCTGAGTCCCCTACCCCTATTGTGCCCCTCCCCCTTCCCTCTCCCCACTGGTCACCACTAGTTTGTTCTCTATATATCTGTGAGTCTATTGCTTTTTTTTTAATATTCACTAGTTTGTTGTATCTTTTTAGATCCCACATACAAGAGATACCGTATAGTATTTATCTTTCTCTGTCTGACTTATTTCACTTAGCACAGTGCCGTCTAAGTCCATCCATGTTGCTGCAAATGGCAAAGTTTTACTCCTTATGACTGAGTAGTATTCCATTGTGTGTATATGTGTGTGTGTGTATATATACACACCACATCTTCTTCATCCATGCATCTGTTGATGGACACTTAGGCTGCTTCCGTGTCTTGTCTTGGCAATTGTAAATAATGCTGCTGAGAACATTGGGGTGCACGTATCTTTTCGAGTTAGTATTTCCATTTTTTTGGCATGTGTATCCAGGAGCGGAATTGCTGGGTCATATGGTAGTTCTGTTTTTAGTTTTTTGAGAAACCTCCATACTGTTTTCCATAGTGGCTGCATCAATTTACATTCCCACCAACAGTGTATAAGGGTTCCCTTTTCTCCACATCCTGCCAACATTTGTTATTTGTGTTCCTTTTGATGATAGGCACTTTGACAGCTGTGAGGTGATAGGCCATTGTCCCAAATTACTGTTTTAGTACTTGTTCATCTTGGTTTGTTCATTTTGTAGTTTATCGTTTCCTTTTTCCCTTTAAGTTTGTCATATTCTTTGGGGTATGCTGGTATTCCTTCCTATTAGTTAGAGATTATTATACCAGTTTTCATTACCTAAATTTGCTAAATGGACATAATAGTATTTGGTATTTATATCAAGCAAGCCCTTTGGAAATAGGGGAAGGAAAGTAGGTTTTAGGCAGCTTTTGGTATAGTGATAATTCCAAATTTATAATAATTGAGAAATAGTTCATGTAATTCTTACAGAGGAGAAGCTTGAAAGTTACTCTTTTTGTAATTTATGTGGATCTCATTCAGTTTGGGTAAGAAACCCAGTTTAAATGTATGAGTTTTTTCATTAATGGCCTTAGAAATTATTATAATTATTGCTTTAATTTCAGCAGCTAATAATTAATCTTTGTATGTTAAGAGTTTTAATGTTGGTGATATATTACTGTAGGGTATTAGCCTATTGGGAATTATAATTTTCTCATTTTATAGTAGAGTTTATGGTGCACAATGTGCTGCATATAAGTAGTAAAACTGCATTTCCTTAAATGGGCTTTCCTTGTCAGACTTTTACTGAAGTAGCCATATTCTCTGACATTTTATTACCACCCATTTGTAAGATTTTTCGGTATAAGCGTAGTTTCAACATACACTGTTCTGGGAATAGAGGGAAAGAGTTGAGGGAATTCTGTTTGAGTCATACCCCACCAAAGAGCAACCTCATTTTAGTAATGAAAGCAGAGAAGTTCTCACTCTTCTAAAAATGTGGGGAGAAGATTTAGGGAGGTGGCTTATAGGCTCAGTTTTAAGACCAGGCCAGCTATACGTACTAATTCCCTCTTTGTAAATGAGAAGTAAAGCTTGAATATGGTTTGGTGGTCGGTGAAATTTCCTTCCACTTAAAGCATGACACTGCCATAAGTATTAACGCCTTGAAACTTGCCTGGTAGGGTTTAAAATGTTCTGACTGCCGAGCACTTGTCGTTCGGAAGATGGTCATTAGAATTAGGGTTTAGACACTTAGAGCTACAGCTTTGAGGAGTTTCAGACAAGACTCAAACTAGAACCCAGGTCTTCTGACTCCCTGCCAGCTTCCTGATTTCTAACTCAGTAGGTGGTTTTATTTTAGAAGTATTTTCTAAATAACAGATCAGTTGAAGTCAAATCACTCTACTTAGTGGGAAAACTTTTTTAAATCAACCAGGTGAACAGAGTGAATATGTCTCCTTTTCAGTTGGGTGTTTTTGGTCATGTGAAGAAAACCGCAAACTCAGAAGGTCTTCATGTTTGGATTAAAAAAAAAAACTCAAAGCGATTAAGGATGGTGGAGTGGGAAGTAGACCTTATACATAACACACCATCTGCTCCCCTGTCCGGCTGCCTGCACTCCTGCTGGGTGTTTCAGGGCTCATTTTAAGGCGAGAGGTTGGTTCCAGCCCCCTGACCACTCTGTTTCCTTCTGCTAAAAAAACCTGTGATCCTGAGTTTTTAATTTTATAATGTACTTCGACTGTGAAAAGAAACCAACTCCCGGCCCAAACTGAATGGCCTCCGAGATCCCGTTAAGCAACCAATACTCTGAACACCACTATGTGAAAATGCTTTCCTAGGATGAGCTCAAAGCGTTGCATCCTCCAAATAAAATCTATCTGCTCGCACTTAGATTGTTCAAAGGCAGATGGTAGGCAATTGAAACAGAGAGGCAAGCTGGCAGAAGGAAAAACAAAACCACAAATATCTGTACGTGAAGGTGATCTACGTGCTTGCCAGCCCCCCTCCTAACTTCGTTAACACAGCAGTGTAGCAATTAAATAACACGGCAGCTCAGACTCATATGGCTAATACAGTTGCCCTCCGTTAATGGGGTGAAACAAAGCTTGCATGTGATAGACAGTGCTACTCACCGAAAGGCAGAGCCAAAGCAGAGTTGAAGAGGGAATCGGCACAAGAGCCCACACGCCATGCCACCCGTGGCAGACGGCCACCTTACTGAAACCTCGGTGACCCTCACCACGTGTAATTGGGGTCCCCGGTATGAAATGTTTGCCCTTCAGAGTTGCCACGTCTTCAGGAAAGGGACCACCCAGCAGTACTGAGCTCCGGATTGGAGTGAGGGAAGGAAGGTGCTGAGCCAAGTGCCCTGGAACATCAGAAGCCCCCACTGCAGTTGCCGTGTGGGAAACCCCAGGTCCTCCCGGGATGAATGCAGTTGCCATCTCACTGCCCGGGAAGACCGCGTGATGATGAGAAAGCCCTTTGCGAATCCCTCAGCCTTTTCCCTGTTGGGAGGATGCTCCGGGCTCTAAAACCCGGCCTTCCTCACTAACCTGGAACTTGAACATTCAGTGACAGAAGGGAAGGGAGAGCATCTCAGTTGCTGGAGCTGGTACTTGTGAGCGGCTCTCCTGCAGCCCATTCGTGGCCCTGGTGGTGTCAGGCCCGGGTGTTCTCAGGGCGTGGGCCAGGCTGCGAGGGGGCAGCGCTCTGAGGCGGTGGGAGGGCTGAGCGAGGAGGGGGTGTGTGGCTTTCTTCTGCGAGAAACAGTCTGGGGACGTCTGTGAGATGGCTCTGGAGAGTGGGCTGAGGCAGGAGGGGAGAGGTCACGTGCAAGCAGAATGAAAGAAGGGCTCTCGTGGCATCCAGAGGAAGGTAGTCAGGGAATTAAACCTTTTGCTGCCTGAGTAACTGAGGGACAGCTCAGAAGAGTTCTACGTGTGCAAAGGCAGCAAAGCCAGGTCTAAACCTTGAACTTCTTAGTCATACAGAGTTCACATAGGAGGTGCCTGAGGAGCAGTGATGTTGGATAAAAGATTGCATTCCTTCACAAATCAGCGTTTTGTCCTCCCAAGCCCTCCCCATTTTATAGTTGTAGTTGTTCCAAATACATCGGTTTTGTCTCTTACATAGGAGGGCTGGTCTGATTTTTATTGCCGGATTCCATTTTCAGTTGTTTTCGTGACTAATGGTCCCGCGTTTGATCCTGGCCCGAAATTGCCGGTGTCTGTTGTTGCAGTGATCTTTCCTCTCCCCCGACCAGCCCGGTCAGACTCTGGCCCGTGGTCTCCAAACTGGGGTTTGGCAGTGATTCACGACTGTTGTGAGTGCAGTTCAGTAATAGAGCTCAGGAATGGAGCGGCTGGCTCGTGGAATTTGGTTGGAGCAGGTGTCATTTTTATTCCTCTGCCAATGCAAATGTATCCCAGAGACTTTTCCTTTACCCAGAAAGAATGACCTCCGTACCCGCTTCCCCTGAAAGGTACAAGGTAACGGTAACGCACATGTGACGCGTTGGCTGGCGTTTACCTTGGGGACAGCAGACGTCCCCGCCGCCCCCCAGGCAGGACAATGTGCGGAATCCAGCAAACAATAAAGGGCTTGAGCTCGCGTGGCCAGATCGTTAGCTTCCTTCCTTTTTTGCCTAGATTTTTGGGAAGTCTTTGCTTGCGAGCTGCACAGGCCCTGGGACATCGCGATGTAAAATGCCAGAGGATGTGCAAATGGGCGTGTGGAGGAAGAGGGAAAGCAGGAATTCTGGGCCAGGGAGCAGATGGCCGGCCGGTGACCCAAGAAGGGAAGCTCAGGCTTTTAAAGTGGAAAAAGAAAAAGTAATACTTTGTTTCACGAGTGATTTTCATTAAGTAGCACCGTAGCTCCATGTTGGAAGATTCCAGAAGCTGTTGGTCACAGCGAGCCTGTCTTTAAGGGTTTGTGATCCAAAGGGGTGACAGTCTCTTTTGTGTCATGAAGATGCGCAGAAAACAGAAAATGGAAGCACCCTTGGCTCGGCACCATCTGGAGCTCTGCTAAAATGTGTCCTGTGGCTCGGGACTTAGGGGATTTTGGGGGGTTTGTTTCTGGTGTTTTCCCCACGATGACCGGGTTGTGCAACACTGCACTTGGGAGGCAGCTGCTTCCTGCTTCTCTTTTCCAGGAGAGCGTCAATGTCTATCTCCCGGCCTGATGATGGAGGCGAGGGATGAGGAAGGAGACAGCTCGGCCTCTGCTCTCTCACTGCTCCCCTGTCCTCCAGGAGCTGGGAACGGGGTGCTGGGACTCAGGAGGCCGGGGGGCTGTGTGTCCTTGCCTTGCCGAGGGCCATACAGAGCCTGGCGGTGGTGTGATGGAGGCCACGGCCCGACTAATGTTGGAGGGAAGCTGCAGCCCCTCGGTCAACACTTATCGAAGGGATCAAAGGCATCCTGGGCTGTGTAGGTCCACCCAGTCCCCCCTCCAGCTCCTGGGGCAGGACTTGCCTCTCTGTGGGCATATATTTATTTACAGTTACAGACCTAGCGGTAGCCACAGAGGTGAGCCTAGTTTTCCAACCCACACAAGTTTATTACTATAAGGAACAATAACACAGGAATGTTTTCTTAAGGTATGCTGTTGCCCCAGAGCACCTGTAGCTCCTGGGTATTTTTGGCTTGATCTCAGAATTAACCAGAAAGCATTCAGCAGGGACCTCGTAGAGATTGCCATTTGTACTTCTGCTACAAAGGGCAAAAATGAAGCAAGTGATCCAACAGAAAAAGCCCTTGGAAGTCCTTTAGTGATGCTAACACGTATTTGAAAACTATTATATGTCACCGAGCGGGGGCATCTATGCAGTCAGTCCTTTGGAAAATGCACTCTCCCAAACTTCATGATACGGCCCTTCAAGTCAGTGCAGAGTGTACATTCAGAGGAAATGTCAATTTGAAGCTCAGACATGGGCTTTCCCCTCCCCTTTCCAGAAAAACATACTTAAGGAGGAGTTAAGTGTACCTAGAAATTGGTAAATGAAACAATACTGTAAAGAAAAAGCCATTGAAGGTGAGTTGAATGTTCCTATCTTGTTCCTTGCGCTGTGTTTCTGGCCACAGTCTATGGCCACTACTTGCTTGTCCATGTCGCTCACTTTCCTCGTTAGTTTGGAAGGGACCCAGGCTGGGCGATGGCTCTGGAGATGATGGCAAGCAGTCACTGGGGCTGGGAGCTGCCAAGTGAGGCAGAGTGATGGGGCATGCAAGCTTCATGCATTTTTCTTGGCCTACGACGCCCACCACGTGGTCTGTCCCCGCCCCTCCCCTCTTTTCTGAGACTTGCTTTACCCACACCAGCTCCTGAGGATTCTACACAGATACCATCCTCTCCTCTCCTGGCCTTTGCACATGCCATTCATCTTCCGGAAACACCCCTCCCATCTTTCTTCTCCCGACTGACTACTCATCCTCAGGTCTCACCTCCAGGAGACTCTTCCTGGCCCCTGGAGTCTGGGTGAGATGTCCTGCTCAGTGCACCCATTTTGAAATTTCTGTCACCTGGTCTTGGAATTGCCTGTTTATATCCATCTACGTGACAATAAGCCCATCAAGTCAGGGCCCCCCCGGGTTTGTGTCTGTGACCACAGTGCTGGACGTTGAGTTGGCCCCCAGAAATACCTGTTGACTGAAGGGACGTGTAGAAAACGGAATCTGATCTTTGATTCATTCTGTATGTAGCTCAGTGTCTGATGCTCTTCAGATCCCGATACTTCCTATCAGGCTCTGCAGGACTGTTCGCTGAGCGGATCTGCAGTGTTGTCAGATGTAGTCAGGTCGTTACAAGTTTGTTTATGCAGAGGACAACATGGAGTTTTTTATTTTTAGTTGTGAATTCAGAATCTTGAGTTATACATGAGCTGTGGTGGGTTTTTTTAAATGGACTCTCTGCTTACCGTTAAATCCAAACCAAATCATCTAAAGGAAGGTCTCCCTTATCATTCGCTCCTTCCTGCAAAGACACTGCGGTTCTCTGGATGTGCCTGTGAGACAGGAAAAGCCTTCACAGATCAATTCTAGTTGCTGCCTCTGGAAAAGGTGAGGAAGATAGATGGGTCTGGCTTTTGAGGAACCTTTCCCCTCTCCCTCCCTCCCTCCCTCCCTCCCTCTCTCCCTCTCTCTCTCTCTCTCTGTCTCCCTCCTCCCTCCCTCCCTCTCTCCCTCCCTCCCTCTCTCTCTCTCTCTCTCTCTCTCTCTGCCACTAATTACAAAGCTGAACTGAACTCCTGCTGAGAATCCAAGTTCTTTCCTGACTCTAAATAAGACAATATAGATGGCACGTGCATATCAGGACTCTTTGGAAATATACTTACATACATACACGCATACATGCACACACACACACACAGCCTTTGGCCTGACATGATGGCCCTACGTGAAGACCTGTCCTTGTTTCCTAAGCAGTTGGCCTGCTATGTGATGTTTATGTGACTCTTTCTTGGTTGGTTTATTGGGATATAGCTAAAATAACATGAGAGATAGGGTCCAATGACATGGATTAATTGGACAAATACGAACTGAGGACCTGTGATAGCCAGGATACTATTGGAATTGCCACGGTGAAGACAGGCCTCCGATTCAACAGGCTGGGTGTGTAATGGGGTCAGGCTAGTGCCACTCTGTAACTTTAGGGGCAAGTCATTTATCCTCTTTAAACTTCCCGTTTCTTAACTGTACAGTGAGGGTAGCAGCACCTGCTTTATAGGGCCGCTAAGAGCACCTGCCGTGTTAACGTTGGTCACACCCCACCTGACGAGCCCCTGTTCATCCTTGACGTCTCTCAGGTCCTCCGACCTCCCAAGGCAGAGCTTTGTGCTCCAGCTCTCCCTGGTCCCTCGGGCAGGCAGCTGTGGCCCTTAACCCCTCGCTGTGGCGTCCTTTGCTTTGGTGCCTGCACCTGGGCCAGACTCTTCCGGATGAAGGGCTGCAGTGTACCCATCTCTATAATCCGGGGCCCTCGGGGTGTCTAGCACATGGCACTTAAAAATTTTTTTTACTTTATTGAAATATAGTTGATTTAGAATTGTGTTGTGTTAGTTTCTGGTGTACAGCAAAGTGACTCAGTTATACATGTACATATATTCATTCTTTTTTAGATTCTTTTCTCATATAGGTTATCCCAGAATATTGGGTTGAGTTCCCTGTGCTATACAGTAGGTCCTTATTGGTTATCTATCTTATATATAGTGTGTGTGTATGTTTTACGTATATATATATATATATTTTTTCGTATTCTTTTCCATGATGGTTTATCACAGGATATTGAGTATAGTTCCCTGTGCTCTACAGTAGGGCCTTGTTGTTTATCTGTTCTATATATACTAGTTTGCATCTGCTAACCCCAAACTCCCAACCATCCCTCCCTCCCCCTTGGCAACCACTGGTCTGTTTTCTATGTCTGTGAGTCTGTTTCGTAGGTAAGTTCATTTGTGTCATGTTTTAGAATCCACATATAAGTGATATCGTATGGTATTTGTCTTTCTCTTTCTGACTTCACTTAGTATGATAATCTCTAGGTCCATCCATGTTGCTGCAAATGGCAGTATTTCATTCTTTTTTATGGCTGAGTAATATTCCATTGTATATATGTACCACGTCTTTATTCACCTGTCGATGGACATTTAGGTTGTTTCCATGTCTTGGCTGTTGTAAATAGTAGCACATGGTACTTGATGTGTGTTTGCTGCTGAATAAATTAAAGAACAAAGCTTATGAATGACCAGGTACCACACATATCATATTATGATTCTAAGAACTTTGGGCAAGAAAATAGAACAAAAAGGGAGAGTGCTTTGAGGCCCTGGAGAACTGCAAGGAGAGCCTGGCCTACCCACTGTTATTACAAGGCTGTAAATGTGTGATGCTTTCTACCATCGATGCTGATGTTTGATCAGACATCAAGGCAAAGAAACCCCCTGAGGTTAGGGCGGAAGTGTACTGAGTGCTTAACCTACAGGTTAGCCACATGGCTTCTAGCTAACGAGACTCGCAGGTCTAGGTGGTTGACGAGGAGAGGCTCGTTTTGGTCTTCTTATGCCATGTTCTCCCCAGCTCACATGCCGGCACCTTCTTCCTCCAGTTTCCTCTCATCTCGCAGAAGGAAGTGCGTTTCTCCTAGTCGCCTTTTTTCCACTCTGACTATACCCCTTTTTTGTTGTTGTTGTCCATATAAGCTAGAGCATTAATATGATTATTAATAACATTTGCGTTGAAAAGAAAATGTTCTTCTCCATTGTGGGATATGTGTGTAAAATCTTCAACATGGTCTGAACGTGCGGGAAATTAAGGGGTAAGAACGTTTGGGAAAAGATCGTGTCTTGAAGGATTATTTTTTCTCTCTACCCATCTCTTTGGCTCTCAGCATTGAAATCATGGTAAGGTCAGATGGTTGTGTGAAAAGAAGAGCCAATCAGCAGTGTGTGCAGTGTTCTAGTTAGAGTAAGTTCTTAGCGATTGATGGACGGATGGACAGACGGACGTGGTTTTAAGAACATTCCTTCTTGAGTAAAGCTTGGTAATTCTCCCCAGTCTCCTTCCGTCCCTTCCCTGGTTTCTGCAAACTGGGGCCATGGAGTGATCTCCTTTCACTCTTTGCAGGGCTGCTGCAAAATTCACTTAGGGGATGTTAAATGATCTTGATGTCTCTCCAGTCTATAAATAAACCTTTTTTTAAATGGGGCCATCACGGGATTTGACTGTATTTATTTTTGTCGCTCTCTCATTCTTCTCTCCACTCACAGGGAACTGGCACATTTAGGAAGAATTTCCCTCATTGGTAACATTCAATGATTTGTGTCTTTCATAGGCCATTGTCTCTCTCCCGATATCAGAGCCAGAGGAACAGGCAGTTCTGTACTTTCAAGCATGCTAGTTCTAGGGTCTGTGAGCGGTCTAGGGGAGGAATCACGCTCCGACTGGCATCCATCATTGTGGCGTCCTCTGGGTCTCACACAGCTTCTCATCATATTACTCTTCTTGAGTTTACACGTCTCTTGATTTCATTTTCCTTTGCCATCACGATGTAGTGGGACTAGCACTTGGCTGGGAATTAGGACGAGCTGTGTCTTTGGGTCAGACAGTGTTTCTGGTTGGTAGTTTTTTCCTCTGTAGAAGTTGAGACATCCAGCTTGATAGCTTCTGAACGCTGAAAGGATGCAGGCGGGATTTCAATCTGTCATATCTTATGCTTTCTGGGAGCATTTTGCTCAGCCATGTGAGTGATTCAAAAAAATCTGTGTTCCCATGAGAAACAAAGGGAACTCTGCCGGCCCCTTCAGGTGGTAGCTGCTAAAAACAAAAACCCTACAGTTGTTGGGGGCAATCAGTGTATTCCAGCTCTATTGATAAAAATCTAGAAACCAAATGGCAAAGTTGACCCATGCCTATCATTTAACATCCTCAATGTTTACATTTTCCTTATTTCTAAATGACTTCTGATGCTGGAGTATTTTGCGTCCTTCGTTTTTGATTGCAGACCCCTCTCCCCCTTAGTGCTGACGCTACAGCTAAAGCTGACCTCATCCCAGAAGTCGAAGTCCATGTCCAGCTGAGCCAGGGACTGCGTCAGGGCAAGCACCTCGCATATAATTTGACTCAGCTGAACACATTGATTTTCTTGCAGCCAGGGATTAACTCCCTCCATGGAAGACTCACATGAGGGGAAGAACAGACAGCAAAGTATTTGTTAAAATGATGGACTGTCCTTATTTCGCCTTCCAGCAGCAAAGCAATCTACTTGGAAACTAATTAGAGCATTTCCCCAACGGTGTTGATGATCCACTTCTCCTGGCTGTAATCTGAACACTCCCGGGGTCTCCTAGACAGTCCTGCCTGTGTCAGGACCCAGCTGTCGACCGGGCCCCCATCCCTCCATCTTTCAGCCCATCTCCCTCGAGGAGGAGAAGGTGGAGAGAGGCCCATTCCTTCAAGTGACTCTGAGACCTTTTCTTTTAGGCTTGTTGTTTCAGAAGATTTTTCACTCCTCTGCGATGCTCCTTTCTGCATCTTTCCTTTTGGATCCCAGGGTGGACAAGGGAAATGTGCATCGTCGTTAATATCATATAGAGAGAGTTAGGAGATCTCAGGGTCCTCCGGTTCTGGTCCACACTTCCTGGAGGCACAGGAGCGAGCTGACCTTTTCTGGGGAAGCCCACGGGGCCAGCCTCTCTTCTCTGCATCCCACTGAGTCTAGACTGCATTGCTTTGTAATGTGGCAAGCTTGCTTTCCACGTGGAAGGAGGATAAGGGTGATCTTTGTCATGCTGAGGCAGCGCTAAGGCACGTGCATCTGGGTTCATAGCAGATGAAGCACCACCAAGGGCATTGGGTTTCTTTGTTTTTCAGGATAATTTTCGTGTGGCTCATGTATTGAGGAGCAGACACGCCCCCCCCCCCCCTTTTCTTTCTGTTACAGTTCTTTCTGTTACTTTCTTTCTGCTAAAGATTTGGCTTCTGGGCCTTAGATAGTCACTTACATTGTTACAGTTAGCTGTTAACACTTTTTAGCCAACTTTATGCCCCTTTCTGGCGGGTTTCTGGTATTTTTTTGTTTTCACACATCATAAACCACCAAGTCCAGTGAGTTGCATGGGATGATGCCGAAAATCAAGAGGTAAGACTGAAGTTAGGAATGAAGTTCCTGACTATAAGTTTGACGTTCATTCTCGCCACTGGCTAAAGGCTTCAGACCATAGTTCAGTGAGCAAATCTATACAGCATATATATGTACATTTTTTGCATTGATCATCAAGGCTAGCACTTTTTTTTTTTTTTCCGGTACGCGGGCCTCTCACTGTTGTGGCCTCTCCCGTTGCGGAGCACAGGCTCCGGACGCGCGCAGGCTCAGCGGCCATGGCTCACGGGCCCAGCCCCTCCACGGCATGTGGGATCTTCCCGGACCGGGGCACGAACCCGTGTCCCCTGCATCGGCAGGCAGACTCTCAACCACTGCGCCACCAGGGAAGCCCAAGGCTAGCACTTTTAATTTAAAGATTCTGCCTTGATTAGGTTCAATTTACTAGACATAAACTCATGAAATTTGTTTGACTTTCTACCAGACCGTTTTCACTTCACATTTCACAGATAACACACAGACTTCGCCACACTCTTCGTACTAGTGCCTACATTATAAATAAGATATTTAAATTATAATGCAACTAAAGTAAAATAAAAATGTAAAAGGAACACTAATAAATGAATTTACTCATCCTTTCTCGAGAAATTCATTTATTCATTTATTAATTCATTTATTGATCTGTTTTTAGCCATGATGCATCTACCAGTAGACTGTCACTGGCTAATTTATATATAGGTTCAGAATACTAGGAATGGAAAGAGCAAAGGGGGATCAGCTTTCCCTTCAGACTTCTTTGTAAGTCTGGCTGTTCCATTCTGTAACTCTCATGCCTCAAAGAACTGAGGGCAGACCAAGAACCTGAGTTTAAAGTTTGTTTTCCTAGAAATGTCATCAGAATGTAAACTCAGAAACAGACTGCCCACAGAGGAATCCCCTCAGGAACTGTTGTTACTTTTTCCCTGATGTTACCGGTTTTCTTGTAGGATTCCACGTAATAGTAGGTACTCCGTAAAGTTGCCTCCCAAACTTCCGTGTTTAGTTCCTCTTTCCGAGCGGCGTTTGATTCATTACTGTGCAAACATAGGCATAAAGAAAGCCTGACCTGCCTAAACACTGTGTTGCAAAATTAATTGATAGTTAATTCCTCAGATGCATGTTGCCACATGGACAGAGAATTAGGATGGTGGTTTGTCACGGACATTGACAGTGGAGTCAGAGTGATTCAAGGGAGTTGGCCCTGCATGTGAGAAGTTTTAGGAACAGCATGACCAGTTAATTTCACTTATTTTCCTATTAGTATTTGCCCAAGATGAATGTAAACCTCGTGTATATCTAAGAGTTCTTTCGATAAGTACAAAATAATTGTGATACATTCTTTTTTTCTTAGTGGTAGATAAATCAGTGCGTCATAGATGGATTCTCATCTGTGGTTTGCTTTGACTCATTGCTAATTTGATAAACTAAATGAGCATCTGATTTTATTTAGCTTTAAAAAAATTCTTTGTGTTTTTTTTTTCCTTTCACATTTTACTTAGGCTTTCTCTACCCTAAGATCAAATAAATATGCAATTAAGTATACGGAAGACAACCTGTTTCATTTTTCCATTAAACTTTAAGGTTTTATTAACGAAATTTTCACACATATTCCAAAGTTAAGAGAACAGGCCAATGAACTGTATATGCTCATCACTCAGTTTCAACACTGATCAATGCATGACTAATCTTGTTCTTTCTGTATCCTATGGCCACCCTTCTCACCTCTTTCCCACCCTATTATTTTGAAGTTTAAATCCTCCTGTAACGTCACCTATAAATACTTAAGTGTGGGTCTTTAACAGGCTTTTTTTTTTTTTTAATAAACAAAACGTCATCATCACACCTAACAAAGCTAACGGTAATTCCTTCAAGTTATCGAATATCTGGAGTTCAAATGTGATACCTAGTAGTGTTTTAGGCACTGAGCATACAGCCTATAAAGGTAAGGGCCAGAAGCTTTTAATATCCGTGAGGCAATATTCTAGTGTGAGGAAACAGACACAAAATGAGTAAAATAAAAAGCATTTCTGTGAATGCTGAGTGCTGGGTGATAGGACAGAAAACATGGCCCAGGTGGAGGGCGGGGGGCTTCAGGCACGGTGGTCTGGAGAGGCGTCCTGGGAGCCGAGACGGATGGGTAGCAGGAGCTGGGAACAGCTTCCAGGGCGGGGAGTGTGCAGTTGGCGCGCTAAGAGTGGTGGGGCCTGTGCAAGCTCAGCCAACCAAGCCGACTTGTTTCACCATTAATGCTGGCTTTAGTTGTCATCGTCTGTACTATGTAACTTCTCAGTGCTTCCCTTCTTGGCAAGATAAATAGAAGGAACCAGCCAGACTGCGCTCCTACTGAACTTCGTGATCATTTTCGGCTGATTTGTTTGTCAGTTATGCTTAGTTGCCTCTTGACCTTCCAGGAAAAAAAAAGACACTGAAAATTCAGGCTACTTAAAGACCCTTTGAAATACATAAGGTCCTAAGGGCTCAAATTCTTATCTCTATAATAATAGAGCTCTAATTTCTGCAGGGCAGGTTCCCTCTTGAGATTGGGGCACTTCCTGATTCTGGGTAAAATAAAAGTGACAACTTTTTTTTTTTTCTTGTGACTTTTTAATACTTCTTCTTCTTATCTGGGTAAAAACCAGGAAGTGGGAAATGAATGTATAGAAACCAACAATACACACACACACACACGTGTGTATTTTCATGTGCACGTGAATATATACGTGGGTAATACGGAGGAGGGAAAGGATGCAGAGGGAAGATGGGCTTTGTCAACTTTGATTTAAATGTAATAGCAAATTAGGGTACATTCTTGTCTTAATCTTTTCTGTAACAAAGATAAAATGGGGTATTATGTTCACATGATTGAACAAAAGTGGATGATTTTAGCATTCTTCTTCTCAGCCATTAAAAGAAGAGTTTGAAAGAAACAGTCTTTACATATACACACAAAGAGTTTGTCAGCCTTTTCTTCAAACACAGCTAGCCACAGTCAGACTAAACATTGGTAGACATTTCATTTAGTCCACAGAGGAGATATTTGTTGATTCACATATTTTCTTTGTATAAGAAAAGCTTCAAGGTTAGTATTCATCACTGAATGTAACCCAAAGTAAAATTCCGTTGTGTTGTAAAACAGCTTAAAATGTTATTTTTGATTTAATCTAGAAAATTCTATCGCCTTCACTCCTGAAAAGGGTTCTCGTATCTTAGGTTTAACCATCAGCTACATTCACGTCTGTGGATAGTTTTGCAATATATGAACTTGTTACTCATCCAAATTTATCTTCTGCCAAACACCAGTGCCCTTGTGTTCCCTGGGGACTAACTATTGGATTTTTCTGCGCAGGACGTGGGGTACCCGTAGTGAGTTAGAGAGTTTATGGTAGATTCAGTTTGTCTTTATTTACTCAACCGCTCTTCCAGGACCTGGAGCTGTCAAAGGCAAACCAGGAAATTATTGTTTACATCTGTCAGGAATTCCTCATTCTCTCTTGTATGAGCTTTCGTGCCCTCCAGAGACCATTCTGCATACCTTGATCGTCAAGAGGGGTCCAGGATGTATTGATATTTGGAGTGGTACCTAGATTGTATATCAACAACTTCGTCTGCTGTGATTCTCAATGCTCTGCAGTATCTGTTTTCTTAAAATTTAAGTTTACTTGGCAATTTTTTTTTTTTAAATAAATTGGGTAGACACGTCTCTGGGAGTTCAACAGTCAAGTTCACGGAGTATGAGAAATCAGCAGATTAAGTGAGCTAATGCACGTGAAGAACTTAGTACAGTTATAGCCAAAGTAGGGCTTAATCAGTATGAGTGTGTTGTTAAATAGCCAGCATTTATTGTGTTCCTGCGTTTAAGACCCTTTCAAACATTGTAGGGAAAGAAAAGCACGTGAGCTGCAATCTTTACCTTCAAGGAACTTGTAGCCTAATGGAGATAAGACATACGTATAAGAAGATAAGTAGCATCAAAAAGCAGTACGTCATCAATGCCAATTGCGAATGTGTGCTAAAGGGGTTTAAAAGAGGGAGAGAGTTCGTTGCAGTAGAACTAGAATAATGATAATAATGACAGCAGGCACCATTGATCGAGTGCTTCCCGTGTACTCAGTACTGTTTGAGGATTTTACAGGCATTCACTCAGTCTTCATGTCAGCCGTGTGAGATGGGCATTTCTATTCTCATTCCTATTCTACAGGTCAGGAAACTGAGGCACGTTTGCCAACTGGCCTGGCTCACAGGCCAAGGGGATGGTGGGACCCCCATTAAGATTCTGGGCTGCTTCACTCCACAGCCACAGTCTTATCCATACCGGGGTGGTCTAGGGATGCCTGATGAAGGGGGCACCTTTTAGGCAAAGGAAGCAGACCACCTCACAGAAGCAGCCGGTGTAGGCAGGGAAAGAGTGACAGGTGGCGTTTCAGAGGCATATTTAAAAGGCCTTCAGTGCAAGTGAAAAGCATTTGGACTTGATGGGAAAAGCAGTTAGAGAACCAGTGAATGAACTTACCAAGAAAATGATCGCCCAGCACCCTGGGAGGATGGCTCTCACAGTGAACACTGGGTGTGTCACAGGGCAACTATTACGCTTTGAGTCTGGCTTTCTGATCATTTCTGCTTCAGTCTTGTGACTGTCCAGTGGTTTATTTGATTTTCCATGAGGCCTTTCTCCCTTGGCCTTGAGGGATCAATAACTACCAGATCTCGGTCCTCAGGCGCTGTGAGCTCCGTGTCCCACTCGTCTTCCCAGCAGCTCGCACAAGGGCTAAGTGCTGGAGGGTAACCTGCCTACTTACCTGGAAGAAGGGAAAGCCCCAGGTGGTGTCACTCCCCCTCTGGGATCCCTTGACTCTTTTCTGGATTTGGGGCCGAAGAATGCAAAACTACATTTCAGAGCAGCCTTAGAAACACGGGAGGATGGTGCGGGCACACGGAGGACCTTCTGGGATAACTGCAGCCCCAGCTGTCCCTCCAAGCCTGGCTCTGAGTCCCCAAGGGCTAATTAGAGGAATCCTTTGTGATCACCTGCTCAGGACTGCGTACATTTACAGAGCAAGGTTACAGGCAGTAGCCACAATTTTCTCTGCCATGCTGATGAATCTAGGATTTAAACAAAGGCTCCAAGCAAACCAAGCTCCCGTTAGATGACGTGGGGCCCCTGGAAATGTGGGAAGGACGGGGAACAAAGGTTACTTACTCCATCTGTCATTCTTTTTAGACAAAGAAAATATGGGATTAAGAAATGTTTTGGTGGGACTTCCCTGGTGGCGCAGTGGTTAAGAATCTGCCTGCCGATGCAGGGGACACGGGTTCGAGCCCTGGTCCGGGAAGATCCCACATGCCACGGAGTAACTAAGCCCGTGCACCACAACTACTGAGCCTGCACTCTAGAGCCCATGAGCCACAACTACTGAGCCTGCGCTCTAGAGCCTGCGAGCCACAACTACTGAGCCTGCGCTCTAGAGCCCGCGAGCCACCGCTACTGAGCCCACGTGCCACAACTACTGAAGCCCGCAGGCCTAGAGCCCGTGCTCTGCAAGAAAGAGAAGCCAACCGCAATGAGAAGCCTGCGCACCACAACGAAGAGTAGCCCCTGCTCGCCGCAACTAGAGAAAAGCCCGCGCGCAGCAGCGAAGACCCAACGCAGCCAAAAATAAATGAATAAATAAATTAATTAATTTTAAAAAATGTTTTGGCAAGATACCACTGAGATTATTTACTGGGAAGGAGGCCCAAGACTCAGGGAAATGTGGGGTGTTTGCTGGGGGTGTGGAAGAACGTTCTAAAGTGTGGAAGTAGCGTGAACATCTGTGTCTGGAGGGTGAGGATTACCCTTGTACGGTTTCGTGCTATTAAAGGATCCCCCCCAAAAGCCAACATAAATAGAGGAAGGGACCTGCTGGAAATGTAGGGAATGGACTGCAGTGGTGGGAAGCCGGGGGATGGTTAGCCGTGCTTTGAATATTTAGAGGCACAGCACAGTACGTTTACTTGCCTGTTTTGTTTTTTTTTTAAACCATGGCTAGCTCTTCTCCAGTCTCCTCCAGGAAGAAAACTTTGATTGTTTGCCGTCATCCTGGCATAGAAATGTCCACAGTTATGCTAATGGGCAGGCTTAGGTGAGCAGAGAAGATTTGCCTTTCTGGTTTCAATGTTTCACAGCCTAGCTTTTTATAAAAGAACAAAATAAGCTGCCAGCAACTGAAATTTCAGGTTAGGGGCGTGGTTGGAGGGAGTTCAGAGCAGCAGGCGTTCTTTGCCATGTTTTTTGTGGACACTGGATGCGTATCAGTGTCCTGGCTGACCACGTTTTCCCCTGGGGCGCCCTCCCCAGAATCATTTGTCTCCCACTGGGAGACTCTTCCCTTTCTCCTCGGTTTGTTTCTCAGACTCTGCTGCACCCTTTCTCCAGGGCATGCGGTCCAAACCATCCGAGAGCTTTGTCTGCTTAGTATAAACTTCTAGAAGAAGACAGAACTGATTGATTTTCATGCACAAATACAGTGATGTTCTTGCCAGAAGTTCCATGTACTCAGTGTCACAAACATGAATTTGTGATGCAATTGGGAAAGGGTTAGAATATTCAAAGATGAGGTTAATGCTGGTCCATGAGTGCTGTGTGGTGCCGAGGTAACCCAAGTGTATCTGGCGTTCTCCAGGGCTTGAGTTCCTCCTGCAAATGCCCAGAGGAAACAGAGGGCTCCGAGGACTGACAGTGGGACGTGTAGATGCAAATTTCTTGCCTCTTTACAATCGATAACCTAGGCTGGGGAACACAGACTGGCTGCGGGAAGTCAGCTCGTGCAGAATGGGGCGTGAGCTGGCCTCTCTCTGCCCCCCTCACCCCCTTAACAGGACACCTGTGCATTTTGCATAGACTCAGGCACCGTGCTACGATATTCCTGTAACTTCATTTTTTGTTCTGTTGATGGGCTTTATATGCAAAGAATTGGATTGATCATAATCCTTACTTCATGACACATTATCTTTATATTTTAACTTATTTAAATTAAAATAATAAGTAACCATAAACCCATCTCCTGAAACAAAAGCTAAGCTCTTGAAACTAAACCTACATGTGACTGGACGATGGCTCTCCCCGCATCTTAGTTCCCCTCCTTTCCCTCCCCCAGGTGACCCATCACCTGAACTCTGTGTGCGTCATTTCCTTACTTTCCTTTCTGTATAGTCTCTTTCAACTATATGAGTCCTGAAAAGGACTACATGAAACGTATAAAAAGTATGTATCGATACAGATGTGTATTTCATTTTAGTTGTCTGTTAACTTGATAAAAAGGGTATCAGATTATATATAATCTTTGGGGACTTTTTAACTTAATGTTTTTACTGCTGTTGTTCGTCTGCATTGCTCCATGTCAGTGTAGGTCATTGCTTTGTCTGCTCTAGAATGTTCCATCTTGTGATGATACACCATTTAGTCATTCAGTCTCCCGTTGATGGGCACACAGGTCGGTGCTGGGATTTTGGCTACCTCGAACATGTTTGCTATAAATATTCTTGTACATGTAATCAGTTGTCCCTGTGCAAGGGATTACTTTGTGTATCTGACTTCATTTTTTTGAAACCAGCAGTACTGTGAGCTGGAGGAACATTTGTGGGAAGAGAAATCCCCTGCGCTTTTTATTTCAGTTTGGTGTGAAGAAGTAGCACATGAACTTAGAGACAAGACACCGTCTTATTTCTACGTTGTTCCTCCCACCATCTTCCCGGTCCCACCCCGATGCTTGGAACGACTCCGGGCACCCAGCAGGCGCTTTCTTTATCCGTGGCTTCGATGCAGTCAATGCTCGCTGACTTTGTCTTATTTTAAACTCTTTGGAGGTAAAACCGTATCCCTCTGAGACCAGTCTTTTTTGGTGCTTCCGTGTGTCTACTCAAGTCAGTTCTTTGCATTGTTTTCTTTAGCACCTGCCACCAACCAGGCAGGCTCCATCTTAATAAGGCGTGCTTCTCGCCCTTAAAGAACGTCTTATCTAGTGGGGAGAGGATGTTTCTATACTGAGCATTTTGATGCCTTATGGCATGTGCTGTAACACTTAGGTCATAGAGGAAAGGAGCTCCCGAGGAGAGAAGGCTTCCGGGGGCGGGAGGGAGAGAGAGTGTCGGATCTGATATTTGGAAAATGAGCGAGAGTTCACAAGATAGACTGGGAAGGAGGGAGGGAAGTTAGAGGCCTGGAGGACATGGCACACTCGGGCCCTGGCAAGCGGTTGGCTTTGACTAGAACGTGCCCCGCTCAGTTAAGCAGAGGCAGATGAGAAATCAAACGTGCTTGTGTTTGGGGAGTGTCTTCAGCTTCGAGAATTGGAGATAGACCCAGGTCATTTCCACTCATGCCCAAGCTCCACCCCACCCCCATGCCAGTCGGCTGGGTCTTTGGTACTTAGTGATGTCCGTCACCCTTCCCCTCACGGCGTATCCAGTTGGCTAAGAGGGCAGGCCTGGGCATGTGGCCAGGGGAGGGGAAGATCCCACTGACCTCTGGTCCCACTCAGCCTGTTTGCTTGGACAGCACATTTCGCCTACGGTAGCGTTCAGTACCAGTCTGGGGTTATGGAGTAGTGTTTTTCTCTCCAGGGATTAGCCCAAGATAACTCCATTGTAGGGGTAACAAAAGCACAGGCTGGGGAGTCAGTCAACGACTTCCGGTATCTTTTAGCCCCAGGACTCTCTCTCTGCCCTCTCTCTGCCCCCAGCGGCTTTCACATACTTGCTTTCTAGTGATGAAGCAGTGGGCTTACTCGCGGCGGTCACTGACCACCTGTTCTCGAAGGCTGGCAAGCAGAGGAAACGGTGATTTGGGGGGGGAGAAAGAGCGCCAGAGGGGACTGATGGACAGCAGGGGTCTCTCCTCGGAGAAAACAGCTAGTCCTCTATGACCAGGTCTCCCTCTAACTACACACACACACACACACACACACACACACACACACACACACACACACACACACACACACACACACACACACACACACGGTGGATGGAGTTGTACCAAATAAAATTTTTATTTGAATGCATGGTGGTAGAGAAGCACCTTTTATTACGCCACGGCATGATGTAGTGGCCTAGTTTGTATTAATTTTTTAAAAATTTATTTATTTTTTTCCCGGTACGCGGGCCTCTCACTGCTGCGGCCTCTCCCGTTGCGGAGCACAGGCTCCGGACGCGCAGGCTTAGCGGCCGTGGCTCACGGGCCCAGCCGCTCCGCGGCATGTGGGATCTTCCCAGACCGGGGCACGAACCCACGTCCCCTGCATCGGCAGGCGGACTCTCAACCACCGCGCCACCAGAGAAGCTGTAGTGGCCTAGTTTGGATGCTCTGGGGGAAGTCTTTATTTTAGGTTCGCCTTATTAGAGCTGTCATTTTCTTTGTGTTTGTGTACTTACCTAGCACAGTGGTTAAGAACACAGCTTTTAAAGTTTGATGGACCTGCCTGTGTTTGAACTCCATCTCTGCCACTTTTTAGCTCTGTGACCTTTGGCGTATTATTTAACCTCCGAGGCTCAGTTTCCTCAGCTGAAAAATGGGCCACTAATACTTGGCTCCTACACTGTGTTATTGTGAGGGTTCTATGAGAGGTAATGCACACAAAATATATTACAGTGGTTTCTTTATGGAGTGATTTGAATTTTGGACCCATACGTTGCTCTGGAAGCCAGCTCTGCTAACCACTATTCCACCAATGCCTCGGCCCATATGTTGCTTTAATAAGAAGATTCAGGGCTTCCCTGGTGGCGCAGTGGTTGAGAGTCCGCCTGCCGATGCAGGGGACACGGGTTCATGCCCCGGTCCGGGAAGATCCCACATGCCGCGGAGCGGCTGGGCCCGTGAGCCATGGCTGCTGAGCCTGCGCGTCTGGAGCCTGTGCTCCGCAACGGGAGAGGCCACAGCGGTGAGAGGTCCGCGTACCGCAAAAAAAAAAAAAAAAAAAAGAAGATTCAGTCCGTCCTTTTAAGCTGTGCCAGTCAGATGCCCATCTTGAAACCAAGTGGACTGTTTCCTGTAATGTTTAATATATTTTTAATATTATTCAGTGCCGAGGTTAAAAAGGAGGCTGACGATATACAGAGTGGGTGGCTCTCCCTCAGTTTCAAACAGTGGCTACCCACTGTTATTACAAGGTGGCTCTCCCTCAATTTCAAAACAGTGCTTGAAAAATCTCCTCCCCTAAGGAACTTTTCCCAGTGAACACTCTTTTTCCACCTGGTTATTGTCTCTGTGTTTGTTACAGCCTTCTCTCTGCTCTCATATGTTTAGCTCTTCAAAGTCGTAGCAATTTATCCACATGTACTTTGGTGTGTGTTTGTCCCATCTCTCTCTTTAGAAGATGTATTCCTGCTGGTCCATGGGATAAAATATTCTTTTCCTTCCCCACGGAAATGTTATTTTCCCTCTCCTCAGGGAGCTAGGAGACAGTTCCACTCGACATTCATTTTGTGTCCGTATATCACTGTGTTTTTCTTCCCTTAGATCACCATGTGATTAAAAAAATAAAATGGGGGAACGGTCGGGTAAGGATGGTGTACCGCCCATAGCGTACGGCATGTGTAACTTCTGTATACTGGATATTACTGAAATCTGCCAAAAGATATGGAAGACAGGCCCATTTGAGACATTTTGTTTTCTGGCATTTTCCTACTTGTCAAACTGATCTGTCGTGAACTGAAGGTACATTGTCCTTTCTTTTCAGGACGTTACCAAATCGAACCCCAGTTCAAAGGAAATCATTGTGATTCGAACAGATTCTAATAAATGGAAGTATGGATTTCTCGACCGTATGGGAGTTAAATATTGAAGTGGGGGATATGGACCAACAGGAATAGAACAGGATGGAGAAAGGAGTATGAGGAATAGTGATGGGGGGGTGGGGCAGGGACCAGCAGACACGGGGGCCATGCTTTCAAGCGATTGGGTCTCTTTCGTGGGGTGTCTTTCTCGGGATGTTAGAATTCTTCCGGCTGGACGCTGGAGTTGCCCTGGGTTCTCTCTGGTTTCAGAAGCACGTTTTGGTTAGAGGCAGAGCTAGGACCAGATCTGGGCTTTTGGAATCCTCGTCCAGGGCTGCTTCCATTAAATGATGCCCTCTCTCCCTTCCCCTTCGCATTGGCAGGTGTGGAGAACCTCTCTAAGGATTTCAGCCAAGCTTCCATGGGATAGAAGTTTCTGTGAAAAGCCACTTTTTTTTTTAATTGATTACAATGTTTATTTACAGTGTTGACTTACAAGTTGTTTTACAATGTTGTGTTAGTTTCAGGTGTAGAGCAAAGTGATTCAGTCATATATATAATATATTATATATATAATATATACGTATAATATATATAATATATAATGTATATATGCATATATATGTACATATATATTTTTCAGGTTATTTTCCTTTATAGGTTATTACAAAATATAGAGTAGAGTTCCCTGTGCTATATGACACATATATATGTGTTGGTTATCTGTTTTATATATAGTAGTGTATATATGTTAATTCCAACCTCCTGATTTATCCTGGCCCACTTCCCCTTTGGTAACCGTAAGTTTGTTTTCTATGTCTGTGGGTCTATTTCTGTTTTGTATAGAAGTTCATTTGTATCAATTTTTTTTAGATTCTACATGAAAACCCACTTTTAAATCAATTTGTTTTTTTCAGTAAGGGCACATTACTTTTATAATCAGAAGAGAAAAAAAAAGCTCTTTTAAGGAGATGAATGGAGGGAAAGTCAGAGCTTCTCTCCCTAGCCCTTTTTACCCTGTATATGGTGGCAGGGCTGTAAGTGTCAGGATGCAGCACGGCTGCCTGCCCGAGTCCTCACTCTGCTGCTTCGGGACCCCCTCCGGTCTCTGCTGAAACCCTTCTAGGCCACCATTTTAAAATAGCACCTGCCTGACCCCCTCCACACACCCTTTAGTTCCCCTTCCCTGCTTTGTTTTCTCTTTAGCACCTGTCACTCTCTGACATTGATTCTACTTATTTTTTACTTAATATTTTTGTCCTTCCACTAATACAGAAACTCCATGGGAACAGGATTTTCATCTCTCTTGTTCGCTGCTGTCTCCCCTGCACCCAGAGCAGGCAAATATTTGTTAAAACAATGAGTGTGTGAACTTTGGGCAGGTAACTCAACCTTCCATGCCTTTTTGTGTGTGTGTGTGTGTATGTGAGTCAATTAGGGATTAAAAATAAATGCTACCTCATCAAGTTGCAGTGAACATGAGGGAGTTCATCCACCTAAAACACTTAGAACCACCCTGGCATATAGTAAATGCTCAATAAAGGGTCTCTATTGTTATAATAATTGCTAAATATTTGACTTCTTTGCGAGACTGTGAACTCCTTGAAGGCAGAGACTGTTTCTTATGTCATCTTTTCATTTCTGGTAGTGATGTGGTGAAACACATGACTGATATTCAGTGTTTATTAGATAGATAAATAAATTATAGAGAAACTGTAGGCAGTACCTCTATAAATGCTTGTTACATTTGAATGAATAGTTTTTTTTTTGTTTTTTGGGTTTTTTTTTTTTTTTGCTGTCTTTTCCCCCAAGCTGCAGTTGGTGAATCTGTGTGGAAAGAGTATGATTATGATCTACCTTAGCTCATCACTTAAGCAGTGGAGCCAGTAATTTATTTTTGTTGTTGTGACTTGGCTGGAATTTCTCAGGGATTGACAGCAATGGCAGAAGCTTGGTGGGTGATGGATATCACGCCAGCCTGTTTGATCCCCAGCAGTTACTTGAGATCTCCTTGCATTCATAGTTGGTACTTCACAGAAATGCTTCCCTGGCAAGGGGGGGTGCCTAGCAGAGGCTGCAGGCATCTGAACAGACAGATGCAGGAAAGACGAAAGGTAACATTAAGAGAGAAACAAACTCGTCCTCTCTGTTTTCAAGAAAGGGTTTAAAGTTTATATTGATACAAAGATTTTGCTTTTAAACTTGAGCCAGTCATTTGAATTCCATGGGCCTCACAGTTTTTCCAGTAAAATTAGAGAATAGGACTAGGTGATCTCCAGTGAACCATCTTACCTGTTGAATTTCCTGATTCTGTGCAGAATATTTCAGAAGGCTCCAGACTGGTTAAGAATTTAAGGTCAGAGGCTATAATTAATAATGATGTATCATTATTGGCTCATTAATCATAACAAGTGTACCATAACAAGGTAATATGTTAACAGAAGGGGAAACTGTGCGAGAGGGTATATGGAAACTCTGTACTATCGTCTCAATTTTTCTGTAAATCTAAAACTTCCAAAAATAAAGTTAATTAACAAATTAAACAAAGGTCAGAGGTTTAAAGGGAGCTACTGATAAAATGGAAGGGGTTGTTACCGTAGGAGCATTGGGCAAGTAGCAAGTGGTGGACTGTGTCCTTTTGCGAGAGGAACTGGGAGATTTTAGTATTTAACTAGAAAATGAATCAGAACCCACATCTTAACAGAAGGCTTTTCTGATTTCCTGGTTTGGGTCCATTTATTCAACGTGAACTAAGTTGCGTGTTGGCTGTCGGATCTGGGCATCTGACTTGTGGGCCTTTCCCATAGCTAAGTCCCCAGAGATTCCAATCATGCCTATAAGGTAATGCAATTTGGCAAGAGGATTTGGACCTTGACAAAATCTCTTGCCCAATTTGGTTTCCAGAAAGGCTGACTTACCTAATTTGAATGTAAATTGAAAACAAAACCTTTTGGTTGTTACTCGTTTGGTGAAATGCCACAGAAAGCTGTAATTTGTTTTTCCATACCCCATCACCGTGGAGAAGATTGTTCCCATTCGCTCCTAAATACCTTGGTTTACTGTCCTTTCCTACCATAGTGTTCCAATAAACTAAATCACTGCAGCAGTGACATTAAATCATAGGAATCCGTGTGTGTGTGTGTGTGTGTGTGTGTGTGTTTTGTGCTGTGTGTATCTGCTGGCATTCCCAATCCCCATATTAATATTAGTTTTCTATTGTTGCATAACACATCACCACAAACTTAGTGGTTTAAAACAACACACACTTAGTATCTCACAGTTTCTGTGGGGCAGGAATCTGGACACAGCTTATCTGGATTGTCTACTTAGGGTCTCACAAGGCCACAATTCATGTGTCAGCCAGGGCTGTGGTCTCATCTGAGGCTTGACTAGGGAAGAATCTGCCTCTGTTTGCAGGTTAGTACCTTGCGGTTATAGGACAGAGGGTGTCAGTTTCTTGTTTGCTGTTGGCTGGAGGTTGCGCTCAGCTCCTTATCTTGTGGACCACCCAACACAGGCACCCCACACTTGGCAACTTGTAGCTTCAAAACTAGCAAGGGAGTTGATGTTTTCCTACAGTTCAGATTTCATTATGGATGTAACCTCAGTTTCCCCCCTGTTATCCTTGTAAGGGAAGGTAGGAGCAGGGAGAACTGAGAAGCTCCAGAAATTTGCAGAGCAGCCAGTGGTTCCATTAGAGTAAGAATACAATGTGATTAATAACCAAAACTAACATTTTCTATACAATTACTGCACACCAGATATGTGCTCAGAGCTTACCCCACCACAGGCTCGTTCAGTTCTCAGCATAACCTTCTGAGTTAGGTTAACTAACTATTACTAAACTATTTAATAGGTAGGGGGATTGAGGATTAGGGGTTGTATAACCTGCCTAAGGTTTGCAGACAGAAAATACCTAGGTGGGAACATAGGCAGGAGGATTCCTGCCATAGTACTATGGTGGTGATAGAAGCTACCACCATACTACTCTGAAGATCTTTCCATTAGAACATAGTGCTACTCATGTTCAGAATTCTCCCTGCCATTTATCAGATACTTAAATCACTGCAGTATTGCAAAGGGATACTTGGAATAGGGTGTTTCTTTAAGAATGCATTAATAAAATGGAGAGACAATGTTCTTTCTTTTCTACTTGAACCAGGCTTTCTCATTTTCCTGAAGACATATGGGACAAATTGAAGGAAACCAGAATTTCGTGGGATTTGTGTGCACTAATAACACTTTTGCTGCATACACATCCAAAAAACCAAACTTACAAACTCCTCAAAGCCGATAGACTACAGCTTGTTCATATTAAGTCATTTAAACCATTCATTTTAGTTCAGCATTTTGCATTTTATTATTCCATAAAACACCAATAATCTAGAAAAGGCAGAATAGGTCTCTTTCTTCACCCTGTAAAACTATTTATGTAAATGGATCTTTTTGGGAGATGGGCAAGGTTTGACTGGAGTATTAGAAACTGAAATGTAGGGTAAAAATATCTAGTTGTGTGTGTTTTTCTTCTGTATTTCTGGAAACTAGAGAGTTATCCTGCAAGATACTGTAAAATCTATAAATACCAAGGGGAAATAAAATACAGAGAAGGTTTGTTGATTATTGAGTTTTTTTCATGAGTGGCAGAATGGAGCAGCTGCAGATAGAGGTCAAGGGGAGGGAAAAATGTCACACTGGGTCAGATCTAGCCAAACATCCAAAGTGCTGTGGCCACTGGCAGAGTCCTTCAGCTGGAAGGACTTGGAGCATACCAGGTGCCCCCTCTTCACTTCCTGGTGGGGATGCAAAGGTGTAAATGGACCAGGGTCAGCATCCAACTTCCTTCATTAAATGCTTATGAAGTTGCCTTCCCTGAACCCTTGTTGGAAACCTTCCATGAACTGACTTTCTCCTAGACTACATTTGTATTTCTTTTTATAAACCTCAATCCAAGTCCGTCCAGTGCTGTAGTTATTTGGGTAGATGTCTCACTCTTCCTAGGATGCCCTAGGCTCTTTTTAATCAACTTGGCTATCTTTCAGCACCTACTAGCATGAGGCCTGGAACACTGGAGGTGCTCAAAATATATTGATTGAATTGAGTGAAAGGTATGAAGTACATTCCATATACTCTTACCGTGGAACTCAGGGCTTCCAACCATTATTTCTAAAACTTACATTTTAAGGCTCTGAGGGGGATGCCCTCATTCCTGGAATCTCAGAGTTTGTGAACAGATTCAGATCTCCTGTATCTACTATCCTTCATGTGCCTATGTTTTTTTACGTTTTAATTATCTTGGCTCTGAGCTGTTGTCTCTGCCCCAACCCCCTTAAAAGTGTGGTAAAATATACATAACATAAAATTTACCATTTTAACCATTTTTATGTGTACAATTTAGTGTCACTAGCTACATTCACATTGTTATGCAACAGTCTCCACTATCCATCTCCAGAATTTTTTCATCTTCTCCAACTGAAACTCGGTACCAGTTAAACAAGAATGTCCCTTCCTTATACACATACAGTGGAATACTACACAGCCATAAAAAGAATGAAATGATGCCGTTTGCAGCAACATGGATGGACCTGGAGATTAGCATACTAAGTGAAGTAAGTCAGAGAAAGACAAAAACCATATGATATCACTTATGTGTGGAATCTAAAATATGACACAAATGAACTTATCTATGAAACAGAAACAGACACAGAAAGCAAACTTACGGTAACCAAAGAGGAAAGGGGGTCGGGAAGGGATAAATCAAGAGTTTGGGATTAGCAGATACAAGCGACTATGTATAAAATAGATAAACAACAAGGTCCGACTCTATAGCATAGGGAACTGTATTCAATATCCTGAAATAAACCATAATGGAAAAGAATATGATAAAGGATATATATAAATACATACATACATATATATATATATATATATCACTGACTCACTTTGCTATACAGCAGAAACGAACACAGCATTGTAAATCAAGTGTACTCCAATAAAAAATTTTAAAAATTAAAATAAAAAGAATGTCCCCTTCCTCCCTCCCTCGCGTCCCTGGTAACCACCATTCTACCTTCCATCTCTATGGATTTGAGTATTCTAGGTGCCTCATATAAGTGGAATCGTACTGTGACTGACTTATTTCACTTAGCATAGTTTCAAGGTTCATCATGTTGTAGCATGTGTCAGAATTTCATTCCGTTAAGTCAGCCGTTGTCTTTTTAAGACTTGAGAGTTTCAGTGTTTTTAGTTTTTGCAGCCAGAAGCGGATTTTTCTCCAGATCTATCCTTGGCGTTTTCCTAGAATGACATTCCTAAGAGCATGGCCTGTTCAGGAAATGGTATTCTTCTGGGGAGCTGAGTAGCAAAACGAAGGCAATTAATGTCAGAGCAACAAATGAACACCTACTAGGTGTCAGAGGCTCTACTTCTGACCAGAGTTTTGTTTTTTTTTAATATATATATATTTTTGATGTGGGCCGTTTTTAAAGTCTTTTATTGAATTTGTTACAATCTTGCGTCTGTTTTATGTTTTGGTTTTTTGGCTGCGCGTGGCATGTGGGATCCTAGCTCCCTGACCAGGGATCGAACCCGTACCCCCTGCACTGGAAGGTGAAGTCTTAACCACTGGACCACCAGGGAAGTCCCCTGACCAGAGATGGATTGCACAGTCTTTTGGAGGAGACAACTCTATACTCTGCTAACTATAGTATCATGTGCTAAGTGCTAGAAAAGGTACCACAAGGGATCCGCTCATCTGCTGAGGGCTGTGAGTGAAATTTAAGAAAAATTCAAAGAAGGGTGATATTTCAAATGGGCCTTGAAGGATGAATAGGTGTTCAAGACAGAGAAATAAGGGATGGCGTTCCACGAATAGCCTGAACCAAGGCAAGTGAAAACATGTGGTTTGTTGGAAGAATAGCAAAGGGCTGTGGCTGTAGAAAGCAGAGGCGCATGGGAGGATGGTGGGGGACTTAGAGGAGCTTGAACACCATGCTGAGGAGTTTGGTTCGGGGGAACAGTTGGCCGCTTCCTGTAGTTAGACTGACCCGATTGGATCCGTGGGTTGACCGAGTGGTAGATGGATCTGAGTAGGAGAGATGGGGATTGGAGAGCAGTGTGTGTGTTGTGGGCATGGGGAGTGGGGTAGGGTAGCAAGGTGGTTGCAACGTTTTAAGCAAGGGATGCTGAGGGCCTGGACCAGGGCAGCCACAGACAAGAGTTTGCTCTTGGTCAATAGCGTCGGGTTTGTTGACATCAGAGTTCGTAGGACCAGCCCCACCTACGTAACCATTTTTAATATTCTGAAATCCTTATCATTTCAACGCCAATTTAGAGTTTTGTTTTTGTCAGATTTCCATTAGAGCTCTTACTGTAACCAGAGTAGCAAGAAGAGATTGGTTTATAAAGGACAACTGGACAGGTTCCCGCCTCCAGGCTTGCTACTCAGTAATGCACTTTTGAGCGTAGCTTTTTTGTTTTTTTTCGGGGGGGGGGGCAAAGTTTTAATAGTCTTCCACGTGCTAAGTGATGGGACTCTAACACCTAGAAGGATACAATTGTTAAGATTGTATGTAATACACATAGAATAGTTGAAATGAAACTGTAATTAGAACAGATGGGCCAAGCTACATGGGGAGTGTTCTCTGCTCACCCTGTGATCTCTTGGTAACTGAAGAACTCAAGCTTTCTTATGAGTGAATAAACTGAAACTTTGAAGAACAAAGCTCAGAAATCAGTGGCACGGCCATCAGAGCTTCTCTAATGGTCTGCAAAAAACTCAGCTCTTCACAAAGTGCTTTGAAAGCCAGAGTAACAGGAAAAGACATAGTCCCTGCCCATATGCAGTGTATATTCTAAGTCATAAAATGGTAGCAGTTACTCTGGAAAATTAAAGAAAATGGAATTCAGCAGTCAGTACTCTTAAAGAGTGATATGTCAGGAGGGCCCCAAACATTCACATACAGAAAGGGAAAATACCTCTTGGTACAAGTATTGAAAGAAAATACCCAGAGTCATTAGTTGACTAAAAGCTGATTGAGGAAAAAGTGCTGAAATACACTAAAAATAAAATGAGTTTCAAGGAAAATAACCCTTTTGCTAACCTTTGCATTAGTCAGTTCCTTATTAGAATATTTTTTCCTGTTTTAGTCACTGCTTTAAAAGTGTGTATAACTATAGAGGATCAAGAGGAGTGAGATTAAAACAACTTAAGATGTAGGACAGGGGCTTCCCTGGTGGCACAGTGGTTGGGAATCTGCCCGCCAATGCAGGGGACACAGGTTCGAGCCCTGCTCTGGGAAAATCCCACATGCCGCAGAGCAACTAAGCCCGTGCGCCACAACTACTGAGCCTGTGCTCTAGAGCCCGCGAGCCACAACGATTGAAGCCCAGATGCCTAGAGCCTGTGCTCCACAACAAGAGAAGCCACCGCACAGTGAGAGGCCCGCGCACCACAACAAAGAGTAGCCCCAGCTCGCCACAACTAGAGAAAGCCCGCGTGCAGCAACGAAGACCCAACACAGCCAAAAATAAAGACATTTCTAAAAATTAAAAAAAAAAAAAGATGCAGGAGATGGATTTTAAGAGATAAGGTTAGAGAAATTTGGGGGATTAAAACGGGCTGACTTAGTTATCTTCAATATAAAGAAAAGTGAAAGACTATTTACAGGCAAACCTGTGTGAATGATACCAAGATGTTTAAACCACACACTCTGCCCTCCGGGGGCTTTAATCCTGTGGCCAGATTTTCACTGTGCAGTTGACTAATCAAAGAAAAATGTTTTAAGTTCCGAAGAAGCACTAAATGGAAGGAAATGCATGTTAAGTTGTGGGAGTTCTGTTGAATGATCCACAGAGCCTAGCAGAATGCCTGTAACCACCCACTGGGAGGTGATGAGTTTCCTTCCTGGAGGCTAGGAGGGCCGAGCTGGAGAGCTTCCTGAGGGATTTGGACTGAAGGATCTCAATTATGTAATTCCTTTCCATTTTAAGATTAGAAGGAAAGTTTAGGGATAGATGGGTCATTGACTGCCCTGTGAGTATAAGTGTCAACACCCAAAATAAATGTGTATTTCTAAGGTTTTGAACATTAAAAGAAAGAAAAGCTGTCTTGGTCATCCCAAAGGATATTCAGGTTCTCCTTCTGTGGTTTTTTCTTTTTTTCAATTTATTTTTATTTTATATTGGAAGATTTACAATGTTGTGTTAGTTTCAGGTATACAGCAAAGTGATTCAGTTATGCATATACATGTATCTGTTCTTTTGAAGAGTCTTTTCCCATTTAAGTTATTACAGAATACTGAGTAGAGTTCCCTGTGCTATACAGTAGGTCCTTGTTGATTATTTTATATATAGTAGTGTGTGTGTGTTCATCCCAAACTCCTAATTTATCCTTCCCCCCCACCTTTCCCCTTTGGTAAACCATAAATTTGTTTTCGAAGTCTAAATCTGTTTCTGTTTTGTAAGTAAGTTCATTTGTATCCTTCTGTAGTTTTTAATCTCACTCTTGTTTGTGTCCTTCTTAACAATGATTGCAACTTGCAAATTTTCCTTCTTTTTCCGCCCTCATTCCTTTGTCTGTCTCACCCTTACAAGGTAAGCACCAGGAGGACAGGAACCGTGTCTGTTTTGTTTTTTACTGTTTTTCTAGCATCAAGCACAATGTTGACACATGGTAGGTACTCAAGAATAGTGGTTGACTAAATGGGAACAGAATTTGAAAAAGAATAGATACATGTATATGTATAACTGAATCACTTTACTGTACACCTGAAACTAGCACAACATTGTTAATCAACTATACTCCAACATAAAATAAAAATTAAAAAAAGAAAGAATAGTGGTTGAATGAATGAACGAGTTGAGGGTGTGCCCCGGGGAGAAGAGGGGTGACAAGGGGAGAAAAGTGCTACAAAGAGCAGTCAGTGGGTAATGGTCTCCTGGAAGGGATGCTCGCCTGGGGTTAAAGAGAAGGGAGAGGGGGATGAGAGTGGAAGGAAAGGGGAAGGAGAGTGAATTCACAAGGCCTTTTCTCCTGTTGTTGCGTCTGCATTAGATAAGAATGTGCTAAAACTGGGAGACATATAGTGACATACAAAACAGGAGACAACATGGGCTAGTGCCCAGACACTAACTCTGGGAAGCAATTCGCAATGACATGCCACTGATAAAGTATAAATTTTTTCGAAAACAGCCAAAGGCTCTCTAAAAACCTAGTTTTCCTGGTTTGTAAGTCATCAGGGAGAGAGAGAGAGAGAGAGAGAGAGAGAGAGAGAGAGAGAGAGAGAGAGAGAGAGTGTGTGTGTGTGTGTGTGTGTGTGTGTGTGTGTGTGTGTGGCATCTGACTCCTGTATTTATATTCTCTGCCCCTGGCCTTCAGATGTTTTCTGAGCCACTGTAGATTAGATTATCTGCATTGAGCTAATGGAGTGATTTTGTGGCGAACTGCCTCTGTGCTTTGGACTGTTCAACGCTTCTTGTCCTGAGTAGCCAAAAAAAAATCTTAATTTAGTCTGGTCTGGTCTGTTGTAGTCTAACTTAAGGACATGAAGTCCCAGATCTTGGGATGCTTCACTTAAACCATTCACATATTAACAAAAGGGCAAAACAAAATAAAATTAAAACAAGGGAAAAAAAATCACCTCTTCCCAAACAAACAAATAGTCCCACCCACATCCAAATAATTCACCCTACAAACTGTCCCGTGCTGATGGGGCTTTCCAGGGAAATTATTTTGAACCACTGGCGTTCCCTCGTAGCCAGAAGAATATTCCAAGGGGAAGAGTAGAAGGCCACGAGAGACAATTCTAACCCCCGTCAGCCTACCACAGTGTTGCTACCTCTGTACTGTCTTCACCATGAGAAGACAGGCTGGGAGTCTGTTCAGCTGCCTGCATTTCAGTGCTTTAAAAAACAATTTTTTTAAAAAAATTTAACTACAGTTGGTTTACAATATTGCCTTAGTTTCAGGTATACAGCTTCAAATTTCGTTATAGGTTATTAGAAGATATTGAATAGAGTTTCCTGTGCTGTACAGTAAATTCTTGTTGTTTATCTAGTTTATATATAGTGATGTGTATTGTTAATCCCATACTCCTAATTTATCCCTCCCCCACTTGCACTTTGGAAACCATAAGTTTGTTTTCTGTGCCTGTGAGTCTATTTCTGTTTTGTAAATAAGTTGATTCGTGTTATTTTTTTAGATTCCACATACCAGTGATATCATATGTGTCTTTCTCTGATTTACTTCACTTAGTATGATAATCTCTAGGTCTATCTATGTTGCTGCAAATGGTAATATTTCATTCTTTTCTATGGCTGAATAATATTCCATTGTATATACGTACCACATCTTCTTTATCCATTCATCTGTCGATGGACATTTAGGATGCTTCCGTGTCTTGGCTATTGTGAGTAGTGCTGCTATGAACACTGGGGTGCCTGTATCTTTTTGAATTATAGTTTTGGCTGGGTATAAGCCCAGGAGTGGGATTGCTGGATCATATGGTAGCTCTATTTTTAGTTTTTTTAAAATAAATTTATTTATTTATTTACTTTTGGCTGCATTGGGTCTTTGTTGCTGCATACAGACTTTCTCTAGTTGTGGCGAGCGGGGGCTACTCTTTCGTTGTGGTGCACGGGCTTCTCATTGTGGTGGCTTCTCGTTGCGGAGCACGGGCTCTAGGCGCGCGGGCTTCAGTAGTTGTGGCTCGCGGGCTCTAGAGCGCAGGCTCAGTAGTTGTGGCGCACGGGCTTAGTTGCTCTGCGGCATGTGGGATCTTCCCGGACCAGGGCTCGAACCCGTGTCCCCTGCATTGGCAGGCAGATTCTTAACCACTGCGCCACCAGGGAAGTCCCTATTTTTAGTTTTTTAAGGAACCTCCATACTGTTCTCCATAGTGACTGCACCAATTTACATTCCCACCCACAGTGTAGGAGGGTTCCCTTTTCTCCACACCCTCTCCAGCATTTATTATTTGTAGGCTTTTGGATGATGGCCATTCTGACCAGTGTTAAGTGCTTTTAATAACCATAGAAGCACAGAGAAATGCAATGAGAGCCTTGAGCCTGTGGGTTTTTCCAGAATCATTTTGAGAGACTTATTGTAGCAGTGGGGCTCCAGTGTTTTGAAGCCATCCCTGATCTCCCGTGGTTTCACACATCCTTGGATGGCCTTGGGCTGCAGTGGCTCTGAGGTCCCCTGCCAAGACCTCTTTAGAACACGGACGGCAAGGAGCAAGTGTTCCTTCTGCCGAAGCGCCTGCGTCTGAGCCCTTGGAATGAGAATAACAGCGCCTTTCATTTGTCGAGCTGCTTCTAAAATATTTGCTTTTGTTATCTGGTTCCATCCTGATAGTAACCGTGTGAGAAAAGCAGGGTGGCGTTCTTCTTGTCCTTGTGCACACGCAGGGAAGCTGATGCACAAAGAGGTTAAGTTGCCCGGTTTGGTAAAGGGCAGAGCAGGGACCAGACTCCACGTCTTTTCACCGCAAAGGCAGACGCAGTGCAAGATGGGCTCTTGTGAAGCGGTCCCAAAGACAAACAAAAAAGCGTAGAGAACCTGATGCTGTGACTTTAGCTCTTAGAGGCGAATGAGTATTCATTCTTCCTTATTAGTAACATAGGGAATCCGTGTCCTCTGGGTCTTGGTGGTGGAGAGGCCTCTGTACCTTCTAGGCTGCCCAGGCCTCACCTAGACGGGCACTGTTTTCTATTGACCTAAAGTTTAAGTGCTAGAGAAACAGCAGGGTCTTTTGAGAGCAGGCCAGACGAGAGAGTGAGTCTGACGTGGACTGAGCTCAGAAGAGTTCTTACATTGACGGGGTGAAGGTGGCAGAGTGCCTGTCAGGTTTGCTTCCTGCAGCCCAGCTGCCCTTCCAGGCCCAGACTGCTAGGACCCGGGTGTTTCCAGGACGACTGCGTCCGGGGCTGTACCTCTTTGCTTTCTCATGGGGCACATGTTTTACCTTTCGAGTTCTATAAATGGAATCGGGGTGACACCTTGACCCCGTTGGACACGGGGTCTGCAAGTTGGTTTCTCATGTTTGGGGAGCCCTCTGCTCTCCAGCGAACACTTTGCACGGTCCGGGAGGCCCGTCCGCCAAGGGACCAACTCCTGTGTGTCTGAAAAGGAAGACAAACCTGTATTTTGTAGAAAGGGCCTATTGTTCCCGGGGAGCGCTTGTGGCTCCCTTCTCGGGCTCCTTTGGCTGACTCTGAAGAGGGAACTGAGGTCAGAATGCTAATCAGCAACTTGCGAGACATCAACAATCAAACCTCAGGGAACTAGTAAGAAAGTAAACAAGAGTGCTCAATTTCAGATTCCAGAAGAGCCATGGTGTCCAAGAGGCTGGAGATGAAAAAAAAAATGTGCCGCTGCGGAAAAACAAAACTTCTCGTCCCCTGCTTCTCGAAAGGGTAGTCTTAAGCAAAAGAAAGAAATCCTGCTGTGGGGCCTGGTTCTCCTTAGGGGGGTTGCCAGCGGGCAGCTCACCCTTGAGAAGCGGCCCCCTGAGCCCAGAGCTCTGCGTCCCTGGGAATCACTCAGCCCTCTCTGAACTGCAGGATTTCCTCACGGGAGCTGGACACAGACGTGTGATTCCCGTTGTGCCCTGCACTTCCAACAGTCCCTTTCCTGCCCTCTGGTTCCAGAGTTTGTTCCCTCTGGTTCCAGGCAGCAGGCTGAGGTTGAGAATTCTGTCATCTTGAAAGGAGGGTTTTCTTCTAAATGTGAGACGTTTGGGGATCGTTGGAACCAATGCATAGGTCCTAGGGGTGGGTCCACGAAATGGTCTCGGTTTGGGTTAGTCCTGACGATGTTCCTTCTCTGAGTGTCAGGCGAGGATTCTTTCCCCTCAATTACTGCCCTTCAGCCTCCTTCATATAGATTTGTGCGTTCTAATCTGGACCTTTTTTTTTGATTCAGTGCCGGTTTACACAAACTCCAAGTCCTCTTTGTGGCAGGTGGCCACAATGAGCTATCCTAGAGTCCAGCATGGTGGAAAGAGAATTGGTCATGGAGGGGAGGGACCTGGATCTGGTTCTTACCCTGCCGGTGAGCTGATGTGTCCAAAGCTGGTTGTGTCACCTCACAGGGCCATATTCGCCTGTTAATTGATGACACCGGACTAGACCATGGCTATGGGAATTTTAATCTCAGCGTTCTCTCCATCTAATTTATAGCATATTAAGTGACCTTTGAACAGGGTCCATTGATAAGCTACTTGAAGTCTATCCAATCCTCTCTCAGCAGCTGTATTTATGATTCTCCCAACCTGATCCCCTAGAGTTTGGTGAGTAGAGAAAGCGTCCCCATCCAGCTCTGTGGCGAGCACACACTGAAAGCCATACTTCTTCTCCAGGCTAACATTTGGTTCCCACACGGGAGGGCGCCCACCACCACACACAGCCTTGATCTCCTTTAACCAAAATTGGAGTAAGCCAGAGCTGGGGTTCGTGGGACAAATGGGGGCAGCTGGAGTTCAGGGTTGCGGAGTCCTGACGAGAAAAATTAAGTATGTGGACTAGGGATTGAAGAAAGCACACTCCTACTGCTGGCTCTTTGGGGAGTCCTGTTGCCTCCTAGCTACTGACCGGACTAGGCAGGAAGCTTGCTGAAAGATCGGAAATTTGCTTGGGCACTTGGCTATGGTACCATAGTATGTTTCTTAAGGACACTTGGGGCCGAGGTTGCACATCCCTGGGAGGTGTTTCCCACTGGTTGCTCGCAATCTGGACATCTCAGAGGCCCCAGCTGTCTTGTGTGTATCCCCGTCTGCAAGCCTTGCTGTGTTATCCTGATTAACACGGGTACCATTTGTAGAGCACCATGTGGGGTGGGCATTTTACATACCTTCTAGGCATGTAACAATCATGCATGTGACCCTGCCTGGCTTCTGATCCCTCCAGCCAACTTGTGGAGCTGTTAACGCCTTCCATACAGCTGAAACCGAGCGCCCCTCAAGCAGCTCTGTTCTTCCGCTGGTTTATTTTTGTTACGCTTGCCCCACCCGCCTTGTTTTGCAGCCTTCAGTGAGTTTTTATTGAGTTACTCAGACGTTCGGCTAGACTCCCTGGGGGAATAACAAGATGTTGTGAGAAACTGCCCCAGAACTTCAGGGACTTAAAATCCATTTGAGAAGGAAAGGGCTAAGCCCGTGAAGAGTCATCTAGAATATCAGCCCATGGATGGAGGAGACAGAATGATCAGAGAAGGCGAGAGTGCTGTTCAGGAGGGGTCAGGAGGCTGGATTGAGGTGAGGGTCTCACTACATGGCCGGAAGGCTTGGTTCTTCTCCCTTTCTCTTCTATGTACTATTAGATATATACACAAGAAGATATGTGAGTCACAAAGCATTGCGATAAAATGAACCCGCCTGCCTTCCCACCCGAGTTAGCCACCGTCTTTAATTTGGTCGGTTTTATTCCTGCCCTTCTTTTGAAAAACACTTTTTTGAACGTCTTTGTAGAACTCGTATGTTTCATTGGACATCTCATAATTTTCTGTGAAACGGAAGCTCTGAAGGCGACAAGGGCATGGGTGATGGTTAATATTATGTTTCAACTTGGCTGGGCCACACTGCTCAGATATGTGGTCAAACATTATTCTGGATGTTTCTGTGAAGGTGTTAATGGAT
The DNA here is from genome assembly GCF_963455315.2 of Globicephala melas. Taxonomy (NCBI): domain Eukaryota; kingdom Metazoa; phylum Chordata; class Mammalia; order Artiodactyla; family Delphinidae; genus Globicephala; species Globicephala melas. The sequence continues at coordinate 93,797,219 of NC_083323.1, read as the reverse complement.
GAGATTAACATTTAAACTGGTAGACTCAGTAAAGTAGGTTGCCCTTCATGATGTGGGTGGGCCTCATCCAATCAGTTGAAGGCCTGAACAGAACAAAAGACTAACCTCCCCCAAGGAGGAGGGCATGCAGCAGACAGCCTGTGAATTGAACTCTAGCATAGGCTCCTGCCTGGGTCTCCAGCACCCCCCTGCAGATTTTGGATTTGCCAGCCTCTGAACACATGAACCAATTCCTTAAAACAAATCTCTTCCTATGTATATACACACATGCAACTGGTTTTGTTTCTCTGGGAAGCCCTGACTAATACAGCACATCACGCTTGTCCACACGCCACGTCGGTAGCCTTACAGAATTGATGAGCAGAGTATTCTTACATCAGGAGAGCCGCAGTATATTAGTCACATGCTGGGAAAGCATTTGTCTGATTCTGACCTAGGCCATGGAAGAGAAACCTTGATTTTCGAGTACTCTTTTCTCCTCTTTAGCTTTTTTTTTTTTTTTTTTTTTGGCCATGCTGTGTGGCGTGTGGGATCTTAGTTCCCCGACCAGGGATCGAACCCGTGGTCCCTGCAGTGGAAGCGTGGAGTCTTAACCACTGGACCACCAGGGAAGTCCCTTTTCTCCTCTTTAGTGCTCTGTCCCCTTCTGAAGTCCTCTGGCTTTCTCTGGTCACTCAGATACTCCCTTCTACCTCCCTCCCCCAGCCCCAAGTCCATCCATCCCTTCCCAGCACACGTGCAAACCATACCTGCATGTTTCCGTACCTTCTATGTGAAATCTTGTTCTGCTTGTCACCAGAAAAGACACTTAAGTTCTCTGAGCCCACCTCTTCACCTCTCCGAAGGGTTGGGGGCAGTGCTCAGTCTGTGTTTATGATGTGTCGCCATGTGCCAGATACTGATCGAGGTGCCTGTTTACCTGTTTAGCCCATGTTATCCTCCCAACAACGATCCCAGGTGGTAGGTGCTGTCATCGTGCTCACTCTGCAGTTGGAAAATGGCAGGAAGGTCGTAGAAGTGAGATTTATTAGATCCAGGCAGTCTGAGCTCAGAGGTCCCGCTCCTACCACCTTTTAAACACATTAAAATTGGTAAGTACTCTGAAAATATAAAATAGAGCTATTGTCAAAATATGCCCACTGCCTTGGGGCCCTGTGCTCTGCGAGTTGATAGCTTGGGCATTTGAGGAGCTGATCCACGCTAATGAGGTCATTGGTAGGAATATATTGCCCTTCCTGGGAAGCTCTGGTCCTTTGACGGCAACCTTGTGGCCACAACTCCTGAGCCCCCAGGAGAAGTTCTGTAGGGGCCTTTAGGATGATTAGGGGCGGGTCTTGAGCCTCCCCTGAGGTCACACCAAGAAAGCCACCCCTACTTTGTGTTTAAACAGGTCCTAAGACTGTAGTGCGGCCCCTTGAAAGTAGGCGACCCCTCAGTTGACTCAGGTGAGGACCCCTTAGCTTGGAGGGTCCGAGGCTGCAGCCAGGCCTAGCAAATACTTGGCTCTTCCTCTCCCTCCTGGGACCAATGGCAAATGTTGCTAATGACCACAGTGCTCTTCAGGGTAACCACGGCTAACTGATGGAGTTGGGCAAGTCGGATGAAAGGTTTGCCCATCCTACCGGGGATCCGGGTGTCCCTGGAGAATGGAGCCTGGCCTTGGTCTTGCCTCTCCTTTCTCTTCTTTGTTCCCAACTGTATCCCCCAGCGTTCCCACACTGGCTCCACCTATTATTCTTGTTTCTTCAGTGTTCTTAACTCTCTTTCCCGTCTGGTAAGAAGTGAAGTGGTCCAACACAGCTCAGTTTCCAAAGCTGGTTCTCAAGGAGTGAGTTCCACCCTTCCGTGGAGACTCATTCAGGTTTTCAGCGACAGCAGTGCCTTGAGAGAAGGACATCACCCACCAGGAGTCCCAGGAGTCTCTCTACCTGCGAGGTTCGTTTCTCCATCCTAATTGCAGAAGGAGGAGAAGTTACTCCATTTAAGTGTAGGAATATTCTTCTTTTTTTTAACTGTATAAAATATTGTTTTATTTGGGAACTTTATTTTTTTGCTATATATTTGCACAACTTTATTTTTTTAATTTTTATTGGCGTACAGTTGATTTACAATGTTGTGTTAGTTTCTGCTGTACAGCAAAGTGAATCAGTTATACATATACATAGATCCACTCTTTTTTAGATGCCTTTCCCATATAGGTCATTACAGAGTATTGAGTAGACTTCCCTGTGCTATGTAGTAGAGCCTCGTTAGTCATCTATTTTGTATCTAATAGTGTGTATATGTCAGAAATTCTGTTTTTAAAATACCTCCCTTCTTTTTTCTTCATATATCCCGGTTCCCTCTGTCCTGGACTCTCACAGAGAGTAGGGATATTGTTTCTGATCCCAAATCCCTTTTTCAAAGGAGGGAGAATGTTTGTGGATGCCACTGTTTTCTGTGGGACATCCTTGCGGCACCCTTGACTTTCCAGACATTTCTCCCTAAAGTATGTTCAAAACACCGGTCATACAAGGTTAACAGTGGTTTCTGGGTCCTTTTAGGGGCAGGCTCATAAGTACTCAAAAATGAGTAAAAAATAGAGGAATACTCATCTGAAGTCATGATTTATATGTCACTTCCTTGTTTTCTTCAACATCATTATTTTTGAACAAGTATTTTGATCAACATTTTTTGAGGAAGAATTGTGCGGTATTTCCCAACCTTACCCGCCGTGGGTGGAATTGCATCACTGAATCACTTTTCTCTGTTTTTTTCCACTTTCTGTCTCCTGTTTTGTCAAGGCTCCAGCAAACCCCAGCCCCTTTTGGGTGTTTTTCAGTCCTGAAATTTTAGTGTGGCATCTGTGATTGTGTTAATTTCCCATCATTATTTTCCAGCCCATCAAGGAAGCCTCCTAAAAACAAAGCACTTTGGTTAATCCTCAGGTGAAGGTTTAAACTGTGGTAAAGAGGGACCCTCCTGTCTCACTTTTTAGCAATCCCAGGAGTCAGGACAGTGATCTTACCAGCTGTAGGCAAAGTGAAGCGCTTTCCTTTTATTTGCTTTTGCCTTATTCCCTGTTTCATCTACCCAATCTGTTTTAAGGGATAAAAATGCTATTAAAAACATTCCGTGTATGGTCAGAGTTGTAGCATTTTAATCTGGTCTGAGACTTCAGATGAAATGCCAGCTACACAGGTGGCCTGTGAGGGGTGTAAAGGACCTGGACCCCACTCTCAGTCCTTCATTTCCTAGAAGTGTGACCTCGGGAAGCCTCTCAGAGATGCATCGTCTCATCCTCAATGGGAGTGATGTTACTGGCTGTGCCACCTGTATCAGTCAGGGTTCTCCAGAGAAACAGAACCAATAAGGTGTGTGTGTGTAAGTACAGAGAGACAGACAGACAGACAGACGAGTTATTTTAAGGAATGGGCCAACGCACTTGTGGAGGCTGCCAAGTCCAAAATCTCTATGGCCAGACCCAGGGAAGAGTTGATGTTGCAGCTCCGAAGACAATAGGAGGCTGAATTCCCTCCTCTTGGAGGACCTCAGTCTGTTTTTGTTTTTGTTTTTGTTTTTGCTGTACGCGGGCCTCTCACTGCTGTGGCCTCTCCCGTTGCGGCGCACAGGCTCCGGACGCGCAGGCTCAGTGGCCATGGCTCACGGGCCCAGCCGCTCCGCGGCACGTGGGATCTTCCCGGACCGGGGCACGAACCCGCGTCCCCCGCATCGGCAGGCGGGCTCTCAATCACTGCGCCACCAGGGAAGCCCCTCAGTCTGTTTTTAATTAAGGGCTTCAACTGATTGGATGAGACCCACCCACATGAAAGAGGATGATCTGCCTTACGCATAGTCTGCTGATTTCCATTTCATCTCATCTAAGATACTGTCTTCACAGCAACATGTGGACAGCTATTCGACCACATATCTGGGTGCCGTGGCCCGGCCACATCAACCTGTAAAATTCACCCTCGCGAGCTCCCAGGGCTTTTACGAGCATCAGCTGTGAATAGTCAGGAGCTGAAGGCGTGGGGGCGGGGAGGCCGCTGTCCTTCCGGCTTCTCTCTCTCAGCCTCCTTTACCTCCTGAATTTTTCTCCCCTTCCCTCCTGCTTCCCCCCCACCCCCCACAACTCCCAGTCTGCCCAAGGTGGGAGCACGTGTGAAGTGAGAGTAAAGGTGAGCAACCCAGTGCGGGATGAATTTATCGTGGAAAGAGGGCAGACCTTGAGGTCATTCAGACTGGAGTTAATCTCGCCCTTTTACGATCATGGGCGCGTGAGCATGCCTCTCTGAGCGTCTGGTCACTTATCTCTAAAATGGGGATAATAATATTTATTGGATACAGTTCTTGGGGATGAGTAAATGACCTAACAGATCCAGGTGCGTTTCCCTTGCTTTCAAATATTTGCCCATCTCAGAGTGTTTTTTAGATTTAAAGCATTACTCGTTTTGCGTAATGCTCCTTCAGGTCTTGTGTGCGTAGACTTCCCATTAAGATTGACTGTTTTACAATGATTGTAAATTATGGTTTCAGCGAAGCCTCCTAGTGCCTGTATTTGTATGTGAGTCTCCTTTGCTGTTTCTCAAACACGCCAACCACACTGCGACCTCAGGGCCTTTACACGTGCTGTCTCCTCTACCTGTAGCCCTTCCCTTAGACAACGGCATGGCTTGTTCTTGCACATTTTTCAGGTATCTGGTCAAATGTCACCTCCTCAGAAAGGTGTTTCCTGATCCACCTCATATACTAATATAATCTCTCACTTTCAGTTGTGTTTACCTTACTTTTTTTTCCATCACTGTACTGTCTGAAATAAATATTTTCTATCTGTACCTCTCCCTAGTGGTTCTCAACCTTGGACGTTCATTATAATCACCATGGGAGTTTTTTTTTTTTTTTACAATCCTATTGCACTCCAGAACAATTAAATCAGAACTCTGAGGAAGAAGCCCAGGCATCGGTATTTTATAAAACTTTCCAGGTGTGCAGCCAAGGTTGAGAACCACTGCTCTAGTCTAGAACCTTTCTACAGAGAATCTGGACTGGTGGCGTCAGAATCACCCAGAAGCTTATTAGAAATGCAGGTGCTTGGGCTCATCCCAGACCCCCTGCGTCCAGTTCTGCTGTTTGGCAAGATCCCCGGATAATCCAGATGACACAAGTTGGAAATGCATTGCCCTGGAATGTAAGCCAGTGGCCTCATTTTGTGACATTCCCAGTGCCAGAACAATGCCTTGCACACAGTAAGCGCTCACTAAATACGTACTGAGTGAACAGTGGATTAGAGGTCAGAGGGAGATGGAGGTGATAAGGGAGAGAGGATGGAGAAAGAGAAGGAAGGGAAGGCAGAGAAGCTCTGCCTGCCCATGTTCCCTGGGCACAGGTATCAGCAGGGCTGCTCTTCCCTGCTCTCTGCTCCCAATGAAAACATAACCAGCCTCCCGCTTACTGTCTCATGGGCTTGTCTCCAGCTTTCTGTGCTTTCCAAGGTGATGGAAAAGATGTTGTGATAATGAATTGCCTAACTACCCAACCCTGCTGCTTCTCTTCAAGCATAGATTTGATTAGGAGCCTGCTGAAACCAATTAACCAATTAAGTAATAATTCTGTAAGACTTTATGGACTACCTATTACATGCGTGGCTGGCTTGACATGGCTCAGGAGGCTAAGAACCAAAGATGGAAAAGACGCGACTTGCGGTCCAGCAGTAGAGATAGGCACTGAGGTGAGTAATAATAACTTGAGGCAAAAAATGGTCAGTGCTGTAAGACACATGTAGACATGTAGACAGAAGATTGTGGAAGGTCAGGAGGAAGTGATTATTTCAGATTAGAGGATCGGAGCAGACATCCTGGTAGAGGGGACAGGGGACATTTGCGTTGGGAAAGTGAGTGGTTGGAACACAGAGTAAGGGAGGTGTGCTCCTGAGGTTGGGCTACAGTGAAGGCGTCTGGAAGGCAGTGAAGGTGTTGGAACACTGATGGCTGTGGCTTTGACTGGAGGAAGGGGACCATGGCGGCATCAGAACCAATGCAGAGATGACTACAGATATGCTCCAGGTTACGTGTCAAGGCCCTGATCTTGGGCAGTGGCAGGTGGACATAAAATGTAGAGATAGTTTTGAGAGGCTTTTCAAAGGTGGAAGATGATGTCTGTCTTTGTTATTTAATGCAAGCCAGTAGGAATTCCTGGGGTGACAGAATTTGATAATTTTCTGAGCATGTGCTTTGAAGACTGTACAATGTTAGATAAGTATTGTAAGTCATTTCTTTCATTGGCCAAGATAGACTGGATCAGATAGAGTTGAGCATCCTCCTTGTCTTAGAGCTTCCAGTCAAGATAGATCCTAATGATATTTATTTTGGAGATAAAGAGGAAGAGACTGAGCTATCAGGTGACCATCAGACCCAGAACTGGAGCTCAGCTCCCCATTCTTGGACATACTCTGAGTGCCGGGGGGGTCTGTAGACACCCTGTCTGCGTTTCCTCCTTCCATCCTCACAACAATCCTATGAAGTACGTGATGCTATTTTCATTCTATTTACGTTTTTATTTCTTGAGGTGAAATTGACATAGTACATTGTATTCGTTCTAGGTGTACAACATAATGATTTGGTATATGTAGGTACTGCAAAACGATCAGCATCGTAAGTTAACAGCCCTCGCCACACACAATTACAAACTTTTCTTTTTTTCTTGGGATGAGAACTTTGAAGATCTATTCTCTTAGCAACTTTCAGTACAATACGGTACTGTGAACTAGAGTTACCCTGCTGTGCAGTACAGCCCCAGGACTTAACTTATCTCATGACAGGACATTTGTTTTTCTTACCACCTGCACTCATTTCTCCCCCTATCCTCACCCTCCCCCCCCTGCCTCTGGCAGCCATCAGTTTATTCTCCATACCTACGAGTTATGGGTTTCTTTTAGAGTCTGCATATACGTGAGACCGTACAGTATGTCTTTCTCTGACTTATGTCACTTAAGTATTTTCATTTTAAAGATGAGAAAGCGGGGCTTCCCTGGTGGCGCAGTGGTTAAGAATCTGCCTGCCAGCGTAGGGGACATGGGTTCGAGCCCTGGTCCGGGAAGATCCCACATGCCTCGGAACAACTAAGCCCATGCGCCACAGCTACTGAGTCTGCGCTCTAGAGCCCATGCTCCGCAACAAGAGAAGCCACCGCAGTGAGAAGCCCGCGCACTGCAACGAAGAGTAGCCCCTGCTCACTGCAACTAGAGAAAGCCTGAGCAGCAACAAAGACCCAACACAGCCAAAAATAAATAAATTAATTAAAAAAATATATTAAAGATGAGAAAGCCAAGACTCAGAGATTACGTAACTCATCCCAGCGAGTTAAGTGACCCCGTGGTTAACTCACAGCTCATAAGAGGCACACCTGGGATTTGGAGGTCGGTCTGTCCCATCTAAGCTTGTGTTCTTCACTGCTGTGCCCCGCCGGCTCCTGAGTCAGCACTCTCTCCCACTCCTGACGATGAGTTGATCTTTTAAAGGAAGGTCAGCCATTGTTCTTATTTTTGGACAAGGGTTTGTTCTCTCTGATTATCATGAATTGGGGATTTGTGACAGCTGATTCTCTAACTTTGGTCACAGTCACACAACCTGACTCTTGGAAGTACTAAAGGCTTTGAGTTCCTTAAAAAATCTGACGTGTAAGAGAGGAAAACGAACCTAGATCAGAGAATTTTTATCAGGTTTCTTTATTAGGTTTCTTCTAATAATCAGTAAATATTCAGCAGTTCTTTCTTCACACAAATAGGAGAGCCCAGGGAAGAACAGTGACCCTTGACCTAGCTGTATTAAGCCTGCAATCTTGGTAAAAGAGAATTTGCTGAACACTCTGGACCTGATACTGAAAAGTTGAAGGAAGAAACAGCTTGCTTATTACCCTTGTGTTTAAGACCATTTGGACCCAGTTAGGTGGAGATCAGGGAGCTCAGGGCCGTGATCTGGTGACTGGCACTGATTTATGCCACCCAGGTGAGGTGCCCTGAACAAGTGGTCTCCAGCCAGACAGACTGCCTCAGTTTCTACACTGGCATTTATGTTAGTGTTGGGTGGAAGCTGGTCCATCTGGGGCTGAAATTGGTAGACGTGGGCAGAGCAGAGCTGGCTTCTCTCTTTTGTGCTCTGTCTGGGCCTGCTCTGAAGATGCTTAGGAAGACTCATCGTGCCAGCTTACCTACCTCCCACATCCCCTTTCTCCACCTGTGAGACAATGGACCCAGTCAGGAAGATCACGCTTCCCTTCCAGCTCTAAGACTCTTGGATTTTCCTTTTACGCCGTCGAGTGGAAAGAGCCATCAGAGCAGAATAGCCGTCAGAGCGGCTGTGTTAGGTTTTGCTTATTCCTTCCCGTATTGAGTAATTCAGCACCCGTCCGTGCCGTCCAGTTCTGAGCACACCTTGGTGGCTTTCAAGCAGTGGCACAAAGTCCATAAAGGGCTCAGCCCCTGAGCCCCGTCTTATGTGTAGGTGCAGGTTCCTTATCTCCTACATCTAGAATAGTTCTGTGGATTTTGATGAAAGGGCCGGCGTGGCTCGCAGCAGGCTCTCATCTGAGCAGGTGTTTCAGAAGGTGGCGCGGGCGCTTCCGGCCTTCAGGGTACACAGGTTAGGGCTTCCCCAGGGCCTCAGGGAAAAACCTTTATTTTGCCGGTCCCTGCTCTCCCGGTCTGCTGCACGTTAACATTCTCCTGGTCCAAATACGGCAGCATCTGCCCAACGTCATTTTCTTCCTTTTGCCAAGAAGCAGGCGCACAGCTCTGCTTTCCCGGAAAAGGACAGACCTGGAGCCCAGGGTACCCCATTTCCAGCCTTGATGGTGATTGCTTGGGGTCCCTTATCTCATCCCCGGTTAGGACGAGTCGGCACACAGCCCATAAAACATCTCTGCTTCCTGCTGATCTCATGGTTCAGGAGGAGAGGCCGTGCGTGAGGATGAAGACAGACTGGAGTGATAGGCAGGGGTACTCTGGAATATTTCCTTCTACTAAAGAGAGTGACTGCCCTTGTGAAAAGGACATAGCTGCTTTCCCCTGTAGTATAATACCGTGATGCTATGGGGGGGGCAGGGTGGGTGTTGCGTAAGGTGCGTCCATCCGTCTCTCGCCGTCGTGTCTGAGGACATTAATAAGAGGCTTAACCTCGTAGGGCCGCAGGTGATCACAGGACAGCTGTGGACGCGTTCAAAGAAGCAGCGTCTTTGTCTTTTGGCTCCTTGTGGAAAACCCTGGGAAAGCTTGCCCAAGGCCACTTCTTAGGGGATACACTTGGGGACGGCTCTCCTCCTGTAGTTTGATGTCGTCGATTATCATCGGGGAGTTTCCGCCCAGCCAGACCCTAGACTGTGGGTGGCTCTGATGTTCCCAGCTGTGGTCCTGGTCCACTTCCTGGTGCGTGGTGCTGTTGGACCCCGTACGGCTTACTGCCGCTGCCGGCTCTGTGGCTGGCAGGGTCTGGACTTGCAGCCGAGGATGAACAGCCTGGAAGTGGAGTTCTCTCCATCCCAGCAGCCCTCACCTCCTGCACATTTCTCTCCAGGTGAGGAGAAAAGAACAAACTAACGGAAGGCCAGCTTTTAAAATGAGCTTCTTCTTTAAAACACCAGGGAAAAGTCAGACTTCGTAGAAATCAGAGAGTGAGAAGGTGAGGCCCATAATCAAAGATTTGAGGTGGATTGGGAGAGTTTCCAAAAAATAGTGCTCCAAAGGGAGCAGTACTCAGTATGTGTATTTGAGAAGCTCTTTGTGGTACCACCGCTGCAGGTGGCGTTGTCTCCTCCCGGGCACCCTGTGCTCCCTCCTCTCTACAGGGCGGTCATCCTTCGTGGCTCACCCTGCCGGCCCGAAGCCTCACTCACAGCCTGCTTGGTCGCACCCTACTTCTACTGGCACGGCTTCTCAGACTTCCTGGGTGTTTTGCAGCGCATCTTTGACTGAAGTTGAAGTGCATGGCGGGACTGGCTACTTATCCCGTGAGGCCCAGGGCAAAAGGAACACGCGGGGTCCCTTGCTTGAAAGTTACGAAGGATTTCAGGATGGCGCGGGCAGGCCCAGACAAGCACAGGTCCTCCGGAACTGCACATGGGAAGCCAGCCTGGTGCTCAGCATTGGAGTTTGGAATTAGCAGGCATCGCTTTGGGGGCTCCCTGACTCTCCAGCCCCGTCACGTGAGGGCCCTCGGCCGATCCCTGCCCTGTGATTCAGAAAGAGTCCTTCAGACAGGAACTGCCCAGTGTCTGCGCTCCCCTCCTTCCTGCAGCGGTGGATGTCAGGCAGGGTGCGTTTGTTTAGTGTTTCATCCAGTCTGGTAGGGCGGTCCGTGTGATTTCTCTGGCAGCTCCAGACCTGGCAGCAGACCAGATGAACTCAAGGATGTTGAAGCTTCCCCAGGGCTGGCCACGCCGCTGCCCTGTTGGTGAGCCCACGGGGAGAGGAAGCTGAGCTGGGGCCACGGGGACCTACTTCCCTGGAGTCTGGGATTCATTTGCTCCAGGCAGGAGGCCTGCATCTCAAATTAGGAGGCCCTGCCTGGGCGTCCAGCGTCCTGGACGCTGGATGTTCTTTGGTGAAGAAAAGAGGGTTCCTGCCCCAAATTATTTTACAACCTCTTTGGGCAAATGTAATGCATATAAAAATCCCAACGAACTAGAGACCCATGAAAGATACTGATCTTCTCGGAGTAGGATGTGCTGGAGACAGTGAGTGCTGTGGACAGGGGAGGGAAGAGATTTTCTTTCCTGAAGGACCAGCTTTTGTCGTATTTCCTGCGCCGAGAGTAAGTCACTCACCAGGGAAGGCCAAGAAGGACCAGATGCCCCGTGATGCCCATCTGCAAGTTTACGGGATGCTGAGTAAAGGTGAATTTATCTCTGGCCAACACGCAGAGGCCTCGGAGCTTCTCCCAGTGAGAGACTTGAGGTGCCGTGGCTCTTTGGGGGCGCTGGGGCAGAGTTGCAGAGGGCAGCCTGGCCGGCGAGGCTTGGGGAGGAGAAAGGCAAGTTCAGGCACTAAAACCTGGGCATTGGGTTAGGAGCAGACACTGGGGAGTGGAAGATAGGGATTGAGACTGTGAACAGAGCCTCTTCCCCCTTTCGCCCTCCTGCCTTCACGCTGGACGGTTCAAGTCCTTCCCTCCCTGAAGTGGGAAGCCGCCAGGTGGTGACACCGAGGGCATGGCTTCGGCTGCATGGGCATCCTGGCACACTTGCCGGCGCTGAGTCATCCAGGAAGTGAAGGCGTCTCTTCCGACGTCCTCTCCCACCGTGGCCTCAGGCCTCTGCTGTGTAGGAAATGCCTGCTCTGCCACCAACCTGAAGCTATGAACGAGATCAGTGACTGTCTGGAGAGATTAGGTACAGGGGTAGAAGTGGATTTATTAGAGCTGATGGGAGGGGAGAGGTGGGTATCTGAAGATACCGTGAGGGGCTTCTGAGGACGCTGTTAGGGCATTCAGGTACGGGCTTCATCTTTTAAAGTCACAGAGAGCACTTAGCACACGCATCCCTCAAATGAGCATCTAGGGCACCGTCCCGTCCCAGAGTTCTGTGTGGATGTAAAACATCTTATCAGGGAGCCTGACTTGGTTGTTTTTTTTAATTGAGGTATACTTGATTTACAATGTTGTGTTAATTTCAGGGGTACAGCAAGCTGATTCAGCTACATTATATATATATATATGTTTAATTTTTCAGATTCTTTTCCATTATAGGTTATCACAAGATATTGCATAGAGTTCCCGGTGCGGTACAGTAGGTGTTTGCGATTAACAGAGGCTGACTTACATAGTGGAAAGAGCATAGGCTTTGGGGGCGGGGGGAAGACAGCTCCGTGTTCAGATTTTAGCTCTGGGACTTACTGGAGCTTAAATTCTCTGGTTTTCCCTATAAAATCAGGATAAAAATTGCTTGCCAAATCGTTTTAGAATTAAGCGATAATGTTTCTAAGGTAGCCGGAAGAAGGTCTGGCACCCTAGAATATAGTAGGTGCCTAATTCATGTTAGGTTTCTTTTTCTTATGAGCATGAAGATGCATGTGTTCAGTTAGGGAAAGTTAGAAAGGTGGGAAAAGTCAGCTGTTGAAAATGGCATCTGTGGAGACGTGACCACTTCTCTGAGCTTTTCCAGCTGTCATCAAAATTGGCCATGACCTTGGCGTTTTTAAGAGCTATAATTTCGAGCAAGAAGATATCACAGGCTACCTTTGTAGAAATTCTAGAATTTGAGAGTTATGCTTCTGTTTAGTTGTCGATGGGGCTACAGTATAACGTTAGGCTAGCCTGACCATGTCGGGGGGCGGGCATGGAAATTCAGAGCCTGTAGATCATCCCTGTGTCTCATTTTAGCCAATAACAATTCTCCTCCCACCAAGTCTTCACCAGAACTGCTAACAAGGAGAAAAATTGACCAGCGTGAGTTTCCTCACCTTTCATTCTTCCCTGCTTATCCTCAGCAGAGGTGCTAATGAACAGTGAAATGGCCAAAGGCTGGGCTGCTCCCAGGGCCGAGAAGCACGCTAATCCACCCACTGGATGGTCGGTGTGAGTCACTGAATTAACTCTCAGAGAAAAGAACAGACAACTCCACCTGCAGTGCATTGTCAGAAGCTAAATTAACACGTTAGAGGCAAAGCTTTCAAGTTCCCTTTTTAATCCAGTGGTAGATATTTCGGGACACCACGCTGTGAAGGAGTTAAACCATCCTAAGAATATCCAGGGATTCTCACCCCCTCCTCGCCTCTCCTCTTTACATCACAGGATGGAATCAGAGAAACCAAATCGACTTCTCTGAAAATAAGGACCATTGAGATTGTTCTCCCAAGCCCCGACCCCAGGGTACTCCCTAATCGACCCAAGTATTTTGACCTTGGCCCTTTGCCAGGTGAGCCCAGTCCCAGTGAGGGAGAGGTGTTTTATTATCCGCCTTCAATTAACCACTGTACGGAGTAGCACTGTACCGTAATGAGTGGCGTGGTGCCCAAAGTTTGGTGTTCATCACGGTCACTGAGAGGCCTCTTAAAAACAGTCTGCTGGGCCCTTCCCCTAGAGTTTCTGGCTTACTGGGTCTGCTTGGGACCAAGAATTTGCAAATCTGAAAAGTTCCCAGATTCCAGGGACCACACCTTGAGAACCATGGGTGTCGTGGATGAGAAGATGAACTCGGGAATCAGACACCTGGGTCTGACCCCCCCCCCAATCAACTCTTACCTGATGGTTGTGTGACTGGGTAGTTGGAGCTGACATAATCGCTTTATCTACGTTTCTCGTGTATAAAATGGGAATACTGTTATCTCATAGGCTGGAGCATTAAATGAATTAACACAAGGTAAGCCCTTACTTAGATTATAGCCTGCCGTATCTTATGTGTTCAATGCAGCCTAGCACGCACGACGCAGTTATAGGTCCCTGTAACAATGAATACAATGGCCAACATTTATTGAGCACTTACTGTATGCCAGAGACTAAGCACTGTACAAGGATTATCCCATTTAACGTGCACAAGCCTCTCCTTTTCTCACTTCCTGCTTCCCACTTCCCTTCTTTCTGTTATCCCTTCCCCTCCTACCTGCCTCCCATTCTCTCGTGCTCTCCATAATCAGTACTGTAACAACGTTAATAATATTCTCAAGAAAAAAAAATACACATTTGTTGTCATCAAGTGTGACCTCCAAGAGTCTGAATCTTTGAGGACCACCCCCTTCTTTGCCTTGGTGTCCCAGGGTGGGACCAGACACCCAGCAGGAGTTTGGTGAGCGTTTATTACACGAATCCTGTCATCCTTACAGATCCATCAGGGTTCCCTTCTGGTCCTTCATCCTGTCCTGCTTCCCCTTGACCAACACATTGGTGAGTTTAGCCTCTGCCCTTTCTTCCCCCCAGTGCAGGCCCCCTACGCCCAGGCAAGGTGGTATCACCAACCGTCTACAAAGCTCTCCTTTTACTTGGCTGCTACCTGGAGTGAAATGAAAAATTTTCAAGCAGGTCCTCCCTGGGATAAGGCAAGTTGTCCTTGAGAGCCTCCCGGAAGCCTGTGGGGACCCCTGGTTGGGGAAGGGGGAGCCCACACTCCCGAGGGTCCCTGGAGTGAGAGCTGGCCGCCTGAAGCCACCCTGTGCTCCCTGACCCAGCGGAGCTGATGCTTCCCTACAGCAGCTTCCCGCGCCCTGCGCCCCGCTGCCGGTCAGCCACCGGTCAGCCTGACTCTTGGTCTTGTAGGGAAGTGGGTTGCCAGGTATCGCCCAGTTACAGTTGGTTTAAACTTGCCATTACACTGGGACCGCTTCCAGATTGCAAGCAGGTCAGCCGCCCAGGTCTCCGGTCCCTCATGCAGCTTGGGTTTCCCTCAGATGGGTCCTGATGGGGGCTGGTTTTGCACAGTCGATGTGGCCAGGGCTTACGGCAGGGTTTAAGGTTTCCGCATACAGCCTTCCACGCAAGGCATGCTCACGGATCTTCAGTATTTGGAGCCAATCATGTGGGTGGATCTGTGCCAGTCAGTGCTGGGGGAAGTTACCCCAGGGGGAGAGTCGGAAACTATGTGATGTTTCAGGGGTCTGTCTTCTCATTGTTCCCCTTTGCTTGACCCATGACCGGGTGTTCCAGAAATATTGATCGAGAAGCTACTGTGTGCCGGGCCCTCTGGTATGTCCTAGTGGGGGGGGTGGGACAAGACCTGCCTTTCGGGATGCCTTTATTTCTGCTCTGTGTATCAGCAGAGGGTCGAGCTGGTACAAGAACAGAGAGTTGGCGGGGGGGGGGGACCTGAGAAACGATAAGCCTTAGAGACATAGGAAGAAAGTCTTAACTGTTTAGACAGTTCATTAAGGCATTTGTAGTAGCTGCGTAGCTAGACGTGGGACCTGTCTGGCTCTGTGGTCCATGCACGAGACCTTCACAGCCTTCCCACACTGCTTTTCACCAGGCACTTTGCGTTAGCATGAATCTGGGTAGGGGAGACCCGCCTTATTGTCTGACACCAAGGTGCCAGGTGGGGCTACTCCAGTGTCCACACAGGTGGGCCTTGCCCTCCTGCCCTTGGGTTCTCCAGCTGTCCATCTGGGAAGACTGGAGTCTTACGGCCACGCACTTCTTCCATCATAAACTGGCTGCCGCCTGCTTCCTGCCCATTTTCCCCATCAGGTTCACCTACTGTCAGGGCACATCTTTTCTCCAGGATCCATTTGCTGCCTGGAATGGGCAGAGAGTTTTTAAGACTTATATTTCTTTCCTTTTCTTTACTCAATACCTAGTCTGGTGCTAAATACTTAACGTCCCATGCTGTGAATATGGGTGGAATGGATTGGACAGAATTCCAAGTTTGAGTTGCAGGAAAATTCTTTGGTTTTGCATTGCACATTGCCTAACGTGAGAGAAGGTACTGACAAGGACCTGGCAATCCTGAGAGCTTCTCTGGAGTGACATTTGCTTTAAGTGTTGATCTGTTTTGTAAGAGACCACGATGGGGTTTCCTTTTGACCTATTTCAGCAAGGTTACGTGTGTGAAAGGTCCATCTCAAAGGCAGTATATATTTTTTAAATTTCAGAATGGTGTTTGCAGGCTGAATTACAACTTCCTCCTCTTTGTCCCGCAGGACTCACATATACACTCTTCTCTTAGTGTCTGGTTTTCTGTGTTATTTTGAGTGTGTGTTATCTATCCGTATGAGTCGCTTCGGTGGCCTCAAGGGTAGGGGGGAATCATGTCTTACCATTTCCGAGTACCAGTGTGGCTCCACAGTGCCTCTCACTGGCACATAGTAGGTGCCCAGGAAATGATTATGGGCTCACCCAGTGTCCTCGAGAGACATGCACTCAAGAAGCGATCAAATGAGTGGATAACTTGGCTTCTGAGAGTTCTTAAGGGCATTCCAGGTGGCAAAGAGGTGTGTTAGAAGAAGGGGCATGAGGTACTGATGGGTCAGAGCGATCATGGTAGTTTCCTCAGGAAGCATTACCAGCGATTATGAGAAGTGGGGGAAGTGATCCACGTGTTCAGTACTCTGGGCCGCAGTTGTCAGGTTGGGCGCCCACTGTGCACACAGCTCGGACAGTGGGTAGGAAAGATGAAAACGACATGACTCTTCACAATCTAAGTGGGGAGATAATGTAGGAACACGAAGTAATTGAAAAGTACGAATCAGTTCAGGCTAGAGAGAGGAAGGCAAATGCCTCCTGTGTGCCAGACGTTGTGTAATTCTGAGGTGGAAGTCTTTGACACACACACACACACACACACACACACGACTTCATTTAATCTGCACAGCCTTCCAAGATTGGCATCTTTATCTCCAGTGTACAGACGAGGAAACTGAGATTCAGGGGCCGGGTCACTTGTGCCAGGTGACACAGCTCATAAATGTCAGTGCCAAGATTTGAACTTGTTGTCGGGGAAGAGACAGACTCTGACGTGTGGAGGGTAAGCAGACCGTGCACGGGCAGGGGGAGAAGGACACCAAGCAGAGCCCTGAGGAGGTAGCCTGCCCTGGACAGTAAATAAACACCACTGGCATGACAAGCTGTTGAACGTGGAGTTTGCCTGACTCTTCCAACAGGGAGCCTGGTACGGAAGGAACCTCGTATGACACAAACGTGCCCGCATCCCGTACGCCCATCCCTTAGGGCCCTCTCCCCTTAGAGGCAATGTAGCTGGGGGCTTCCTGTTCTATTTGTGGTGTCCGAGTTCCCTTCGATCATTTTACGTCTCTGTGTTCCTCATCGCCCTCATCCATGTCACGCATGAAGTCACTTGAAAGGAATAATAATTCTAGACTCAGAATAAATAAGGAATAAGAAGAGCTGAGAAAATACAGCCTCCAGCGTATAGTGGAGCTGGCTTTCCAGTTACGAGGCGTGATTGAAAGTGTGGGGAGTACACCTGACTTACATCGTTCTAAAAAGTGAAGGAATCAGTGTCTTGAATGTCCTGTAGAGGCTGCATCACACACGTGGGGGAGAAGCCCAGGGCCTGGTGGTCCACAGCTGTGTGAGGCTGCTCTGACCAGGTGGCCCTCGGATACTCTACGGGAGCTGACCTTGGCAGGAGAAAGCGGCTCTATTTCCAGTTACGAGCCCCGGTGAGCTGTAACTCAGTAAATGGGGCTCGTGTAAAGGCTTCTGTTGCCCGTTGATTCCTCCCTACTGCTGGGTGTTCATGCAGGATGGATTGTACACTAGCAAGAACTGGTACGTCTCACAAGAGAACGGTCTACACCTTACAAAATCGGATTCCTGTACTTTGTGGTGATAAAGGAGATGGGGCTAGCATTGAGGCCACCTGGAGATGCCCCCAAGTTGCGATTATGACACTGATTTTACTGTTGAATTGGACCGTAGACATTTATAATGAAAGGAAATTATTTAAACTTATTTATTGTTTATTAAACGTTTGGACCACTGTAAAAGGTTTTTGAAATGGAGCCTTTTTACATAGCAACCAGTACCTGCACCGGACATCTTCAAGTCCTCAGCCCTGCGCTCACCATTTGTTCCGTAGCTGTTATCGATGTTTATTTACAATTTAATATTCTACTTTTAGCATCGTTTAATACCAAAATAATTATAGTGCTGTTCTTCTGTAGGGCTTTATAGTTACAGAGCGCTTGGTGTGCGTTATCTCTGTTAATTTTTTGACTCTGACCTTCCGTGGAACTGACGGGCAGCAGTTTTAAGGTTCTGTTTCTAGACTGACTTCTGCTCAGGTGTGAGAAACCATAGCAATCAACTTGAACTACCTTTAGCCTTATCACTGCTTCCTGCTCAGGCAGGTTAAGGTCTGCTAAAGGAGCAGTTGCCAGATGGCCAGGTGTGCCAGTTCGTGGCCTAGAAGGGGCAGCTGTCGGTTGAACTTTGCCCGTGTTCTCTGGGTTTTATCTGATCTCTGGCTGCACTCCTGTGGGTGGGAGCGTTAGGATCAAAGACCTGTTCAGAGGCTTTGTGCCTTTAACCGCAGACCCTTTCTGCCATCTTGGAACAGATGGGGGCGGGATTGCAGAGTGGTAGGTTTGGGTTCATGCCTAATAAATGGACTCACCCAGCATCGAAGCTGGTTGCTCCGTGGCAACCTTTACTATGAACGAAAAGGAGGTTGACGGGAATAGCTCGTTTCCCATTCTTCTTTGGTGAGATTGCTTGCAGTTTGAGGATTCTCTCCTTAACCTTGAGGCAGTCTCAATAGGACTGACTCATATTACGGGTTAGCTAGTGGTCTCTGACCTCTGGTTCCTACAGTCTTGACCTTGGTTAGATACCATCTTGATCTCTGGAAAGAACTGTGCCCTGGGCTACTGTTTTATTGATTCTCCTCTCCAGGAAATAACTGATGTCTTTCAAGATTTTTCTTGTACCTTACAGGCCTGAAGTTGAAGGTCATCTCTTTTGTAGTGAAAAAATAACCATCTTCCCTGTGGTGTGCCGGATGTGAGGGTCCAGGCTGGAAGACTAGCTGTCCTAGGTTCTATCCCTAGGTGTTTGTTTGTTTTGCTGATTCACAAAGGCATTTACTTTCTCTCTCCCACCTTTTCTAGATCTGCAAAACAAAGAGGGGATTTCATGAACATATTATGTGCTGTGGGGCGGGGGGGATTTTTCCGTGCAAGTGAAAGTGAGTATTGATGCAAGCACAGGACTTGCTGCCAGCTTCAAGGGGTGCATTTTACTCTCTGGAAAGAGACCAGCAGTAACGACAGAAACGGTACATTTGACTTTGACCTTACTTGACAACCCTTCCCTTACCATTCTGAAAAACATACTCCACCATTTAAGGGCTCAGCAGCAGGCTTTTGGCAAAGCCCGTGGCTTACGCATGCCTTTGTAGGCCTTTGGGATTGTGGTGAGAAAACCCTACCCCTCTCTTGCTTCCTGATACCTTGGCATTTGGGAGGTGTCTGGAAGGAAAAGTGGCAGAAAAGCAGCATAACCTGCTTGATGGGTCTTATATAAACAGAGGAAGTCCAATAAGGCTCCTGGTCTGGAATTGCTAAACTCAAAGAGGCCAGCGTACTGTGTACAAAAGTACAAGTCACTAAGGCTCCCAGGAGGCCCACGTGCACGAAGGACCCAGGGTTCTAGGGACTGAAGGTCCATCGCAGCACAGGGGGAGAGCTGAGTTCAATGACCGTGGACTCTTCGGTGAGGTGGCATTATGACCGGGACGGGCCATGTTGCTGGGTGGATGTCTGACGGTGTTTGGGCTCTGCTTCCCATGACCCTTCACGTCAAGTACCTCTAGACTTCACCCTACGGGTGCAGATGCCGGTGTCGGCAGTTCCCTCCACTCAAGAACGTGGCGGGCTTTGTGTGCTTGGCTCCATTTCCCCCTTTTGCTTTGGAGGGTATGGCAGTCAGAGCATTAGAGTGGAAGTGGACGGAGAGAAAGCCTCCCCCTAGGGTCCTCTGTGGCCCACCATTTGGCTTTCCCTAGAAAATTACTTTATATTCAAATCGCGCTTCTAGGAGATGAGAAGAGGTGGAAGAGTGCCCTTCTCAAATGTGAGTAGAGGGCAGCTTTAAGCTGTCCTTGTGAGTAGGGGAGACCATTGACATGCTCCCTGGTGTAACCCCTTCCTTGACTTAAGACCCTTTCATTCCAGGCTGAGTGCCTCCTGTGTATTTGGTGACCCAGAAAAGGAGAAAGTGAGGCTGCCTCTGGGGCACTGCTGCTCTCTGTGATTGGGAAGGACTGCCCTGGAGAAATGACTCAAATGTGAGGTTTTATGTTAGGGTGGCTTGCTTTCTCCATTGCAATAAGAAGAATCAGGATTAAGTCCAAAACCCACCTTTTGATCTTCGGGTGACTGTGAAAACTAAAATGAAAATGTATTCTCCTTATTCAGCGTTGTATTCTCAGCACCTGTCAGAGTGTTTAACGACAACAGAAACTTTTTTTATTGAAAATACGACTAGATGGCTGAATGCATGGGTGCTACTTAAGTGTAAGTATTTGTCTTTTCTAATCAGATGGTTTTCTACTTGCCCAAAATTATATGTACAAAGAATTTAGGATGCTTATGGAGGAAAAAGGAGGGCTGTTCGTTTCTCCATAATATTTCTATCTGACAGCAAGAGCTGGCTAAACTTTAGAAGTCTTTGGAGGTTTTGAAATTCCCCACTGTTATTCTTATGAGAAGAAAGAACGGTTTTGTTTTTTTTTTTTTCTATCTTCTTGGCCAATAAGGAAAAGCAAATTTCAGAAAAACATGGGACGGAACAGGAAGTGTTTAGAGATTTAGTCATACTTGTTAGGTATGAAAAAGCCCCACTGCATTCTCATATTGTTTCTTTTATGGACTTAACACTTCCTACTTTGAGAATACCTTCCTCCCCCAGGGCTCAAGGCTCTTTACAGTCATTAATCTTCATTTCGCCTCTTTTTGTAAAAACTTGAAATGTTAACTACCGCTTAGCTGGTGTCATACCGGCTAAAACGTCCAGCTAAATGCATTTTATCTACATGGGTCCATTAGCTCGGTTGAGAATGTGGCCCTACTTAAGGCAATAGGGAGACCAATTTGTCCTGGTTTCTCTGGGACTTTCCTGGTTTTAGCCTTGAAATCCCACATCCCAGGAATCACCTCCACCCCAGGTCAACCAGGATGGTACATCGTCCAAGAAAGCAACCATGAGGGTCACCCTGCGTGGCCTTGCAGTCCTAACCTTCAGCCTGGCCTGGTGCCTTAGAAATGACCTAGAAGGTACTGTGTGAGCAGTGCAGTGCACACCTTTAATGCCACTTGGTAGAACATTCAAAGCACACGGCCGTGGAATCAGGGAAAGTCGCCATAAGTAGGGATATCTTTGTGCCTACAAGTTAAGAATTCTGGTTTCTTGGTTGTGGTTTGTTTTTTCCTCCTGTCTACCCTTTTTCTCTTTACAACAGAATATGGTGAAAAACGAAAACGAGAACTGATCACTACCTGATTTCTGAAACAAGAAGTGTGATTGCAGATACTTCTGTTGGTCTCAGATTTTCCATCTGAAAAATGAGGATGCTGGTCTCGATTTCTAGGGTCCCTTTCTGCTCAAGCTTGCTGTCAGGAAAGAAGCAGGAAGTGAGGAAGCCAGAGAGGCCAGAAAGAAAATGGACTCCATGTCCTTCACTAAGCTCTACTCACAAGCAGGACAGTTTCCTTTCAGTATAAATCTCTCCACCCCTTCTTTTTCTTCATCTGTCGTTTGAATGTGCCGCTTTTTCAGGAGTGGGCAGCTGCCCTGGTTCTCTGGCTGTACCTGACGCACAGACATCCCTTCCCCTTCCTGCCTCTGGGCAATCTAAAGCAACTCTTGTTCTCCCAACACCCGACACTGGGCCTAAATACATCATCCCAGATGTCAGAATATGCTCTTTTCTGTTTAAATTGCTCGACTCCAGGTTTGCAATCGCCTTGTGAACCACTAGAATTTTCAAAAACTTTCTAATCTATTTTTTTTACCATCTTATCTTCCCTGAGTCCATGGTACCACGTTTAATTTTGCCAAAGATCCTTACTCCTCATTTGGGGGGAGAAAATGTAGAATCGTGGCTTTGGAATTTGACCTACCTTGATTCAGACTCTAGCCCCACTTTGTTGTGTGACATTGGAAAAACCAGGTTCTTGTAGCTCCCTGAGGCTTGGTGTCTTCATTTATGAAACAGAAAGGTATCATATCTTATATATCTGGCACATAGAAGGTGCTGAATCTATTCGATGGACCATTTCATTTTCCCTTAGCCCTTCCTCCTGCACCACGCTCCCTGACACCTCACCCTGTTTCCATTCTTTCCCTTCTGTTTAATTTCAGAGGTTACAGAAAAGGTGTGTGTTACAGGTAGAGTGAGTGCACGCTGATTGAGTAAGTACCTCAGGTCCTCCTCCTGACGACTCATACTGGGCTACACCGCCCCTGAATGTTTATGCAACCAACTGGGAAAGAGGTGTCATTAGCAAGAACCAGTTACCTCCATGCGAGGAACGAAATGTGCTCATTATTAGAGCGACGCAGGCGCCTCCCACACCACCCGCCCTGTGCTCCGGGATACTGAAGAGTTGATCCACGAATCCAGGTGCAGCTGATGCTGAGAGGAGGCCGCCTGCCCCCTGAGCCTCATGGCAGACGGCTCGGCTTGATGCTCCAGCTGTAGCCGCTCACGTGCTCCTCCAAAGCAGCAAAGGCACGTTTTCTCTTTGGGCAGAGCGTGGGTAACAGTGTCACAGAAAGTACATTGAGTTCTCTCTCCTCGAGTATCTACCCAATCCAGAGACAGGGATTGTCTGATCGTCCTAGGACGCGCAGACCTAGCAGTGGCCACTTCCGCCTGTTGCGGCGTCTTTATTGGAACTGAGTCTTTTGATTTCCTTTTTCCCTATTTTTTCCTGCTTGAAAACAGATGGTTTGCAAAGGCACTTGATAGTGACTTAAGCTCTCTCATGGGCAGTAGGTTTACACGACCATTTGTGTCTTTCATCACACAGTCCTCTGTGTAATTATGTGATATCTTGAGCCTACCACAGATGGAGGCCCTAAGCCACCTCAAAAGTGACCGTCTTTGTATGTGTGCGTATCTGTATGTCCTAAAGAGTTACCACCATGCTGGCACGTGTTCTTGTCATTGATGCTTGTTAAGCTTTTTATGTGCTAGGCCCTGTGCTGAGTTCTAATGTGTTTTCTCCTTTACAACCTTTTGAGATAGATAGAACCAGTGTTATCATTATCCCATTTTATAGATGAAGAAACTGAGGTTTGGGGAGCTTAAGTCACTTGTCCAGAGTCAGTGCAGTAAGTACAGGAGCCAAGATTCAAAACAAGCCTGAGTATTCCAAGCTATAGCTCTTTACCACCACTGTGTAGGCTCAAAAATATTTTTAGAACTGAATGGAGAAATCTAAGGGAAGGGAAAGCACGGTCCCTAGATTTTAATGTCTTTTGTGATAACCATACGACATCTTTCGTCTCTTTCAAATGTCGTTGAAATGAAACTTGAAAGACTCCATTTTTCATCTTCTACTTAGTAAGAATGAGCAGATGTCTTGGTCATTTGTGATGTGTGTCCCAAAGTTGGCCCCTTGTAGTGACACTGGTTTCTGCTTCCAAGCCTCCTCCTTCCTTCCAGCTCCTTGGGTACCAATGTTTATCTGCTGCCTAGTCCACCTGCCCCTCCGGGGGTGTTCGTAGGCCCACCTATGTTCACACGGCAACTTCTACTAAAAGAACCTTCACCCCAACATGGGCACAGATCGGGGGTCGTGGACCTCTGAGTGAATAAGCCTCAGGCTTCTTGATGCCCGTGTGAGCTAGGGCTGTATATTTATTTATTTATTTGGTTGCACCAGGTCTTAGTTGTAGTAGGTGGGCTCTTTAATTGTGGCAGGTGGGCTCCTTTGTTGCAGCTCTCAGGATCCTTAGTTGTGGCTCCTGGGCTCCTTAGTTGTGGCTCTACAGCTCCTTAGTTGCGGCACGCAGACTCTTAGTTGCGGCATGCATGTGGGATCTGGTTCCCTGACCAGGGATCAAACCTGGGCCCCCTGCACTGGGAGTGTGGAGTCTTATCCAGTACGCCACCAGGGAAGTCCCTGGAGTACTTCTTAGGGAGATCAGAGTTGGTTGGTCACCTAACGTGATTTCTAGAATAATATGGATGGGGTAAGGCTAAAATCACCTAACATGATTTCTACAATAGTATGGATGGGGTAAGGCTAAAATCACCTAACAAGATTTCCAGAATAGTATGGGTGGGGTAAGGCTAAAAAAGGGTAGACCCGTACCAGCACCCAGATATCCATGTACATGTGTCTCCTTCAGAGTTTCCAAAGTAGTTACTTAAAAGACAAAACATTTCCTTGAATCGTACCCCCCTTGCTTGGTGCCAAGGAAGAAAGGACCTAGGTTTTGCTGTCCATAGGCTCCGGGTTCAAAGACTGGCTTGTAACTTATTACCATCATGTAAGTTATGCAGCGTTGCTGAATCCCAATTTTTTTTAAGTTTTTTTAAAATAGGGATTTAAATGTCATGCTTATTTGATTGCTGGGAAATTTCAGTGAAATGTGATACGTATCTGTTCCATAAGGGTTGACAGTAAATAATACTTTCTTTTCCTTTCCCCTTAAATCATCTTTTCCCCTTTGGACATTAAGTTCCTTAAAGAAGACAGAGGGTTTTTTTTCCTTACTCACCTCCATATTCTCAGCATCTAGCAGTACCAGACATGTATTTGTTGAATCAAAGAAAAATCTTTCGGAAAGGTCTTCAGATCATTTGTTCATTCACTCACCAGTCGTTAGTCGTGTATGTATAGTGTATCAGGCACCGTACATGGAGGAATTCAGTTAACAGCACAGACACAGTCTGTGTCCCCACTCTTTTCTAGTCTAGCTGGGAGAGAAACATTTCACAGATAATTAGAGCAATGAACAACTTCGGTCCTCGAGGTGGGAGTTAAGTTTTGGACATAGCTGTCATCATTTGGCCTCAAGTCCAATGGTAAGGCTTCCAAGCTATACTTGAAACTGTTCTTGGTCAGATCCAAGAAATAGCAATAAACTGGTACCTGTTGTTGCGTCTGAACATCCCGAAAGAGGTGTCTTTAAAGTATTTTGGAGGAATGATGGCAGCATTGGGATGAGTATAAGCACATTATTAAGTCTCTCTCTTGAGAGGCAGCAGCGTTGATGAGATGGGATCCTTGGAGGGAAGGTGTTCCAGGAACGTGGACCGACCTGGAATAAGGCCTAAGGACAAGTCGCATTAACTGGGTCATGGGGCAGCGAGCGTGTCTCCTGGAGAGGAGGAGACAAGGAGAAGGGCAGTGCTGGCTGCTTGTAGCAAGATTTTTATGTAGACAGTTGGACTTAAAACTGTGTCCAAAAGTCACTAGATGGCCCTAGGGGAAAACACGGGACAAGAGGTGAGTTTGTGTTGGCATCGAGAAATGCACTGAGTGAGATTGTCTAATAAGTCTTATTCATTCATTCAGTAAACATGTGACGAGGGCTGCTATGAGCCAACAGGCACTGCCCTGGGTGTGAGGGACATGGTGGGGAGCAGAACAGGCAAGGCCCCCTGCTCAGGACGAGCTTTCTGCCAATGACAACCTTCCCGTCTGGGTGAGAGGGCTCCAGTGTGGTTTGGGGGTCTGAGAAGCACGTGAAGGTGAGATGGACCCCCAGCCGTGGACATGGACACAGGAGAATGAAAGTCCAAGGAACTATGAAGGAGGAGACCCAGATCCAAAGTCAAGGGCAAGGTCTGCTGAGGCCGTCAGGCAAACATGGGCTAGAGAGACTTGACCTGGCACAAAGCAGGATGGGAAGTCCCAAAGGGGGACCCACAGCTGAGTCTCTGGATGGGGAGGAAATGCTAAAAGCTCTGGGTCAGGACGGTAGAGTAAAAAACCTACAGTCTCTAAACACCCTTATTGAATTAGAAAGTGCGTATTGACGGTGGTTTGAACTGAGTGGGAGTTTTGTTTAGGTCTTAGGATGCTCGGGGCCATTCAGAGATTCCCAATTGACCAGTGTTTGTCCTGTAATCTGGATGTAACACACTCGAGGCCAGCCTCTAGAAATTCGACTGATGTAGTTTTCTAGTCTGAACTGAGGAAAATTGTACCCATTCTTCTCTTCCCAATGATCTAATGTCTAATGTTTGTACATAAAAGGGTATATAATGTAGTGAGACAGTGCATCTTAATTTTTTTCTTTTTTTTTTTTTTTGCTCTGGATGAAAGGAATGGGCAAGTGAATCAGCACGAGTCTTTGGACCTCGGTCTGAAAGCTCTGGAAACCATGGCATAAGAATAATAACACCATGGTTGGCACGGCCTTTTTTTTTTTTTTTTGCGGTACACGGGCCTCTCACTGTTGTGGCCTCTCCCGTTGCGGAGCACAGGCTCCGGAAGCGCAGGCTCAGCGGCCATGGCTCACGGGCTCAGCTGCTCCACGGCATGTGGGATCCTCCCGGACCGGGGCACGAACCCGTGTCCCCTGCATCGGCAGGCGGACTCCCAACCACTGCGCCACCAGGGAAGCCCATGGCATGGCCTTTTTACCTATTTTAACTGAATCAGTTTACTCAGAACCTTATCAATCAGTGAGCACAATTGTCTCCATTTTGTAGCTGAGAAAACTGAGGTTCAGGTCTGCACCTCCCCCCTTTTTGTAGTTTTTGTAGAGGGAAGAATCATTGCGGAGGATATGGGGGACTGTTTGTTCAGGCTTCTACTTACGTTGTTTTCTAGTCTTGCCAGTAGGGGAGAGCAGATAAGGACGGTTAGCATTGGTAAAAGTGTACGTACAAGTTTCGTTAAAACTGTAAGGTTAGTTTTAGTAAGAGGCTGAGTATTTGGGGGAAGGGGATGTGCCTTATCAAAGGTCCTTACGGAACATGCTTCCTTTCAAGAAGGTCCTTCAGGTGGAACGTCAGTCACAGCCCAGGGAGCCTGTGTCCCTTTTCAACATCTGCTGTACCTATTGTGTGGAGTCAGGTCAGGCAGGTGAGGGCGGGTCTGAACCAGACTTGCTCTCAAGGGCTGTTGAATCATGTCTTTTACTCCTTACGGAGCCTTCCTTCTGCTGTAATTCTGTTTTCGTCTAATTAGACACACGTTTCCTCTGATGAGGGCAAGCTATCTTTTGAGAAGTCTAAACCTCGATTTTATGGTTCAGGGTCCTAGATGGTAGAAATAATTAGTATTCAACCGCGTGCCCCAGAGCTCTAGGAGTTACAGCTGGCTTATATTTCTGGGCATCTCCTAAGGATTGTGGCCAAGTTCAGGGATGACCCAGATGAGGAAAGGTTGCGATGCACAGTGACTGTTCGTGTTGGGGAGGAGAGCTGAAACTCTGCAGAGTGACGTCCTGCACGAACTCGTTTTTCAGCTCCCAGGGAAATTGGATGGGTAGTTAAAGGAAGAGAGAGAGAGAGAGAGAGACATAATGAGAGAGAAGAAGAAAGTAAAAGACTTGACCTCATGGAGCCTAAACTCCTGTGTATTTTTGCTGAGTGTTGCGAGCTCATTGTCTCTGAGTACAGGGGCAGGAAGGACCTCTAGCCCCTTCGTCCTTCTCTGTAAATGGCTGTCAGTCTGGATGAATCTAATGACTGACTGTTGCAGTTGGAGAAATGAAGGACGAGGAACATGGGTCATCTGTAGCCCTTGTCCGTCCAGAGTTTAGGATGTTTCTGAAAGGATGTGCGAGCGCGTCCCACCTCGTCCTCCACTCATCCCCAGGCCATGCTTGCCGCCCCAGGATCTAACCTGCTGTGTACGATATGGTCACTAGCAGCTCCATGAGGCTATGAGCATTACAGGTGGCTAATGCAGTAGAGAAACTGAATTCTTGACCTGTTTAGTTTTAATCAATTTGTATTTTAAAATGTACTTGAGTCATTTATTAAAAATCTTTAAAAATTTATTTGGAACAGCATTGGGTGTGCAAATTTACCATTTTGGCTGTAAATTCTGTGAACTATAAACACAGATCAAGTATTTGCAGTGAAAATTTAGTGTCTGATTTGAACTGTCACATAAACTAGACAGTAAATTTCAAGGACTTAGTATAAAAAAGTAATATATCTCAATAGCTGTATATCTTGAGTATACGTTGAAAGAATACTTTGGATATGTTGGGTTAAATGTAATATATTATTTAAACTAATTTCATCTGTCTCTTCTGCATCAACTAGAAAATGTTAAATTACACATGTGGCTTGCATTATATTTCTGTCAAACGTGCCTGTCTAGATAATGCC
Organism: Globicephala melas; assembly: GCF_963455315.2. NCBI lineage: Eukaryota > Metazoa > Chordata > Mammalia > Artiodactyla > Delphinidae > Globicephala > Globicephala melas. Next base: position 93,769,493 of record NC_083323.1, on the reverse strand, counting down.
TTAGGGCATCCATTGGAAGTGTGATTAGGACTTCCTATGGGAAGTTGCTAGACTTCAAAAGTTAGAGACACATTTTCCCCATTGTGTTACTGTGGTCTTTTCTATGGATGGGTTTATGACATTTGAGGGTTGGAAAATGGGTTTTAATAAGAGTAAGTTCATTGAGAAGATAGTTTTCTTCTGTTCGTCAGAATGATTTTCAAATGCTTTTCACCCACTCAGAAACCACGGATTCTCATGAGAACAAAGAACTGTAAACTACATCAGTGCTTTGTCATTTGTGTCTGCCTGGTTCATTCACCTTTTCTTCAGGCAGAAATCTTGGGGATTGTCAGCATAGATTTGATTGGCTCGTGGCAGGGAATATAAAGGAATACAACTAGAGAGGAATTCTGTAGCAATGAAGGAAATATTAGCCTCTTCCTAAGCTCCTGTTTCAACCCTACAAGCTCCAAGCGATTTGTAGAGTCCGTATTTCAACTTTTGGTTAAACTTTCCAGATCTTCCTATTGATAGGTTTCAGTTGTTGGCAGCTCCACGTCAGAACTGTTGACACCACTGGTGAGGCTTGGCTAGCGATGCTGTAGCAGGCTTTCACAGGGTAGCTTGCAAGTTGCTTCTGAAAAACGCAAAGAGAATTACTGCCCACTCTAGGCCTTTCAACACCTGAGTGAATTTCAGGTGATAAAGCCATCTCGATGCCACAGTTCTATCAGTGTTTTAGAATTGTATTTTGCTTAAAGGAAGAAGAGATAAAATACTAATAACATCAAGATGCTTGGAAACTGTTGAAAGTTTTGTTGTGTTGGAAGGACTTCAGTTTCCAGGGGCTTCTTTGGAGAATGATTTTTATCAAGGAATGAATGAATAAATCAGCTAGGTTCTTAAGTGAGCTACGCTTCCCCTTAAGGGCCACTTTATACACAGACTTTATCATGATGACCAAGAGTTTAAACAACACTAGAGACAGAAGGTGTAACTCCAGAGAAAGATGACATCTTTGGGTTTAGGACTCTACCCCCTCCAGAGCAGTTATGGGATTCATTCAAGAATCTTGTCAATCCTTCCACCTCAGTTCCTACATCTGTCAAGTAGGTTTTGTGCTGGTTTTGGTGATATGACTCCTAGGGGTGTTAGGAGGACATGGCGGCATGTCATGGAAGGACTTTCAACTGTCTTGGTGAATACCTTAGCAGGCTGGAGATTTCTACTAGTTTAGTTCCAGGATTTTATTAAGAAGTCAGCTGCTTGGAGGTCAAGACCTTCCTCCAGGTTAGAGTCAGTTGACAGTTCATGTGCAAAACTAAAGACCTAATCACTAGTAGCAAGGTTACTTTGGGGAAAAGATGTATCCCACTCGCCATTTTCGAGTGGCACTCGGGCAGCCCTGACAGCCGTCACGGGGATCATGCATCTCACCTGGGGAAAAGAGGCCCCCTGGACTCCAAGCTGCTGGATTCTTGAGCCAGAAAGACGGGGTCTGGGGCCTGAACACATGAAGGCAGACAGACGCTTCTGGGTGTGGGAAGGGGGAGGGAGGGCAATCCGGAAGTGGAATGCGTTTTCGTTCCCTCTAGCTTCGCCATCATCACCCTTGTCTCGGCCCTGCTACCCACGTCAAGCGCAGCCGGTGCTGAGAACATGGGCTTCAGGTGGAGCTCCGGAAAGTGAAGCTGAGCAGCCTCCCGGGGGGTGGGGCTGGGGGAACTCCAGAGGCAGTTGGGAGGGAAGAGGAACCACTGCAGACACACCTGTCTGGGGCACTTGTTCCTTTGTGGGCCAGGTAGTCATCAGGCGGGAACTTCCTGTATTACACCGATAATCTCTACTTTATGGTTAAAGGCAGAACAATAGTAGTTTACTCAGGAGGGAAGGACAGTTAGCAAATGGGTTAATAACGTTTCTAAGAAACTACTGTGAAAGATAATCATTTAGCATGTGTCTGGATTTACTCCATTTATGTCTTGATTGAAGATACTGATTCTCAGCCTTACCTCTCTGCATATTGGAATCTCATGAAGAGCTTTAAAAATATTGATACCTGGGGCTTCCCTGGTGGCGCAGTGGTTGAGAGTCCGCCTGCCGATGCAGGGAACACGGGTTTGTGCCCCGGTCTGGGAAGATCCCACATGCCGCGGAGCGGCTGGGCCCGTGAGCCATGGCCGCTGAGCCTGCGCGTCCGGAGCCTGTGCTCCGCAGCAGGAGAGGCCACAACAGTGAGAGGCCCGCGTACCGCAAAAAAAATATAGATAGATAGATAGGTAGCTACCTGGCTGGTTGACTTGGGTACTGGGATTTTTTTTTTTTGGCAATTAAAGACAATCTTTTAATTTTTTATATTCTTTTTCATATTCTTTTCCATTACGGTTTGTTACAGGATATTGAATATAGTTCCCTGTGCTGTACAGTAGGACCTTGTTGTTTATCCATCCTGTATATAATATCAGTAGTTTGCCTCTGCTAATGGATAACTGGGATTTTTTTTAAAGCTTCTCCAGATGATTCTGATGTGCAGCGAAGATTCAGAATACCTGATTTAGAAAATGTGTGTTTCCCAAATGATTAGATGATCCTGGGTCCCTGAAGTATGTGGAAACTCAAGCATATTTTTCATGTACTGTCAAGCATAGTAGTTGTAATGAAGGCCCAGGATCTTATGTAAAATAAATGATTAGTCTTAACAACAGGGCTACAGGAGTGCAGCGCATGAGTTTATTATTTCAAGCCGCTTCGTACTCTGTTAATGACTGTTGTCATCACATACACACACACGCTTCTATATTTCATTCTCATTCCTGTCATTAAGCTTCTAGAATGCTACTAATGCTAGTAGCATTTCTCCTAATAATATTCACCTTGGCAGCGGAACTTGTTTGCAGTCATCAGTTGTCAGAAAAACCCCCAAACTCCCAGGTCTTTCTAACCACGACCACCGTGGAGGGAAGGATGCCTTTTCTGAGTTCCTGTAAGGAGTCATGTGTCTCAAGATCAGGGAACGTCTATGGTTTCTGACAAAGTAGATAAGAAATTCCTTGCCAGGATGGTTATTACTTCCGGAAAAGTTTTTCTAAAAGAGGAGATGCAGGTGCGTGACCCTCTTAATCAATGTTCAAGATTGTGTATAGGTTACTTCTGAGTTACAGAGGCTGCAGGTTGGGCAGGCAGATAAATTCTGCCCTGATTCTTCAGTCAGTCATGTATGAGGTCCCGGTCCATCTTCAGTTGTGGTTTCAGTTAATTTCCCGCTCTGCACCATGAAGACAGGTTTAATTCTTACGGCACGCATAAAAAGTAGTGCTTTATTTGGGACTTTAAAAGTTTCTCATTGTAATGATGCGTTGCATTTATAGAGAGCCTTTGTTTCCAGAAACGCGTAGTATTTCACCAGCTTCATGTGACTTATCTTTAAAATAATATTATGTGATGGTAAAGGTTGGGTATTTTAATGCCAGTTCCTCAGACGGCATACGCTGAGGAGATGTTGACATTTCTTTTATGGTGCTTTTCAAGTATAGTGTTCTTAATAGGGTTTTGTTGAAAATTATATTGGTAGGAAACGTTTTCCCAGAGACATGAATCTGTACCAGACCTCGTTTGCACTTGTTACTCTAGGTATCGTTTACAGGGCTTTTTCTATTTCTTTGTCTGCCTGAAGCAACCCAGGAATTTTCTGATATATGTAGAGCAAGGGAATTTGTTCAACTTGACCCTGGCAGTGGTTGTAACCCAGCCTCCTCCTTTCCTGATTGAGGTGTCGGGGGGCCGGGTTGTCTCCTATTTCACTGGAAATGGGCAGCATCTAGTTAGGACCTTGCGGGACTTCATGCAGACTTCAGTGGGGCTGTTATTTTAGAGACTTTCTTCGGCATGTCTCTGGATTACCCTCATTTGAACTAGAATGCAGACCTTGCTCTGGTAGCCTGTTTTTAAAGCCTCACATTTCTCATTCCGTGTGTGGTCCATTTCAGCTGTGGACATTTTGTAAAGATACGTCCCAGGACAAAAAGTCTTTTTCAATTGTAAAGGGTGTCTGAGTTGCCTCCCTTCCAGTCACCTCCAGCAGTCAGCTGAGGGTGTGTGTTTAAAAGCTTCTCTTTCTCTCTCTTCCTTTTATAAGACTTTCAGGTGCAGTCATTCACGAAAGAAATGAAGATGGACCAAGCCCAGAGTGATGCTGTAACAGAAAGAGGAAAGCTGCTTGGGGATGGGGAGAACGTTTAGGAGGCACGAGAAGGCAGGTGAAGAGGGAGGGAGGAATCAGTGGTTAATGTGCAGGTTCAAAGCATCCCTTTGGGGCTCTTCTGCTGCTTCCACCTCTTGTCTCCACAGAAGCCTGACCCTCATCCTTTCCTCTGTCCCAATCTTAAGGTCCCATGAGTCCCCCGGGAGCTCGTACCCAGGAGCACTGTGAGTGCAGTGGGAGAGCAGCCCCAGGGGCAGGTAGAACATGCCTGGAAGGTATCTCTGCTTTGCCTGGAGAAATTGAGAAGCTCTCTCTAATGGCCGTGTTGATACAACTAAATAGTAACACTTGCAGTTCATTACTTGTTAGCCCCAGGCAGGGACACTGCAGATTGGCTAATTGTAATAGCCAGATCATTAGAGGGACCAGCAGAAATGGAGGAGAAAGCAGCTAATCAAGACCCGAACTTGGCCTCACTTTGTTGTGGCCCGGATATAAGCTGCTGTTCATTTTGAGTACCTGTCTCTTCTGCTGTTAGAATTAGTTAGGAAGAAAGGATTCTGTGACCCTTTTTCAAAAGGTGGATCAAAAGCTTAGGGGCATTTGTGAATAAATCCCACAGCAAGACGGTATTTTTCCCAGAGGTGACACCAGCTGGTTCTGTATGAAGTCACACCACCTTTCTTATACCGAAGCGACCCCACTGTCAGTAGGACATGCGCTACTGGGGTTTCCAGTAGTGGTGATGTTTGTTGCCGAGCTCACCTAATCTCCACCTTAAAAGAAGTCGTCTGTATGCTGGCAGGGATTAGGGGTGTAATCTGGGCCATGGGGTGGCGTGCATTTCATTTTCCCATCCAGGTCTAAAGCCTGTGACCTTGCCTCCGTCAGCACTGGGTTCCAGCCAAATGAGCTAAGCATCCTTCACGCACAGACCTCCCTGGAAACCACAACCTGGCATGAAAAGGAATCACAGCTTGAGATTCTGCTTACTACTACTCATGTCAGAAATATTTAAGAAATTCAGAAGAGAAAAAAAAAAAAAGATTCATAGCATCTCAGGGTTAGAAAGGATCTTAATTAAAATGTTTTAAAATTAGGACAGTAAAGAAATCTATTTGAGTTTTTGTCTTTGATGCTTGTCTTCGAAAGGGTTGCTCCAAGTTGTAGATGCTAGTAATTTTTCTTATTATATCGGGTAGACCCCTCGGATCGTGTGAGGGGCCTCTGGGGACTAGTTGATGGAGAAGGGGGATCGTGGTCTTCCTGTTTTGTTTGGCTGTGTTCTGCCCACAATGTAATTAATAAGCATTGACTCGCCAGGAGATAGAAGATCACTCAGAAGCAGCATCTTGGACTTAGTTATAAGGCACCTTCAAGTTCTACTTGAGTTAATTCCCAGCGCAGGAACACCTCTCAGAGTCACCTTTCAGCCTCATCTTAAATTGGCTTTAAGGGGAGCAGTAATCAGACACACATTCCTAGGGCACAGGTGTGTGTGGCCAGCCCTGCCCTCTGGGGGGCTGAGGGGAAGCCTTCGCTCTGCCTTATACTAGCCCTTCCGAAGTTGAAGACACCTATTTCGATCCTTCCAGTCTTTCCCCCCCCACAAGCCCCCTTAGCGCCTCCATCACCCCTTCCTCATTTGCGAGAAGGGGAGGGTGCATCTTCAGACCCCTGGACCAGCGTCGTTGGATGGCAGCCACTGTGATCCCCAGAGGCAGACTCGCTCCTCCTGGGTTCAGAGCTCTGCCCACGAACAGGCCCCGGATAAATGTTGACGGGGCCTTTCCTCCTCACTGCTCCTGTTCGTCTCACCTGTACGTTCAGATCTGCTGCTCTTGGATAAATGGAAAGGTGTTGAGTAAGGGAAATGGTTTTTGTGGTTGTCGAAGAAAATGTTAGAAAAGGAACATGATTTTATTTAAACATCCCCTAAGATGAGCTTTCAGTACGAGGTGGAGTCCTCAGAGGCACCAGCAATCTAAATGCCCTGACGGCTCTGCTGATGGAGTCCCACAGGTAACACGCATCCCTGGATGGATTCTGGTGTCTACCCCCGCTCAGGGGCCATGCCAGGAGAACTCCCCTCGCACGTTGCATTAGTCCCCTTCCTTCAGGTAAAGGTACTTACGCCCTCCATCTTTGTTTCCAGTAGCAGAAGCAACAGGCTTAAGACAGTCAGCACCCTGGCTCAGGGCCTCTGTGGAGCAACCCTCGGGGACCCCCTGGAATTCTGTGAGGAGTGAGGGCATGAAGCAATGAAATATTCCAAAGCTGCAGCTGTTCTTACAAGCCTGAACTTACCTCGTGGGAGTCACCGTTAGTTGTGAAGCCACTGTGGACGGGCTGGCCCTACTTCAATGTAATTTCTTATGTCTCCTCTTTTTACCAGCCGTACCATCTCCCGAGCTGGTGACTAGAACGGATTGCTTGCCCCCTGCCATCTTCAGATCAGGTTCATCATGTGGAATGGGGGTCATGATGCCTTCCTTGCAGGGTTATTGTGAGTCTGAAATAAAATGAAGGCTTCGTGGGAAGTATATGCCAAGCGCTCCCTTAATGCTAGCTTCCCTCCCTGGTTGTCGCAATGACTATATTTTCCAACCAAGACTGGGACATATGTTCTGAGGAGTATAAGTATTTATGTATGAGTACCCATATGTATTTATGGGTAAAGTGATGCAGAATTTTTAAAATTAATTTTTATTGGAGTGTAGTTGACTTACAATGTTGTGTTAGTTTCTGCTCTACAGCAAAGTGATTCAGTTACACATATACACATATCTACTCTTTTTTTAGATTCTGTTCCCATATAGGTCATTACAGAGTATTGAGTAGAGTTCCCTGTGCTATACAGTAGGTTCTTATTAGTTATCTATTTTATATATAGTAGTGAGTATTTGTCAATCCCAGTCTCCCAATTTATCCCTCCCCCGCCCTTTCCCCCTTGGTAACCATAAGTTTGTTTTCTACATCTGTGACACTATTTCTGTTTTGTTTTCAAATAGGTTCATTTGTACCATTTTTTTTAAGATTCCACATGTAAGTGATATCATATGATATTTGTCCTTCTCCGTCTCACCTAGTATGATAAGCTCTAGGTCCATCCATGTTGCTGCAAATGGCATTATTCCATTCTTTTTTATGGCTGAGTAATATTCCATTGTATATATGTCATATATGTACCACATCTTCTTTATCCATTTTCTGTCAGTGGACATTTAAGTTGCTTCCATGTCCTGGACAGAATTTTTAATACTGGGGCCACCTTAGAAATCCTAGGACTTAAAGGTGGTAGAATTCGTAATGCCTGGTACAGGCCTCGCCTCCTAGTGGACGCTTGATGAATGCTGAAAGCTTTCATAACAATCATAGGAGAACAAAACCTTAGTGGCCTTTTACGGCAGTGCTAGATTGCGTGGCCTATTGCTAATGCTTCTTTTCTTTCATCCAATTGTGCATCGATAACTTAGTTCTGGGCAAAAGAAAGACTTAAGGTGCTTTGACTTAATTGTATCTGTTTGATAGACACAATACGCTGTCTTCTGATTTAGGGTAGAGTAGCCTTAAGAAGAGGAGGAAAAGGACTGTATTTCAGTTCTAGGCATGTAGGAATTTACATAGTTCAGGTCCCGAACCATCTTCTTCAGTGCCCGAAGCAAGAGCACTCCTTGGACAGGTGAAGCCAGGCTCCTCAGATGATCCCCACGTCAGTATAAATGTAGATTGTGGGGCGTACCCTCCCCCTCAAGGGCTGAATGGGCGTCTGGGTGACCAAGGGAGATCGCTCCAGAGACCAGGAGTGTAGCTCCTGGCCATTCTGTTTTCATGGGGTACTCCCATTTTTCTTGCTGGAAATGACTGCAAGCATGTTAAAAGCCAAAGACCAATTGGGGTGTAAAAATCTGATGACTCAGCACCAAGAGGGATGTTTCTCTCAGGAGAGGAGATGGGCACCAAGAGGGCAACCGGCTCCGGTCACTTGTTTAAAAGACGTCTCCTGGAGCCTCTGTGGGAGGGAAAGACAGCATCACAACTTCACTGCTGTGATTTGATGGACCTGGTGTTCTACTTCGCAATTCTTATTTGAATCCCTCACATCCTAAGGTGTACTGCTCTCACCCCAGATCCTAAAGCACACTGTTTCTTTCTCGAAAGCTGCGAAAGATATTGTGGACTGTGGCTGTGTGTAAATTTAGCAAAGAAGAGTGACGTTTGCATCTTTCCGCAAGTCCTTTAAGTTGATCTTGCTAAATTTGGGGGTGAACAAAATACTCAGTGTAGTTTTTCAAGTGAAAGAACTTGGCAATCAAGAGTGTGTTAGTTTAGGTTGTTGTGTATTCTGTTTGCACCCCTGGCACCAAAAACCTAGACAACTGTGCAGCTCAGAATTCAGTCTTGTTCAGTTTTTTGGTGATGGGTTGCTTTTGCTTATTAATGAAAGCTTATTGAATGAAAGCCAAAGCCATCACTTTGAATTATTCTGCAGCCAGAAGGGTGTAGTTAAATACTTGTGTATTCAGACTTCAGTTGAGTAAATCTCAGTAAATAGTTTCCCATAGGAGAGATTTCTTTAGTCTGTAGAAGATGACTGTAGTAGAAGCATCGGCTTTCCCAGGCAGCTTTCCTAAAACTCTGCAGGATGGAAAAGAGAAGGAAATCCTTCCCTCAAAATATTGAATATTACTAGCACGGCCGCTGCACCTGTGGTGCCTACTGTTGTCCCTCTCGTCTGGGTTGCTGGCTTTCAGGGCATAGAAGGGACACCTAAGTGCAGCAGGATGAAAAGTGCACCTGCAGCATTTTTACTGTATTTCCTTGGGAAATGGTCCATGGGCACCACTGTTTCCATCACACTCTTTGTCCTCAAGACTTTACACAGGCTTCAGAAACCATCTTTGGGGTAATCCTGGCACTCCTAATGGGGACGGGGGCTATTTCTGGAAAAAGTTCCTATATCAAGGGCATCTTAGCTCTACAGTCAAGAAATCTTTGAAATTACCTCTAAACCATCTCTTTGCAAGTACTGTTGTCCCTCGGTATCTGCAGGAGGGTTTGGTTCCATGACCGCTGAGGATACCAAAATCCACAGATGCTTAAGTCCCTTATATAAAATAAAATGGTGTAGTATTTGCATATAATCTGTACACATCCTCCCGCATGCTTTAAGTCATGTCGTTATTACTTATACAATGGAAATGCTATGTAAGTGGTTGCCAGCACATGGCGGATTCAAGTTTTGCTTCTGGAACTTTCTGAAATTTGTTTTCCCCGGCATGTTTTTGATCCGTAGTTGGTGAATCCCCAGATTTGGGGCGGTGGACTGTACAACCAGACTTTATTTCTGTTTTTCTCTATTACAGAAATGCCTTATCTTTATTTCCAGAAGGGTTAGTATTTAATGGTCAGTAAGCTCTAAATTTCTCAGCCTTTCAGCTTTTTCAAAGAGTTAGTGACGTAAGAACAAATGTGTAAACGTGCTGGGGGATCCCCATGATTTATAGAAGCTCTATTTTCAATAATTTTGAAAAGGAAAGCCTTTTTTGGTGATAATAATATTCAGTTTTTGTCTCTTGTCTGTAAAAGGCAGCCATGGGGTGGGCGTGGAGGAAGGATAAACGCCACTCTCCTCCTGAACACAAGACATACAAGCTTGGTTTATGCAGTAGTCACAGGTTCTAAGCGGTTGGTTTAAAAATGAGCAGAATTATTAAGTCTTATCAGAGAAATGCAAATCAAAACTACAATGAGGTACCACCTCACACGGGTCAGAATGGCCATCATTAAAAAATCTACAAATAACAAATGCTAGAGAAGGCGTGGAGAAAAGGGAACCTTCCTGCACTGTTGGTGGGAATGTAAATTGGTGCAGCCACTATGGAGAACAGTATGGAGGTTCCTCAGAAAACTAAAAATACAGTTGCCATATGATCCAGCAGTGCCACTTCTGGGCATCTACTCCTGGACAAAACTATAATTCAGAAAGATACATGCACCCCTACGTTCATAGCAGCACTACTCACAATAGCCAAGACACGGAAGCAAGCTAAATGACCACCGACAGATGAATGGATAAAGAAGATGTGGTACATATATACAAGGGAACATTACTCAGCCATAAAAAAGAATGAAATAATGTCATTTGCAGCAACATGGATGGACCTAGTGATTATCATACTAAGCGAAGTAAGTCAGAAAGAGAAAAGACAAATACCGTATGATATCACTTACACGTGGAATCTAAAATATGACACAAATGAACTTATCTACGGAACAGAGTCACAGACACAGAGAACAGACTTCTGGTTGCCGAAGGGGGTGGGGGAAGGATGGATTGGGAGTTTGGGATCAGCAGTTGCAAAAACTATTATATATAGAATAGGTAAACAACAAGGTCCTACTGTATATCACACGGAACTATATTCAGTATCCTGTGACACACCGTCATGGAAAAGAATATGAAAAAGAATGTATGTATATGTATAACTGAATCACTTTGCTGTACAGCAGAAATTAACAACACTGTAAGTCAACTCTACTTTAATAAAATAAATTTTTTTAAAAAATGAGCAGCATTAGATAGGTCACCTTGAAACAGACACTGCTGTCTCCGATGGAGACATCCAGGCAGAGGGGCTTAAAGAGACTAACATCCGATTCCCCCCAGTAACGGAAACCTCTTTATTCTCAGAACTGCCTCTTGAAGGGTCACCTTGTGACCCTTCATGGTCAGGGATAGAGCTCACTTTCAATAGCGTGCTTGTAGCAACCCTAACTCCGCATTCCATTTAATGTTTTGAAAGCTTTCTATAATGGTTAGTAACATTTACATTTCATCCTTTGCCTAAAACTATTTTTAGCCTTATTTTCTCCTTCCAGAGCTTTGTGCTGCTCTTCCAACACCCCTTCTCAGAGGTATTACAATTGGCCTTAGAAACGGCAGTGCTCCCTTTTGTTCTGCCCAGTTGGTTTGGTAGGTTGTGCCTGCACATTTGAGAGCAGCATGTTTCCTTTTTCAGTATCTAAACAATAATGCGACCACATCACGGCATTTTTAGTCACATCATTGACCTCTGCTGGCAGTGTATCCCCCTCCAACGCTTGAATGCATTAATGTCACTGTCAGCAGCATTTTAATTTAATTAGAGCAGTGGTTATAATCCTCTTGGGGAAATCGTTATTCCCCTCTGTGATGTTCAAATAAAACACCTCTGGTTTTCATCCGACTGACAATTTGCTCTCGAGGTGAATACGCTGTAAGCGGGGTTACTCCCCTTCCCTTCCTTGGGATTGGACCAGAGAGGCAGTTCTGAGAATAAAGAGGTTTCCGTTACTGGGGGGAATCGGACGTTAGTCTCTTTGAGCCCCTCTGCCTGGATGTCTCCATCGAGGATAGCAGTGTTTGTTTCATATTCCTCACTGCTGACAGTCTGCTGCTTGTGCCACGGTAGATGTTAAGTGCATGGTTAGAATAACAGATTTTAAAATGAGGACCACGTGAGTCACCCTAGAGATTGACAGAAAGAGAGACAAGGGACATAAGTCTGGTGGGGGATGCCCAGGTGTGGGCTTGCTTCTCCTCGGAAAGGAGCCCACACGCTGGGCGGCGTCCTTTCCGGGGTCCCCTGAGTGCTGTGCTGGCTGCTAAACCCAGGGTCGCGGTAGTGTAACAGCCGCTAGCAAATTGCTGCTCAAGACCCTAGAAGCACATTTTGCTTTTCCCCCTCTTGGTCAAGATACCCACCCTTTCTTTTGTTACTGACAAATCTCTTCATTGAAACCTTTGGAAAGAGCTTCCCGTCCCAGGCTTAGGATGTCGCAGTGTTGCTGAGTGGAATCCATCATCAGGAGTGAGAGGCATTCAATTTCCACAGTCACTCGGTGTCCGGCCTTCTCTTTATAGGTTTCATCATGAAATAGCAAGGTTGTCTTCATCTGCAATTGTTTGGACGTGTGGGGGTGTGGCATAAAAATCAGAGGGCAAGCCCTGAAGTGTGGCATTCAGTGTAGCAGGAAGGACTGGGAACCACACACAAATGTAAACACACAGGGGGCTGCCTCCAAAGAAAGTACAGTGAAAAGAAGGTACAACACAACGATAATTGAGCGCGTCGCAGGCTGGAGGTATATTTCCCCAAGAAATAAAGTACAATCTGCCTTGAGGGCTCCATCCTTGACGGAGTTGGTGAGGGTGAGGGAGCGCGGAGAGGTGGCCTCTCACTCGCGTGGACTAGTTATAGGATCTTCTAACTTTCTCCTTGCTTTAAGAGAAAGTCACCGTCTTAGGAAATGCCATCTTCTTTTTTCTCACACTCATGCCATGCCATCTGAAAGCTATCTGGCTGCACCGTGTTTTCTTCATCAACAGTTTCAGTTCTGCAAAAACCCTAACAAAACAGAAAGCTATTTCTGGGAATAAAGTAATGGTAGATAAGATATCGAGACGTATATTGGGACTGGGGTGGCAGTGGGGTGTTATTCAAGGGGTGAAGTGTATGGAGAATTTGTTAAACTAGAAAAACAGACTATGTTTAAAATGTTTAAAAAAGCCTAGCTCACCTTGAAAAACCCCTCAGCAGATTTCGTATGTTTCCCATATGTGTGTTTATGTCTGACTTTTTCACCTCAAAAACCCCAAGCCAAACACCAAAAATATAACTCCTCCTTAAGTTAGAGTTGCTCAGAATATGTGTGATGTTTGGTAAAGTTCAAGAAAAGTGAAGTTGAAGGTTTTGCCTCTGGATGACCTTTCACAGGACGTCTCCATTGATCCAGAAATGAAATCTAGGGTGTATGTGTCTGCCCTTAATTAAGAAATTCACCAGGAAACTTTGGGATGTATGTTTAAACAGAAATCTTCCAAAGGCCCTAGTTGCTGGTAGAGGATGCCTCAGGGAAGTTATTGTGATTCCATTCGGAAATTACAAAAATATGTATATATTCATTTAAAATCGAAACTTCCGCCACAGCTGCCAAACTTTCCAGGATATGAGCAGAAGAGAAGCTTCAGTTTGGTTACAGGGCTGGGGGACTCCCCTGCTTCCCTTTGCATATTTGATGGAGTATAAAATGTTAGAGAACTCTTTCCAATACGTAAACACCCCTTTCATTTTATTTAAATCTGTGATTTTTCTTTTGCTCCATTTTTGTTTTCACAACGGCATCTTACCGATCTCCTCCCGCCCCATCTTATTTTTGGACCGTGTGTGTCCCAATTTACTTTGCCCTGTTAAACACAACTTCTTTTAGTTTCTGTGGTTTATGTATGGACTGCAAGTCAAACTAGTTGGTATTTGTCGATCTCAGATGCAAGTTGCACTGCTCTCCCCGGTGTACACCATAGTTGGTTTCTTGCCATTAGTTGGCACGTTTTTAACTGAAAACTAATCCTTCCCATCCCATCCAGTTGTTTTAATCGATCTAACAAATGCCGCCTGTTTGAATTTAAACAGTGGGTGTGCTGGGTCTCCCCTCCCCCTTTCCTTGTCAGTTGAGTAAGAATCTTCGATTAAACCGTACTTCCTTAAATGCAGGTTATTCTTTGCATGAGCCTTGAGATGCTTCCGAAGGAAAGAAATTATTGGTTCTAAGATGGAGCGTAAGGGGACAAGGAGATAACTGTTGGTGGCAGAGCATTCCCTGCGATGAAGGGAAAAATGAAACACTGGAGGTTTTTGGTGGTGGTAGCTGTGTCATGAGATAGGTAGGTGATAGACAAATCTTGCTTGCAGGTTTATTAACTAAAATCTCGAACTTATAAGCCATCATTTTGGGCTCACCTCTCATTGGATCTGAGTGTGGAATCCTACTTTGATTAGAAGATGGGGATATTGCCAGAGAAGAGGGAAGGTGGTTTTAATGTATTGGTGACATTAATTATGGGACCGGAAGAGTAATTTTTGAGATAGGAGTCTTTAACGCCATTCTCTTAGACATATTGTTTCATTCCCTTGGTCTTGCCTCCCCTCTTTTTACTGGAACAAACAACTAGTACAGAGAGGGGGGGAAAAAAAAAAGGACACCTATTTAGCCGAAGGCAAAGGAAAAGCCCGATTTTAAACCTTTCCCGCGTTTTGTTACAAATCCCTGATGCTGGCGATCTGAAAGACAGCTGCACAGTGTCTAGAGAGGGGACCAGCACCCAGACGCCCCGAACCCGCCCCCTCGCGATGTCAGCCCTCAGTTCCAGGCTTTCATTGTCTTTTCCCCCCCTCCCCTCTTGCTGCCCTTCTTTTTAACAGCAGGAACGGATTTCATATACACCCCCCGAGAGCCCGGTGCCCAGTTACACTTCCTCGACGCCGCTTCATGTGCCAGTGCCCCGAGCGCTCAGGATGGAGGAAGACTCGATCCGCCTGCCCGCGCACCTGCGTGAGTGTTCGCGCGCCCCGGGATGGACGGGGGGCGGGGGGGTTTGGACGGGACGGACGGACCGACAGCTGGACAGAAGGATCGACCGCTGTAGGGGGGCGGGTGGTGGTGGCAGGGAGGCGGGGCTGCAAGCCGGGCAGGGGCGCGCCCTGAGATGGTTTTCCCATGACCTCCCGAAGCTGCTTTGGCATCGTTCGCCCCCTCCCACCTGCAAATGGCTTTGAAAAGCTTGAGCTTCCTGGCTGTCATTTCTCTGCGTGTTCATTTCGTCTCTTGACTATGACATACTACCCGCTGCAGCTCAGCAGGGCGTCGGGGCCTCCCCACTTGTGCTGCTGGGGCCAGGCTTCAGAGCACCCAGCACCTGTCCTTTCCTTTTTGTCTTTGTTTCTTGAGCTGCCACCCAGCCCCGATGATCCGGCATGCCGAGTGCAGCCGGGGAGAATGCATCACCTGATTGCCACCCTGGTCGCGGTGTCCAAGAAAATGCCAGGTTCTCTGGCTTGACTGTTAGCCTCAGGGCACGAGTCCAGGTTATGGAGGACGCGACACGGCGGGAGGTGTGGGGGGGGGTCACCTTGGCCCTTCCCTAGTTGATTCCTCATGACTTGAATGGTGGCCCAGTTGTACTTGCCGTCTTTTTCGGGCGTGCTTGTGCTTCCCAGATTATTCTGCTCCGCCTGGCCCATCCCTCCTCAGAAAGCAGAAGGTTGCCTGCTGAGAGTGGGGAACAGCAACAGAGGATGCAGGCTCCTCTTTCCTCTCTCTGTGCTCATTCAGCAGATCACATGACTGTGATGCTGGGAGGTACTCGGCGTGCATTGCTGGCGAACCCCTTCTCCCCGACAGTGAGGATGGTGGCTGGGATCCTTGAAAGGGAGTTGGGGGCCATGAGAACCCTTCCCCTCCTCCAGCTTGCTGCATCCATCAGTGTTTACAAAGTTGGTATATACTAGGGTCAGCACACTCCAGCTTCAGTCTACCCTCTTCTCCACACTGAACTTTTAAAGAAGAGATTGGGACTGTGAAGATGCCATGGTCACGATCGAGGGCACGGCTGTACTCAGCAGAATGGAGTTTTGTGGCACCAGTGAGCGTTGTGAGCAGACAGCCTGGGAAAGAGACCACTAACAGCCTTTTTTCCCTCCCCAAGCTGTTCTGTGACCAAGCTATTCACTTCAGGACCGTTCACTTTGGGGTGGAACATACTCAGGCCATGCAGAGAAAGCACTCCTGCTACCTAATCTCCTTCATTTATTCGTTCGGCAAATAGTTACTGATTAACTGGTATTGGTAACAAATAGTTACCTGCACTGTGCCAGGCACTCTTCTGGTTGCCAGGATACAGAAATGAACAAAGCAGACCCAACTCCTTGCCCTTATGGAGCCTGAAGTCTCCATAAAGAGAGAAAAAGAAATAATAAACTCCTGTCCCCAGCAGGCTGAGGTTTCATGGCTTTTTCTTCCTGTACTTTGACACAGCCCATCCCCCAGCCTCCGGAAAGACCCTAACTCTTGGTTTGTCTCTGAACTTCACATATGTAAGCTCTTTGGCCACAGAACTGCCTCTCCATAAAATGTTACCACGGTAAAACGCACTAACAAACACAACGAACTGACCGTCAGCAGGTTGTAATTCTTAACTAGTTCTGCTGTTAGACTAGCTGTTCGACTGTGAGTCAGCCCTCCTAACACTCAGTTTTCCTACCATACTAAATTGTGATTGGACAGGAGAATGTTCAACAGCCCTCTTAACTTGAAAAGATTATGATCTCACCTAAGACATCATTTTCCCTACTTGGAACTGTTTCTTCCATACCAACACTTTACTTTTTTTCTTGGGTTGACAGTTTCCTCATGGAGTCACAGCGGTGCTGCTCACCACGGTCTTGTCGGGCCCTGCCATGTGCCTAGCACACAGTCAGAGTAGCTAATAGCTATTGTGGGATGCCTCTGTACCAGACACTATGTGAAGTCCTTTATGGAAATTATTTTATTTAATTCTCACAGCGATCCTTGTAGGTATTTTTGTTATATCCATGTCACACATAAGGAATTTAGGGCTTAGAGAATTTAAGTAACCTGCCAAGGTCACACAGTCAGTAGGAGATAGAGTCAGGGTTCAAACTCAGTTCCGTCTGCCTCCAGAGCCTGGGCTTTTATCTGTTAGGCCGTGATGTAAGTGTGTTTAATAGGTACTTCTTGGATGGATGGATGAATTCAGGGTTGACGGTTAGCCACTATTCACTAATGTGGCCAGAGGGCTGGTTTCTGGCTGGACTCTGTTCTAACTGGTGGATCAGTTGTTGAATAGTTCGCATATCTCCCTTGGATGGATGGGTGGGTGGGTGGATGGATGCCCCCGTAGAGAATTATCAGATGTAGAACTATAGCCCATTACTGCTGGCCTTAGAACGTAGTCAGTTGTTAGGTTAGGGATTCAGGTCATGGTGATGATTTTGTCTGAATGCTCCTGTCTGGCAGCCTGACTTTAGAGCCCTCCTTGCAATCTGCATCAGCCCCGTGGTAACACCATTTGTTCCCACATCTGGAATGAATCCTCTGAAAGTGGAGGTTCCCAGGCTCTTGCTGTCTGTCTTCAGCTGGGACTTTCCACAGGAGACTGAGCTGCCCGCCTCCCTGTCCTGTTCCAGCACTCGGCTGCCCATTGTGCTGTTTGAGAAACATCTCCTGGAGTGCCTAGGATGGTTGAGGCCGTGTCGTATACTTAAGGATGCATCCCAGCTGGGTTTCCAAACCGAAAAGAAAATAAATATTCTAACGAGGGAATTGGGTTATTGCTGTTTGAATCTGGGATTCCAGACAATTCCCAGCGGAATGCTCGTGGAAAGTACGGGGAAGAATCCGAAAGCCAAGACAGCGGCAGGACATTTATGGTATTGCTGGGTTGAAAGCATTTTTAGCCGCTTGTTTTAAAGAGATACTCACCAGACTGGTATGCCTCCAAGTGGCTTCTTTTCGCCCTCTGTCCTCATTGATCTCCAGATAAACCCTTTCTCTCTTAACCCTTTCTTTTTCTCCTTTCCTTCTTAAATCAATAGATAGCCTTTCCTGGTTAGGGTGGAAGGCAGGGATCGTAATATTTAAGGTTCTCGTACTGCAGGTTTCTCACCATTTTGTTCTGCAAACACAAGGAAAGCTGAAGACACAGTGTGACAACTTAGGAGGCTGTTGAGATGTAGAAAGTAATGGCTTTTCCTCTTCCTTGCCTCTGATAAAAAAAAAAAACACAAAAGAACACCAAAGTGATAACTGGGGCAAGCCCGAAGTGGTGATTCTAGAGGACTTGAAAGGGACAGGCAGGGGCAGTCTGGGCCAAGGGGAGGAGGGCCAGCCCCGTACCATCCTGGCCAGGCCTCCTCCCTGCCCTCCCACCCACCGGAGTCCTGCGGCAGCTTCCTGGAACTTCCTTGTTGCACCAGGAGAGCAGACACAAGTTTGTTTATTGAGAAGACAGAAAGGTTTTTTTCCCCCTTCCTTCCATGTAGGGTACTAAATTTTCTTTTTCAAGCTTGAGGCTAGAAGAGCTGAAGTGTGACAATTACAGCAGGTAGGTGAAAATGAAAAGTTCCATTCTTTGAATTTATTAATTTATGTTTTGGCTGCGTGCGGCATGTGGGATCTTATTTCCCCCACCAGTGATCGAACCCGCGCTGCCTGCTTTGGAAGCATGGAGTCCTAGCTACTGGACCGCCAGGGAAGTCCAGAAAAGTTCCATTCTTTAAAGGGCAAGTAAACCTTTCATGGTACCTTGAGAACATTTACAGGACCGTAGAGCCCCGAGAGTGCCTGGAGGAGATCACTCTTGATCCTCTGAGTGGTGAACGGCCTCCTAGTGTGAAGGAGAGACTCCCTCTAGTTTGTCTGCCCAGGGACGACTTTTTCTAAATAATGGCCGGTGGGTGCCAAGGAGGCAGCAAAGTGTGCCTTATGAGCTGATGCCAGCCCTGTGAGATACGCGACCTCGAGCCGTGACGCCCCGGGCCGCCCACGTGACCACAGTGCGTGTACTTCAGATGCACGGGGCAGACTTTAAATCGCTGAATGCCTTTTCCTTACTAAATTCCTTTTAACAGAATCATCTCGCATTTAGTCGACAGAATTGCTTCCAATCACAGGCTGATGTGATGCCGCCTGTCTAAAGCCTTTGCCGTTGGCGGTGCCAGTTTGCTCTTCTGAAATTCCTGGGAATTGATATTTAAAAATCGGAACCCAGGGCTCATTCATCACATTTAATAGGGTTACGGTTTATGACGTTGCGGGTTCTTAAATAGCCGTAATAGCTGCGCAGACTTGTCTGGAGTCGGAACTCCAGAAATAGCCCCCTGGCTCTCCTTCCTTTCCTTGTGAATCTTGCAGAATTCTTACATTACTGCTCCTGCTTGTGTGTTTAATAATTTAATTTAATGCCTTCCTTTGGAAACGTGACCTCGTGGCTCACCCCCTTGGGCGATTTTGCAGTCTCAGCAGAGTGACCGAGTGTAAGACAGTGGCTCGGTTAGAGCCAGGAGATTGAAAAAAGATGCAGCGCTTCTCTTTGCTATTGAGTGGAGCAGCCAACAGTTTTATACACGTTCAAGTTCTTTCCGTTCCCAAAGAAGAGGCAAAAGATGGGAATTAAGGATAATCTTAGTTAGTATTCTATATTATTATAAGTAACAAAATGTGTTCGTATATGTGGTTTCATTTAATCATGCGGCAGTCCTAGGTGTTACTAATCCTATTTTATTGATGAGATGACCATGGCTCAGATAGTTACACTGAATTGTTCACATTCACGTGGCACGTGAAGAATCTAACATGATTTCTATTTCAGAAGTCACCATTTCCCCTTCCTAGGAGAAAACATAATGGCAGAGTCTCTCGGACTTGAAAGCAGAGGCAGTGCTGACTGTTGGCGTCTGGGTAGCCGTGGATGCGGGGACTGGGAATAGCTAGGGCTCCAGTCATGCGCTTGGCCATTCATTTGTGCTGAGCCTCCCAACGGGCTGGCCTGTCTCAATGGATAATTCAGTTTTGCTCACCCATTCCTCCTGCTTCTCCCTCTTGAGTGAGCTGACATTGAAATCCAGTATCTCTCTGCCACCAGCAGGACAGCGCTGGCCACGAAGGGCCCACCCAAGTCCCCACATCCCCTGGCATTTCATCAGGAATGACCTCTTGGGAACAGGGCCCACTGCTGTTTCGGAGTTTCTGGTTGAAAAAGCACAGCAATGTGAAGGACTTGAGTTCCAACAGACCTGAACGGGCTGGCATCCCAGGGCTGCCTCTCTCTATTAGAGAGATGAGTTCACCTCTCCAAGGCTCTAATTTCATAAAACACCTACTGATGATGGTTTCTTTTCTTTTCTTTTTTTTTACCTTTACCCGTAAATATTTTTGTGTATTTTTTCTAAGAACAAGGACATTCTCTTACGTAATCACAATGATTATCAAAATACGGAAAAATTTTTTGAAATATAACGCATTAATTTCAGATGTACAACATAACGATTCAATATATGTATGTATTGTGAAATGACCATTGTCCCTACCTGGTGCTGAGGGATATTTACGTGAGCCTGGAGATCATCCCAGTTAAGATCTATCATCACACATAGTTCCAGTTCTTGCTCTTGTGATAAGAACTTTTAAGATCTACTCTCTTAGCAACTTTGTATTGGTCTGTTTTGTTTCTTCTGTGGGTTTTTAAAAATGATTTTATTGAAATATAGTTGATGAGGGTTTCTTATAAGTATCAGAGCTAATTTGCATGTGGCGTCTTGCACAGTGCCTGGCGAACAGTGGCCAGGAACTCACGAGGGCTCTATTTCAGTTTCCACAACTGGTAAATCGTGTGTTGAGGAGGTGCGTCTTCCCTTTCAAGGGCCAAGAGAAGCGTGGACGTGCTTGCTTGTTTCATTAAAGAAAGGGCCTGGAGTTCTGTCTGCACATATCGAGACTGATTTCCCTAGGTCGCGATGGAAGTAAGCTTTATTTTCTGACTCTGTGATTTCTGTGAGCTTGGTTCTGCTCTGGGGCACTCCATCCCAGGGCCTTTTCCTCCCTCACTGTACCTGTACCTCTGTCTGGAGCGACTTTCTTCCCCGGCCTTGCCTGAATCTGCCATCTCCTTCTTCAACCTTCCCTGCCCACCTCCTCAGACCTGACAGATGCTCCCCCATCCTCAGCCATTATCAGGGCTCCCCAAGCGGCCCCTCCTCACACAGCTGCCTGTGACATACGGTGACATCACCAGCAGAGTTGAGGCAGGGACGTGGGGAAGGAGACTTCCTTCTCAGTCTCTTGACAAAGCAGCCGTGACTTCTAACAACGATGGCCAGCCACCAGCATTTTCTCTTGTGCCCCTCAAGCCTTCCTTAGGGGTCCTTCACTTCTTACTTTCAAGGCTTTCTGCTTTTCCAGCCGCACAGGGCCCTGGGTAGCGGCTTCAAAGAGCTCGAAGAGAAAAAACAGGCCACAACAGAACAGCCAGGATGCTTTGGAAGGGAAATTTCCTTTTTGGGTTTGCTGTCTGCAAGAATTTCCGATGCAGGCAGACGTTAATTCCTAGCTGCATGCTTCCTGATAAGGAAGCAGCTTCAATAAATGCAGCTATTTATAGATGTCTTTTTTTTTTTTTTAAGAAAAAAAATATATAACCAGAGGTCAATCGACCTTTTCTTTCACTTCACGTTCCGTGCCGTGCACTCCGTGTACATTTAAGGCAGTTCCTCTGACAAATGCTCTGACAAAGTGGTTGCGGTCCTGCAGGGAGTTGGGGGGAAGGCTCTCGCTTTCCTTGGAATTCCGAAGTAGACATTTGGAAGTCACTGGCTGTGGGTTGTCCCTTTACATGAGCCTGGAGATACCCGGCTCCATTCTACACCCAGTGTTGAAGTTTTATGACAGATGCAGCGGAAGGTCCGTTTAAGAAGAAAAGTCGATGGGAACCAGCTCATTCTATGAATAGACTTGAACAACAGGAAATAAGAAATGATATTTCCATTTCTTCCTTGTCCTCTCTCCTGTCTCCCCTTGGATTTTCCCCACCATCAGTACCGCTGTGGTCTTTCTCTTGGCATGTTAGGGTTCTGCAGACTGGGGACTCCCCGTCCATCAGTTAAGCAGCCAGGCTCACACGTATCTCTGTAACACTCGCTGGCTGGTGTGATAAAGACTCAACACGATGTTGACTCGAGCTGTGCTTCCCTGGGTTCCTCCCCACGACCTCCCCATCGTCACAAAGCATATTGACTGGGCTGAGTCTCTACAAATGGGAGCAAGTTTCCATCTTCAAATAACAGATAGTTTCTCCCGTTTTGCTTCATGCCTGAGTTCAAAGTAGCTCAGACTCTTGGAGTCTCTGACAGGCATGACTTTGCCCGTTTCATCTTTATGCATTTCCAGAGGTCAGTGTTACCAAGGACCTTCGGGCGTTGCCGATTTCACTGTTGCCATCAGAAGATTCTGATTCAGTCGCCTGAACCATCTATGTGTGTTTTGGGGTAGGGTGGCTGTTTTTTCTGGTTTCTTCAGAAGCGAGGTGGGGCAGGATTTGAGAGACTTAAAGGGTCCCTGTCTCTGACCACATGCTGACTGTAAATTCCTAAGAATAATTAGTCACCCCCACCGTGATATTTACTGCCTCCATCTTTGGTAGGTGGACCAAACCCCATTCTTCTGAAATTATTCTCTATTTCTGTTTCCTCTAGATCTTGGTTAGAAATAGCCTCAAATGGGGTGCTAAGATTTCAGTAATAGAAATGCAGACTGCAGATGCAGACCCTAGATAAAGAGCTCTGTGTGTGTGGGGTGGGTGTAGATAGGATGCCTGGAGGAAAATTCCCATCCGTGCAGGACTGTGCAGGGAACATGTTGTTTCACCAATTCGGCTAGGGCTGGATTCTCTGTTCTGGGCTGGGGGCTTTCACTAAAGTGGTCCGCTTCAAAGAGGCGGGGGGAAGGTTTGCAAGGAGAGAGGTAACGATCACTTTTTTTAAAAAAGGTACCTAGGTGAGCGTTGAGAGGTCTGTCTTAAGAAATATTACAGGGCTATGGGGCATTTATGTAGCTCCACTTTAGAAGTAACAGCGAGTGTTAGGGTTTAATTATCCATTTGTTTTCCAAGAGTGGCTTACCTTTGCAAATCAGTTTCCTTTTTGGTCATTATACCCCACCTTCCAGTTTACAGAAGCTTTGCTTCTCCTAAGCGCCATCCTGAGGTCCATTGTGTATTAGGTACCACTCTAGAGAATCTCTGTTGCAATAGGGTATGGGATAAGAAATCATTGTCATCGCTGATTATCGAGCACTTTCTTGATGCTGAACGATCACTAACGCTACATGGTAGATATTCTATCTTGTTTATATCTGAGGCTCCGCGTGGTAAATCACATGCCAGAGGTCATACAGAGAGCAAGTGGGAGGGGGCACAATTTGAATCCAGATCTAATTCCAAAACCCAGACTTGTATGCACTTCACTACGTTGCTTCTTAAAAGTATCAGGAGCTGTTGAAAGTCATTTCCCTCTAGCTGTTGGTTAGAAGGAGAAAATCCAAGCTAACGTACACTAAATTATCTTTTGAACTTAGAGGAAGGTAAATTTTCAAATTCAATCCTTTTTGGAGACTGATGTCTGCGACTTATTTTCAGGTATCTGTAAATGCTGGTGTGTTAGAAAGAAAATCAAATGAAGTGAAAAGAGGGGCCTCTTGTCCACGATTTTCCATCTTTTTAAAGAGATAATCTACCTCCCAGATTATTACTAAACGGTAGGAAAGGTGATGTGTTCGAATGATGGTTGTATTCTTGGGTTCACAAATTAAACCATTTCACTGCCTACCGCTTTTTGTTAATCTGACACGCGTCTTCGGAAAGATCGTCGGATGTGTTGCTGCCTTGGTTTACCCACCTGACCTGTGTTCTGGGAAACTCTACTGCAGGGTCATAGAGCAGGGGACGCTCTTGTCTGCGGTCATTCCCGGAGAGTTGGCCCGGCGTGGTCCGTGGTGGGTGGGGCAGTCTCAGACACCTCGTTCTTCCTCCCAGGGTTGTGGTTTCCTCGCCTGTGAAGCGAAGGGGCCTGCGTGTGTAAAATCACTGGCTCTTCCCCGCTCAGACATTTTCTTGTTCTCTGATTCCAGCAGAGAAGTACAAGGCATAGCGGCAGCGGAGCATTATCTGTAAATGCTAAGGATGGCGATCATTCACTTGATTTCGAGCACTCAGCGGCACATTTGAGTGCAGATCGTGGTCTTTTAATGATGCAGGCAATCGTCCCCGACTTTAGCTGTGATTGTTTTGTGAGATATGCCCTCCTGCAAGGAAATACGGCAGTTCAGCGCCCCAACGCCGCCGTTGGGCGCTTCCCTGCGCTGCCCGTGATTGAGATTGGTTAATGCTCTTGTGGGCTGGGAACCCGAGCCAGCTGCTCCGCCTGGCAGGTCTCCTGAAGGCTGCCTCAGCCGCTCGCATCTTCCCCTGGGTCCCAGGACCTCACAGCAGAACCGCAGGCCCGCTCCCCTGTTCTCCAAGCCCCCCTTCTGGCCTGAGAATCGTCTGTGAGTTTGGCTGTTTGCCTAGTGTATTATGCACAGGTGTGTCTTCTGGTAACTCCCTCCTTGACCCCAACTGCATGATTTGTGGGAATCCCCTCGGCAGCCGGGGGCTCATCTGCCTTTCCTGTAACCTGTAAAAAATGACAGTCTGCATTTTGCTCCGTCTGTAGGTGGTGTCCACTGGGTTTCGGGCTTTACAGAGCCAGCTGATCTGCACGGATGGGCCACACTCCCCTCATTCCGCCGGCCCCATCGCACATGCACAGTTAAGACTGCGTTAATGAACGATGGGGGGAAAAAAAGCCCAGTGGGCGAGGGAATGAAGGCTTTCAGCTCCTAAAGTGAAAGCTTTGATGCTGCGCTTTTAAGTACATTTCCATCCGCGGGGCCAGCAGAGAGAATCCGTGACACTTATACCGTCCCCTGGGCATGAAAGCTCGCACGCAAGGAACGATTTCTAAATAGAGGCCCTGAGCTAGTTACTCGAATCATCCACTTATTACCAAAAGCTGCGAAAAGCGGGTGTAGGATTAGGGAGAAAAGAATCGCCCAGAGCAGCGGTGATTTGGGAACAAAGCTGAGGAGGGGGGTTATTTTACCTCCTTAAGTAGCTCTTGGGTCGCCAATGGCAGGAACTCTTTGTAGGGAAACAAATATAAGCCAGTGATTTGGTGCCAACCCTCTTGGGGAAATGAAATGATTCTTTCTCCTCTGGAGCCTGCATTCAGGAAGCAGCCCCACGGCCAGGCAGGTTCACAAACCTGTTATTCTGATGTGTTGGAGGGTTTCTCCGTCTCGGGCATATTTTCCTATTAGATGTCCACAGAGCGGGGGAGAAACTTCTTCCCTTTCTTTTTCACTCTGATTCTTTCCACACCGCCGTTCTCACAGCACCGTACCCTCGCTCTTACCCTTTTCGCTTCTCCTGCGATGTGGCAGTGAAGCCGCTTCACGAAATCCCCACCCTGGACGGACGGTTCGCGTTCCCCTCTTTCGCGTTCCGTCAGGCGTGGTGTGGGCTTCTTTCTGGGCTCACAGTCTGGCCGTGATTCAACTCTTCATCCAGATACTTGGGGTTTTACTTAGAGGCCTTTTAGGAACACAAAAGTAGAAATTCCCTGCGAGAGACAGTCCCCACTTGAGAGTCATGGGTTATAAACGCCCTTTTAAACTCTCCTGTAGTTCTCTGATCATGCTGAGAGGTACTTCAGAGACCCACAGAAATCTATATACGGAGGTCAAATGTGTTTGGGCCTTATGAAAGAAGAAGTTTTGTCTTTTGATTCCTGGGCAAAGAAAAAATTCCACTTCAGATAAATCCAAATGAGTGTACATGTATGTTTGGGTGTGTGTAGGGTGGGGAATTTGGTTGGGACTGTCTCAGAGCTATTACTCCAGACATCTGCTTCATGGAGCTTCTGTGAGGACTCCTGCCACCCAGAGTGATCCAGGGGACGAAGCTGAAGAAGTACAACTGGGTATCGTAGGGTTGGCATCGTACATTCAGCTCTGTAGCCATCTCTCATCTGGTGCTCCTTTGTTTGCCGGAGGAGTATTGAGATTCAGAAAGCGGCTAGCTTCTACGCTTGTATTGTCCGGACAGTGCTACTCTGGGTCCAGGACAGAGCGCTTATCGTTGTCTGTGAACAGGGCCCATGTTATGCTTCAGCAGAGTGTGTGGTCACTCAGCTGCAGTGATACAAGAGTGCCCCGCACTTGAAGATTTCCCACGGTGAACTACCATGGTACCTGAAATTCTCCTCAGATACATCCCATCTGGATCAGGCATTGTTTCCACCTAGTTCCACTTTTAAAAGTAAATAGTCATGATAGCAGAGGATACCTTGGATAGAGATCATGAATACCTTATGTCCCTGAATGTCTTAATGAAAATTAGTTTATCAAATCGAATCTTTTGAAATAGAAGATCCGTGGTCAGCATGGAAGGTCAAGGGAGGGGGCTGAGTTGGAAATAAACTCCATGATTTTGCTGGGGGCTGGCTTCCCCTTGGAGGAGACAGACCTAAGATTAGATGGAAAATCCATACCCCTTGATGTAGACAAAACATCGTGAACCTGGACCTGTGAGACCAAGATGAATAATCTGATACTTACTATTCCTGGCTGTGGGTCTCAAGACGTTGCCAGAATCCGTACTGGCCAAACACTGTTGGACCTCTCTAGCTCACTGTCAACATGAGAATGTGTAAGTCATCTGCATTTTCTTGAGAGGAGCGGTGAACTTGGGGCTGTACATCTGAATCCTTAAGCTTTTCAACCATTCTTACCAAAATGTCTCTACCTCGGGGATGACTAACTGTTGGATTGCACAGGTGTAAGGGAGCTGTTAGTCCACATCTCAAGCCGAAGTGGCCAGGAACGTCTTGGCTTGTGTGGAAACTGAAGGGGCTGCCTGGGGGTGGGTGGCTTGTATGAGGAGTGGGTGTGTGGTCTCGGGAGAAAGATTCCTCAGAGCTCTCCGTGTGGAGCAATAACTTCCATGAATTCGGTGCTTACGATAGGGACGTTTCACATGGATTATATCATTTAATCCTCACAACAGAGCTACGAACTGAGTTTTATTACCCTCACTTTACTGATGGAAGGTCAGGTTTGAAGAGGTTAAGGAACGTGGCCGAAGTCACAGAGCTAGTAGGTGGCCGAGCAGGTCAGACCCTCCACTTTGCACCTTTCTTCCCAGGCTGACCCAAAGACCTGGTCCCTAGACCATTTTCTTTAAGAACCTGAAAAATAGTGTTGGATCCCCCTCTGCGATCCAACTGTGGTTAAAACCTCATAAGTTTTAGAAAAACAGAATCATTCACTAAACTAAAATCATAAATCCACTCCACGAAAAAGCATCCACCACAACCCCAAACCTCAGTGTTAATATATTCAGATTTCAGGGGGCTATAGGAGTCTAGCTAGTCTCTTAAATATCTCTCTGCTTCCCGGTAAGTAACATCCCTACTGAGTCCTGGCACACGAATAGCGTAATGAGATCGGACCCTATCGCTCTGCCGTTCAAGTTCAGTCTTAAGTACAGGGTGAAAATCCAGGACTGCCTTAGTTCCTCATCTGTCTGTGTGTCTCTCTGTCTCATCGCTTGTGATACAGTTTGTGAAGTTCAGTATCACTCCTTCGTTTTGTGCTTTAGGTTTCTGCGTCGTTTCCTTTTCACAACTTTTTTTTTTTTTTAATGAAGTGATTGGAAATGGAAAATTAAAAACTTAACTGTGAGTCTCACAGTTTTCTGCTAATGCCTCTGTACTAAGAAGCTTCATAAAATATTATATATTATTCTTCACTTCAGCACAGCTGCTCTGGGCTCTCACCCACTTAGTCATTCACAGTATGTCTGAGAGATTAATTTTTGTAAGGCTGTGGTTTGGGATATTTTCTCCCTGTCCATGTTTTACTTCAAATCCTCACCGGGGAAGTTGGTGTAGAAAAACCCCACCACCCTTGATAAAAGGTCATTTGGCCATATAAGTGCTTTAGGAACTATAACTGGCTGTTTTATTTTTGTGCACCCTCTTCGTTTGAAATTCTGCAGTCTTTCTACCAGAAGTCTTAAGTGTGTGTGGGCTTGAGGACAAGAATGAGTGCTTTGTGTTGAAGTGCCCATGTATGATGTAGGTATGTCTTCGGAGATGCCTGTTTCTTCTTCTTCTTCTTCTTTTTTTTTTTTTTTTGGAGTCTGCGCCTTTTGGAAGAAGCGGATTAATACACACAATTACCTCAAATTCTGCTTTAAATAATCCTGTGCAAACAGTGCAAGCTCTGTTTCCTCTTCAGATTAGCCCCCTGATACTAATTTAAAATTTTTAAATCAAAGTTATGCATGTATAGAGTTTAAAAAGTTAAATAATTCTGCCAAACTTACAGTTAAAAATAATCAGGGATGCCTATTTCTTGATGAAAGTGACAGGTACGGATTCCCTCGTGGAGAGTTAAAGCTCTGGGTGTGACTTGGAGGATTAAAGCTCAGGATGGTGGGCGCTGGCTGGCACAAGGGCTCAGGAGAATGAAGGAGAGGGAGGAAGAGGGGGGCCAGGGACCATCTCAGTGGGGTCCCCATCCCCTGGGGGGAGAGAGCCACACTGTTTATCCCAGCATCCCAGTTGGAGCCAGCAAGCCAGGGGTGTTTTCAGGACTCAGCTGCCAAAGTTTCTTGAAACAGCTCTGCTCAAAGGCATATGCTGGGCTCACTTCTGAGGGAAATTTCCTTTTTGGGGAAGTTGAAGCAAAGGAATTTCCTGTGTGGGCAGACAGAGCTTCCTGACTTGAAGGCTTCTTGGAAGGGAAACAGTTTCATAATGAAATGACAAATTAAAGACATACCAGCCGGGTTCACTTCAAAACAGCTATTGAGAGTGCGGGCAAAGCCCTATTATACTCCCTCACAGAACAAAAATAAATCCCATCCTGACAGGTTTCTGAATGCTGGATTATATCCATCCCCCCACACCTTCCCTCGCAGCCCTCTGCATCCCCCTTCCTCCCACCCCTGCCATTAGAAGCCACCATCTCTATCTTTAACAGCTCTGCGAGCAGCCGGCAGGGAGGCTGGGAGCATCTCTCTCGCTGCCTTTCTTTGTGGCTTCACCCAATCCTGACCTACACGGAGGCCTTATAGGTTCTGTGAGAGCCCCATGCTGCCAAGACCCACAGAAATGACCTCTTTCTTTCCCCCTTTGACACAAAGCAATGATTGAAGATGTTTTCAGCAATGGGGTAAAAAAAAAAAAAAAAAAAAAAAAAAAGCAGCCATTTCCTCAGACTGGCCTTTAAAATCTTGCAGGCAGTAAATGGAAGTGCTCTTCTGGTCTTGGGAGCCGGGTCTGAAGTCTGGTCTGTCGAAGAAAATGAGGGTCTGCGCTGGGCGGATGACGTCCTCATACCTGAACTTATAATTTTATGTAGTTTAGTCAGCCTGAATTTTTTTAACTTGACATGAAGGTGCCTTATGAATTAAATCCCTTTTTTATGGAGCAGACCGGGAGGAGGAACGATGGAAGTGTTATTTGGGGTCAGTGTTCATTAGGCTTAAGCTAATGAAGTAGAAGAGGCACAGGTTCTGGAATCAGATGTCTCGATTCAAGTGCCAGCTCTAACAGTATAAAAACGAGCAGCGTCGCCTTGGGCGAGTCACTTAACTTCTTGGTCTCGGTTTCCTTATCTCTAAAATGGGTACAGCAACACCTGTTTCACATTGTCGTGAGGAAATTAGATTATGATTTCAAAAACACTTCATACGCTCCTCTAAAGCCTTGGCCAGATAGCACTGTTTCTGTAGTCACTATTGGGATCTTTGGGGATTGAAATACCACAGTAGGTTGAAACAGCAGAACTGTAGAATTTGTAGGTCAGTGTGGCAGATGTTTATTAGAGATTTTATATGTGTGCGGCATGCTTGGGTTCTGCAGGGGAAAATAACAGTGTGAAGTTTAGAGGGGGTCACGTGGTGTGGCAGAAAGAATCTTGGACTTGGGGTCAGGGGGCCAGGGTTCAATCCTGGCTGTGATTCAGTAGCTCTGTAGATCAGGGTGAGCTATTTAACCTTTTTGAGCCTCAGTTGCTCATCTGTAAAATTGGGGGAAGTCCAACTCTTTGACTTGAATAAGTTCTGTTCAACTCTGACATTGTATAATCAGTTTTAAGAGGTCTCTGCCTTTTGCTTACAGGATTTATTCTGAAGAGTAAGGAAGACATATCCCCTGTATAACAGCTTGTCTGATGAAGACACTTGCATCAGAAAGCTAGATACTTTTAATTCGTATATCTGACGTAAACAGAAAAAATTGAGGCTTGCCAGATATGTCGGCAGCAGCAATTTGTTTCGGGGTGTTTCTGAGTGAATGCTGACTTGAAAATTACTAGGGTCATGGGTTGAACGTGGCAGTTTCCTTAAGAGAATTTGTCCCAGGATTTTGGTTTACCTTCTTCCAGCTGCTCCAGGGGAGACTCAGTATGTTTCCAAGTCGTTGTTTATTTAAGCCGTTCCCATCGCGGGTATCCTTGTCCAAATAGGCTTCCAAGATAGAGGTCATGACGCTGACTGGTTCTGCCAGTTAGGTTTTATTATGTGCTGATATGTAATTTTCGGACTGCCGCATTATTCTTCGCCTCATCTTCCGTTTGTATGAGTGAAGGACTATTACTAATTTTGCCTCCAAACAGTCTTGTCAGCACCATTTTTGATTTGACGAAACCAAAGAGCTAGAAAAATGAGATACCGTTTAGAAGATCACAGATGCAAAATGGTGACAAGTCTAGCCTTGAGTCAAAACAGCTGATGCTTTGTTTTCTTTTGTTTTTGATGTGGACCATTTTCAAAGTCTTTATTGAATTTGTTACAATATTGCTTCTATTTTATGTTTTGGTTTTTTGGCTGCGAGGCATGTGGGATGTTAGCTCCCCAACCAGGGATTGAACCCGTACCCCCTGCATTGGAAGGCGAAGTCTTAACCACTGGACCGCCAGGGAAGTCCCCAAACAAAACAGCTGATGTTTTTGGGGTGTGCGCTGTGTGTTGCTGGTGCTTTAACAAATCGTCTCATTATTGTTTTTCTCCCGAGGAGTCTGAGAGGTAGGTGATACTGTCTTCACTTCACACATACAGAAACTAGGGCTTTGAAACATTAAGTAATTGGCTCCAGGACACAGAACTGGTCAGTGGTAGAGTCAGAATTTGAGCGCAGGTCTGTCTGCTCCCAAACCTGTGTTCTTCCGTGCATCTCGTCTGTGTTGTCCATTGTTATGAAATTGACCTCAGTGCGTAGAAGTGGAGTTAAACCTATACCGGGTCCCTGAAAAGAAACAAAACTAACCTCGTAGTCATCATGCTCTTGTAATGGCAGAAAAGCCTGCAGCTTTCCAGTGTGGAAAATCGTATACCTGGGCATAAAGTGAGCAAATACAGCCCTGCCCCTTGCCTCTGGAAGAGAGCCTGTTTGGGTTCATCCTGGGGCCAAATTGGCCTAGAACCTCACTGGCCAGCTCTGGCCACACCTTGCAAAATAGGACAGAAGTCTGCTGGCCGTGTTTCAGGTGGGTAAGAACAGTGCCCGGTGCCAGATTGCATCCTTTTCCTTGTGAAATTCCTTGTGAAATATTGTTTGTGGCTATCTGGGCTTGTTCGGAAGAAAATTCAAATCTGGTTCTATTCGAGAAGCATTGATTTGAAGAAACACTATGCTCAGTGCTAGGAATACAAAGATGAGTAAGGTAGGAAATCAGTCTAAGGAAGAAAAAACTTGGATAGTCATTCAACAAAACCAGTAATTACTGAGCTCCTACTGTGCCGGTAAATGGTAATTATAAGAGCTAAATAAATACCTAAAAAGCTTCCATCCAAGGACATGTTTTAAGTCTCTACAGAAAGAACATGTTTTGTCTTGTTTCTGCTTGATTTTATTAAATTTTCTCTGTACAAGTAAGCTTTCAGTGTGTGCCCTATTGTTTAAAGCCCAACGTTGTTTTATCATTTTTTTACTTGTTTGACTATCATGAAAATAGCTCCGGAATTTCTCCTCCTCATTCCCATTCTTAATCTCACTTTTCTTCCCCAAAGAATATAGACTTTCAAAATTATTTTTCAATAAAGGCCACAATATTTTAAAAAATTCATTTATATATATATGTGTGTGTATATATATTTAACATCTTTATTGGTAAAAATTCATTTATATTTAAAACACAGATAACATCCTGGAGAAAATCTGAGAGAAACATACGATTTTGATGGTGTCTAATTATAAAAGACTCAGAGTACATTGGCAAATGTAGCAAAACACTTAAGTAGGTGTCGTATGGAGTTCACAGTAAGGGGAGAAGCGGTGTCACTTCTCCTGCAGAGAAATGCAGTCTCTCATATTAATCTTTCGTTGGCCTCTAGCTGCCAGTGGGCTCTTTCAAAAAAAATTCCTTTTCTTCATTACACTATATTCCGCATTTGGGCTTAAGGTGGAAGAAAAGAAAGTACTGTTGAAATCCTGTGACCGAATCTACACTACGCTCCTTTGCTCCTCTGGTGAGGAAGTTGGGGGTGTGGAATAGACTGATTGATTGATTATTTATTTTGTTGATTATTTATTTTGTTTGGACACGAGAAGCAGGGAGGCGGGGCAGGTTTAGCGTAAGAGCTGGTGTGCACTCTCCTGCATCCCAGTCCCTTGGATGGGATGATTCCTTGGATGTTTTCCTTACCTGGCAGCATCGCAAGGGGCAAATCCACTAGGAGGAAGACCATATTAACAGAGGAGTTGCAGGACCTGAAGAGGTGCTACAGGGAGCGAGATGACTGACAGGTGGATGAAATTCAATATCCTTTCCGTTCAAATTAAAACGAAAAGAAAGTTGCTACTTAATAAGTTCCAGTTCTAGCCTCTGTTTAATATTCCCTGCCCTTCATTCAGATCAGCAAAATGTCAGTGAGCAGCTGTGGGGAGAAAGAACTGAATCCACTGGGCTTGAGCTCCCCAACTGGACCGCCAGGCCTTGGATGTTGGGAGTTGACAGTGTCTAACCACGTGCTTAACAGGTTCACCGACCATCAAGTCCCCAGGGGACCGAGGCAGTGGCCCGGGTTCAGCTCTAGTTGTGCAGAGCAAGGAAGCTTCACCTCCTTTGTTCAGCTCACGCTGTTGGGAGCTGGAGTTGCCTCTGCCCATCATAAATGCAACCAGAGAACTTCATGTCTGCATGTGGTCCAGGCCCAGCTTGAAGCCTGAGCTTCTGAACATGAGCCTGGCAGTCCCAGCCTCCCTTTCCCTTCTGTAACTCCCGGGAATCCTAACAGGGAGGTCATATCTGTCCACTGTCAGCCTGATGCACCACAGCCCCTGCTCTCTCTGCCTGCCCGCCAGTAACCTTAAGATTTAGGGGAAATTAAAATAGACCTTCTTCTGGAAAGGTACCGAGGTCTCAGGCACAAATGTAGCTTTTTTTTTTTTTTCGCTTTTTTCTACACTAGAGAAAGAAAGCCTTTTTGACTTCTGTGAATAAAGAATAAGCAATGGCTCTGTTCCACCCTCTGGTTGGTCCAGAGCACTTGCACAAGACTCAGAGCGATTCTGACAAGGCTTTAACTGATGACAGACATCAAGTCTATTTGTCTTTGCATTAGACACTGATTGTGACAGCATTGCCATCGACCTGCACCATCTAGGAAAGAGCTCCAGTTTCTGAAAAGGTAGGGATTGACTCTTAGTAGTGCTTTAACAGTTCACAGCTCACAGGAATGAGTAGACACTGTGTCAGCAGTGCATTGCTGATGATCAGTAAGTGTTAGGTGGGAATTCCAGTGGTGTCCTCCCCCCACATTTTACTTTTGGTTCCTTGTCAAGTAATGTAATAACTGAGTCCATAACTCCAACCTAGGGAGCAGTTGCTGTGTGCGAACTTTGTTGTGTTAAAGTCTTGAGACACCCTTGCCTTACTTCTTGTCTCTGAGTATTTATACTTCTAATGACATTTAAAAGTCAATCTCCAAAACTTTAGAGCTAAATCCTAGCAGAGATGAACTTTAAACTGGGGGACGTTGGGGGTAGAATAATCCTTCTGGGAGTCAGAATGAGGCACTTGTGTGTCTGGACTGTGGCAGGTTTGTTTGTTACCAGAGCGATCTCCATGGTAACAGGTCAACATGGCGTCAGTGACAGCTCTACACTCAGAGCTTAAAGTTCCCATGAGAAAGTGGATCCTCACAGCAAATAGAGGGGAAGAAATCAAGAAATATGGATTACGATCCCCTTCCTTACAGAGTTCTGATCATGCAGTTTCAATTCAAATAACCAATGACATGTCCTGTTTAACCACTTGGGTTCCTCTAAGTAAACCAAGACTCTTCACAGAATGCATGGTGTTCTCCTGAATTTCAGCTAAACGTACACAAGGTTTAAACAGGCTTTCACAGCAAAGAACTGTGTTGCAGTGGAATGAGAGTATGACCTAGAGTCAGGAAGCCTGGCCTCTGGACCCAGCTCTGACTGTACCTGCAGGTCCTTACTTTCTAGCTTCTTGAGTTCCCACCAGTTCTAATAGTCAATCATCCAACTATACTGAAAGCCCCTAGTATGATACATTGGCAGTCAAAAAAGATAGCTGATTAATGTAATACGGTGTGCCATCCCATCACCATCAAAGCTGCGATGATGTTGGGATGATATGCGTGGAAACTCTCAAACACTGAAAGGTGGAAGGTGGGATTCATCTCTATGAAACATTCATCTCTGAAACGAACAACCAAAATCTGGAGGCTGGGCGGCCAACAGAAGAGTTTGTTTTTCTGGAGCCTTGGTTACTAAAGGTTATTAGTTTGAAGAAAGAATCGGCAATCAGTCACTTCTCTTAAACCACAAGAGAACGCTTGTGAATTTGGAAGAACAATTATGTAATTTAATAATTTCTTCCCTGGGGAATCTTATGACTCAGTGATCAAAGGTGTCAGAGGAGTGAAGGGAGTTCTCTGTGATCAGGTCTGTGCCCATCGCTGGGCTTGGGCCTACTCTGAAGTGAGATCCTTTGTGGCCAAGACCACAGAGCAGTTGGGTGATGGGTGATTTGGGGGGATGGTTTCTGTCATACACATTTAAAGGGCACCAGTTTTTCCCCCAAAGGGAAATTT
The DNA here is from genome assembly GCF_963455315.2 of Globicephala melas. Classification (NCBI taxonomy): domain Eukaryota; kingdom Metazoa; phylum Chordata; class Mammalia; order Artiodactyla; family Delphinidae; genus Globicephala; species Globicephala melas. Next base: position 93,734,745 of record NC_083323.1, on the reverse strand, counting down.
CTAAGAAATGTATTCCTAGGGCTATGGGGGAATTAAACCCACTGTGAGTCAAGGAAGCAAGTGCCTATTTCCTTTATAAGGCAACTAATGAACTTGATATTAACCACAGCAAGCCGGCAGCTCCCTTCTACCACCAAGTCAGAATAGTTCTTTACCACACTTTGCAAGGTTAAAAAGAACAACTAATAATGGTAGTGCTCGGTTTAACCTTGTCTTGTGATTCTCTCTGGTCTATCTTTAACCGACAGAAGTCTAAAATTTTTATTTTAGATTCATAATATTGGAAGAGCTGTAGATTGTCCACATTGTAATGCTACTTCCAAGATCGGTTTTAGGACGTGCCATGGTCAGTATTTAAGTATAAAAAATCTTGATCTTACCGTTTTCCTTGTCACTTCTTTGTCTTAAGTTTACTTCGTTGACATAAAAACAATTTTTATTTAGTTCAGCAAGAGCTAAAACAGCCATATATATATGTATGTATATATATGTGTGTATATGTATATGCATACATGTATATATGTCCATATATATGTATATTAGTAAAGATCTTTTTGCCTGAGAATCAACTGTGCTGAGTCTGATCTGTTGAAAATGGAAAAAAAAATTTTTTTTACACATATATATATTCTTTTTTTTAATATTCTTTTCCATTATGGTTTATCCCAGGAGATTGGATATCACTCCTTGGACCATACAATAGGACCTTGTTGTTTATCCATCTAAACATAATAGTTTGCATTTACCAACCCCAAATTCCCAGTCCATCCCTCTCCATCCACCCCACCTTGGCAACCACAAGTCTGTTCTCTATGTCCATGAGTCTGTTTCTGTTTCATAGGTAGGTTCATTTGTGCCATGTTTTAGATCCACGTAAGAGTGATATCATATGGTATTTGTCTTTCTCTTTCCGACCTAACTTCACTCAGTAGGATAATCTCTAGTTGCATCCATGTTGCTGCAAATGGCATTATTTTGTTCTTTTTTATGGCTGAGTAGTATTCGAAAATGGAGAAATTCTTGAAGTGTTATCGGAATGAACAGGACGGAGAGTTAGAATTTTAGAGCGTGGTTTCTTTATCATACAATTCCTATTCTAGAACGTTAGCCGTCCCTGTTCCAATGTAAATCTGCATTATTTTATTGATATGTTAGTTCATATTTTTGATTCTGCTTAGAGGTAATTGAGAGTCATGGTCCCTTTTGAAGGAGACTTTCTACGTGGATCCATCCCGCTAAGCCTGTACTCAAAGCACCTTTCCATAAGCTCTGGCTACTAGGGCTTTCAGAAGAAAAGGTTCTAATAGAAAAAGAATGGCAGTTGAGGAGAACAGAGCATGTATTTATAAGGAGAGCATACTTCATTCCCTCAAAAGAACAAATAAACAAACCCCAGAATCTCAAGCCCAGGTGTGGGAAGGAAATCCCGTCAGGTAAGGTTTCTCTGGAGCACCCTCCCCCGTGGCTACGGTGCACACACCCCTGTTTCTGGGGCTGCAGTAGGTTGCATTTGACCTGAAAGTTGGGAAAGGGAGCGGCCTGCTGCTGTGTTGACGTGTGTCCTCCTCCGTCTTCTGGTGCTGCCACCGAGAGCGAGAGAGAAAGAGAAGAAAGCGGGGAGGCACGGCTGCCGTCACGGGAAGGAGGGCAGGTCTGGAGCCCTGACAGCAGAGGGGAAGGGCTTTGGGAGCTGGACCCAAAATGGCCGACGGGAGAAGAATGGGAAGGAAAAGGAGAGGTGTTCTGGTTGGTTGTTTTGGTTTTGCTCTTAATGAAAGAGGGAGAGTTAAATGAGGAAGCAGGGTGAGTTGGAAAGTTCTGGGCAGGTTCGTGTCCAGGGTTGAGTGATGTTCTTCCTAGTCAGCAAACTACCTTGTTTTGTCTGGGCCTGAAGTAGAGCCCACCACCTGGGAAACTGCATGGAGATCTTGCGTTTTAACCACCCGAGAGAATTTACAATCAGAACACGGGGGCTCGTGCAGATGGAACTCAGAAAGTCAAGGGCTGGATTTGGGTGAAGAGATTACGGAAGCTGTATCATCAGAGTGTCCTGCACACCTGTCCTAGCACTTCAGAGATAGGAAATCACAGGGTCAATCTGCATCTTAGGATGGGCGTCCCAGAACTTTATTGGTACTTGGAGCAGGTCCCGTCCCCACCCCACGACAAATGAACGAATGTAAGTAAATGGTGTTCAGATGTCCGTTTATCTCACAAAAGCCCATATAACTCTAACCTAGCTGAAATATAATACCGGTAAGACCTGTTTCGACTCACCACCTTTTCAAGCATAATTTATCTGACATGCCCAGTACACTGAAGAGCACACCATAACCACCACCCTGTCCCTCGAAGGAACTTGGGGGGGAAAATGAACAACTGGTAACGTGTTAAGTGGCCTCTGACAGAGGGAAGGCGCTGCTTTAGACAACCCCTGGGGATTCTAGATTATGCATTAGAGGACAGAGGCCCCACGGGGCAGGCTAGGGACTTGGTACTCCCTCTTCCTACGTGTAGGTCTCTACTGAGTGTCTCTGATTAGCAACTCCACGTATAAAGACATGATCTCTGCAGATTTGGGCATGGTTAGGTGCCTTCACTGTGTGCTGTGTCCCTAATTCTCTACCCGTGTATGGTCGTGTCACCTTGCACCTGAGGGTCATTTGTTTCCTCGAGTCAAAACTGTGGTTTTAGAGCTCAGCTGTTACTGATTGACAGTCAAGGCAGATGCTGGCATCTGGAAGGGTAAGGCCGATGTTCCCGGTACTATGAACCTTGGAAGGTAGTGACAGAAACGATGGCAGAGGCAGGGAGACTGACAGTGTGCGACGGTCTCCCTCGCGCCAGTTCTAATCCCCCCGCAAAGTGATTGTAGAAGAAAGCTTAGCCATTCACAGCAAACGTTTACCAGACTGTTTTTGCGGCAGGCCCCATGGTGAGGGCTGAGGTTATCCTGTGAATAAAATATAGACACTCCTCTCTTTATGACTTGTTAAAGTGTCTTTCCGAAAGTTTGTGTTCACAAATATTAACTGAGCACCTCACGCGCCGGGCAGATGTTAGGCACTGCAGAAACCGTGATGAACAAGAGCAGACGGATTTCCCTGTTAATTCGTGGAATTTACAACCCAAGAGGGGAGACACCCAGGCACCAGAAGCGAACGGAAGACACCCTCACCGCCCTAGTTATGAGTCCTCATCAGGTCGCTCCCTGTGTTGATTCTGTCTACGTTTATAAACATTCCTGCTGTGGCACCTGATAAACCACCACGCAAGCATCACATCCAAGAAATGGTCAGTGAGCCGCTAGTGTAGCAACAGGAGTTCCCTGCCCCAAGCGTCGTGGTCGCAGCGTGTCCACGTCGACGTACCATCGACTGCTTGACTGTACTGATCTGTTTCTGTTTCTTGTAGTTCTTCAGGTCTGTCCAAGCTACTGTGATCTGTTTTCGACCGAAGTTTTCTGGAGTGTGGGGAACTGTTTAATCCACTTTCTGCCCCACCTGCTGCAGCGCAGGGCACCAAGCCTGCTAACTGTGTTTGATGGTGATGCTGAAGGGGGTAATTATCGCCAGTACTGGGTGTGCAAACCAATTTACCAGTGATGGAGTTGTCAGAGCTCAGCCTGGGAGCTCAGAGTGGTGTGAGAGAAGGAGCTTAGGATCTGGCCCAGGGAGTTCTGGGGTGATGGAAATTGATTTCTTATTTCAAAGTGAATCTCCAGTGAGGTGGAGACGGGCATGCCAGGACTAAGCCCTTGCATCATAGTGGCATTAAAAAGTCCCAGTCGGTGGGGTCCTGACTTCTACGTTTGATTGAGCATTAAAAAATTTTTAACTGATTAAGCCCATTTTTATAAAATATTTTTATTTAGGTATAGTTGACATACAGTAAGTTTCAGGTTTACAACATAGTGATTCATGATTTTTTAAGGTTATAGTTATTAGAAAATACTGGCTATGTTCCCTGTTCTGTACAATATATCCTTGTAGCTTATTTATTTTATACATAGTAGTTTGTACCTCTTAATCCCCTACCCCTATCTTGCCCCTCCTCCTTCCCTGTCCGCACTGGTAACCATTAATTTGTTCTCTAGATCTGTGAGTCTATTTCTTTTTTGTTACATTCACTAGTTTTGCTTTTTAGATTCCACATGTAAGTGTTATCATGCAGTATTTGTCTTTATCTGACTTATTTCACTTAGCATAATACCATCCAAGTCCATCTATGTCATTGTGAAGAGCAAAATTTCATTCTTTTTTATGGTTGAGTAGTATTCCATTGTGTGTGTGTGTGTGTGTGTGTGTGTGTGTGTGTGTATCACATCTTCTTAATCCATTCATGTGTTGATGGACACTTAGTTTACTTCCATACCTTGGCAATTGTAAATAATGCTGCTGGGAACATTGGAGTGCATGTATCTTTTCATATTAGTGTTTTCATTTTTTTTTTTTTAATATATACCCAGGAGCAGAATTCCTGGATCATACGGTAATTCTACTTTTAGTTTTTTTAGAAACCTCCATACTGTTTTCCACAGTGGCTGCACCAATTTACATTCCCACCAGGAGTGCACAAGGGAAAAAAAAAAACAGTGTACAAGGGTTCCCTTTTTTCCACATCCTCACCAACATTTGTTATTCGTGTTCTTTTTGATGATAGCCATTCTGACAGGTGTGAGGTGATGTCTCATTATGGTTTTAATTTGTGTTTCTCTGATGATTAACGATGTTGAGCATCTTTTTATGCGATTGAGCACTAAGATTAAATAAGTCACCAAAAAATAAATAAATACACACACACACACGAAATAATAAAATACCAATTTGTATTTTTTTTTAACTGGTAGGGTTTTTTTTTTTTTTAATGTTAATTCTCAATTTAGATGGAGTTGTGGGCAGACAGAGGTGTTTATTTATTCCTGACACAGCTGGTTACCCCAGACTTTCAGCAACTCACACAAGAGGCCTCCATATACAAGTGAAACGAACAAACAAAAAACAACAGCAGTGGCATGAGAACAAAAATATAATACAGGGAGCATAACCTTTGTAAGAGACACTTTGACCACATGGATAAAGAACCTTTAAACAGATTTATACCCATTGGCTCAGTAATTCTTTTCTAAAAACCCATCACTAGGAAACAAACTCAGATGCTGACAGAGATTCGTACGTGTGGACGAGTAGAGCAGCAGTCGCCAACAACAAGGAACCACTTCAGTAAATTAGGGCAGGCCCCCAGGCTGGAATATCATACAGCAGTTAAAAATCAGGTGTTTGAAAAGGCAGGATACAGATCTCTCTCCCGAAAATAATCCCCCTCCCATTTTTAATCTATAAAAATAGACCAGCAGGAAACGCAGGGAAATAGTTAGCTGTGGTTACTCAAGGTGAGAGGATTGTGGGAAGAATTTTTCTCTCCTTCTTTACTATAATTTTTTGTAGCATTGTCTAGCATTATTGTCCACGGAGGCCTATGAAAGAGCGGTCACTTCTGTCTCCAGCTGGCCGCTTTGCCCCTAGATTAATTGTGTTAAAATGCACATCTGGGCTTGTGTTCTCAGCATCCCTCTCAGGAGCTTCCCGCTACACGTGGCGTGGATGCAGCAGCCCACAAGGCCCTGCGGGCTCTGGGTCCCACTCGCCTCGTGGCTCTCTCCCCAGCCATACTGGGCTTTTTTCCGTTTCCTGTACAGATCCCATTCTCCCTCCTCTTCATTCTGGTTGCCACTCTCTTCTCTACGCTGAGCCCTTCCCCTGCACCACCACCTACCTCTAACTTAGCAAGACAAATTCAGTATCATTCTAGTAGGTCTTTAGGCCTCAGCTTAGGTCACTTACTCAGGGTGGGCTTCCCTGAGGACTTGCCAACACCCTGACTGTGCTTCCAACATGCTCTCAGCTTCCCTGCTTAGAACAAGGGTGCCCAGTCTATCCTCCCCCCGAACCAGAGGGTCCACGAGGGCTGGGACTGTGCCGCCCGGGTCACCCCTTCTTTCCCCAGAATGCAGCAAGGGCTCAGCCCCCCGTAGATGCTTCTTAAGTATCAATGAGTGGCTAGGTCTCCTCTGGTCGGCCTGGAACTTCTGTCACAGGGTCGCGTTTTCCTCATCCCTGGGAAGATGATCTCAGTGCCTGTTGGACGCAAGGGTGGTGAGCTTCTGGGAGTCGTCGTGTGGTGTGTAGCAGGTGCTCAGTAAATGAAACTGTCATCCTAGGCAGCAGGCCTGGTGCACGCCTGGTTTTGATGTGACCTTGTCTATTGTAAGTCATTTGAGGAGAGGTTTCCCCCGGAGAAACCTTTCTTTCCCCCAGAAAATGAGGTCTGGTCAGTGTTCTTCCTGAACCCTAGGGCCGTGTTAGATTTCTGGGATGCAGCACAGTGCCCCGTATGTATTTGGGCTGAATTGACGGAACCAGACTGAAGTTCTGAGTGACACCTACATGTCCACCTTTCACCCTCTCATGGAGGCAAATCACTCTGCCCTCAGCCTACAGCTGCTTGACGCCTGCCTGGAAGAAGAGAAAGAGAGAGCTCCCTTCAGGGGCCCAAGAGCTCTTATTGTCTCCTTTCTGAAAATCACTCTTCTTTCAAACACCTTTCAACCAGCCGCGTTGTGTCCACTGGGTTTGAATTGCACGGTATAAAAGCCAAGTTCTTTCTCTGAGGTTGGAGCCCTGCTTGTGGGTCATTTCAGGTAAAAGGTCTTAGAGGCTCGGACACATCGTTCTTTTATAAAACTGATCGTTCAAGCCATACAGCCCTAGGGCTGCGGCTTATTGTAGCTTCTTGAACGTCGCCAAACTGTCAGACTGGGGCTGGTAGTTATTTTATCTCCAAAAAACCAGAACCAGATTTACATCGGAAGTAGATATTAGTGTGGTTTTGGTCCTTCCTGTAGCTGGGCCCCAAATAGTTCAGAACTAGATCCAGTACTTTGCTGTGTGTTTTCACAGATTTAGGCTTCAAGCAAACCTGGAAACAGGCCTGTCGACTCCCCTCCGTGTATCTGCACACACGCGTCACTGCGTTGGTCCGTGCGTGCTTTCCTGAATAGGTCCTTCTTCAAAATTCAACTTTTTATCACTTGGGAACTGACTTGCTGTTTCTCAGCTTGTACTTTTTCTGGTTCTTGGAGGATCACTGCAACAGAAAAGCTAGCACACAAACCCTTCCCCAGAACTCGGGGCCAAATCTGCTGAGTTCCCATCTTAAAACCTTAAAATTCCTTTGACTTTTCCCGTGATGTGCTCGTTTCTGATCTAAAACTGTACTTGAAAGCTAGTCTTGTTAATCATTCACATTAAGAAAGGAACAGATTTCTCAAAAAAGAAATCAGGTGCTAAAAACAGCTCCCACAAGAAGGCCCACTTTCTTTTCTACCTAGGGAACCAAGACAGAAACATTTCCAGGATGGAAATGGCATAGTTCAAGTGATGCAACCACTTGTCTCTCTGCTGTTTTTCCCTTTTCTGCCAAAAGGAAGATAGATAATATCTTGTTGAAGAATTTCCCCAGAGTTGGGAAAATAATCATTGAGGTAACCTTGGGTGCCTGCTAGCATGGTACCCCGAAAACCTGGAGATTTAGCGTGGTTCGTAGCTCAGATTTCCCAGAGAGCCAGGTTCATACTCAAAACCTGGTTGCACAGCAGTTCTCACGGTTCCAGTTCAGTACCTGATGAGACTCCTTCACGGAGGTAAAACGTGTAAGGAGAATTGCAGAGAGAGTGACCAGTTAACCTCCTCTGTGTTTGCCTCGTGTGCTGGATAATTAAATGAGTGGATAAAGCCTGTACGAAACAGTCTTATGCAGTATCGAACAAATGGCATGCATTTTTCAGAGGTTTTGCCCATAATATTTTTTTCTGTGTCTGTAACATACAAACGTTCTACCTTCAGCCTTCTCTGCCCGTACTTACATAGATGCCCCCAAAACGAGAGGGTTCGTGAGGAATCACTCCTCTTGTCTCTTTCTGGCACAGAGAAGGCTTTCAATAAATATGTGCCCCCCCCAAAATTTAAAAATAAATAAATAAAAATACGTGCCAGATGAACGAACCAGTGGGTGAGTCATCATTTATCACACAGTTGATTAATGGAGGTGTACTTGTTATCTCCTACAATTTAGTAAATGTAGAGATTTTTTTTTTTTAAGTTGGGATTTTCTCTGTCACCAGGTTGCCAGCTTTTGAGAAGAACAAACATCTGGGTTTACGTTGGAGGTAGTTTTTAGATGTAGTAGCCTCTGTCCTTTTTTTCACTACACGGGGACAAGAGTATATATTCAGCCAAACTCCTTCTGTGATAGAACACTGTTAGAAGTATTCTAACCTGCAAATAACAACAACGACAAAAATTACGTGTAACCTAATCAGAAAATTTTTTATTGGAAAGATATTAGGTAAGTCATTGGCGTGACTGAAAAAAAAAAAAAGTGGCAGAAACCAAGGTAGGCTCAGTCGCCAGGAGCTCAGACAAGATCATGACCCGGGGACAGTCCTCTTAGAATGCCACCGCACGTGGCTGCCAGTGGACACGTGAATTTATGAGACTGGTGGAACTGCCATGGATACGCTCTTGCCATCCTGGGGAGTTGGTCACTCCCTTCAGATTCAAACACCGGGGCGAGTGCCTCTGACTGTCCCAGGCTATGTTCCAGAGAACAGGTAAGAAAGCCCTGCCAATCTTGGGATTCCCCGAAACAGAAGGAGTTTGTGGACGCTGAACAGATGAAAGTATAGACGTCTAGTGTGAGATTGTAAATGAGTGCGCAGCAAAGTGAATCTGTTAGACACATAAATATATCTCCACTCTTTTCAAAGTGAATCTGTTATACACATAAATATATCCACTCTTTTTTAGATTCTTTTCCAATATAGGCCATTACGGAGTATTGAGTAGAATTCCCTGTGGTATACAGTAGGTCCTTATTAGTTATCTATTTTATACATACTAGTGTGTGTATGTCAATCCCAATCTTCCAATTTATCCCTCCCCCGCTTACAGCCTGGTAACCGTAAATTTATTCTACCTCTGTAACTCTATTTCTGTTTTGTAGATAAGTTCATTTGTAGCCTTTTTTAGATTCTACATATAAGCGATATTATACGATATTTGTCTTTCTCTGACTTACTTCACTCTTTGCTGTACACCTGAAACTAACACAAGATTGTAAATCAACTATACCCCCCCAAAATTTTTAAAAATAAAAATAAAATCATCACAGAAAGAAAACACACAGAATTTGAACAAATAAAAATAAAAATAAATGAGTGCATAGCAGTGGGCTTCTTCGTCTTGTTTCATGTCCTGCGGGCTCTTTATTCACGGCAGAGTTAAGGGGGGTCCACGTTTGCATTCCCCGGGTCAGCACACAGACCGTCAGTGGATTGTCTTCTTTGTCGGCTCTCCTCCACTTTCATGTATGAGGCATTAGCAAATTAGGCAAATCCCAAGGAGCTTTTGTTTCCGCATCCCCTGGGTGCTGAGAAGCTGGCCTCTACCAGGAAACAGTGGCAAAGCCTGACTGCAAGAAAAAGATGGGCCTGGCTTTTTAATTCGGGCAACTCTGTGGAAGTGTTTATTTACTTTTTAAAAAATGGCTTTTAGCAATTTCTGCTACATACCAATGAACCTGAGCTGTAAAGGGGCTCAGAGATGACATTTTTTTCAACTTGTCACCTAAGTCACGAATGTCTCCCCAGCATCCCGGGTAGAGCAGGACATTCGCTTTCTGCCTGGACACGGTCAGTGAGGTGCATGTCCCTCCCCCTTTCCTGTCCTGTTCTTGGAGGTCTCCAAACGGGATAAGGCTTTTCTGAAATTCCCCTCACTGTCACTTTGCTCTTTGGTGCTAGTTTCGTCTTGTGAGACCAGGTGGGACATGTTTCATCTACGTTAATTCTAGAAACAGACAGAACTTTAGAATCAGGTATGGATTTGGTTCCCCCCTTTGCCATTTACCAGCTGGATGAATTTTAGGCAGATAAGTAATCTTTTTTGAAATGCTGTTTCCTCATTGGTAAAATGAGAAAAGTAATACCTACTTTGCAGGATTAAAATATAATAGGACCTTACCCTGTGCGTGGCCCTTAGCAGATCCTCTAGAAATGCTAACCATCCTCCCTATTATTGGTCACACATTTGAAGGTGATTCTCTTGCCCCTTCAGGCTTCTGTTTTCTCTGTTATACTTCTTCTCACTTGAGATGATCCCTCCTGAGTAACCTACCATTCTCGTCTTCCTCCCGAGCTCCCTCAGTCCCTGCTCCCCCAGTTTTATTAATGTGATGGTGCGGTCTCCGTACTCACTGGGCTAAGGGAATGGGACTATTCCTCTATCAGTATTTTTCTTCCAGTATGTGCAAGCTAATTGTTGAATGAACAAATAGGCAATTATTTTATCAGTGTGACATAAAGTTATGTTAGCACTTTAGTATCTGTGTTACACTCACGTTGATCTTTTTTTTTTTGTTGTGACCTCTCCCGTTGCGGAGCTCAGACTCCGGACGCACAGGCTCAGTGGCCATGGCTCACGGGCCCAGCCGCTCCGCGGCATGTGGGATCTTCCCGGACCGGGGCACGAACCCACGTCCCCTGCATCAGCAGGCGGACTCTCAACCACTGAGCCACCAGGGAAGCCCACGTTGATCATTTTTATTTGGACTCTAGCCAAAGTCAGAGTTCTCCTCCCTTATGCTTTTGTGCGTCTTTTTTAAGGTAAATATATGCCTTTACTTTTTAAAAAAAATTAATTAACTAATTTATTTGTTTTTGGCTGTGTTGGGTCTTCATTGCTGCACATGGGCTTTCTCTAGTTGTGGCGAGCGGGGGCTACTCTTCGTTGCGGTGCGTGGGCTTCTCATTGCAGTGGCTTCTCTTGTTGCAGAGCACGGGCTTCAGTAGTTGTAGCACATGGGCTCAGTAGTTGTGGCTCACAGGCTCTACAGCACAGGCTTCAGCAGTTATGGCGCACAGGCTTAGTTGCTCCACAGCATGTGGGATCTTCCCAGACCAGGACTCGAACCCGTGTCCCCTGCATTGGCAGGCAGATTCTTAACCACTGTGCCACCAAGGAAGCCCTGCCTTTACATTTAATCCTGTTAAATTTTATTTAAATTGGCTGAGGTAATTTTGATCTTATGTCTTCATCGTGCTATAGAATTGCTTCTTTTCTACTTTGTGTCATCCAGGTTAGAAAAGTATTCCCTATAGTTCTTTTTTTTTTTTTTTAACATTTATTTATTTATTTAGGTTGCATCAGGTCTTAGATGTGGCACCCGGGATCTTTTCATTGCAGCATGTGGATTTCTTAGTTGTGGCATGTGGGATCTTGTTCCTGACTGGGGATCGAACCCGGGCCCCCTGCATTGAGAGCACGGAGTCTTACCCATTGGACCACCAGAGAAGTCCCTCCCTATAGGTCTTTATTTATTTATTTATTTTTTGCGATACGCGGGCCTCTCACTGTTGTGGCCTCTCCCGTTGCGGAGCACAGGCTCCGGACGCGCAGGCCCAGCGGCCATGGCTCACGGGCCCAGCCGCTCCGCGGCACGTGGGACCTTCCCGGACCGGGGCACGAACCCATGTCCCCTGCATCCGCAGGCGGACTCTCAACCACTGCGCCACCAGGGAAGCCCCCTATAGGTCTTTATATTAATTATTTGGAAGCAAAAAAAATTGAATGGGACAGGATCAGTGAAAGAGCCCTGTGGCATTTCACTAGAGACTGCCTTCTACCTAGGCACTGACAATCTTTATAAGTAACAAGTATGTTGTGGTTGTGTAGTATTTTATGGCATATACGTCTCTTTTTTATATGCCACGTACCATATATACTGTAAATGACACATCATCATTTTTACAAATATGTACAATGGTACTACGTTTCAGTTTAACCCATAAGAAAATGTCAAGACAGACTGTCAGATTATTTGCTGACGTCAAGATGTCCTCCTTGGCTCTCCTGAAGAATCTTTCTCAAGTACCCTCTTTCATTTTGCTAATCTACTCATGGTGAACCTAAAACCTTACAGTTAGACTTAGGGAAAAGATCTTCTTGGGTCAGTGGTAATAAACAGATGGTTAGTCAATTTACATACTCTGTGCTTTCAAGAGAGAAAAAGAAGAATTGTAGTTCTGTGTGAGAGAGTTTTTAAACTGGCAAAACAGCTAAAACATATCTGAAATCTATTGAGTGAAAGTGTCTTTTATTCTTTACTCATGGCTATGTGTATATTTGTGTTTTCTCCCATTGAACAATTATGAGGTTTTATTTTTCATCTTAAAATTGACTCTGTGGAATGTTCACTCATGTTATGGAAAAACAGGGATTTGAGGATCACGGGAAAGATTTGGAAACAATCCATTATGTAGATGTTTATGGTAACAAGTTTAGAAGGCGACAGCTTTTCTTGCTTCTGTGCTATTTCTCTCTAAATACCTTTTCAGAAAATTCTCCAAAAATTAACTTACAACTGTAATATCAAGAGAATATGCCACCTTGGTTTGTTTGTGTATAAAATGCTATATAGTATAACCTCAGGTGTGTTGATGCAAGAAATTCAATTAAATTATTTCCATATATAAGAAAAATATGGAAAGTATTGGAACTTCCCTGTTGGTCCAGTGGTTAAGAATCTGCCTTCCAGTGCAGGGGACGCGGGTTCAATCCCTGATTGGGGAACTAAGATCCCACATGCCACGGGGCAACTAAGCCTGCACTCTCTAGAGCCCACGTGCCACAACTAGAGAGAAGCCTGCAGGCTGTAACAAAGAGCCCACGTGCCGCAACAAAAGATCCCGCATGCCACAACTAAGACCCAATGCAGCCAAATAAATAAATAATTATTTTTTAAAAATATGAGAAGTATACATATATGTAAAACAATAACTACAAATCTATTGACTGGCTGAAGAAGGAGGTAGGAGCTAGTTTTTGAGGAGTTAAGGGTATGACATGCTAAGGAATTTCGATTTTACCCTGAAAGTCATAAAGTACCGTTCAAGGGATTTAAAGAGGAGAGGGGAGTGACCAGATTTATGTCTAAAAGCTTTCATAGGCAGTAACACAGAGGATGGGATGAGGTAAGAAGCTGTGGCAGTGATCCAGGTGAGAAAAGATGCGAGTCCAAACTAAAGCGACTTCGGGAGGGAGGATGTTGTGAATGGGAAATATTCAAGTGATATTAAGTGTGTTCAGTGAGCCAGGTTTAGTGACAGATCAGATGAGGAGAGTAAGGGAAGGAAGCAGAAAAGGTGACTCTTTGGGGAGCTCATTATCTTGGGTGGCAAGATGTGAAGGAAGATGCTATCAAATGGGCTCCCCGAGAGGCAGGAGGGAAAGCACGGAGAGACCAAAGAAAGAGAATTTCAAGAGGGAAAGAATGATCCCCCAGAACCATATGCTGCAGAGAAGTCCGGTAAGATGAGGATTGAAGATGTCCTTGGCTTTTACAAGTAGGGAAGTCATCAGGGACCCAGGCAAGACAATTTTTGAGGTGGGGAGAGGTGGGTAGAAACCTTATTGCTGTGGTTAATGTGGAAAAAAGTAATTATAGATGTCTCTTTGATGGACCATGGATTGGAATCGATAAGAGAGAAGCTGGAAGGCATCAGTGAGTAAAGGAGTGTTTCATTTGATATTTTCCTTTTTTTAAAATTGTTATTGGAGTATAGACGATTTACACTCTTGTGTTAGTTTCAGGTGTACAGAAAAGTACATCAGTTATGCATATACATCTATCCACTCTTTTTTAGATTCTTTTCCCATATAGGCCATCACAGAGTATTGAGTAGAGTTCCCTGTGCTATACAGCAGGTCCTTATTAGTTATCTATTTTATATATAGTAGTGTATATATGTCCATCCCAATCTCCCAATTTATCCCCCCCTTTACCCCCTGGTAACCATAAGTTTGTTTTCTACATCTGTAACTCTATTTCTGTTTTGTAGATAAGTTCATTTATAGCCTTATTTTTAGATTCCACATAAGCGATATCATATGATAACTTTCTGTCTGACTTACTTCATTCCGTATGACAATCTCTAGGTCCATCCATGTTGCTGCAAATGGCATTATTTCATTCTTTTTTATGGCTGAGTAATATTCCATTGTATATATGTACCACATCTTCTTTATCCACTCCTCTGTTGATGGACATTTAGGTTGCTTCCATGTCTTGGCTATTGTAAATAGTGCTGCAATGAACATTGGGGTGCATGTATCTTTTCGAATTATGGTTTTCTCCAGATATATGCCCAGAGTGGGATTGCTGGATCATATGCTAGTTCTATTTTTAGTTTTTTAAGGAACCTCCATACTGTTCTCCATAGTGGCTGTACCAGTTTACATTCCCACCAACAGTGTAGAAGGGTTCCCCTGATGTTTTCTTTCTTTGTTTAACGGAAGGTATTTGGCTGTGAAGAATTGTTGGTGAGAGTTGAAAATACAGGAGAAGTAAGGGGTAATTTATGGAACTGGGTCTTGCAGAGGTGGGAAAAAAAGATACAAAACAAAAATGGAGGTAGGGATTCAATAGGTGGATGGCTATTCATTCCACTGGAACTAGAAGAAAAGTGGGTATAAATATAGGATAATTGGTTGCATGAGAGCAGGCTTAATTGATGGGAATTCCCCACAAAAATTCCATTTTGTTTCCTGAGATGATTTAGATGGAGGGGGTAGTAGTGAAGGAAACGGGAGAGTGGCTGGTGGAGCCAGGGACAGATGTCTGGGCAGGTCGGGGTCCCGGCATGACCTCCGACTGGGTGACCGAGGCTCCGTGTTGGTACCAGTCTGTCTGTCTGTGTGGTCTTCCCTGTGCCGTTCAACACCATGGTGTCGGAGGGGAGGCAGGATGTGGTGAGACTCATTCTCGCAGTAAATACTGAGTACCTGCCATAGGAGAGGCCGCAGTTAACAATACAGAGAAGTGAGGGAGCGAGCCCATGTGCTTTCCGGGGTCAATGCATTCCAGGCACAGGGAGCAGTAAAGGCCTCGAGGAAGGACTGTGTTTGGTGTATTAAAAGGAATACGGGGAAGCAGGTGTGTCTGAAGTGATGTGTGACAGGTGAGGGACGCCTGAGTTTGGAAGGAGGGCTGGGGGCAAGATGATGTGGGAGGACCCTCTAGGCCATTACCATGGGTTTGGCTTTTAATTTGCCAATGAGAATTTTAAGCAGAGGACTGACATAGTCTGACCTTGATTTTTAAAGGGTCATTCTAGCTGCTGTAGGGATAGGAGGAGGGAAAGTAGAAGGAGGGAGGGCTGTGAAAGCAGAGGGGCACATTAGGAGCTGGTTAACAATAAGTTTGGCAAGACATGATGGAAAGTCAGTCCAAGCATGTTCCTACCTCGGGGCCTTTGCACTTCCCGTTCTCTGTGTCTGGGCTGCCCTTCTCCCAGATATTCCCATGGTCCACACACCATGCCCCCTCCTTCAGATGTCTGCTTAAATGTGAGGCCTTCATAGCAGCCCTCACTCACCCCCTCACCCCACATACCCAATACCACCTCCACCATTATAATTAGTAGGGATAATGGCAGTGCTGATATTATTTTTCCCTTACTCTGGCTCCCTTTGTGGAAAGACGTGATACATCAAGCTTCACGTATCTTCCTCTGCAGAGTAGAGGAATGCCACGCCGCCGTGGGGCTGGTTACTTGGCTCCTTGTGTAGCAAACAGCCTTGCCTTTCGGCTGGTGCCAGTCTTTGCATCCTTTTTTAGACCCGTCACTCACACTCTTCAGAATCCTCCAGCTTAAACTCTTGAGTAACTCTGGACATTGGAATTAGCTGGGAACTTGAGAACCAGATGAAGGATGCTGCCAATAACATGCCTTCTGTGCTTGGCATCTAATTCTGGCACTTGTTTCTAGCAGGTTTGATTGCATAATTCAGCCATTGGCTACAAAAAGTGACCACATATCCGGGCGGGAAAAGAGGATTTGGAGGCACAAGATGGAAGCTGTCTTGGGATTCAGAGGATAGGCAAGGGGCTTTGTTTTTAAAAATGTACCTGCATTTCCAATACTTGTGGGATTATCGACCATCACTTCCTTTGGGGAGTACGGTATGACGCTGTTTTTCGTGGTCCTTTCTACCAAGTCTCCATTTTTGTTATATCTTTTGTGCCTGAATCCCGTGTTTCACAATAGTTTCCTCTCCTACAAAATCTGTATCAATTAAGTACAACTTAATTTGTTTTCTCACGTTTCCCTAATTAAAGACATGCTATATAAACTGCTATTCAGAACTTCTGATAAGTATGAAATAATTGAAAATAGCACATGTAATGGACACCATTCCAAAATAAAGCAAATAATTTGTAGATTTAGTCCTTATACTCTCGTTGTACGTCAATAGTAGGATTTCTCATATATACACATACGTACATACATGCATACATTTTGGGGGGAGATACTATTTTCACGATTTATTTTACTTCCATTTACATTTCATTACATACTGAGCATAACTATATACTGGCCCTATGTTCAGATTTTTGAAGTAAAGGTAAATGGACAGCTTTAAAGGAGCACTGTATTAAACACGGTACAATATATTAAACAGTTAGATAATCTAGGGTGTGGTGTAACTCTGTATACCTTTACACATTTAATGGCACAAGTAGGCTATAGGGCCAAGACAAGCAATTGGAAAAACCCGTTCAGGACTGAACTGAGAGCCCTTGGCTGCTGACAGAATCTCCCCTTGACTTCAGACTTGAGACAAACTAAGGAGTTTGTCAGTATAGAAAAACCACTGGACTCCTGATGGCAGGACGAACGGTAGCATCGGGAGAGATGTCAGGGGATGGTCTCATGCCAGTTAGGGTCGTGAGGGCCAGTCCGAAGCAAGCAGGAGGGTGGGCAGGAGGCTGGAAATTGAGATGGTTATTGCAGCTCCAGTCCAGGAGCTGTAGATCGGAACCACAGGCGGGAAGGTCAGTGTAGAGGCAGAATGGTTAGTGCACTCTTCAAAAATCCTGTTTTCCAAGCAGGTTCCTAGGATGCTCTCCTCAGACGGAGGGATTTCTATATTTTTGAATGCACAAATATGATACTTCTTGAGAACTCATTTCTAGAGGAGAGGTCTTAACGGTTGTGTGTTTTGTTTTCAGTGTGTGGAATTTAAGTTGTAAGTGAAAAGAGCATTGTATCAAGAGTCAGGACAGCCGTTCTAGCCCTGAACAAATATGTGACCTTGGGCAAGTCTGTTGGAGAAGAGAGATGCACGGAGAGCACTGAACTCTGTGACTTCTAGAGACTTTTCCATCGTGAATGTACAGAAATTCTTTGCATGCATCGTGCATGCCTCCTGTTTCCCTTTGCAGCCTCTGGGGTTGATGAGAGCCGTCAGGAGCGCTGTGACCTTGGAGAACTGGCTCATATCATGAGAGCAGATGCCAGCCCCCTCCAGTGCTCTCCCTGGGCAGATGACCCGCTCCCTATTAAAACCCCTGAATATTGACGTCACTGATAAGCACCTGCATAATTGATACTGTTGCCAGTGATCAAACGCTGAAATTACCAAAGGGTCTTGCTGGAGGAGACCCTAAGGTATTATATTATCTAGTCCAGTTGTGGCCTCCAGACCCCAAAGAGTCTGAAAAGAGTAATGGGGGTGTGTCCATGAGTCAGTTTTGATATCCCACATGCCCCATGGTAATTCTATATTTGACAACAGTATTGTAAGGTTAGTCAAGCTAGGGAAGCACGAGATTGCTCTGCTTTTGGCCGGAGTTACAAACGTGAGAGTAAACCAGTTATTCCTTGTAACTGCTGTTGGGTACACAAAACTTTCAAATACAGTGCCTGTAGCTGTGACGTGCAGTACAGGTAGCCGCTGGCCACACGTGGCCGTCGAGCGCCTGAAACACGGCTTACCTTCTTGAGCTCTGCCCTAAGTGTAAATGCAGTCCAGACTTCCAAAACTCAGTGTAAAAACCTGAAATATCTCATTACTTTTTATACTGGTTACATGTTTAAATGATAATATTTTACATATATATAGGGTTAAATGAAATATTTTATTAAAAATAATGTCAACTATTTCTTCTTACTTCTTTTTTACTGTGGGGACTACAGCATTGAAAATTACATCATGTGGTTTGGTTCACGTTATATTTCTGTTGGAAGCGTTGGTGAGAGACTTCTGGGTGGTGAAAAGGCCGGGACGCGTTCTTCATTCTGCCCCCGTGCAAAGTGAGATCAGAGAGGTTAGACCACTTGTTCAAGATCACGCAGCGAGTTGGTAGCTAAGCTAGGATTAGGTCAGTATGGTTTCCATTACCAAAAACAGTCTAAGGGATCACAGTGATTTGTTTTACCTGGAGTCTAAAATTGCTGCTTTGAATAAAAACCAAGGCTCTTATATAGATTATTAGCAGTTTTCCAAAGCACGAGCCCTAAGTTGTATCCCTCCAGTATCAAATCCAACCAAAAATGGATTAAAGAGAAAAGAAGAAATAAGGAAAGGAAAAAGAAAAGCTTTCCCTTAAAGGACTGAGAAATCCCAGTTTTCCTTCTTGAGCAGATTTCTTTCACCCAAACACCCTGGCATGGAACATTAATTGCTGAGGAAAACCGCAGTAAGAAAACATTTATAAGGAGTCCAGGCTTCATTCATCATGCTTTTCCCTTCAACACAGCAAGAATCCCTTCAACAAGTACCCATTAAGAGATTAAGGCTGACCAAGAATAAATTGTTTTGGACCCCAGGCGGTTTTTTTGACATCATTTCCTCAGGATTAGGGACCCCAACGATACGTGTTTAGCATGAGGCTATGTTAATACTCCATAGCGATACTCTGAAAAGTTTTAAAATAATTTTTTAAAGTACCGAACTAATAAGACTTTAATGGGATTATTTCGCCCACAAATGGAGTCTTCTTTTTTCCCTCCATGGCGTGCAACCAAACCCAGTAATTCTGTCTTTAAAAAAAAAATTGTGCAAAGCGGTCCATGAACTGTAGCAACATCATGGGCACTTGAGGAATTGTCGTTGGATGAAAAGGAAACTTAGCATCTTGTGTGGTTTGTTTTGGGTCCCTTCTCCCGGGAACCACCATTTCTCTTCCGATAACTTTATTTGGTTTTTCTGGTTACCAATATTGTTATGTATGGAGTTTAAGCAGCTAACAGTTCTATAAGGTTAGTTACAAAAATCTTCCGTGCCGCCCACTTCACTGTTGCCACTCTTGATTTCCTTCTCACCAGAGGGAAACACTTTCACAGGTTTTAACTGCTTCATCATTTACCTCCAATTCTTAAATCACTTGCTCATGCTGCTGTTCCTTTTTTTTTTTTAACTTTTATTTCATATTGGAGTATATTTGATTAACAATGTTGTGATCATTGCAGGTGGGCAGCAAAGTGATTCAGTTATACATGTACCTATTGTACTTCTTTACTTTTCACTTCTAGACATTATCTAATGTTATCTCATCGTGGAAGATGACAGTTTATCCTTTTTGACCCCAGCCCCCCACTATGTAATCATAATTTTGGATAATTTCATCCAAGTAATCCTAATTTCGGATAGATCAGTATTTGGTGTTTCCATCTTACAATTATATAAATGCTATTTGCATCTGACGCCTATAGTCTATAAGGATTACTTTTCCTTTCCTGTAACTTTTAGTTTTCCCTGGGGTTGATAACTGTGGTGTCTTTACCATGTACGTACTACTTCGTTTTTTATGTGCTTGTTGCTGATTCGAACTCTCTGCCTCACCTCTCTCTCGGCTAATTCGGATGCAGCAGGTGTTACAAATCGTGAAGCAGAGCCTCGCAGAGCCTTCCACCTGCTCTGGTCTTGGCTCAGCTCGGTGCCCAGCTGCCATCGGGACCTTCCTCCACTTTACCTCTTCTTTGAGTTTGGTTTCGTTTCCTGAATGCCATGTTTTTTCCCTGTTTTAATGGAGGACCGTTTCCAATAGCTTCTTGGAAGTGGAGGGTGGCCAGTAAATGTTTTGAGACCTTGCCTGTCTGAAAATACCTTTATTTTTTCCCTATCCTTGATCATTTGACTGAGTATACAGTTCCAGGCAGGAAATAATTTTCCCCCAGAATTTTGAAGGCATTGCTCCATTGTATGGTCCTTCAGTGCTACTGTTGAGAAGAACATGCCACTCTGATTCTTAGTCCTTTGTGTGTAACTATTTTTGTTTGCCTGTTTGTCCTCTGGGAGCATTTTTTTTTTCTTTTTTTTTTTTTTTTTGCGGTGCGTGGGCCTCTCACTGTTGTGGCCTCTCCCGTTGCGGAGCACAGGCTCCAGACGCGCAGGCTCAGCGGCCATGGCTCACCGGCCCAGCCGCTCCACAGCATGTGGGATCCTCCCAGACCACGGCACGAACCCGTGTCCCCTGCATCGGCAGGCGGACTCTCAACCACTGTGCCACCAGGGAAGCCCCGGTGTCAGCTCTTTTGGACGTCACTGTGTATTACTGACTCTAGTGCATGAACTTGTGATCATCTGCCAGGTTAGAGGAGCAGCAGCACGGTGGCCCAGGATTTCAGATGTAACCAGTTCCACCAGTTCCAGGATTCTGCCCTGAACATCTGGCTATTTCACAGCTTTCCCTACTATGAGTTTAGAATTCCGCTTTCTTGTCTCTTCTAAGTAAATTATCATTGGTTCATCTGCTTTCACGTTTCCGGCTTGTTTTTCTGTTTTGTACTCCACTCCCACCCCCCTTTCCTTCTTGCTCTTATCCCCTCTTCCTGGTGTCTTTGTCCTTGTTCCTTCTTAAAAATCTCTTTGCTGTTATTTTAGAGGAGTTTGGGGAAAGAGAGCAGAGCTAAAATTAACGTCTTCAAACTCAGATCAATTCTGACAATCTCTCTGCCATAGGGAGACTAAAATATATGTGTTCTTGTATATATCACACTAAACCTTCTCAGCAAGAAACTGCAGTGTCAGTTGAAATTATTACTACTATTGATAATTTTTTTTAAACCTTGACAAGTACAACTTGTATCACAGATGTTGCTTGTGTAGAATTTCTCTAAGGTGTTACTTAAGGGACGGGTAGTTTTCTCTTTGTCTTCCTAGGTCCAGTTAATGGACACAAATTGTTACGTCTCCTCTGTTACAAGAAATCAAAGGAATCATCTGGTTAAAACTCAGTTAGTTAGATTTTTGTTCTGTTTTCACACCAGCACCCTTTAATTCAATAAAGAAATCAATATACAAATTAATAATAAACTAATTAGCATAGGTAAAGCTCTTAGAACCATGACTAGCACATAGCACCCTGTAAGTGTTCATTTCTACTCTTATTTTGATCTACTTTTATAGTACTTCTACATTTTCAACTAGTCATAGCCAGTGGTCCTCAAATCTAGCTGCACAGACGATTCACCTGATGATCTTTTTAAAAAGATTGCATTTCCCACCTCAGACCTACTGAATTAGAATCTTCAGGTGTGGGTTCCAAGTACATAACAAAATAGAACTCCAGTTTTCTGGGGAAGAGAGAAGTGAGACATTTTAAGAACCACTCTGGGGGGAAGGAAATCAGCACACCATCAATGGCAGTTATCATGTCGAGGATAGTTTTAAAAAGACAGCAAAGGAGCCCATTCTGAGAACTGAGACTAGAAACAAAGTATTGTATACACAACAAACAAATAAATTTGTACAACAATAAATGTATGTGTGTGTGTGTTTATACAGTAAATACATACACACATGCACACACAGCTTGAAAACCAAAGTCTTGGGCCTTTGGTTCTCCTTCTGTACAGAACATTTACATAGTGTGTTGGCCCCTTTCTTTATGCTGTTTCATCCCTTTGTTTAAATCAGATTATACCTGGAAAGAATTAGAAGAGGTTCTTGTGGATAGATGTGCATTTGTTCCTGCTCTGCCAGTGGCAGACACTTTTGAAGTGTTGGCCGGAGTCAGCTAAGCATTTACTTTAGACAAAATCCACACTCCTGAGGGAACCCACGCGATTCTGATGGATTACATTTAAATTAATCCTTGTTCAGAGTCAGGTCTCATCTGCTAATGGGGTTCAATTTTCATTCATCTACTGTAAAACCAAATAACCCTTATGTGCAGCTGAGGGAGAGAAGGGAGGAAATTAAAAAGCCTTAGGTTTTATTTCCATCTAAGTGACTCAGAAAGCTCTAAAACGGTTATTTTATTTGAGAATTAATAGGGATCCTTTGTTTAACGAAAGCAGTCAGTGTTGCGAGAATAATTTATAGAATGATAAATAGAATTATAGAACTCTATACTATATAATTATAGAATCATTCATAGAAGTCATAGTTGGGGGCTGGGATGGAGGGTGCAAAATTGCAGAATAACCAAATTCATATCCCCTAAATGTTTAAGTTTATAAAATTTTTATTGTTTAACTCTAAGGAATATTCCTTTAAAATCTATCCAAAAATGTATCTTGAAATTCTATATTCTCGTGTTGGAACAGTGGAGAGTAATATCAGAGCTTTGGGTGGGTAAAAAAACAGCTAGCACTTACTGCATGCAGGCTACGTGCCAGGCACTGCCCTGAGCTCTGTACATCCCACTTGTTGGATCCTCTTTGGATACCCCTTTGCCGTACTGCTTTGGGCTGCTCACCCCAGGTGCCTGGCCCAGAGGACACTGCGCTCCAGGCTGGGCTGGGCAGGGCTGTAGAAGGTGTTTTAGCAAACGCCAAAGGAAGCTAGTTGATGCCCGCGCTTCCTTCCACATGCCGTCTCATTCACAACCAACAGTCACGCTCTTAAGGGACTATTAGGGCAGGTGACCTCAGAGAACTCAAGGACATTACTCAAGGTCACACAGATGGACGGCGGCAGCCAGGATCCAGTCCGAGTCGGATTCCAAAGCCAGTGGCGTACCTCCCTGTCCCCGTTAATATCTTTTGCTCCAGTTTGCCTCTCAGGAGGCAGAAAAGAAAGCCAGGGATGAGTAGCTACCTCGACTCACAATTACCTTGTGTAGCACTGTATGACTCTCCAGGCGATTTCCCAGGTATCAACCTGGATGCATAAATAAAGCGCGGGAAGGCACCGTCCTTCTTTTGTGTCTAGAAGAAATAACCCTCTTTTGCAGTGGCTTCAGAGAACTGTGCCCACCACCTCTGGGTTTTTTCCTTCTCCCCTTTTCTTTTTTTCCTTTATCAAAAAGATATGAATGCTGAGATCATCCCAGAGAAATCTAGAATAAATACCATGAGAAAATGGCCTCTCTGGAAGGCGTCTTGTTCTCCTGCTGTTTGTAATTGTGAAAAGCTCAGCAACTGGGCAGCTGGAAGGCGATAAATATAGCCCGCAGCACTGATGCCCGCTGAATCCTGCTTTCTTAGAAGCACAATGGGAGCCCACGGAAGTCGGGTAAGGAGCAGTAAAGCCCAGTCAATCAGTCAGCCTCCCTCCCTTTCTCTCTTTTTCTCTCTCCATCCTGGACATCGGTGTGGGTGTGCGGATAGAAACGGCTCCAAGGTGCACTTAAAATAGCTCTTGGACCTGCACGCTGGCTGAGCTCAGAGACAGAGGAGATGCTACCTCTAAAACCGGCCCCTGTCTGACCCTTAAGCTCAGGACGATTTCAACCATTCTGGCCCAGGGATCTCCGGAAGCACGTTCTTTTCTCCACTGCTTGGGTACAAGCAAGTTTTATAGGGTGAGCTCCGGGCATTTGGCGTCTCGCTGCTGCCTGGGTACTTAGATATCTTATTCTAACCAAACTCAGCTGTCTACAGCCTGGGGCTTAAAAATAGCCTCCCGGTGCTAGCTGTGGAATTGAAGAAGATACTCAGAGAGCACAGAGGTCAGCATTACTCAAGGCACCTGCCTCTCATACCTGTGGGTTTCATTGCACCTGCGTGTTTAACCTCTTGAGATTTCGTTTATGCGATACCCTTGCGCCTGTGTGGGGCCTGTGCAAGCTTAAACGGTCATCTTAGATTTGTGGGCATCAATGTCCTTAGGAGTCTGGATTTCGGCGGGAGAGAGCCATTGTTTTACTTGGTGGTTCCCAGAAACCAATGGTGCCTCGTTACCTTCCCACGCAGACATCGGTGGTATTTGCTATTGATGCATACATTTATTTGTTTTCTCTTTCCCACTTGGCGATGAATACTTCAAAGGAAAGAACCACGTTCCCTACGTTCGTTGTAACTGCCCCCAAAACTTAATTATATCATCTTACACATCTTAATGTGTTTTGGGACCGTTGAATTGACCAAAGCAACCTTTCTTTAATGTCCACGGCACTCCTCTGGAAAATGGCATAAATACTACGTTGTTTGCCTAACCTTCCATTGTTTGAGATTCCGTGTTCACAAGTCCTCTGAGAGTAAATCAGCCTGTGTATGTGTATATGTGTGAGTGTTTCACTGGATAAGAGCTGCGTCAATGCTTTATTTTTCCTTTACTATCTACAATTGCTTCCTTCAAATTGAACCTCAGAGTGTAATATTTGTAAAAATAAAGCAGGAGTAGCTAAAGCAGGATATATTTAAAAGGTAAATTTAAACATGGATTAAATTGGAGGCGTTGACGTTGAAGAGCAGGGTCTCTGTCCGTCCGCTGGTGGCCGGCATGCCCCAGGGCAGGACCTGCCTCACAAAAACCTCTTGCCTGCAATTCCCCATCCTTGGAACCGGAGCCCTGTTAGCAGAAGAGCAGCAGCTGTTCCGGCCTTGGTAGTGACTCACGGAGGAGGGGCGCTCTCCAATGAAATCAGGCCACGACATGGGGACTTCTTAGAGCCAAAGTGAACGTCTTGAGTTACAATCGGGAGCCACTGCATGTTATACAGAGCTGATTTCCTAAAAAACATTCACTTAGCGCAGTGCCTGGCATATAGGGAGGACCCAGTGAATGTTGGCTAAGATGCAAAGAGGCCCCCAGCCTTATCTGTTAGCTCAGCTTCAGAAAGCCCAGGAAGATAACGTGATGAACTTGATCTGAGCGGCCACAGCAAGTCCATGATGATCAGGTGACCTCGGCCACATTCTTCAGATTTTTTCCCTTTGCCTCTGAATGAAGACTACTCTTTGCACACATAAAATGCAGACACCTCAGCCTCCAGCTGCTGTCCTGTAAAGAAGGAAAGACGTTGCGAGTGAAACTCACGTGAAAAGAACTAGTCATGATACATTTGAGAGGAGAGGGTAGATTGAGCTTGAGGCTTTTCTGCACAGAGCACAAAGGAAAGGAGAAGAACACATTGACTAATATCTTCTGCTCCTTGGCCGAGATTCACATTCACCTGTTATGTGCCAGCCCCATGACATTTGTCATTTTCCTTAGCCCTCACAACGGCCCACAAGCTGGGTAGTGTTATCCACTGTCTACAGATGAGGAAAGTGCGACTTGGCGAACAAGGTGGATGACTTGTCCAGGGTCATCAAGCTAGTAAATGGCAGAATGAGGATTTGAACCCACACCTTCTGATTCCCAGCCCGATGAGGTAGGAATAAAAGAGTGGAAACAGCTGTCCACACCTCCCAGAGTGATCACAGGCATTAAAGGTCCTGATCATCTTAAAGGCAGCACCGATTCTTATCCATCACTTACCTTTTTTTTTTTTCTTCTATGTCATAAGAAAGTAAAGTCTGACACAGTTTATTAATTTGTCTGGCTCAGCAAACGCCATTTTTAGGTACATCCCCTAATGAAGCCAACAGCAATCCCGTAAATTACCGTTAGATTAGGAACCACTGTGTGACCTCAGATTTGACCCCTGACCTGCTGATAACTGAGAAGCGCTGTGCGAAAGACATGCTGGAGACGCCCACAGTCGAGGCGGAAGGCGCTGGAGACCTGCAGTTAGACGAGGTAGGCTGACTCACAGCTTTATCGACAAACCGTGCAATTCGCCTACTGAGAGTGTGCAGTTCAGTGGCTTTTCGTGTATTCACAGAGTTGCATCGCTTACCACCGAAGCCGGGCTCTTGCTGTGTGTCGTCCGTGCCTGGAACCCACCAAGGACACCGAGGCTGTGCATTGACAGGCTTTCTCTCTGCAGACTTCCTTTTTCTCTTTCTTTTGTTTTTAAGAATTGAACAGCACTGAGGGATAAGTCCTTGAAGTAGGGCTTCATCTCCTTCTTCTTCTTGAGAAACGTTTAGACGTCCTTTCTTTAGCGAAAGATCCTCTCTCCTGTAAGAACCTAGTAATCGTTCGTTGGTCCTCCACTCTGATGTTTCCAGCAAATCCAACTCATTCCATACATAAAGCTTAGTTTTTGAGAGCCTGTTCCTTCTTTCAGACACTGGTATTTTTATTCATACACATGCCTGGCGCTAGTCCACGCACTGGGAATGTAGAAATGAAAGGATATTCTATTTCAGAAATTCAGTTTCCAGACCTCAGCTGTGCCCACAGAGGCAGGGCAAGTGGGGAAGTTTCAGCATCAATGGGAGGAAGGTAGGCCCGACAGTCGTTGGTGAGTGTGGTGGGCAGGCCGGCTTGTAGCTGGGAGCTGGGGTCTAACGTTAACTTTGGACAAGGGTTCCAAGAGCAGATAGCAGAAACTCAGCCACAGAAAGTGGGATTTGGTCCTAGGACACTGTCCTGGAGAAGGAGTAGAATATAAAGCTGGGTGGGAAACCCACATGAAGGACCCCATTACAGGAAAGATTTTTTTTCTGGGTGACAGCAAGCACCAGTAGAACCAGCAGTTGGGGTGCTGATTCCTTGAACCACTGGGCTCAAGCTTCCTCTTGATAAATGGCAGGTTTGGGCCTGGAGTCTGGGTGGAGTTGAACTTTCAGAGAGGGGGTTAAGTAAGCCCAGCTGGAAAGGTTATAGGGCCACTGAGGCAGACCGCCAAGCATCTCACTACAGCCAAAACCCCAGTAAAATAAATAGGATTGATGTTATGCACAGGAGAAAATGGACATTCCGAGAGTGCATGACTTGAAGGAAAGGATTTCAGTCCTGTGCGTCTCGTAGACTAAAATACAAGATTGCTTGAATGCTTGTGGCACACGATAGTTAGTTTTGTGTAGTCTGTTTATTTGTGTATTTATAGTAGAAGCAAAAGAACACTCCCCTAGTTTTTCTTACCACACAAGGGTAAGATTTTAGATGATCTTTCCAACAAATACCCATCAACTATTATGTGTCAGGCACACGTCCTTTGTACTGTGATTCCAAAAACAAATAGGATAGTTCTTTCCCTCAAAGAATTTGTCTCTGCAGAGGACAGATAACTAACCAACAAATTAGAATATAGGGTGATTGGGGATGCATTTCATGTCATTGGCTCACAGAGGAGAAGCAAGTGACTTAGGAAAGGAAAAAGTGGTTAAGGTGGGGTCACGAAGGAGAGTAAAGGTAAAGACAGGCTTGGGGAAGGCAAAGAGAAGTGAAGAGGCACGACTGGCTCTAGAAACTACCAGAAGCTGGTGACTGGAGGGAAGGGGAGTGGTAGATAATAAAACTGGGAAGATAGGCCAAAGGGGCCTGCAGTGCTTAGTGGAAGAATTAAACTTTACTCCCAAAACTGTGGGCCACCATTGAAGGAGTTTAGGCAAGGAAGGGATGTGCTCCTTTGTGTGTGTTTAGAAAAAATACTTTGGGAACTATGTGAAGGATGATGGATTATAAGACAGGAGTCAGAAAGGCCAGTTAGGAGGGAAAATGATGGTCATAATTCTCAAGTACTTGCACTTTCCTCTTAGCGCCCATTGGAGCTTCCAGAAATGTGGACTCAGCTACAGAGAAGTCAGACAAATGCGAAATCCTGGCTTGTGAGCCACTCAGGAAAGGATAGACTGGGGCCCTAGAAGTGGGGGAGGTCGGAAGGATTCTGAAATGAGGAAATAAGTTATGTTAGGGCACATAGGTAAGGAGATTGCAAAAATGTTTAAAATCTAAATCACTTTGTAGCCATGCTAATTATAAGCACCCAGATTTTACCCCAGTAAAATTCTGCGAAGTGCTTTGCAATGGGTCCCCTCTCGCCACCCCCAAAAGCCAGCTTCCCTTCGCTCTGAGTTACAAATTAAAATTCAAGTGGCACATAGCTGTGGAAGTCGCATTTACATTCTCACACATGCAGATCTCTTGAGTTCATTTTGCTAGTTATTTGTTTTCCTTTGAGATAGGAGTCAATTCTGTCACACTTTCTTCTCCTGACAATAACTGCTTACCCCCCCCCGGCCCCCCGGGGTAGCTTTCCCTCCAACCGTTTCTTGTTGTTCTTACCCAAGACCCAGTATCTGCCAAAACAAATGTATGTGAGTGATAAACGCTGAGAGGAATGTCTGTTGGACCACAGGAAATTTCCTGTTCAGGAAGAGATCTTGGGAACTTCCTGTGGAGAAGTGCATTGTGGGACTTCTGGCTGCAGGCCCTTGACCACAGCTGCAATTAACTAAAGGCGGGGCCGGGCGGGGGGAGAGGAAGAAGAGGAGACTGCTACCCACAGACGTTTTTATCCATGTAGCCTGAGGAGAGAATGGGTGAATACAGCTTTGAAACTTTCCAAGAGAACCCCTTCATGGCCACCCATCTTTCACAGCATCCCGGATGCTTCCTTACGGTTCCCCCCAAAAAACACTGTCCTGTTATCCATGCGTGTCCTCCCGTTCCCCCGCCCCTGGTAAGCCTGCGTGCAATGTCTACCTCCTCTTGAGCCCCACCAACTAGTTGGAATCCCCTCATCAGCTTCAGGTGCCCCCTCATGGCTGCTGGTGTCCAAGCCTTGGAGCTGGTGATGTTTGTTCATCCCAGGTATTGGAAGAGAGAAGACGAGAAACTTGGTTCTTGGGCTTCTATTTGATTAAGAAAACGTTAAAGAAATGTTACGGAATTATAGTGAAAGACTGGATCGATAAATCCAGTTTATAAAGCGCAACCCAAACCAACAGGAGAACCCTGCGTTTTGGTTGGTTCCTTCAGGTATGACGTTCTGAAGAACGCCTCGTGGCCAGACTTCTCAGCCCCCTGAGTGGGCTGCGTGGCAGAGCTGGATCCCACCGGCCGGGAAGTTTCTGTGGCGCTGCAGAGGTAGGGTCGGCGTGGAGCTTCAAGGCTGACAGGGCTGTGACTAGCTCCCTAGTCCCTAGCTGAAAAAAAAAGGGCAAGACACTTTGTCTGTCTGCATTGCAGCTTCTTTGTCTAACCTGGGAAATCTAAAAAAAAAACAAAAACAACTTTCCCCTCTCTCAGGATTGGTGTGAGAATTAAATCATGGATAGAAAAGTGCCTAACCCAAAGCAGATGATAGTGAGAGTGTTAGACAGATTTTCCCTCAAGTCTCTCATCATTACAAACTGGAAACTACTCAGCTTTGGTTCTGGCTCAGGGCAGAGGAAAGGCTTGGAGGGGCCTCTCAGCCTCAGCGCCGGTGATTTGCCTTCAAGGAAGTTTTTCCTAGAGCTTCTGCTTGCACCCGAGTGCCTTCCTTCACCGCTGTTTGGAGTCCACCTCTGAAGGGCAGGGCTATGTTCCAGGTTCCGAATCAGAGTCACAGCCTGGTGGTGGCTTATGTCCTCGGGGAGCTCTAGCCGGCATCGGGGAGGGGAGTGACTAGCTAAGAACTGAAAAGCAGCCCACGCCGTGTTCTGGGTCACGTAGAAGTATCCTGTCCTCTGTGCATCACCTGTCTCGCCGTCCATCCCTCTCACGCTGCCCTAACGGGCACAGCCCCTATTACTGTCCAGGGCTGGTTGCTGGACAGGAATTCATTATCGTATTCTACTTAGTTGTGTGTCCACATCCCCTGCTGGAGGGTGACTCCTCGAGGACAGGGGCCACGTCTGCCACAGGGTTTGTGCTTAATAAAGGCTTGTGAAGTGGAATCCATTCGATTTTAGGGGGAGGTTCCAGGGAGGCCTTAACGATGGGGCTTAAACGGAAGACACTCGTGATAATACGTCATGAAATACCATACCAACCAGGCTGAATGTCCTTTGTTATTATTAAAAATACGTGTCTGTGTGCTCTGCTGACTATCTGTACGTGTTGTCCTCTCTTGTCCTTTGACGTACAGGCTCCATTGTCACATTTTTAGTTTCTATTTTCATTGCCCCCTTCCTTCCGAAGTTATGTCTTTTCTCTCTTTCTCTCTGTCTCTCTCTTTCTCTGTCTCTGTTGCTCTCTTTTGGGGGGTTCCCCTCTTTTTACTCTAGAAGCTTGAAATGCAGACCTGTTTTTGCAACAGGTCTGTAAACAAAAGGCAGTGGTATTGACCCTTGACAGAATGAACCCCCAGAATTATCTTGAAACACGAGGGTCACATTTTAAAATGTTCTTCGAGAGTATGTGGCCAGATGTTCACCAGAAAGAATTAAAAAGCCAGAATATTGCATGGCAAACATCTTCTGAGTGTTGAGTCTGCCCGCTGGAGTAGCACAAGTTATGTCATGGTTTCAAAAATAAAAGCAAAAATACAGATGAAACCAAAAATGAGCTGTATTCATTGAAAAAGTTGCCCTCATCATGTGGGATGAGTGATTTTTGTTTTACATTATTCTGAGGAGATTCCCCACATCAGAATGGCAAATATGGGAACAGAGAAACGTGAATTAACTGGAAGAGAGCAAAATAGACCTCTCAACTGACCTTTCTTTTTAAAACTCTGACCTTGGCAAAATTTTTCTACAGAGTCATCTGATTTAGTTCAAGAGGCCACTCTCGGGTTGTGGCCTAGAGCAATTAGGACAATTTCCTACATTTTAAAAATGTTCCTTACATTTGGGGAAATAAAGACTTGTTTAATGACTCGATGTCACCCAAACATTCAGGTATGTAATCGAATGCTCCCTTTCCACAGCTGGAGCTCTGTTTCATTTCGATGGCCTTGACGGAGACTAGGATAAAGAATGGTCATCCCAGGGAGAGACCTCGCTATTCTGCAGATAACATACTATCATCCAGGCATTTGCTGTAGTGAAGATATTGTTATGGTAAAGCTAGTACTATCTTATATTTATATGATACCTCATAGTTAACTACTATTAATATATGGATTTAAGTATCTCGTTTAATTGTCACAAGGCCCCTTGCTGTACAGATGGGGAAACAGACTCAGAGGTTAAGGATGGAGTTCGACCAGCAGAACCTTCACTCTGCTTCAGTCTTTTCTCTCCAAGTTCAGTCTGGCCAGGGATGAAGCTGCTGACCAGGAGGTGAAAGCCAACATGTGTCAGTTAGTAAGCAATTTTCTGACAAACCCAAGGCCAAAGGAAGTAACAGAACTTCTTTGTTCCCCTCCCTTTCTTCCCATGCTGCATGCTGTCTTCCCCTCAACCCCTGCTGCCTTCTACCCCTGTCACACACCCACCCCCGTCTGCCCACACTGCCTCAGCTGCCTCTGCAGGTTCTGGGGGGCAGGGGGGCTGAAGAACTCTTTGTTTGTGCAGTAAGGGCTTCCTCACAGGAAATTTCCTGTGATGGAAACTCTGGGGAAACTTCCTGTTGGTTAGGACACTGCAGGGGTCTGATAACACGAACCACTTAAACCTCCAAACCTCAGCCGCCCAGGAGGCTGGGAAGGTCCGTCTCCACTTTCTCTAAGTCTAAGAGGGCAAGAAAGTGCAAGTGTACAGAAGCCTCAAGAGTCTCACTTGGGCGGCATTTTCCAGAAGCTCAAACTTAGGATCAGCAAGTTCTCCTAGAAGATCAGCCCTCATAGTTGAAAGGACTGCTTAGATTTCTAAAGAGACTGGTATCTGCAGGGACCTTCTGTCTGGAAGCGTTGAGAGAGCTCTGGAACGTGTCTCAGGGTTCCGGATCTGATTCTTTCAACCCATGTTTAGATACATGCCTACGACTCTTCAATGTTATGAGTTACTGAGTACTACAAACATTTCTTTTCAGCCATCACATAGAGACTGGGAATTTTAGCTGATCCGTGTCATCGGCGGACACAGTTGACGAGGCACGCGACGTGGCTCTCTGAACACCAAGTGTGAATCGTCTGGGGTATAAACCCCACGACGACCAACTTTGAACCATAGCACAAAGTTCTGCGATAGGCTTTACGTTCATTTGACCTGCTCTGGACCTCTGGTGGATTATTTTGTTGTTTGCTATCATCTGGGCAAAGTTAATTATTCCTAACTCATCCCTTGGGATGGAGCTGAACTTTGAATATCTCCAGCGTTGAGAATTCTGTAGGTTCCCTTAGCAACTCTCATAGCCCAACTCATAGTTTAAAAGCTTGGTCTCCTAATTAGCCTGAATTTTCCCTGGTGACCTGTAGCCTCATTACTACTTGCCCTGCCCTTGTCATATAATAAAAATAATTGACCCCCTGTCCTCTTTCCAGCTATTTCCGTATGGTTAGACAGTTACTGGAAGGATGTCTCTTAATCGCTTGATTTGCCCCAAGCCAAGTTCACTTCTCTACAAGTTTCTTAATAGGTGTTATTTCCTGGTTCAGGAGGTATTGTGGCCTTCCTTTCTTAAATGTCGTAGATTCAGTGGAAGCTTCTGTGAGTCCCACCTCCCCAAAATTCTGCCACAAGCTGGGGTTCTTTCTTGCTTTCTTTATAGGAAATGATCATTCCAGCATCAGAGGAAATCAGTGAACTGCACTATTTATAGGTGGCGTTTTGTGGTTATATTCGTGCAAATTAGGGAAGCATGAAAGAAATTATAATTAACCAGGAAGAAATTTGTTGGCTGATAAGAAGTCTGCTTGTTAGACTCCTCGAAGACAGAGACCGTTGTTTATCTTTGTATACATGATATTTTTCATTTGTTGGCATATAGTGTCGATACATGTTTGTTGAATGAATGAATCACAAAAGTAAAAAGGGAGCAGGGTTTCGGACTTCGTTTCTAGAATGCGTAAAAGTTGTGAATTTTTTCAACTTACTTGTAAGGATGAACTGTCCTCACGAACTGAGTATTGATTTTCAAAATGGTGAATTCTCATTGATGATGCGGCATGTAATGTACTTACAAAGGCAAGGAAAAGTATCTTTGTAAAAATGCCTTGGGATAAGCTTTAAATATGGAAATGCAAAACAGTGATTTAGTCGGGGGCACTTGGAAAAAGAAGAAGAATAGGGCCTGTTTGCAGTGTAACTTACTGTTGCCATTATGTTTGATTTCATATTATAGACTGGGATTAACTAGAATATGTTATAAATAGTGACTGTCATTGTCAACACTAATTAGCACAATTTGTCTACGTAAGAATAATTGTTATTTTCAACGTATTCTTACTTTAAAATAGATCACAGTGATGTCACAATAGCTGTAGACCAAACCAAGATATTATTATTATTATATGATGGTCTTCACCAAAATCGTATTAAAGTACCACAGGACTGTCTGCTAGCCTTATCTTTTCTGGAAGTCTTTTAATGTGTCTTTAGCTTTTAGTGTGTTAGAAGGACCACAGGCTTTGGATTCTCAGAACTAATTTTAGTTCTACTTTTGCCGTTCTATTCATTCTTTCAACAGATGATTTATTGGGTGACTGCTGTCTGCTGTGATGTGCTAGGTATATATCAGTGACCAAGACAGATACGGCCCCTGCCTTCATGTTGCTTACAGTGTAGTGGGGGAGATTGACGCTTCCCCAGGAAGTAACACCAGCCACGTAGTCCATTTCCCGCACAGCTATCAGAGTAAACCGCCTTAAAATGGAAATCAAATTGTGTCATTTCACTGCTGCAAAACCTCCACTGGCTTCCAGTTACATTTAGAAACACTGAGTATGGACTGCCGGGCCCTGTATGATCTGGCCCCGATAAACCCTGTACACCTCTCCAGTCTCATTCTGTATCACCTTTTGTTCTCCTCATTCCTCTTCGGCCATACTGGTCTTCTTGCTCTTCTGAGAACACTCTGCCCCTGCTCCCACCTCAGGGCCTTTGCACTTGCTATCTGTCTGCCTATAAGGCTGTTCCTCTAGTTATTCCCATGGCACAGTCTCTGCTCAAATATTACCTCCTTAGAGAAGCTTCCCTGACAGCTTTATCCAAAATGGCGTCCCCCTTCTTCACCACTTGATTTGTCGTTTGTTTGTTTTTTTAAATTGGATGGTGACTCTTAGGTGTCTGTTCAGAAAGGCGATTGGCAGTTCCGTGTGCACAGGTGGGGCTTGATGCCTGGCGGGTCCAACTGTAATGGTCCAATTGGATGGAAATCTGGCTGTCTCATGGCAGACTCCGGAAGTCTTTGGGGCAAGTGAGTTTGCCCCCGAAGAAATCCTGTGGTCTCTTGCTTGTAAGGAGCCAAGCTGGGGAGGGGCTTGAGCTTTTATCACTTATTATGCGGATTCCCACTGAATTCCCCTGTGTTCTCAGCCTTGCGCTCTCCTGCACCTTCGCATCCTCTGACTCAACCTGATTCCAGCCAGCAAACGTTTTGTCATCTACCAGGAGGAGTAGCTGCTGGACTGGCGTGGCGGGGGAGGAGGGATGGAGTACAGATGCCCACAGCACCTCCCCCGCTCCGTCCTGCCTTCACAGGCACTTGGCACCTCTAGTTTCTGAGGTTTGGGGGGGGCTCTGTCAGAGAAACCAGCTCGTGTCTTGCTGGCATGTTCCCTCGCAGGCAGGTAGGGTTCAGCTGTCCCACTCTGCTGAGTCACATGCCAATTGTCCATCTGTTTTCCATCCTCTAAAATGTTGCATACCCCTCTCAACTACCCTTGTTGCTTCTCCCATTCTGTCTCTTCACGGGTTCGTACCTTTTTTATGCTTCTGCTGCAGTTTAGTGGGACCTTGGACAGGGGCAGGGATGGACACAGGTATGACTCGGATAGTTACACTCGAGGGTAAGTGTATCGATGCAGCCCTGCAGGAGGCTTTGAACGCACAAAGCATGGGAACTTGGCCTAGTCCGTGGCATACGTTTAGGAGGAGACTTAAAAGCTTAGCCGGAGTTAATCGGGTAGAGGAGGCGGGATTATTTCTGGGTGTGTGAAAGCCCTGAGCCCAGAAGAGGATTTGGTCTTCAAGGAATAGAAAGACCATCCAACTGACATTTGGTGGATTTGCCGTGGGAAACCAGATCGACACGTTACGGAACTGTGAGGGGTGAGGATGGTGAGGGAGAGTGAGGCAACGTCATGTTCGAGATTTTGGTCTTCTGCCTACAAGCAATGAGTAGCCATGACTGTGTTACCTGAGTAACCTTAGACCTCGCAAAATCTTGGATCTTCTCTCGTAAACCAGACACTTCACCTCACAGAGTTACGAGCATGAAATGATATCATGTATTTACTGTTCTGCTGAGGGGCTGCAGTGATCTTTTGGCACAATGACGAGTCGCTGTAGCCGCTCAGTAGAACAATATAATCAAAATATCAAGTTGACGAATAATCTTTGAAATCAAGTAAGTGAAAGGTATAAAGTAAGAAACAATCGAGAGGCATCATTCTGGGACCCAGAAGTCTAATAAAAAGGAACTTTCTGTTGTCCACACCTCAGACGAAGGTAGACTTGGAAGATGGTGAAAAGGTTAAAGGATAAGAATTTGATGGTATTCCAATTATACTGCAAAACAAATACCGCAGGAAGATTGATTAAGAAGCTTACCAATTAAAGAGAGAGACAGATACCATGTGATGTCACCTGTATGTGGAATCTAAAAATCACAAATGAAGTTATCTACAAAACAGACTCACAGGGACTTCCCTGGTGGCACAGTGGTTAGGAATCCGCCTGCCAGTGCAGGGGACACAGGCTCGATCCCTGGTCCGGGAAGATCCCACCTGCCACGGAGCAACCAAGCCCATGCACCACAACTACTGAGCCTGCGCTCTAGAGCCTGCGAGCCACAACTACTGAGCCCACGTGCCACAACTACTGTAACCCGTGTGCCTAGAGCCTGTGCTCCGCAGCAAGAGAAGCCACTGCAGTGAGAAACCCATGCACCACAATGAAGAGTAGCCCCAGCTTGCCGCAACTAGAGAAAAGCCTGTGCGCAGCAATGAAGACCCAACACAGCCAAAAATAAATAAATAAGTTTATTTATTTATTTATTAAAAAAATAATAATAATAACAGGCTCACAGACATAGAGAATAGACTTGTGGTTGCCAACGGGGACGAGAGGTGGGGGAGGGAAGGATTGGGAGTTTGAGATTAGCAGATGTAAACTATTATATAGAGTATGGATAAACAACAAGGTCCTACTGTACAGCACAGGGAACTATATTCAATATCCTGTGATAAACCATCATGGAAAAGAATATGAAAAAGAATATATACATATGTATAACTGAGTCACTTTGCTGTACAGCAGAGATTAACTCAACATTGTCTATCACTATACTTCAATAAAATACATGTTTAAAAAAAGAAGTTTATCAATTAGTAGTTGGGAACTATTAAGGAAGCAGACACCAAAGCAAGATGGGTAGCTCTATACCCCTTTGTCCAGGGCAATCAATGTAAGTTGATAACGAAGCAGTCATCCTAGGTTTTCATGTAAAAAAGTTTCCTGACAGTGCGCCTGGCAACATGCTAAATGCTCTAGACAACAGACAGTAAAATATTAAAGCGGAGGCCCTTGTCCTCAAGGAACTTTTAAGCTTTAATATATTTTTATTTGAGTTGTAAGATAATTGCTATTTTAAAGAATTGGCCAAAGAGTTGCACTTTCAGTGCAGGGATAAATTGGCAAGTTTCAGGCCTTTGAACTTCAGGGCACACGTATGTGGTGTTCATTCTTCCAGCACCAAAGAAGCTGATGAGCTCAACTCTAGGAGCTCATCCTTTGAGCCTGGGAATCAGCCTTACTCAATTGTAAGATAATTGCTATTTTAAAGAATTGGCCAAAGAGTTGCACTTTCAGTGCAGGGATAAATTGGCAAGTTTCAGGCCTTTGAACTTCAGGGCACACGTATGTGGTGTTCATTCTTCCAGCACCAAAGAAGCTGATGAGCTCAACTCTAGGAGCTCATCCTTTGAGCCTGGGAATCAGCCTTACTCAATTGTAAGATAATTGCTATTTTAAAGAATTGGCCAAAGAGTTGCACTTTCAGTGCAGGGATAAATTGGCAAGTTTCAGGCCTTTGAACTTCAGGGCACACGTATGTGGTGTTCATTCTTCCAGCACCAAAGAAGCTGATGAGCTCAACTCTAGGAGCTCATCCTTTGAGCCTGGGAATCATCCTTCACTCAAGGCCTGACATTTCTGAACATACTGAATATTCCTTAAAGGAAAACAGTGACTTTTTTTTTTAATATCATTCCTTATTTTTAATTAATTAATTTATTTTTGCTGTGTTGGGTCTTCGTTTCTATGCGAGGGCTTTCTCTAGTTGTGGCAAGTCGGGGCCACTCTTCATCGCAGTGCGCGGGCCTCTCACTATCGCGGCCTTTCCCGTTGCGGAGCGCAGGCTCCAGACGCGCAGTTGTGGCTCACGGGCCTAGTCGCTCCACGGCATGTGGGATCCTCCCAGACCAGGGTTCAAACCCGTGTCCCCTGCATTAGCAGGCAGACTCTCAACCACTGCGCCACCAGGGAAGCCAACAGTGACTTTTAATAGTCATTTGGTGGTGTCCCTCCCCATTCAAGTCAACAAGCAGAATGGTCACATTGACGAATGGTCTTGGTTTCGTAGAAATCTTTCTGGGTTTTAAAGATGCAGGCAGAGTCTGAGGCCCAGCAGTTTCAAATCTCCAGGTAAGCTTAGGCGATAAAGTTATCTATAAATAGGCAATCTGGTTCTCATGCAACTGCTGTAATTGTATGGCTTTTTACAGCTCAGTAGAAATTACTTGCAGTTGTAAATTGTAGTAGAAACAGGCATCTACTCAATTTTGGTCTTAAAGAATTTCAAAGAAAATAAATGCACATTGGAGAGTAGGTAGATTATGATAGTACATTTCACACATTACTTTTTATGAAGCACATGCAGGAATGTGTAGTAGTAGGGAAAATTGGTAGAATGAAGAAAAGTACAGATACACAGGGGCTCTCAAGGAACACGTGTGTGGCCAGACTTCCGCTTAGGAAACAGTGGCTCTGGGCTGGGGTCTCTTAAGTTTTCAGGGCTCGTTAGTCATGAGCAGGTGGGGCCCGAGGCTATCAGGTTGACAGCTGTGCTGTGAAACCTCAGAAATGAAAGTTTTTTCATTTCTGAGCCTGTTGAAAGGTGGATGAGAAGGAAAAGAATAGTCTCATAATAAAATAATATGTAAAGACTAAGCAAATAATCACTTTAGGTTTTACTCACTGCCAGGCAGGAACATATATTTAAAGAGGGGAGGCTTTACCTGCATGTATCTATGTAAACTAGCCACCTTCCCAGTGAAACACGATGCATCTGGCCAGAGGTGCCTTTGTTACTAGAGCAATGGTTGTTTGATTGGACTCACAGATTTTATTTCCTTTTGGGAAGAGAAGAATGATAGGTGGTATCCTATCACCTTTACTCTTGCCCCAAGAAGTTTTGCAAAAATAGGAATTACTTCTTGAAGCAGTTATTTGACCAAAGGTACCTTAGCACAGTCTTCTTAAGTTATAGGAGCATATATTTTTCTCTTTCCTGCCCTGCAGCCGCCTTCCCCAGTGATCATCAGTAATATACCCACCCATAAATCAGTGAAAGGGTCATGAAAGAGAAACATAAAATTCACTTGAAAACGAATACCTACAAGACATTCCTAGAATTTTCAGAATAAGCCGTTTCTTTTGTCAGCAAAGTTTTCAAACATTTGACAGCAGGGGCGGCATGCGTAGCTTAGTCCGAAATCTTAACTATGGGCTTGGACCCCACAAACCATTGTTGCCACGCAAGCAACTCTAGCTTTAACGTGAATTTTGTATTTTTCTCCACAATTGTGGCCACACCACTTCCATCCATCCACCACCCATTTTCTCCATAGGATACAATAAGAAGAAAAAAGTACCTGGCAAGGTATCCTAGAACACTACATTGAAGGGGATGGTACCAGGCAACAAAGCGCTAAGAGAAAAATAGTAAAAGACAGTAGGTGTGATATTGTGATTTATAATAAGAAATAAGTATTTGGTCTTCATCCCCATTTCTGGCACAGACCTAAAACCCTTGGAATTTCCTAAGTGCCCGAAGTGGCACAGTTATCTTTTGTTATGTTAATGAGGTGACTTTTGGAGGCACCTGAGGATGCGGGCAGGTTGCCAGGGGAACCAGTCATGTGATTAGAGGGTTGGAATTTTCAGTCCCACCCCACCCCCATCCCCGGGGAGGGGAGAGAGACGGAGGTTGAATCAGTCACTGATGACCGATGATTGAATCAATGATGCCTATGTAATAAGGCCTCCATAAGAATCCTGAAGGACTGGATTCAGAGCCGGTGCTGGGATGGTGACCTTGTGGAGGTACTGGGAGAATGGTGAGCTGGGAGAGGGCGTGGAAGCTCCCGCCCTCTGCCTGCACCTTGCCCTCTGCACCTCTTCCATTTGGGTGTTCCTGAGTTATCATAGCCTTTTATAATAAATCAGTGATCTAGTAAGTAAAGTGTTTCTTGAGTTCTGTGAGCCGCTATAGCATATTAATCGAAGCCAAGGAAGGAGGAAGTGCTGGGGACTTCCGATTTATTGTTTGTTGGTTAGAAGCACGGGTGTCAGTGTGGCCTTGCGTCTGAAGTTGTGGGAGAGGGAGGCGGTCCCGTGAGACTGAGCCCTCAACCTGT
Organism: Globicephala melas; assembly: GCF_963455315.2. Taxonomy (NCBI): domain Eukaryota; kingdom Metazoa; phylum Chordata; class Mammalia; order Artiodactyla; family Delphinidae; genus Globicephala; species Globicephala melas. The sequence continues at coordinate 93,695,169 of NC_083323.1, read as the reverse complement.
GGAATCGGATGCTTTCTCCAGGGAGATGGTGTCAGAATTGCTGAATTGTAGGACACTATGCTGGTGTCTGAGAATTGCTTGGTGTTGTGTGGCAAGTGCCCCGCCCGCCCCCAAACAAACCCCACACATTGGAATTGGGTCGTGGAACCCAAAAGGTGTACCTAGGAAAAATAAAGGAGTGCTTGGAAGAGGAAGGATGAGTAGACAAATGTGACTTCAGGGAATCACGGATACCTGGATGACCTATTTATAATGATAGGAAGTGGGAGGAAGGAAAGGATAAGAAAGAGAAAAGAGGACAGTAAAGACACAGCGAAGGAAAGACACAAAATGAATATAGGAAAGAACCTGAAGAGATGTGAAGGAAAAGGAGGAAAGAAGATGTAAGAGGGGAGGAATGAAAATAAACAAGTAAAACAGGAGAAGTGCTTACTCAGCTGTTGACTTTCTGTTCTAAGAAGAGGAGAATAATATGGATAATCGAAAATAATGGGTCATTTCCAAACCATCGTTATGTTTTGACTTAGTGCACATTTTTATAATTTCATTGAACTATATATTGTCTGTGTGTGTGTTTTTAATTTTTTAAATCAAACAGGGAAGCCATGAGATGCATGGTTGATTAAGTAGCACCAGCTCCTCATCTTCAGTGTCTGTGCCTTCCTGCATCCTCCTTTGGGAGGGATCAGTGTCTGTAGATGTCCCTTAGGCTATAATGAGGCCATATCCCCACCCCACGCTCCGTAAAACTCATCTCAGGAATCTGGGGAAGAAATAGAGCATTTTACTTAAAGACTTCTGTGAGCTGACCCTGAGCATGGGTCATGAACCCCAACCCCCTTTTCTCCTGAGTCCTTCTGGGCTAGGATGCTCCAGAGTGAGAATTCAAAGAGGGGTTGAGGGGGCCACAGTAGCCCCAAGTTTCAAATAGAAAACCCTGAATATAAACCCCTGAGGAAAAACACATCTTTACTCCAGAAAGAGCGCAGACTGATAATTCAAATGCATTTTTGAAGACCTAGAAAGAGCTGGGTGTAGGTATGGGGGAGGGGTGAAGGGGGTGCATGCGTGAGTATCTGTGTCTTTGTCAGAGGCCCTGTAGCTCAGAATCAAGCATCTGTGTGCCACAATCCATGGTTTCTTTTAAAATTTAAGTGGGAATTCGTATAAGAGAAGCCATACTAAAACAAAAACACCTGTTGTGTCTTGAGGTTCCAGTTGGCAAGAGCCAATCTAAAGCATGGTTGCCTATCAACGTTAGCGAGAGCCACATATCCGATTTTACTCTGTTTCTGATTAGGATTAACCTGGAAAGCTGAATTGGGTCCATCTTTAATAATAACCTACACCTTCTGGAAGATTCAAACTTACTGTTTTCTTTGCAGCTGCTTTCATAGCTTTAGAGTAGGAGTCCTGGGCTTAGATGGACATTCTTTGCTGCTGCTTTTATAGCTTTAGAGTAGGATTCCTGGGCTTAGATGGACATTCCAGGTCATCTGGTCTACCCCTGCCTGGTATCGGTATTCCACCTGTGGCTTCATTGGGTGATGACCATCCACCTTCTGCCTGGACACTTCTGAGAGCGGGACCTCAATGTCTCACAGGCAGTCTTGCCATTTTGAAGCAATGCCAAGAGTCAGAAAGTTCTTTAAACTCTTAGTTGCATGACATTTATTAAAGCAAGCCTCATGCCACCACACATAGCAGTGGTACAGCAAATCACTGGTCCTCTATGTTTTTTTCTTCTCTGCTCATCACCCAGATACTGTTTATAACAGGATCTCAACCTCAACCAATCTTTTACTTCACACTCTGGTGGTATCTAGATTACTGGACTCCTTTAGCATCTAACTAAAAATTGAGAAATCCTCTGTTTCCATAAATGTAGTGCTTGGCGCCGACAGGAAAAGGAAAGACGGTTTAGCAAAGGCTGGTGATAATTCCAAGAAGCAGTGTCTTTTGGAACATTCCGTGGTGACCCTGCCACTGTAGTGATCTGCTTATCTGTCTGGCTTCAGAGTTTCCATAAAAGACTTGCTGCCTTCAGAATACTTCCTGGCCCTTCCTTTAGTGCCTGGATTTCTACTCATAGCATTTTACCCCTTGAACGTGGATTTTTGTTTAAAAGAGCCCATAGACTAGGGAGATGGCTCATTAAGCCCTGGGTGGTCATTTCACTAGAGCATTAATCATTTTTAGATCTCTTCCTGGAAGTGTGTTTTAATGGATGGGGGGGATGTGTACATCACTAGACGCAGGTTTGGGGGAGGTGGGGAGGGGAAGGGAGGAAAGAAGAAAAGGGTGACATTTCTGAGTGCCTGCTGAGGACCCAGCACTTTCACACGTGTAATTCTCACAGCACTCTCTGTGCGTTGAGATCTACTTTTTACAGATGAGGAAATGAAGACAGGAGATGAAGTGTCCTGCCCAGGTCATAGGCTAGTCAGGGACAGGGCTGGAACTTAACCCAGAGCTGCCTGACCCAAAGCCTGTGCTTCTCCTTATTCCGTGATACCTTGTGCTGTCACTGAAAGGAAAAGGGCAAAGAAGTGGGGATCCGAGATGGAGTTCGCCTGCTTCAGAATTTTACATAAGGCTGACCTTGTCTGAAAGCATCCCTTTGAAATCAGATGCACGTGGCAGTAAAAATGTCCTAATGCTGACTGATTCCAAGCCTTGGCTGTACCTAAAATTTCTATAACACTGTAAAATGTTTTCTGTGGAATGAGGTATTTGTGCATCAGGGACCTTCGCCACTTGATCATAGTACCGTTTATCATTTCCTTATTCATTATCGTAGCTAGTGTCCCCATTTTGGAGAAATGAACAGTATTCACACTCCTCACGTGAATCTTGCACGAATCTTGCCTGGTTACCAGAACGCTGGTGACAGTCGCCCTGAGGTCCCCTCCACCTCTAATTCCTTGCAGTATTTTGGCTGCGTGCTGTCAGACTCAGTCGCCTATTTTCTGCACAAGGCCCTTAGGGGAGGATCCGGGAATAATTGTCAGGTACCCACCACATTAGTCACAGCCAGCAGTGCAGCAAACCTCCTTTAACTCCCCTGTCACTGACACTCACTCACCTGAGGACATTTAATGCTTGTCTGGGATAATTTCGTGCCCCTCACTGCTGCACTTTTGGGAGAGCGCTGGGGAAACACGGTCTCTGGTGAATTTCCCTGTTTCCCTGACACAGGCCACCATCAGGCTTTGAGAGGCAGGTCTATTCCACCCCGCTCGGTATTCTTTCCCAGCAACCACAAAACCACGCTTTCTCTATTAAGTACACATTCCTAGGGCTATAACAAAAGGCTTCTGTGAGCCCTAGAGCAGCAGGGGAGGGTACCACACGAAGGGCTGAAGATTTAAAGGGTTTCATTTCTTCCTTGCTGGAGACCATATTGTGTTTGAATGCAGTTCGGAATCTGCTTCTCCACCACAAGGGGAAATAGAAATCTGCCCTAAAGCTGCACACGGACCCCGACTGGTCTTTATCCTTATCCCTTAGTGATTCCCTGCCACGGGGCTCCCTGGCATTCATGAGGCCCCAGGAAGCCCAGGGTGAATGTCCTCCCTTTGCTGAGTGGCTACCCAGCCAGGCCAGTTCTGTCCCGCCAGAGCCACAGCTAAGCTGCCCTCCCGGGATGGCGAGATTCACTGTGTTAGAAGAGATACAGGAAATCAGAAATTTCCATCCTCCCCAGGCAGGGAGAACTGAATTCTACAGAGAAAGTGGCGAGTATTGAAAAGAAAGTGTCCTCCCTCCCCTTCTCTCTGCAGCCCACCAGCAGGGCATCCCGTCCCGCTGTCGTGCACTGGGGGGGGAAACCTTCCCTGCCTGGTGGTGCTGTGGGCTTGGCCATGCTGCCACGCTCTTGCTTTTTCAGTAGCAGAGTTAATATGGCCATGACTCAGAATGATGGGACCCCAGACGCTAAGGAAGTGAACTAACTTCTTTTTGGCTCACAGCGGACTCGTAGTCAACAGAATAGGTTTCGTGTTCTAATGAAACAGCGCAGAAACTCTGTCCTTGGTGGCTAAGTGGTGTGTGGTGTGACTCTGACTCTCTCTCTCTCTCTCTCCCTCCGTCTCTCCTTCATTCCCTCTCTCTCTCGCTCTCTCTTCAAGTCAGAGCTGAGAACTCTAATTCCAGTCCAAATTCCTTTAAGCAAAGGGTCCTTCTGAACATGGCCTTAAAAGATTTCTTCTTGTGCTGTGCCCATCCCGAGCTGCCTGTTGTTCCTTGGCTTTAGGAAGGACTGGAGAAATCTTCCACTCCGTTTAAGGAGAGCCTGTATGGTTAGTGGCTAGGGCCTTGGGCACAGAACGCACAAGTTACAATTATATAGCACCTTTCTTCCAGGGAGTACCAAGCACTTCCTTGTAAATCCTGTTCTATTCTCACAGAGCATGAGTTATTTCTTAGAAGTGAGTTAGGCTCTTGGAAAATGTATTGATTCTCTTAACCATCATGAACCCAGTTACAGTAAAACCTCTATTATCTGATCTTCTGAGACTTCCTAAAGCTATTATTAACTGGCACATTGTATATTTCACCAGTACAGTGAGGGCTGATGTTTATAATAGTGACCCTGAACTTCTATAAGATCCTGCATTACCCACTCAGGAATCAAAGAAAATGAAATTGTATTCAATAGAGTTTGTTATGTTGTATCTATTTTATTCAAATCTTTTTTAAGGGAATCCAAGTCCACTGTGAATTCCCAGAGTAGTACCAATTTTAAATGTTATCCTTTCCTGGCATTATAAACCAAACCTTGTTTAAAAAAAAAAAAATGATTTCAATGTTTTGGGTTCAGGCTGCAGGTGATGACAGCTCAAATCTGACCAGGAAACAAAATTTCTTTTTCAGAGCAGGTATAGCAGATATGAAGTATCATAAATATTGTCACCCAAGTATGGGAGAGATCATCCTAAACTGTCCGCACCATTACTCTCTGATATCTTAGCCCATCTCTGCTAGGTGTTCTGAGTCGTGCCAGGGTTTGACACCATCATTCAGAGACTGACAGTAGTTTTGCCTCCACATCACAGTGGCTCAGATCTGTGGCCCTTCTTCTTGAGCTCTGCACCTCTCTCTCAGGCTTTGTTGTGAGATGTGGTTTGTATCATTTTCCTTGAAGAAAACCTTATATAGAAAGACAAGTGTGATAAACAATGAGGAGACTTTAAGAAATTAGAATTCTACAAGCATCTAGGAAAGGGGTTAATAATGACAAAATGCACCCCAGAGGGGCTTCCCTGGTGGCGCAGTGGTTAAGAATCCGCCTGCCAATGCAAGGGACACGGGTTCGAGCCCTGGTCCAGGAAGATCCCACGTGTTGTGGAGTAACTAAGCCCATGCACCACAACTACTGAGCCTGCGCTCTAGAGCCCGCGAGCCACAACTACTGAGCCCACGTCCCACAACTACTGAAGCCCACGCACCTAGAGCCCGTGCTCCACAACAAGAGAAGCCACCGCAATGAGAACCCCGTACACCACAACGAAGAGTAGCCCTCGCTCACAACAACGAAGACCCAGTGCAGCCAAAACTAAATAAAATAAATAAATGTATTTTTTTTTAAAAAGCCACCCCAGGGGAAGAGATGTGACCAGAGTGCCACTCCCCCACTACCTCTGCCTTGCATCCAGCGTGATGCCAACTGCCACCAGGGTAGCCCTGGCACAGGGGCAGGGACCTGGCTACTGTTTCTGCAGGTTCAGCTCAGAAAGCTGGGACCTGACACCGAACAAGACCTAAGGGAGAAGGAAACAGAGACCCTAAAGCAACAGAAAAGGATGTACCCCGCTCTCCTGTGATCCAGCAGTTCACACACTTGGCTGGAGAAGTCGAAGCATACCGCGAATAGGGTATCTGCTTATCGTTGAATGCAGCCATATCGTAATGTCGAAGACGACCTTCACATCCATTGCCTCGTGTGATCTCACAACAGCCCTGCGAGGTAGGCATGATAGAAAGAGTCACTCCCATGTTACAGAGGAGAAAACATTTTCAAAGACATGATGCCTTAGCTAAGTCCTGTCCAAACAAGGAAGGTGACGAAGACAGAACCAAAGCACAAGTCTTCTGATTCCTTGTCCACAATCCCCCGATGCCCATAATCCTGATAGAATAGGGTCACCCTTTAAGGTGACTGGTTCCCCAGGGCCTGGTTGTAAACAGGTGGATGAGTGTGGAGAGCCCCTTTGAAGACACTTAACCCCCAGGGCCACCTCTGCTTTCAGAGTTCAGTGTATTAGACGAACCCTGGACTGAGAGCCTGAGTCCTCACTTCTCATCCCAGCCCTAACCTTGAACTAGTTGGGCGACTTAGAGCAAGCCAGCCGGCCTCCTGCCCTTCTGCGTGCTCAGCTGGAAATAAGAACAATAATGTCTGTACCACTGACCCACCTGGCTGTTGTGAAGGCCAAATGAGGTGTAGCCTTTGAAGGCCCTTTGTTGCCAGATATGTAAGCTCGCGTCTCCATTTCCCATGATTTGACTCAGAGGAAAAGGGCATCCAGGTAAAGGGTGTGATGACTTAGGTGTGAGGGTGTTTGTGGACAGGATGCAACAAACAGATTCATTTGACTGGGGGCAAAGAACAGTATTCTGGGTATAGTAGAAATGCCTGGAACCGGCAACCGTTGTAGGATTTGAAACTCAAAAATTATGCAAAAGGCAGTTCCATCACAGTTTTGTTTGTTTGCACTATTCACCACCTCTGAGGATGACATGAGACACGTCAAATCCTTCCTGGGGTGGTAATTTATAAAACACTTCACCAAGAAGGTGACCCTTGAGAAACCTTATCCTATTTTGAAGCATGCATGGTTCGCTCGGCCAAAAGCAGCCGCAGCCCATCCCAGGCAGAGGGGCTGGCCCGTGCACAGGCCAGAGAGTGTGGCGCGTCTGGGAATCGCAGGCAGGTCCATGCGACATGGTGAGTTAGCTAAGCAGGGGCTGAGGAGGCCCGGGGCGGCTTCTGAAGATGTTTAAGCAAAGCAGTAACACAGCTCTGTGTTTTAAAAAGACCACTGCCTCAAACCCAGTGCTCAGCTAGCTGACCCTTTGAGTTTTATTGGATAGAGGGCAGACCTCAAGGTGTGCAGAGACTAATGGACAGGGCACCTGCAGTCTTCCCGGCTTCCCTGGCCCCTCTCTCTGTGAGCCCACACTCAGCCATCTTCCTCTGTCTAAGCCACAGGATGCAGGGGTGCCAGGGAGCCCCGAGCTTGGTCAGGAGGGGTGGAAAGGAGTCGGTCTGCTGGAGGGTCCATGCCACAGTAGATAATTTGCTAGCATTAAGTCACTCAGATAAAACCATCTCCTGCTTTTCCTTGATATTTCTCTGGAGCAGATGGAAACTTTAGTCAGACGCCAGCTTCTTTCCATCCTTCCATTGGACGCACAGCCCACGCAGAATTCAGACGTTCAAAGTCCCCAGCCATGGATGGCGTGTGCTATTGGGGATATCCGCTCCAGGCTTTCGAACCACCTGGTGATGTGCTGTGAACTGGGGGTGTGGGGAACTGAACTCGGGAGTCAAGCAGTCTAGGCTGTGAGTCCTGGTCCCACCACTTACTGGGCACAGGATCTTTGTAAGTCATTTAACCCCTCTGTCCGTGTCTGCATTTTCTCATCTGAAAAAAAATGAGGGCAGTAACGTCCACCTTCCAGAGCTGCTGTAAGGATCAAACAGATAGAATCTCCAAAGTGCCAGGTATATAGTAGAATCTCAGTTCCTGCTTTTCCTTTCCATGCCAGGAGTTTTCAGTAATTATTCTCTTAGAAGCAAACAGAAGAGACCCTGCATGTGTGTGACGCTCCTACCTCTGCCATATTGTATTATGGAAGCCGAAAAACTAGGAGTTGATGATGAAGTACCTCCGAAAGGAAAATGCCTCTAAGATACCAAGCAAGGAAAACTTAGGAAGGAAGAAGAGCCAATGAATGAATCAACTGATTAGGGCCCCAAATGTCCTGTACACTGGCCTAACATTATAACCCCTAAATCTAATTTCTAGCTCAATGCCTACCCAGCCAACAGTAGGATTTTCTAGCCAGAAAGACAGCGCTCATAGGGTATATTCAATTTTAATACACAAATCATTATTACTTGTCAGAAAGGCTTCTCGCTCTTCCCGTGGCCACAAAAGGCACACCTCAGCCTGGCACCATGCCACGTCAAGTGCATGAACACAACCAGGGTGGGTTCCATGGTGGAGAGGGTGGTACCACATCAGACACAAGTAAGCTTTGCATTTGGAGCTATGGCCCAGTGGGGAAGAAGCATAAGCGTGGATAAACCTAATTTAACACGGCTTCTGGAAGTCCTCTCTACAGCGTCAGAGTGCTCTGGAAGCAAAGAGACAGGAGAAAAGACATTTTTGGAAGGAGGCATCAGAGAGAGAATGACTTTAGTGCCAGGCCTTAAAGGAGGTGAGTTCCAGCGGGTAAAGCCGGAGGGAAAGCAGGGTCGGGTCAGAAGCAGCAAGGCCATGAGCAGAGGGGCGCAGGGAGTGGCTGGACCAGGGCAGGCAGGAGAGAATGTCAGGTGAAAGGTCTTGGGTGGGAGCCACGTTAGGGTGCTGAACACCTTTGTGAAGAGAGTGATTTTATTCTGTATGTATTTGATGGGGAGCCTTGAAGGTGTTTCATCAAAGAAGCAATGGGGCCGGTCCTTGAGGAGGACTTCTCTGGGATACTGTATAGTCTCACGGCATATTTGTTGTAGTTTTGGTTTTATACCAATTGCAATCTGGAGCTTGATGTCTCTGAGCCTACAGTCTGCATTTCCAGAAAAGACTGGGTCGGTGTGTTTCCTCCACGGGATGCTCGAGCCTTAGACTCTCCCCCGTCACTGCTCTCCCATTCCCTGCAGCTGATATGCACTCAGGCCCCGCAGTTCCTAACCTACAACCCCTCCCCCTTCTCTCTCTCCCCTCCCCCTCTCTCCCTCCCCCTTTCCCCTCCCCCCCATTACCCCAGCTTGTCCGCACTCAGGCCCAACTCACTGCTCACTCCAGTCACAGCACGAGAAGTCTCCCCTCGCTGCACGCAGGGCACTTTCCCCCGAGTTCCGCTCCTGTGCCCCAGCCTCCCCAGTTGGGGATCCTCTCCCTCCTCTGCTCTCAGCCTCTTTCTCATCTGCATCTCGTTCCCTTCCATCTTGAAGGAAATCTGCTGGGATTGGACATCACTCTTCGCTACCACCCCATCTCTTTTTTCCACCTCCCAGCCGAGTTTGTGAAAGGATTATCTACATATGCTCCTCATTTCCTCACCTCCCGTATGCATGCCTCAACCCACTGTGAGCTGGTTTGCACCCCCATTACACCTCCGCTCTGGCTAGAATCACCTGATGCTAAATCCACTGGACATGCTTGGTCCTCCTTATCTTGCCTCTGAGCAAGGTACACCTTTTTAAAACAGTTTGCTCCTTAAATGTTTTCCTTAAATCTCATCTACTCCAGTAGCTTCAAGAATCACCAGTATGATGATGACTCCCAAATATCTTTTACATCTCACCTAGATTCTTCTCTTAAGTACCAGATGCACGTATACAACTGTGTGGGGCTGCGCCTCTCCACCTAGCTAGCCCACAGTCACCTCACGTGAAACAAAATACACTTTCTCCCCATCCGTCCTCTGCAGCCTGGGATGGATGGACACCACTATCTGGTGGCAGGAATCAGAAGCCTGGATTTTGTTGTTGACCGCTTCCTCCACATTGAGTTCGTCTCCAAGTTCTGACAGTTCTACCTCCGTTGATATCTTGAGCCCATTCTTTCTCCATTCCTTCTGCTTTAGTTCAGACCAACGTTATCTGTCATCTCCATTTCTACAACAGCCTTCAGACTGATCTAGTACCAGTCTGGCCCTGTTCTAATTCATCCTCCACTCTGCAGCTGGAGTGACCATTGGAAAACAAGATCTGATTATGTTCCTCCCTTGTTTAAAATCCTTCAATGACTCCAAGCAGCCTTAGGATAAAGTCTAAACCCCTTAGTACAACAGGCCCTTTCTAAAGATGGCTAACATTTATCAAGTGCCTCATCAATGCCAGGCACTGTTCTAAGAGCGTTACGCACGTCTCAACATGCTGGGTGCTCACAACTCCCCTGTGTGCGCCCTTTACTATCCCAGTTTTACAGTTGAGGAAACTGTGTGATCTTGCTCAACGTCACGCAGTAAGTTGGGGAGCCAAGATTTAAACCCACATCTTTTCTTCACAGGGCATAGCTTCTCATTCATTCAAAAATATTGAGCACCTGCCGTGTGCCAGAAACTGCTTGAAGCATCGGGGATATAGCAGTAATTAGAACAGTTCTTTCACTGCTATCTTAGATTCTTGTAACTAATTACAGGAAAGATCAAAATATGTTTAATCAGGAGTCTACCTTGGAGTCATAACAAAGGAGTTTTGCAAGCATATTCAGAGACTGGATGTCAAGATAAAATAATTTTAATGATAGTAATATTTGCTTCATTTAGTTTTCCAGAGTATAAAATTGCATTTAAAAGATTTTTAAATGTGCGTATTCTTCAATCCAGTGAACACCAAAAAGATAAATAGCAAAGCAGGTTGAAAAAACTCCGTTCACGTTCTAGTGAATAAAATAAATAGTAAACAAGATAAATAGTAAAATGTATAGGTTTGATAGTGATAAATGCTATGGAGAAAATAAAGCAGGGAAGATGATAAGGAAGAGTGAGAGAACAGAGATTTGTAGTTTTATATGGAATGTCTAGGGAGGGCTTGAAGGAAGTGGGGATGTCTGGGAGAAGAATACTCCAGCTAAACGCACAGCAAGTACAAAGGCCCTGAGGTAGGAATGTGCCTGGTATGTGTGAGGAAAAGCAAAGGGGTCAGGGTGTGGGTAGAGCAGAATGAGGGAGGGGAAACGTGGGAGGAAGCGGGTTTAGCTGGGGGTTAGATCATTTGGAACCCTAAGGTCATTTTAAGGATTTTGAGCTTAACTCTGCTTGAGAGGGGGGCCACTGGGGGCTTTCGAGCAGAGGAGTGACATGTTTTAAATGGATCCTTCTGGCTGGTATATTGGGAATGGACTGTAGGGGAACAAGGGTGGAAGCTGGGGGACGGTTTAGGGACCAGTAACAATAATCCAGGTGAGAGGTGATGGTGGGTGGCCCTAAAGTGGCAGCAGCAGAGGTGACGAGAGTGGTCAGATTCTGGATACATTTTCTTTTAATATATTTATTGATTTCTTTGGCTGTGCCAGGTCTTAGTAGTGGCACGCGGGATCTTTGTTGTGGCATGCGGGATTGTTACTTGAAGCACGCAGGATCTAGCTCCCCAACCAGGGATCGAACCCAGGCCCCCTGCATTGGGAGTGTGGAGTCCTAACCACTGGACCACCAGAGAAATCCCAGATTCTGGATACATTTTGAAGGCAGAGCCAACAGCACTTGCTACCAGATTGGATGACTGCAAGGTGTGGGGCGTAGGCGACAGGAAGAATAGACTTGGCATTCTCTGAGATGGGGAAGACTGGGTACAGCAGATTTAGATGGGGGACAGCAAGAGGGCGGTTTGGGATATATTAAGTCTAAGATGCCTGTTAGGCATCAACATGGAGCTGCTCTATTGCTCCCTCCCCTCATTTAAACACATATTCACAAACATCTCGTGTTTTGTCCCACTGAACTACTCAAAGTTTCCCAAACTGGCTCTGCTCTCCTATATGTCCAGGTTCTTGTAGCCACCGTTCCCTCTGCCAGGAAAGCTGTCACCTGATCCTTCAGTTCAGTAAGTCTCCCCCGGTCTTGCACTAATGCACAGACTTGTCAACGTCTCTTTACATTCCTTTCTTCCTACCAGCATCCGTGGGCCATTCACCTCGGTGTACCCCGCACCTGACACAAGATGCAGTGCACGGGGGGGGGGGGTTCATTTGTTAGATGGCTGGGTGAGTGGAGGAATAGGGGGACAGATGGACAGAGGAGCCCTCAGCACAGTTAGACAAACTGTGTTTTAATGGGAATGGTGGGAATTCCCCTGGAACAGTGCCAGGTGACATCGCCCCAGACTGAAATGAAAGAAACAGCAGATGTCAGGAAGTTTCTGTGTTAATCCTGACGTCTGCGTTAGAACACTCCAGCGTGGGTCCCTCTTTCCCGCACTCTCCCCACCCTCCTACCCTGGTCCTGAGTCCCGATCTCATGAATCGAAAGCCTCAGTGAACATATACCCTCTACTTTACACAGCCAGGTCTGTAGGGGAGATTGTGTTATGAAACCGGAAGAGTGTTTAACCTGACGACGGGCCGCGAGCCTGCTTCCCGCGGGCCCCCGGCTCTGCCAAAGCGATCAGGCCTCATTATTTAGGAAGCTGCCCCGGCCAGGCATCACTAATTTGGGCATCACTAATTCAGATGCCTGTTCATACAAATGAGCAATGACTGCAAAGTCCTTTTGTCAGTGAATTGCAAGCAGAGACAAGAGAAGGGGGTGAAGTAAAGGGAAGGCGCTAGAACATTTGAGCTTTGTTTCCTTTCCCGAAAGGACAGTCATTGCTTCCTGGAAGCGGCGTTTGGCAGCAGGCATGGAGAATGGGAAAGATTTATTCCCCTTTGCCAAAGCTTGACAGTTCAGCTTGTGTATCTCAAATCGATACATTTCTTGCAAAGTTTCCAAGGGCTGCATTAAAAAAGCCATTTAAAAAAATGATCATTCTGTGGCTGCAACCTCTGTTGAGACCTGCCTGTCAGGGTTGAGTTGGGTCTTCTAAACTGACCAAACTCTAATGAGAAAGAAGGTTTTTTAAGAAACATGAAAGCTAAGTGAGAGCTGGCGGCAAACCGACCACACCTGCAGAGCCCCTGGCATCCCACGGCTCGTTGCTCTGTGGGGCTGCTTCTGAGATGAGCAGATGACTTGCCCCTCTTTGGGCTTCTGTGGCAAATCTGTGACGAACACAGAACTCCATCTTTCTTTGAGCTGCAGTTTGTCACGGAGCCGGGGAGAGACTCATTTGGGGAGCTCTTCACCATCATCTAGGACTTCTGAGATGTCTAGCCTGCAGGCTGAGTCACTCAGATCTTTGTGAATTTTTAAAAATTCTGCAGTTTTTGACATCTGACAGCCTTGACTTTTTCATGAGAAGTGTGGAAAGACGGTGAAAGGTCAGCTGTCTGTATTGTCATTGTTGCTATTGTTTAAATCCCCACTAGAAATTCCTTCCCTTTGGAAGTTTTATCTTCGCTAGAATAGTTCCTTAGTCCTTTCAGTTAGAGAAGCCGTGTGTTCGCTGCCTTGACGTCGATGCCCATTGAGGCACACGGACATTTTACACTGTGTCTTCCCTCTGGTGTTGTGTCTGTGCTTCCTGCCCTTAGGGCTGTTACCCCCTTTGGTGTGGTCAGAGGCCCCTCACATTTTTAAAAAATTTTTTATTGGAGTCTAGTTGATTTACACTGTTGTGTTAGTTTCAGGTGTACAGCAAAGTGAATCAGTTATACATATACATATATCCACTCTTTTTTAGATTCTATTCCCATATAGGCCATTAAAAGAGTACCGAGTAGAGTTCCCTGTGCTATACAATAGGTCCTTATTAGTTATCTATTTTATATATAGTAGTGTGTATATGTCCATCCAAATCCTTCCCTCCTCATGCCTGGTAACTATTAAGTTTGTTTTCTACATCTATAACTATTTCTGTTTTATAGATAAGTTCATTCGTAGCCTTTTTTTAGATTCCACAAATAAGCGATATCATATGATATTTGTCTTTCTCTGTCTGATTTATTTCACTCAGTATGACGATCTCTAGGTCCATCCATGTTGCTGCAAATGGCATTATTTCATTTTTTATGGCTGAGTAATATTCCATTGTATATATGTACCACACCTTCTTTATCCATTCCTCTGTTGATGGGCATTTAGGTTGCTTCCATGACCTGGCTATTGTAAATAGTGCTGCAGTGAACATTGGGGTGCATGTATCTTTTTGAATTATGGTTTTCTCCAGATATATGCCCAAGAGTGGGATTTCTGGATCACATGGTAGTTCTGTTTTTAGTTTTTTGGGTTTTTTTTTTTGCGGTACACGGGCCTCTCACTGCTGTGGCCTCTCCCGTTGCGGAGCACAGGCTCCGCAGGCTCAGCAGCCATGGCTCACGGGCCCAGCCGCTCCGTGGCATGTGGGATCCTCCCGGACCGGGGCACGAACCCATGTCCCCTGCATCGGCAGGTGGACTCTCAACCACTGCGCCACCAGGGAAGCTCTGTTTTTAGTTTTTTAAGGACCCTCCATACTGTTCTCCACAGTGGCTGCACCAATTTACATTCCCACCAACAGTGTAGGAAGATTCTCTTTTCTCCACACCCTCTCCAGCATTTATTGTTCGTAGATTTTTTTGATGATGGCCATTCTGACCGGTGTGAGGTGATACCTCATCGTAGTTTTGATTTGCATTTCCCTAATAATTAGTGATGTCGAGCATCTTTTCATGTGCTTTTTTTTAGCCTTCTGTATGAGAGACGCCTCACATTAATTATCACATTTTTGCTTACTGCTACAAAACCCAGCAACAGTTCACCAAGAGACACAAGAAGATCGGTGCTCTTTTTTATGAGACACCAGAGGGATGCTGTCCCTGCCAATAGAAAGTATTCTGGGACAGAGTCTGGGAAGACAGCACAGGCAGCAGCATGGTTTTTAATCTCTTAGAACCCCCAGGTAAGAGCAGAGTAACTCAATAGCAAAACGTCAAACCCATGAACAGTGACAAAACTAGGTGACAGGATATTCCCAAGATATAATGGGGCTTTTAGATGTTAGAACAGGGAAAGCCCCACATAGTACAGGAAAGCGTAGAGGGTCAGTCTGAGAGGAATAGCTGAAAGTGGGGGTCCTTTTACTGATTCCAGGAGGGATGAGTACAGGTAGCCTGAAGGGCAGTCTAAAGGATCTAGAGCTTTTCAGCCACTGTGAGCTCTGGAGCTAACCAACCAGCTCCTCCTCCAGAACGACCCTACAGTGAGAAGCTGCCCGGAGTGGAATCAAATTGGACAGGGTGGGAACAACAGAAACTTAGGGGGAAAAGTCCCCATAAGGAAACAGAAGCAGGAAATTTCAGCAGTGGTATATTTGAACATGACATGAATGTAATGGAAGAGAGAGCTTTGTAAAGTTAGAATGACACCATGTTCTAATAGTTCAGGAAAACTAATTTCACAGGGAAACAAGCAATAGAAAAGCAGTGAGTTCAAATCCCATACAAAGTTTTTGTAAGATAAAAGAAAATCAGAAGCACAATAATATTTCTAAAGAAAGCATGCCAAAAAGACATGGCTTTGGAGAAATTCACAACTGTGACCTATGTCCAAATGAGCTGAAAGACATTAAGAAAATGATATAAAACATGGGGGGAAAAAACCAACATAAATCAGAATTAGGAAAACTTAGAAATGAGATGACGGAACTCAGGAAAGAATTTTAAATGAAAAAAACGAAGAGTAAACTAGTAAGAATACAAGATGAACATATACAAAAGGTAATTTTTAAGAGAAATGGAAGGAGAAAAACTGTAACATTTTAAAAGTAAAAAAAAAGATACATTTCAAGAGAAAGGGACAGATATTGAAGAGGGGCAGAGTAATTTCAATATGTGATTAATAGGAGCCTGTGAAGAAGAAAAACTAATAAGCAAGCTTGGGTCTGAACCACTCCCATCTCTGCCTCTGTCCTCACGCGGCTGTCTCCTCTTCTGTGTCTTTCCTCCGTGTTCTCTCATGAGGACCCTTGTCATTAGACTTAAGGCCCCCAAATAATCCAGGATGATCTCATCTCGAGATCCTTAATTACATCTGCAAAGGTGTTTTTTCAAGCAAGGCCACATTCGCAGGTTCTAGGGGTTAGAACACAGACACGTCTTTTGGGGGCCACCTTTCAACCCTCTGTAGTTGCTGAGCTAGCAGGTGCCAGAAATAGGATTTGAATCTCTTCTTATAATAAAGTTGCAAAAGGAACATTTTAATATTTCCAACAAATTAGCAATTCCTGCCAAGAAACTAAAGTAGGCAGCATGCTTTATAAGTAGCAGGACAGTAGGAGGTCAGCCTGTGAGCACCTGGGGACCTTGCCCTGGCGCCCCCTCTGTCAGCCTCTCAGAAGCACGCGTGCACTTCGTGAGTGAACATTCCTGGTCTCCTGAGTGAGGTGCCGCTCGTTCTGTTCACAGGAGGAACCCAGGCCTCTTCGGAGCTCAGAACGCTCGTGTCTCTATTGTAGCGCTCACACCTTGTCTAGTGCAGAACTGAAAGCTCCTTGGAGAGTCAGAAGCCGTAACCCCTGCAGGTGAAAGTGTGCAAGTGTCGTTCCTTTTGGTGCCTCTAGCATCCTGCCCCTGGGCTGTGGCGACCCCCACTAGCCTTCAAACTTGCGAGTTGCTCACTCATTCCTCTCACTCATTCATCCGACTATGTAACAAAGCTAAAGTGTGAAGGGTGATATTGATTCCATGTGTTCCTCTTACCAGCGTTCCCTCCCACGGAGGTCTCCATGCCTTCAGCCAAAGGAGTGGATAATATATAACTTCAGACGGGATGACAGAGCCAAAGAAAAAGACATTTTGTGGCCAGGGAGGGTCCCTCGGTGCCCCTTTGACCCCTGAGCTGGCCGAGTCTCCCCACCTCCCAGCATCTGGGGCCGGGGGTAAAGCGGAAGGTGTGTGTCCCTGCCTCTGCCTGTGTGTCCGCTGCTCTGTTAGGGGGCAAGGGCTTGGTTTGGTTTGGTTTTTAGATTTTCCTGACTCCAATGATCGTCTTAAGCCTGGAAATCCAGGGATTAGTAACCTTCACAGCTCTGATACTGGGGAATATAACTGGTGAGAAAAAAAGACCCCAGCTTTTTAGGTGAATCCATCTCTGAAAGTAGATTCCCATTTCCCCGTGAATCCTCTCGGTAAAGAGGGAACGAGGGAATGAGGAGTGTAGGGTAATGTTGACACACACGTACACGCACACTCACACGCACAATCGTATTGAAACAGAAGTTGCTTCTCCGAGTTTGATGTTTTTCGTTTCACGAGGCCTCCGCAACGCCGTTGAAATGATTTCATCCTGCCTGTGCTCCCAGGCCACCTGCCCTTCCTCCCGTGGAATCAGCATCTGCTCGGACAGCCTCAGGGCCTTCGAAAACACTGGAATCCCTCCCCAAAGAGTCAGGGAAGAAAAGAAGGAAGGAGGGGGGGCGGTGTGTGTGTGGAATTCTCCTTCAAAGAAGACGTTTTCCAGAAAAGCATTGCTTTATTGACACAAGTGTGTTAGGTCGCTTGAACCCCTGTGCAGTCTGCCTTTTGGGCCCTGGACATGTTGCTGAGGTCTGTGGAGTTAGCATGGCGAAAGGTAAATGCTTCTTAGCGTCTCCCCTCCACCTCCAGCCTCCTGGTCTCCTCAGAGGATGCAGTAGTCATAGGGACTCTCCATCCTGAGAAAAGGCAGCCTGCTTTTTAGTTTCCTTGGAATAAAGAGAATCCGGGAGTGGAGGGACCAAGCGCAGCTGAACCACACATGGGAGGGTCCCTGCCCGTCCAGAACGAGAATGAGTTCTGCTCTTGTTACACTTTGCAGAGGAATGTTCTGCAGACTGGCAAGCACAGGAGATGATCCTGTGCGGTTTAAAAGAGCAAAAGGGGACAGAAAGGACGCTCCTTCCCGTTTATATGGACATCCATGGTAGATCGTGTGTGTTCTGTCGATCGTGCAGATCCAACAAGATCTTTAGATTCTCTGTACCCCATCCATTTCTGTGGAGGATTAAAAAACCTTCCTGCACCAGCCTTCCACAACCAGTTTCCATTTGCTTGCTAAATCTATTTGAGGAACATTTCAACTCTCTTCATATCTATTTTTCCTACATACTTATTTCTTCTTAAAATTGGGCTTTTTTGTGTGCATAAATATCAGGAAAGTTGAAAATAAAAACGTATCTCTCTGCCCTGCAGTTTGAGAAATGCTGCCCTTAATTGCCTCCTTCCTTTAGAAAGTCGTCTTTCAAGGGTCTCTCGCTAGGTCAGCCCAGTTGCCTCACATTCATAAATTAATTTGCAGCGATTAACCTTCACCAGTATGAATGAAAACTTGCAATATGTTAGCAATGAGTTCTAAAATACCTGAAGAGGGGACATTTTGTATTTAAGGTCAGGTGTGTGCCTTTCACAAGGAAATGACACCCAAGTTGGCTTTCGTCATTTCATTGCCCATGCCACCCCTCCCCCCACCAATTTCAGAGTGAGAGGAGGGCAGCCTGCCTGCCTCTCTCTGCTGTTCTCCTCCCCAAAATATCAGAAGAGATGTGTGCGTGTTTCTCTCCTCAAACCTAACTGGGTTTTTGCATTGTATCCCTAGACCATCTCATCAGACCTGCTTGCATGCACGAGGCTAAAATCAGTTCTAACCTGATCCTCTGAGCGTCCATAGATAAAGTTGAGCTAGTTCACCAACTTGGAAATGGCAGGCGAATGTTGCTGTGCGTGCGCCTGTGCATTTCCAAAGAGGGTCGGTAGCCCTCACTGAATTCTCGAAGGGGTGCGTTACCTCCTGAACTTAAGAAGTACTGCTCTCAACTGCCCTGTTCTCCTTTATCAGGACACCATCACCATCATCTCTTCTTTCAATGGAACTTTAGGTAAAATGTTGATATTTTGTTCCTTGTGAATGTTCGCATTTATTTTGATTTTAAAATAATGCATCAAGCTATCATTATTTTTTGTGATTCCTGAGTTTTCTGGCACTACCTTAAACTTTACATGCGAAGTGAGTGCCTCACTTGCCTTACCCTAATCCCAGACCTGAGTGAGCTCTTAACCCAGCCTTCCTTCCTCCGGCCTCTCGTCTGCTTCCCAGCCTGCACGTGGATAATGCCAGCCCCCTCCTTAAAGCCTGTGCTGGGCTCGTAGCTCCTGCTGGACCCTTCACATGGCTCCCAAGAGCCCTTGCTCTAGCTTCTGAGGCTCCAGTGAGCTGCAGAAGGTATTTCAGTCTCCTGAAGACATGTGACAAAATACAACGAATCTGCCCTGCCCAACCCCCCAGAATGCACTGAGCACTTCCCGTGTACCAGGCCTGGCGCAGAATCTTTATTTGGGTTATCTCACTCCATATTTAAATTTGCCCTAGGAGGTAAGTACTATTCTTGGCCCCATTTGGGGAAGCTGAGGTTCAGAGATGTAACAGAACCAGTATTTGAACTCAGGACTGTTTGACTCCAAAACCCAGGTTTCTATCTGAAATATTCCACGTCTCTCTCCACATTGGGCTTTCTGCCCAAAGGCAGAAATGAGGAGAAATGGTCTAACTCACGTTTGTGAGAACGAGCAGGAGGCATTGGGCCAGTTTTGCTGTCAACAGGTTTGCTGATAAAAACCCCTTTGTGGCTGAAACTGAGTGAAAGCCAGAAAAATCCACAAAATGAAGTTTGTAAGGAAACATTTTTTTCCAGGGAACAGAATAGGACCTTGGATCTAAACATGAATGTGTAGTATTCTTGCGCTTGGGGTTTTAGCTGAAAAGACACCGGAATAACCTTCTAACCTCCACTTGGAAACTGAGTGCTGAGATAGAGTAACCTTGAGGACAAAAAATAGGAAATGTTTTGGAACGTCCCCTAGTGACAGAATTTGTGTGCTGAGAGCAGTCTTGAGCAAATAACACATCCAGAGTTAGAGGCAGACCCAGAGGAACGGGAATGCCGGAGCTTGTCAGAATCTACCCAGGACTGCGGTGTGGGCTGGGGGCACTCAGCCTGTGGGGAAGGGTTAGGAGTCAGAAAAGACCCCTGGGAAGTGCTCTGGGAAGCAGCAGCTTAACAGGCTCTGATGATACTTTGTTTTGGAACGTTTATTTATCCTAAGAAACTCTTCCCACTGCACCCCCTTTGCAGAGGTCAGAAAGGGCTCGGCATTCTGGATCTGCAGCTAAACCAGACCTGCAACTCAACCTGCCGCAGTTGAGTTATGATTTATTATTCCTAATTCTTTTGCATTTTTACGGTGCCTTTTATGGTGCATTAAAGTGCAAGGGGCTTTTATATCCTTTATTCCCTTTGACCCAGAGGAAGTTCACTGGACATATACAGATGACCAGGAGCTGGACTTCTGGTCTGAGGCCCACTGTGACCTTGGCAAAGTCCCTCAACCTCTCTGAGCTTCAGTTTCTTCTGCAAATACAGTTGTGCCAACCTTAGCTCCCTCACAGAATAGTTGCTGGGATGCCATGAATGTGGAAGTGTCACCACCAGGGTTCTTGGCCTCCTTAATCAATAGAAATTGATGAGAGACCAGACAAGAAATTCAGGCAGGGCTTTACTGGGGCCCCTGCCGCAGCAGTGGGGAGTGAGAACAAGGAACATTTTCCCTTGCTCGCTCCCTGACTGGGGGCTAAACTGGCTCCTTATATGGGGTGAGGGTAGGGGTGTGTCCAGGGGGTCGGGCTGGAGGGGTGGCCTAGATCGTTTGCCCACCCCTTTGTGGTGTTGAGTGCAGGGGGGGCGCGCAGTACCCCGCTTTTGCTCCCGACACCTTGCTTTTGCCCCCGGCTCCTCAGAAGTGGCAGTTGGGCTTTCTGGTCTTTTTGCATCTTACTGTCCATAATTTACCCCAACTGCACATGCATGCAGTTATTTTTAGTCCCTTATAGTTTCTTTGTATTTTGTTGCTCCCTGAGACGCTTCTCCAGGTGCAAGCGCTGCAGCAGTGGGTCCCAGGTCCCAACCTGTCTGAGAAGCATCTGGTAATGGCAGTGAACTGCACAGATCAGAAGTGTCCCACCTGGTGAGAATGTTGGTAGGAGAGGGTGGCAGTGACAGGCTGCAGAGCTCGCCCAAGGTGGGGTACTAGCATTGGGGTTCTTTGGCCAAACCGTCTGGCATTACCAGGGGACCGTCGTGTGCCAAGCATGACGTGAGAATCGCTGAAATCGCCTTTAGCTACACACATGCACGTTTTAACTCTTAACACATGTGCCTACCAGTTAGCAGTTTGATGTCCCAGAAGGTAGAAGCAGCAATGAGGGGCACTGCTAATTTGGACACATGTCTGACAAATGAGGAGGAATTGGCTGGCGAAGTAGAAATGATGGAAATTTCAGTGAGAATGAAAACATCATCTTGGAACTGGGTAGGGAATTGAAAGGCATGAGCAGATATGTCTTCTTGACTTGAAGAAGGGAAATGACTTAAATTGAGGGGAAAACTACCTATGGGCCCACGATCTGAAAGGGGCTAGAACCAAGTCTAGAGAATCAGGGTGCTCTTGAAAATGAAATTCGGACGTATCAACCGCACAGGGCATGAGAAGGGAGGAAGACAGCTAAAGAATCGGATGAGGCCGATGAGGGGACCTTCTCTGATGATCTCAATTTTTAAATAGATCCTTTTAAATATGAAAGTAACACAGGCTTAATAGAGAGAACTGGGAAATAAAAAATGAAAAGGGGATAGTAAACATCACCTGTAACTCAGTTGAGTGACAGTTGCTGTTAATATTTTTATGTTGCGTTATAATATTTTTCTATAAGTTGTTTGAGATTATATATGCACACATGCTATTTTGTGATTTTCCATATGAATAGATACTCTTTATAAATATTATGTTATTGGCTGCATAATTTTCTACCAGAGATGTTGTTTACAGTTTATTTAACTGTTTCCTTATTGATGTTCCCAGTTTTTCACTATTAAAAATAACACTGCAATGAACATCTTTGTGCATGAACGATTTCTCTGTATCCTAAATTATTTTCTTAAGATAGATTCTCAGAAGTTAACGTTTACAGGGCTCTTAAACTATCACCAAGTTATTTACTAGAAAGATCATGCCAATTTATCTTACCACTGTTTTCTGTGTGCCCGTCTGATGAGCTCAGATTTTTAAAAAGATGTATATAGTGGATGAAAGAACAAGTTACTGAAAATAAAATTTTTTATAAAACAAAAAATGAAATTTCGTCATTTACAACAGCATGATGTACCTGGAGGGCCTTATGCTAAGTGAAACAAGTCAGACAGAGAAAGACAAACACTGTATGATATCACTTATATGTGGAATCTAAAAAATACAACAAACTAGTGAATATAATAAAAAAGAAGCAGACTCACAGATATAGAGAGCAAACCAGTGGTTGCCAGTGGGGAGAGGGGAGGGGGGAGGAGAAATGTAAGGGTATGGGAAGAAGGGACACAAACTACTATGTGTAAAATAAATAAGCTACAAGGATATATAGTACAGCACAAGGAATATAGCCAATATTTTATAACAACTGTAAGTGGAGTATAATCTTTAAAAATTGTGGATTACTATATACCTATAACGTATATAATATTATACATCAACTGTACCTCAAGAACAAAACAATTTAACATATAAAGGAGAGTATTTTAGATCTAGAATGTTAAAACTAAGTGAGCTAAAAACTATGGGAGATGCTTAAGAAAACTGTGTTTGGAGGGGCAGTAAAAGAATGAGCACGGTATCAGCATGCAGATTGGGTTGGGTGGCAAACAGAAAACAAAACTGGGCAACTTCTCTCTTCCCTCTCTTCCATCAAGCAGGGTGATTGTCAGACTGAAACAGGTAGTACAAACTGACATGAGGGAATTGAAGCCCAAGATGGGTGAATTGATTGTAAAAGTGAATCTAAGTTGTTCTAAATAAATTCAAGGCTCTTGGCCCAGACAGATGACATCCCAGAATAAAGAACTTACAAGGGTGAAAGGCCGCTGGCAGTGATCCCTAAGCATTGTGGGAAATGGAGGAGGCACTGAAAGAAAGAACATGAGCCATTGTTTACCTGACACTCAGAGCAGGAAAAGGAAAAAAGGCAGTATGTACAGACTAAAAACAGCTAACCTGTTATAACTTTCAGATGAAACTCAGGAGAGATCTTCAACCATATATGTTATAAGCACTTAAGACAAAGTTATCCCTTAGGAACCAACCACCTGCCCCTTCTCTTCATCTTCTTCAATAAGGTTGCTCTAACTTTTGTAGTTATTGTATTTCTGGACATCAAGAAAGCATTTTATTTGAATTTCAGATGGTTCCATTTATGGCTGAACTGGAAAGATGTAGTCCAAATATCAGAGTATTTACATGCGTTGATAATTGAACACCTGTACCCAAACGGAGCCAATAACTGGATCAGTCTCCAGCTGAAAGAAGGTGGCTAGTGTGTCACCAGGGTGCTCTCATGTCAGCCCTCACCTAATCAGCGCTTTGTCGGTAACCTGTTGAGGTGACAGATGCTAATCAAAGCCACAGATGACATGAAGCTACAAAGTATAGATGATACTAGAGATGGGTCCAAATCTGGAGGGACTGCTGCAGGCTGGAATGATGATGGAGAATAGCAAGATGAAATCTAATACTGATTAATACACATCCTCACAGTGGGGTTCCAGACAGCAGCCATATATGTGCAGGGTAGGGAGATTATAGAGATGATAATGGCAAATAGCTATTAAGTGCCTTTGCTCTGTGCCAAATACTGTCCTTTGTATTTTATATCGTCATCATTTGTATCATCTTACTCTATCCTAGCTTTATGTCATCTGCCGATTTGACAAGCATGTCATCTGTGCTTCAGTGCCACTTGCTTCACAAGTTGAAAGTTGTCCCCATTCTCCCGTTGAGGCGAGTGAGACACAGAGAGGTTAAGAAACTTGTCTGAGATCACACAGCTGGGAGGTAGAGTTTCCGTGCTGGTGCTCTGTGCCTACATGTTTAACCACTGTGAAAGTTCACACAGCCACTGAAACTTTTTTCTCTCTCCCTCTCTCTCTTTTTTTAAATCCTGAATTTAACTTGATGTCCTGCCAAAACACCAAATAACCTTAGACAGAGAGGCAAGGAGTCAATAAATATGGACTTCGGGCTAGACCAACTGGGTTCACACGTTGGCTCTTCCACTGGGTATGTGACTTTGGCCGTGTCACTTAACTTCTCAGTGCTCCAGTTTTCTCCTCTGTAAATAAGGATAGTGAATGTTTCTATAGTACAGGATGGCTGTGGGGATTAAATGAGTTGCCTACAGAAGGCATTTAGAATAGTGCCTTTCACACAGTAAATGCTGGTAAGTGTTTGCGGTTACAGACATCCCTGGGTATCCGCATGGGGGGGATTGGTTCCAGGACCCCCTCAGATACCAAAATCCACAGATGCTCAAGTCCCTTATATGAACTCGTGTAGTATTTGCATATACCCTACCTACGCACATCCTCCCATATACTTTAAATCATCTCTAGATTACTTATAATACCTAACACACTGCAAATGCTATGTAATTTGTTGTGACTACGATGTAAACGCTATGTAAATAGCTGCTAGCACACAGCAAATTCAAGTTTTGCTTCTGGGAACTTTCTGGATTTTTTTTTCTGAGTATTTTTGATCTGCAGTTGGTTGGATGTGGAACCTCGATACGGAGGGCAACTGGAGAATCCATGTGGTGGGGTGTTAAGAGTTGGGGCCTGGTTTTCAATCCCAGCACCACCATTTCCATTTACCGTGTGTGGCAGTTTTCTCCTCTACAAAACGAGAAGGAATAACCGTTGTAGTGAAGACTCATGTAAATGCTCAGTAATTGTTAGCTATTATGATGAACAGAAACATTGTCCAGAGATAGAAAGGTTCTAGCCCTGCTTCAGGTACTACTTTTAGCAACAGGAGGCAAATGGCATCTCCAGAGGAGGCAGGCAGGCCTGTAAGGCTCTAAAAAAGGCAGTACAGAACTTCTGTTTGGACCAATGAAGGATGTTTAATCTTAAGGCAAGATGACTAAGCAAGGAAGTGATAACCTTCCTCACTATGTCAAGGGTTACGGAACTGTTCGGTGTCATCGAATCTAGTTATGAGACACCGTGGGAGGTTGGAAAGAGTCAGGGAACCTGGGGGAACTTGATCCTGATTCAATCTCTTAACTTTTCCCAGCTTCAGTTGCCTAATGAATAAGAGGCAGTGGGAGTTGTCTTCTACGATTCTGTCCTCTAAGCCACAGAATCTGCAGCCAGTTCCTGTGTACACAGAACATTTAGGATAAAGGGTGTTTTTGATGAATGTTTACTATAGCAAAAGAGCTTGAATTGAGTATTACGCAAACCAGCAACATCCTCTAATGACTCTGAGCCCCTGTTTCCTCATCTGTTAAATTGAAATGAGACTACCGTGGGTTTCACAGGGCTTTTTGGAGAATTACCTGAGGTCATACACGTGAAAACACCTTCTTAAAATGTTGTTTATTATTGCCGTTACCGGGTTATAAGTTTTCCAAGAATTAGAATATAAAAAAATACTCGTAAGCACCAAACTCTATTTAAAGTAACTTAATCTGTTTTCCGTGATTCAGAGGAGGCTTCAGGAAGTTACAAAATCTCAGGGTCATTGTCGTGAGCACGGAGTAGCTCTGTAGAAAAAGGGTCCCAGCTGCTTGTAAATGGGAGCGTCTTGACCGTATTAAACCCAGAAGGGAAGAGAGATCACATACTCTAAGCCCCTCGTTTTACAGGTGAAGCCACTGAACCAAAGAGAAACTGAGTGGCCGGCCCAGCATCACATGTTAATTAATGGCGGATCTGGGAATAAAATCCAGGTTCCTATCTCTCAGCATGCTTTCCGTCGTTAGTTTAAACATAACTCAAAAAGTCTGAATCGAGGCTAAGAGTGTACTGATGAATGTGGCTGCTTCTTTGAACATGGAATTGGAGAGCTATCACAAGGAAGTTTAAGGGTCTGGGTATGTCATTGAAGGGTACGGCCCCATGAACTTGACTTGACCCACTTGGGAAAAAAAGTGCGGTGGAACTCTTAGTAATTTTCTTAATCATAGCAGTTCATTTCTTCTGTGCAAAATCCTTCTCAACTATGCTCTGAAATTAATTGGCATTAAAAATGCAGGTCTTGGGGTGGCTTTCACAGGCTTGTTATGTGCACAGGGAATAGCATAATGTAGGTACGGAATAATGGTCTCTCTCTCTTTTCTTTTTACTAGTGATCATTAACATGTATATTCTCCAACTTTGTTGAGCTAACGTTGCAACACGTAACTGTAAAACAAGTTACATGTGATGCGTTCCTCCCTGGTCTTGCTCGTGTTCTGTTACACTAGCAACTGTCTACGCAGGATTGGCGTGTGCACAGCAGGTGCCTGTGAGCAAGTAGCTAGTGACGGTAGAGCCTTATTCCTGGATGCATTAAAAGCAGAGTCTCGCCTACACCTCCCTCTTCTTCCCATGTATAATCTCTTTCTCCAGGGATCTACAGGGTTTTTTTTGCTCTATTTTTAGTCTGTTGATAACTTGAGAAACCTCCCAGGATCAAAGTCTCAGAGGGGCAGGATTCATTTCACTCAGTCTTTTCGGAATCCCCAGTGGATGTTGAAAATCAGTCTGCATTCTGAATCTGGATGGGAAGTACGTGGGTCAGCAGAACGTGGTGGATAAGAGCACAGGCTCGGAAACCCGGTGCCCTGGGTTCGAAACCTCAGCTCCTCTTGTGTTTCTGGTCACTGTAGTCGTGTGCCTTTGGGCAAATCCCTTAAATGCCCTGGGCCTTAGTTTCATCAGCTGAAACCCCCTCTCACGGGTTACTGTGAGCATGCAGTCAGATGAACTGGTATTTATAAAGTGTTCAAAATGGTGCTGGGTGACTATTAAGTGAATTCAATGGTCCTCATTCGACGGGAGTGACTTCTCCATCCAAAGGTGAAACACCCAGGCCTTAGGGCCCTGAGGTTTGAGGAAAGGAGGCTTCTTTTTCCTCAGTTAGAATGGCAGAGCGCATCCTACACCAGGACCTTTCTATTCTATTGAACTGAAAAGGGTACAGCAGTGGGACTTGACTTTGAACACCAAAGTTCATCAAACCTCTTCCGGCTCGGTGCACGGGTCCGCATTCTCTCTGGAAGAGCGGTAATTCTGCATCAGTGTATCGCCTGGCCTCCAGCAGGTAGCCTAGTCTGTCGGGGTCACTTTTGTAAAACTGCTAGGATTGCCATGGTGTTCCCGGGACGGACTGAGACTCGCCAGGTCCCCTTAGCCCACAAGCGTTCAGTAGGTCCCTGGTGAGGGGGTTTCCACGTGATGGTTCCACTTGCTTCGGGGGCTGGGCTGTGGGAGAGATTAATGGGAAGTGAAAAGAGAAACAGTTGTTCTTAACCGGCAGGGCTGTTTGGAGTGTGCGACTCTTCTTGTATTTAGGGAAAAGATTACTCATGCGTATTTTCTTCCATAGAATATAAAGAACCTCAAATTACTACTGGTGTACCCACCCCCTTCTCACCCGCCTCCCTCACTTCAGTGTCTCCTCTGCAGAAACTTCAGCATTTTACTCTCATTTCCCCTCCCGAGCGGGATTCGGTTCTGTATTTGCTTTGGCACTCCCTCTTCCAATAAGCTACCCCCGTCCTTTTTCCTGTTTCTGACCAAGCATCTTCTGCCCTGCGGCCCTCTTGCCCCAAGGCAGTTGCTTAGGCCATGCTTGTCTGGTCCTCACATTCGTCCCCTAAAGCCTGGCTGTGCTCTTGCCTCTTGTGTGAAGGAGAAGAAAGGAAAAGTCCCTAATAACTAACCACTCTGCTGTTCCCGTTCAAAGGCGACACCATTGAGTGTAGGAAGTCAACTCTAAGGGTTTGTGTTGTTGTTTTTTTTAACCAGTTCAAAAGTTGAGGTCTTGCTGAACCATTTTCACACACACCCCACTGTGATCCCAGATATGCATTTTCAAGGTCATTGGGAAGAGCTGGGATACCTCCTATCTCCAAGGACCTTTTTTGTATTAACTTTTTAAAAATGCAGTTTTTTTTTAATGTATTATTTATGTGGTTGCACCAGGTCTTAGTTGTAGCAGGTGGGCTTCTTAGTTGCGACTCACGGGCTCCTTAGTTGTGGCACACGGCCTCCTCAGTTGCGGCATGCATGTGGGATCTAGTTCCCTGACCAGGGACCGAACCCGGACCCCCTGCATTGGGAGCGTGGAGTCCCATCTACTGTACCACCAGGGAAGTCCCTAAAAATGCAATTCTTAAAGGTTACAGTTATTACCAAATACTGCCTATATTCCCCCATGTTGTACAATACATCCTTGAGCCTCTCTTACACCCAGTAATTTGTACCTCCCACCCCCCGACCCCTATATTGCATCCCCGACCAGTGGAAACCACTAGTTTGTTCTCTGTATCTGTGAGTCTGCTTCTTTTTTGTTATATGCACTAGTTTGTTGTATATTTTAGATGCCACATACAAGTGATATCATTCAGTATTTGTCTTTCTCTACCTTATTTCACTTAGCATAAGGCCCTCCAAGTCCATCCATGTCCCAAGGACCTTTTTTTTTTTTTTTAATGTTATTTTATTTTTGGCTGCATTGGGTCTTCGTTGCTACAGGCAGGCTTTCTCTAGTTGTGGCGAGCGGGGGCTACTCTTCGTTGCAGTGCGTGGGCTTCTCATTGCGGTGGCTTCTCTTGTGGAGCATGGGCTCTAGGCACGCAGGCTTCAGTAGTTGTGGCTCGCGGGCTCAGTAGTTGTGGCTCGTGGGCTCTAGAGTGCAGGCTCAGTAGTTGTGGCTCATGGGCTTAGTTGCTCCGCGGCACGTGGGATCTTCCCGGACCAGGGTTCGAACCCGTGTCCCCTGCATTGGCAGGTGGATTCTTAACCACTGCACCACCAGGGAAGCCGAGGACCATTTTTAATAGGCATTGCTTCTCGGCCCAGTCAAGAGTCCAAAACAAAACCTTGAATTCTTTAGTGGCTGTGTTTATCCTAAAGATCATAGAGCAGTAACATACTACACGTTATTATTTTACAATGCCCCTTTCTTCACGTGAAAAAAAAAAATCATAAAACTTAAAAAACAAGGAAAAAACTCTCAATGCCCATCTCTAATTATTTCAGTGCCCAGAGTGCTTTATTGGTGCCCTACACGGTGGACCAGTTTCAAAGAGACTTCCCCAGAGTCCAAGGAAGCCAGCTGCCCTTCTTTAAAACTAGACTTTGCAAATAAGCCAACTGCAAGACAGAGCCAGTTGTCATGCGCAGAGGCCCTGGATCTTCTCAAGGGCATCTGAGCCATTCCATTCCCCAGTCCACCCGGGAGGAAAAGCAGCCCATCCAAATAGACCAGACAGTGCTTTGTCATGCCTGACATAAGGATGAAAGGTGCTTCTTTCCAGGATCAAACTGAAGGACACTTGTCAGAGCACACACTTGGCGTCTCCTTAGCAAGCTGGAGTAACTAAATAGAGAGACTGACGCTCCTCTTAGCAAACACTGATTCTGTTGTATTTGAACTATTAATTCATACGATATTTTAGAGAATAAAGCACTCTTGAGCATCTAGCTTCTTCTAACCCCTCAGTTCTCAGACAGCTTGGTTTCAGGATTTCTTTTGATTCTTTAAAATTATTGAAGACCCCAAAGAGCTTTGCTCATGTGGCTTCTATCTATATTTACCATATTGGAAATTAAAACTGAAAATTTTAAGTATTTGTTATAATATACATAAAAATATTGCTTAACTCACTGAAAAATAAGCCAAGTAAATGTTAACATAAATATATATTTATGAATATATTTTCCAAAACCAAAAAAAATGAGAGTGGCATTCTTTGTTTTACGTTTTTGCAAGTCTCTTTAATGTCTAGCTTCATAGAAAATGGATGGATTCTCATGTCTGCTGTCATATCACATGCTGTGTAGCCTCTAGAAAATTCCACCATATGCTCATGAAGGAATGAGAATGAAAAAGGCAGAGATAACCTCTTAATATTGTTATGAAAAGAGTTTTGACTTCATAGACACCCTGAAAAGGTCTTGGGAACCCTGAAGGGTCCCTGGATCACACTTTGATAACGACTGCTCTAAACCACTTGAATGATATGTCCAAGATTTCCCGCAACTGCAAAATCAAATAAAAACAGATTCACAGTCAGGCTTCCAGACAGAGACCCAGCCCGAGCCATCCTCTCAGCTCCCTTTCACCCACTCCTGTCCGACTCAGACTTCAAGTACCACCCCTACCAGGAAGTTCTGACATCAGCAAGTACAGTAAACAGGCGAGAGACCTTTTATCCTTACCTTGCCCTCTCATTCCCAGAGGCTCTAGCCTGATAGCTTCCCAGAGGCGAGTGCGTTGCTCTTCCTGGAAGAAGTTTCAGGGAACACTTCATTATTTGGCATCTCTGGAAGGTCAGGCCCCGCTCTGGAACATTCTCACTTTGAAAGGACGCTGGGCTACAATCAGATCAGCTCTGATTCTTTCTTTTTTTTTAACATCTCTATTGCAGTATAATTGCTTTACAGTGGTGTGTTAGTTTCTGCTTTATAACAAAGCGAATCAGTTATACATATACACATGTTCCCATATCTCTTCCCTCTTGCGTCTCCCTCCCTCCCACCCCAGCACTGATTCTGAAGTCACCTCCAAAGCACACTGACACTTGTCATGACTCTGAGCCCCCTCAGGTGCCTCAGGCCCACTCCACAGCTGCACCTTCAGGGCAGACCAGGAATCCGGACACCCCTGGAGCTGGAGCCGGCCAAGGAAGGACAGGGCTATGAGACCTACGGTTCCTTAAAGACATAAAAAGGGATTCCCCCCCCCCCATTTTGCCTCTAAATAAAAAGTTCATTTGATATCGCACTTTGCCACTCATGAAGCTTGAGTTTTACGTGGGATTCAGAGCGGAACCTAAGGGCTCTTCGGATACGGAGACTCAATTTCATTAACCATTCGGAAATCTTTGCCCTTTATTTCAACTGTCTAACTGACAAGACCTTTTTTCTCTCTCTCTCTCTTTTCTTTCTGCCTTGCTGTCTCTCCAACAGGCTTGCAGCCAATGTACTGGAGCAGAGATGACGTAGCCCAGTGGCTCAAGTGGGCTGAAAATGAGTTTTCTCTAAGGCCGATTGACAGCAGCACGTTTGAGATGAATGGCAAAGCTCTCCTGCTCCTGACCAAAGAGGACTTTCGCTACCGGTCTCCTCATTCAGGTGAGGGTCTGGACTCCGGACACGGGCTCAGCCTGGAATGTCTGGTAGCCAGAGTTGGCCTTTGTCACCACTTAGCCTCCCAAGAGATCTCCACATCGTCACCGCGAACGCAAGGACAGTGACCCAGCTTAGTAGAGGACAGATCCTGCTGACGTAGGCCAGTTTGAGGGGAGAAGAGGAAGAATTTCCAGGACCGGGGGAAACTTTTAAGGTTAGGAGAAGTAACCCAGTTCGGACCTATAGACCCTGGTACTTAAGGGATCTCATTGCACCACCAAATAAGGAAGAAAATGCATTCTGACCCTCTCTCTCTGCCTTGCTTCTGATTCTGAAGTCTTTTACAAGAGATGCTTGAGCGTGAGTGTAGATTGCAAACTGCTCTGTTAAAAACAAAGACAGGAAGATTTCGCTAGCGGTCCAGTGGTTAAGACTCCGCACTCCCAGTGCAGGGGACGTGGGTTTGATCCCTGGTCAGGGAACCAAGATCCCACATGCCGCGTGGTGCAGGCAAAGAAAACAAAAACAAATAACAAAAGACAGCAGAGGCAGGGGAATGAGCACTGCTGAGGCAGGAGGAGTAGAAAAGGAAAGAAGAATCGAGGGAACGAGAGAGAAGGGCTGGGAAAGGTGGAGATCCTAGTAGCCCAGGCAAGTTTAGAAACAAATGCCCGGGGCTTCAAGTGATTTCCTTTAGAAGTACTGAATTCTTTGAAGTAATGCATCTTGTAGCTTGTAGAACCCCTGAAAAATACAAGCAACGCATCTAACGAGAAAGATTTGTCAAAATAAGGGCTCCTGAAGCCACATGGGAAGGTTGCATTCAGTAAGGAGCTTTTGTACCTGCAAAGTGTATTCCTGACGTGGGGAAGGTTTCAAATATACTTTCCAAGTTCATTTCTCACACTTGATGGGTATTTTGAAGTAGAGATTTGGGAACTCCATATGTCCAAGGGGAACTTTGGTCTCAGGTTTCTGCCTCTTGAGTGCAGTTATTCAAGGACTGATGGGCCCTCCCTCTGTCAAGTCTCACCGCCAGCCCCACTTCGATGCAACTCGTTCTGGCAGAGACCGTGTCTTCTTGACTGAGGGCAGGGGTCCCACAGGAGGTCTGTGCCCAGCTACGTTTACCCTGATTTACTCCTGGAGGCTGGCCGGGAGTTAATACACTAGCTAACTGCCACGAGGAAACAGCCCCATCACAGAGGGTAAGATAAGGGTGTGTATGGAACAGTATCGCCCCAGCTTTTCCCAATTGCAGCAGAACCGTTTATATGAGGAAATGATAAAGGGGAAGGTTCCCCCAGAAGTATAGATGTTAATGGAAACTTGAAAACTTAAATCAATGCTGAAAAACAGATCATTGCTATGGTTTTATAAGGGACACAAACCTACCTGAAACATTTGGTCTTCAATCATTGATTCTTTCTGTAGCCTCAGAACAAGAAAACCATCAAACAATGATATAAATAAATAAAACTAACCTAAAAGGAACCTCGATAGTTCCTTTTAATTTAATGCAAAAACACTTCCCTTTTCTGTTCCAGTGGAAACTCAAAGATTATACTCAAAGGGGCAAAGTTACCTATCTGGAGGAAAAGAGCTCTGACTCTTTAGCGTTCCGGAGAAATTACTCATGTCAGGCAAACAGAGGAAAACATAGTGATGTGTTTTAACTTGATTTGACTTAGACTTTGTAAATCTGCCTTCCCCCCACCATATCTCAGGCGTTCCTTTTTGTTGCTGATTTATTTTTCTGTCCGGTGACCTCTCAACTTTCCTTGTGAAACTAGGTTCTCTCTGCTCAAAGCTGGGAGCGAAGATACACAGAACCTGTCAGTACGCCCTTGCCACTTTGTCAGGTCTTTGCTGGGTGGGCCACGTGGGAAGCTGGACAGGAGCCTGCTGCCCAGTTGGAGCCAGGATTGCACTGAACCTGAAGGCGCAGGGAGCTGGGGAAGGAGAGAGCAGAGTCGGGTGGGTCTCAAGAAAGCAGGAGTGAAGTTGGTCTGGGACGTGAAGGATGGAACTGAGTGGGTGGGTCACTGGAGCAGCATTAACTTAGTGTGTTTGGGCGGCGGTAAGGAAGCCCCCCTACGGATGGAAGAGGCAGCATGAGGCTGGTGCGATAGTCGGGGCGTGGTGCTGTAGCCACGGTTGGGAGGGGGCAGTAGAAATTCATTCCGTGAGTGTTCCCTGGGCAGCTCCACATCAGAGGACGGAAATTTGGGCTGAAGGACTTGAGAGATAGAGATGACTTCCAGTTGGGTTGTCCAGTGAGGCTCAGTGGTGTGGTAGTGGAGCCGGACTTTGAAAGCTTTGAAAGGTGAGCAAGCGGTAGGTAAGGAAAGGTGTCGAGGCCAGTTCGTGTGGGGGAGGAACTCAGAGAGGAGGCCACGTGAGCTAGACACTGTTCATCGTCACTCATCACCGCCCCCCTCACCTGTCTGCTTGCCTCTTCATGTCTCAAGTTCTGCTACTTTCTCCAGGAATGCTTTCCCTGGCTCCCATCCCTGCATCCCTGATTCCACCCCACCTTCCTTTCCTCCACCTCTCCCCACCTCGGTCTGGGTCCTCTTTTATCTCAGAGCATTTCCTAATTCTGTCATGGCCCCTGACACACACACACACACACACACACACACACACACACACACACACACACACACACACACACACACACACACACACACACACACACACACACACACACACACACACGTCACACACACTGTGTTACATGTGATTGTTTTCTAATCCGTATCCTCTCCTGGAGTAGAGAGTTCAGTTTGGACAGGGCTGTGTCCTGTTAAGCTGCCACGTCTCCAGCGTCTAGTGCAGCATTCAGTCAGCACTCAATAAATATTGGTTGAATTATGACCCAACCTGAGAGTGCCTTAAAGCCTAGGTGAAGGAAATTGGATGTTATTTTGCAGGTAATGGGAAACCACTGAAAGGTTTTGATCAGGAGAATGATACGATTGGAGCTCTCCCTTTGGTATAGACATTTGCCATCAGTGCATAGGGTGGATTTACTGGGTCGCTAAAAGCAGGGAAGCTAGATGCAGTGCCATTGCTACGGTCCTCATGCAAGGTGCTGAAGTCCAGAATAGGATCAGTGACACCAGAATAATACTACTTCCGGCACTTTGGCCAAGCGATGCCAGGACATCCAGGAAGATGCGTCCTGTTCTGCAGAATCTGAGACAGGAACCAGGCCAAGCTGGGAATAATCATTTTGAGTATCATCCCCATTACATCAAGCTGAGCATAACTTTACACCGTAGGTAATTTAATTAAGGCATCAACCGGAAAGCCATGGACAGAATATCAAGGTGATACCTGCCAGTAGAGGCCATAAGAAAACTTATCACAAACAGGGGAGAATTGTCAGAGGGATTGGAAGACAGAACTAAGTAGGAGTTGAGAAGACCCTTCCCATGAAGTAGCCAGCCAGCAGGGTGATGAGGGCGTGATATACCTGCTCACATTCTCCTTAGATAGAGACAAGGTATAAATAGAAAACCTTGTTTCTCTCTCAGGTGTAACATTTGGTACTGCTGCTTCTGACGTGGGCTTTGCTTTTGCCTTTGGTGTAGATGTCGTGAGGCCCAGGTTCTACACGTGGCTCTTCCGCAGATCACATCACCTCATTTGCCCTTATTTTCCTCATCCATAAAATGGGATTTTCAGCGAGGGGATCCTAAACTCCCTTCAACTCTGAACAGGTCAACCCAGCTTCAGCCACTGAAAGTGTTAAGCTTCCAATAAACATTACAACTTCCCACCTACAGGCAGTAAATAAATATTCAAGAACTTGGTCTCCTTCGACCTGTATACCTTGTAAAACCTAGACTCCACCCGGTTTTTTCCTGTCTTTCCTTGGATCTTTTTTGCTGCCTACAACAAAGCAGCAGCTTCTCACTAGTCATGGGGCTGCTAGAATGAAGCAAAAGTACCTGGTGGCCGGCGCATCACCATGAATGGATGTTTACAGCTTCCTCCCAGCCACGTTTCCTGCCTGGCCTCACCCAGACTTCTGCTTTCTGTGTTTGGAAATAACATTCCTTGACACTACTCATTCCAGATGTAGAGAGGAGAGAACGGGAGCTCAATGAATTATAATTACTTGAACTACTGAGATACCTGAAGTCAAATATGGTAGCCTCTCTGAACTCCGCATTCTTTGACCAATTTAACAAACCACATTTACCGTGTCCACCTCCAGGACAAAGGTCCTCCCTTTTCAACCACTAGAATAAAATAGGGAATGTGCTAGAATGTACTTTAAAATATCATCTCCAAACAGAAGATGTCAAGGTTGAATATAAATGGGGTCTAGTTTTTGAAATAATCTCTCAATCAGAGGATACGACAGGATGACATATTTATGACATCCTCAAAGTTAAGGAAAAAACGTAAAGGAATCTCAGCTTTATAAACTGTCACCCGGACAGGGTAATATTACCTAGTCCTTGAGCGACTAGGTAGTTACCATATTAAATGGTCTGGGATGATTTAAATTCAAAGGGATTTCACTGAATTTTATGAATTCAATGAATGTCTTACAATGAATAACTCCGTGTTTCTTGACCACCTTGAGACTGTGAAAACATATTAATAAGACGGAACAGACAAGTTAGCACTGATACTAACTTTTATTTAGAGTTGTTCAGGTGGAACGTATTTATGTATCCATTATTTAAATGAACAAAAAGTTATTAATTTAATTCATGTTAGACTTTCTATCAATGCTAAAAAAAAAAAAAGCGAAAAGCAAAACAAACGTATTTTCAAAGTTCCTTCAAGCCAGTTCAGCAAAAAGTGAATTGGGGTTTTACTAAGTAAATCAGTTTTTCCCGTACTGCGGTGTGATGTTACAAACCTCTCCAACCCACCAGAACCTTTGACTTTGGAAATACGCTTTGCTTGTGATCTTCAAATATAGCAAAATTTCTTTGAAATTTCTTTAAAGTGAAAATACCAGTCTTTATCTACATATAGTTCCTTGGAAACCAACTTGCCTATTAATCTCTATTAAGCAATGGTGGGTGGTTTGCTGAATTGAGTAGCTGAATCAACGGGCTGTTTTAGACTCAAGTCACAGGGTCTGAGGCCGTGGGTCACAGAGGGGAACGTTAGCCCTGAAGTGTGGGAGTTCCAGCAGACTTGACCCTTGACTGAAGACACACAGAGTGGCTTCTTTCTTCCCTTGCTGTGTCCTGGAGCAACACAAGCGAAAAATATGTGTATTACCCATCGGAGAAGTGCTTAGATAAGTCAGTTACAGGAAAGTCACTGCATTTCTTAGAACTTAGGTTATCCTGGCAGTGAAATGGTGGCGATAACTGAACTTTCTGCTGTACAGAGTCATATTTTAACATGTAAAACATACAACACGTCCTTTAATTAGCAGTGCATACTTATGTCACGGTATTGGGATTTTCTCACAAGCTTATTCTTTGCTTTATCTTACCTTATATTCTGTATCCAGGTAAAGGCAGTTGTCTTACTAGATGTCTTTTCTAAGTGATTTATTCTCCTCTTAAATATAATATTCAAATTTTCCCACAACCTGCTCCCGTTTTTTCCCTGAGATCTCCGTGTCCAAGACATAGATACCAACTGAATTTCACATATTTGTTCCTAAGTAAAAGAGTAGGTTTATTTTTACGGTCACAGAAGGCACTCCGCATTACATTAAAATGTTTGTAATTCAAGCAGCCTACAAAAATGGATTGAATGGAATGCTTGGAAACTAAGATAGAGCGGAGTTGGAAAGCCAGGCCATCCCATGATGGGAATGTTTGTTAGGCCACCAGTGGGATCCCCCAGGCCTGCGTCTGCGTTGGTGTTTTCACTGTGGAATTTATGATGAAACTGAAGGAGCCGAGGCCTCGGACTTCACTTTGAACCTATCACAGGCAGAGAGGACCGGCAGAGAGAGTTTTCTCTGACAAGTCTGAAAAGTGTCCCTCCCACACTGTGCCTGCTTTCATTTACTTATTTATTTTTTAAAGAATTGGTCAGAAGGAAACTAAAATCTCTGAATAAAAACGGAAGAGAGAGACAGAGAAAAGAGAACAGTTTGCAGATGTAAGAATGTGTTACTTTAGATAATCTTCGTAGGAGGAGGTGTACATAGTAAATCAGCACCAGAAAAATGCAAATTTCCAATAATGTGACGATTCTGCTTTAAACCTACTGAACCCAAGAAGTTAAACGATGTGAAACGCCTGGGGGAGAGGCTCTGGACAGTCTTGAAGATGACGCTCTGCACTGGTCCCCGTCTTCTGCAGCACAAGCCGTGTATAATAAGAACTTGAAAACTAATCAAACGCTTTCACTGATGACACCGTTTTAGGAAAATATTTGAAGGAAACAATCCAATAGAGGGACAAAAAAGATGCCCTTAGCAATTCTATTTATAATGGTAAAAACTGGAAATGCCCAAGCCACCCCCGACAGGAGACTTGCTATAAAAAAGTGCGGAGAATATAAATATAGAGGAATACACTGTAGCTTTACGGCCATTCATTGAGTCACTTATTATTTCTTCAGTAGATCATACAGGGCCTGCGGATCACGTTCGGCACTTTACATGTTATTTTAAAGACAGGTAGAAGCCATTCAGGATCTGAAGCAGAGACTGGCATAATGAAGTACAGAGGTGAGAAGTAGGATGTAGGGCCGTCGGCATGGCTGGTAGGTAGGCGCAATGGCGGTGACTTAAACTAAGATGAACCAGCAGAGAAAAGGGGGTGATTCAAGCAGTATTTAGAAGGCAGAGTCTATAAGTCTTGGGGACCGATTAGATGTTGTATAAGTGGGAGAGAGGTGTTAAGGATGAGTGTCGAGTTTCTGGCCCAATCAGGTGGGCGTTTACTGCACTAGGAAACACCACGTGGGTTGTAAAGGCGTTTATGTCAAACACATAAGATGCGCGGTGCCCGGGTGGCATGCAAGAGGATGTATGTAGGAGGTAAGTGAAGGTTCTGGAGTTGAGGAGGTAGGTCTGGCTGGAGTAGATTTAGCATAGACAAGCTGATTGAAGCCATGGGAGGGGCTGAGATTACCCAGGGAGAAAGATGATGGGAGATCTGGGAACCTTAAAGGTTGGGGAAGGAGGGAGAGCAGAAAGCCAGGAGACGGAGGAATGTCTGAAGCCAAGGGGTGTTCTAAGGCCGGGGGGCGGGTGCAGTGACTAGTGGTGATGATGTTGCTGAGAGGCAGCAAGTCCCCAAGTACCATTGCCCTTTGGGTTTGATGACAGTGAGGTGACGTCAGCAAGAGCGCTTTGGAGAGAGGGTTGGAGTGGAGACCAAAGGGCCCTGAGGAGTGAACGGAGAGGGCTGTGGTGATGACAGAGTTGGACAGCTCCTCAGGGAGTTTGGCTGCGATGGGAGGAGGGAAACAGGAACAGCACCCGGAGGGGAAGATGAGGACAGAGGTGTGTGCGTGTGTGTGCGTGTGCATGTGCGTGTGTGTGTGTGTGTTTGTGTGTGTGTGTGTAGAAGACAGGAAACACTTGAAGCTGCTTAAATGCTAAAGAAAAGAACCCTATAGAAAGAAGTTGAAGGTACATTGTGAACTAGAAGGAAAGAGAAACCATGAACTAGAAATATCTGTATGAAATGATGTCAACTGGAAAAAAATTCCATTCTTATGAATGTGCCTTTATGAAACTTATGCATGTCCTTTAAAGACAAAAATATTGAAGCAGAGCAAATAGTTTCCAGATTTTTTGGAGACACATCTGTTAATAATTATCATAATCACAAGGGGTGCCATCTCCTGAGCGCACAGGAGGGCAGACGTGCGGCTGGCGCACTTGTTCACATTATCTCATTTAATCCTCTTAACAGCCCTGCGGAGTCTGGACATTTTTCTCATTTGAGACAAAAGAATATTTAACTAAGCCTTGAACTAAGGCTCAAAGAGAAAAGTAGTTTGCCTCAGGGCACGCAGCTGTTGAGTAAAGGAACCAGGATTCAAACCTGGGACTTCCTTGCTCCAGAGCCCAAGCTCTTTCCTCTGAAGGTAAAGAAACTTTGTCATAAAGCAGAAACTAACACACCATTGTAAAGCAATTATACCCCAATAAAGATGTTAAAAAAAAAAAGGAAAGAAACGTAGATATGTTTAACCCCCTAAACAGCATCTTTATGATCTTGGTCATCAGACACTAGTCTTTGCTCAGGCAACTTGCAGCAGTTTTATTCCCTCTCGCTACTGTTCGTTTTGAACAAATTGCAAATAAAATCATAGAATTCAGGATTCTCGAAGTCGTTGCCTGGCTTTTAACATCAAGATCACTGATACAAAATTGTATGTGTGTTTAGTTTGTGGGTTTCTCTTCTGTGTGTGTGTGTGTGTGTGTGTGTGTGCATGCACCTAGGAGTATATACAGGGCTTTGGGGACCTGAAATTTATAATTTGAGGGCACATAGTTCTAGGTTTCCTTTCATGGGACTATACAGATAAAGGCCCCTGAAATTCACTAGCTTCGAGGCAAATCCACTTGTGCATGTACCTGTGGGTACATGAACCATGTGTGTATGCCTGAAGATATATGGAGAAACCAGCAAAAGCTGTTATCCCTTAAACAATAGCCTTGATTTCATTGCTTAGTATAGTAGGAGCATCTTTTATGGTTAGTACGAGTTATTCCTTTTCTGGGAAGACAGAGAAGATTTACAAGAGTTGAACAGGCCAAGAGTTTTTTGAACAGTGCCTTTGAATTCAGGCCAGTGGTCATTAGCTTAGTTAGATATATAGTGCTATGGCTCGTGCTCTTTATACAGCAGGCAAATAAATGTAACTTCTCTTTTTTATTATTTATGTATTTATGGCTGTGTTGGGTCTTCGTTTCTGTGCGAGGGCTTTCTCTAGTTGCGGCGAGCGGGGGCCACTCTTCATCGTGGTGCGCGGGCCTCTCACTATCGCGGCCTCTTGTTGCAGAGCACAGGCTCCAGACGCGCAGGCTCAGTAGTTGTGGCACACGGGCTTTGTTGCTCCGCGGCATGTGGGATCCTCCTAGACCAGGGCTCGAACCCGTGTCCCCTGCATTGGCAGGCAGATTCTCAAGCACTGCGCCACCAGGGAAGCCCCATAACTGCTTTTTAAATCTGTTCTTTATTCCAGAGATCTCTTTGTTAAGATCACATTTGAGATGTGATCTCCTGTGTATAAGAAGATTTTAAGAATGTAGCAAGAAAACTGAGTATCGGAGGAATCGGGGGCCAGTGGAGATGGAAGAGGATGGAGTGGGGGAGCGTCTTTATTTATTTAGGAAACTGTTGTAGATGGGATGCATGTTCTGTGCTGCTTCAGAGACCAAAACTAAGAACCGAGGTACATGAGATTGCAGAGGAGGCCAGATTCCAACTCAACAGAAGAACTTTCTGTTAACTAGAGCTGTCCAGAAATGGTTTGCTTACGTTGTGTCCGGCTACCCATCACAGAAGTTCTCAGCCAAAGCTACTTCTTGGCAGGGGAAGAGGAGGCAGGGGACTTTTACTGATCACAAGTTTGAGTCCATCTAGGAAACCTACAGAATCCTCTCTAAGTCTAAGATTCCAAGCCATTACCAGGCACACACTCTTCCTGCCAATCATACACACATGGCACATACGGTGGGTTGGTTTTCCCCCCAGAGTAGCGATGCGTTTGTGCTAAGCCAGCCACATTCCCCAGCTGAGTTCCTGGTTGCCGCGGAACCATGTCTGTGGATGGACTGGTCCAATTGTGGCCATACTCTGCAGTCTTAGAATTAAGTTTTTTCTTGGCCCAGGACCCTGGGCCCAGGCTCCCACCCCTTAGCCAGCTATCACAGGTGCCACTTACGAGTGTTACCTTACTAGTTCTTGTGGTTGAGTTAAAGAACTGGCAGAGCTCTGCCTGACCGGCCCCTCTCCAGCTCTCTCGTCCACTCAGAGAGGAGCCTTCTCTGCTGGGCTCCCTTCGCCAGCTTTGGGTTGAGAGGCTGGGGAGAGGCAGTACAGAAGGCCTGGGAGAGTATGGTGCAGAGCACGTATCAGCCCCGCTGCAGGCTTAGCCCAGTGGGGGAATGGCCTCACTTCACCTTGCCCTTTCTGAAGGGGGAACATCACACTGACCATGACCCGAACAGTCTTCCTTTGTTCTCCTGAGACCTCCTTCGGGGTCTACCGGTCTGTCCTAAACCACTTGAATGATATCCATAATAATAGCAGGAACAGCGGTGGTCACACAACAGCTGGTGCTTGCTGAGTTCTCACTGCCCGGTGCTGTGATGAGCTTATTACCCACTTACCTCATCCAGTCCTCACAGGCATCCTGGGAGGTAGATACTGCCAGTATCGCCATTTTCCAGATGAGGAACTGAGGCCTGGAGAAGGTAAAGGGCATCCACTTTGTTGCCTCGCTTTCTCTGTGCACGTAGAGAAATGGAAACAGAAAAGAAAGTGACCTGCCTGCTCTCCAGCCACCATACCCAGAGCTCCTCCAGCCCCCCGAGTGACCTCCAAGGAGGGACCACATGGGACATGCACCAGGCCCTGCTTCACGACATCCTCTTCTGAGGGAGATGTTTGCATTTCGCAGAGAAGCTCAGGGACCTGCTCAAGGTCGCCTGACGCACAGGAGCTGGTCCTCCAGCCCTGGCTGCCGGGCCCTCCCCTCTCACCAGCCCGCATCCAAACCAGCAGAGTCCAACACCCACACACACACTGCATCTGTATTTCCTGGCCTCCCCTTCCAAAGTGGGTACACGAATAACTGACCATTTTTGTTAGTATCATCAGGAACACATTTTTTTTCAGTGTTTTCGTTTTTCTCTTCAGCTACTACCGGTATAAAGCATCGCTCAAACCCACAGGATAGAACCCAGCGTTGTGAGGCCATGTAAATTCGGAAAAGTTCAGGAAGACATTTACACTAAACCAAGACACAAAATGTTGATTAGGGACTTATTTTTGTAAGCGATTAAAATATGAATCATTAAAATAGGACTGTATTTCAGGCTCTGTATCCTCATCTCATCAGAGACAGCATCACCATGACTACTGGATTTGAATTAGATGAGCTCCAAAGCCTTCCCAGCTCCAAAGGCAGTCATGTGTCACGGGTCTACCTTACACAGAACATTTTTAAGTCGGGTTCAGAACACCTCTGCGGTTCCTCGCCTGTTTCACTAAAAGGAAATACCCAAGTGACGTGGGGTCTTCAGTTCTTAGAAGTCTTTTGCTCTATTTGATCACAGTAGTAAACAGTGGCAGTAAGTTATATTAATAATGACCAAAATTCAAAGGTAGAGGAAGAAACAAAATCAAAGGAAAGACACCAGGGCATCTCAGGAATCACTTAGGACGGGGTATTGTGGAACTTATATTTGGTACCAATAGAAAAGGCACAGAAGTTTGCAGAAACAAAGGAATTCATTTGGACTGTTTCTCAGATTCAGGCTGAGTTGAAGAGGAAAAAAAAATAATTTAGCAATAGCCCAAAATATGCAGTAAATTAAGTTGTTAATTAAAGTATCTGTTAAAAGTGGCTAAAATTAGAGACAAAAGCCCACTGTTTGGTACAATTGTTGACTGCGTATCTGTATGTGGAAGGGCGTGGGAGACAGTTAGAAAAGCCTGTGGTATTTTAAAGATTAATCACCCACCCCTAAGGGGTTTTGAGGCACCCACCTGCATTTTTTAACTTGGATCTAAGTCAGAGGGGAGGGACAAGACCATGACAGCTTTTTTGGCTAATTGACAACTCAGTGGACACTTCAAATACCAAATAGAATAGAAGGCCCCCAGTTCAGACCAGCCCCTACCATCCTCTGCGAGGTGCTGACATCTAAAGATGATTTTCTAGAGATTGTGGAACCTTGGAGCAGTGCCTGTGTGTATTTTTAGAGGGAAGCATCCCAGAACATAAGCCAGTTCCTTATAGGGTATCTTTAATAGTTAGCACCTCTGACCGGACTTGTGAATTTCTTTTTCACGTTTATTCTTTTCCTGCCTGGGATTGGGGTAGATCAGAAAGGCACGTTTTTCTCTATTGGGAAGATTTCTATGAAGAATCCATGAGTTCTCATTGAAACATTAAAACTTTTCATCCTTAATGACTTTGTACTTCTTCTTTCAATAATCTGAAATGCAAATATAGACGTGAAAAGGATGTTTTTTATAAAAATAGTAGCAATAAATTGGGACAGTTTAAGTTTCTAATAAAGTCTGGTACATCCCTGTGACAGGCTGTTATAATGCAGCTACTAAAGCAGTTAAATAATGTGGAGGGAAAAAGAGAGATACTAAACTATGATAAGCCTTATTCTAATTCTATAACCATATAATACTGTAGATAGTATTAACAGGCTTGTGTCTCTTCGGGATAGGATTATAGGTGATTTTTGTTTCTTTCTATCTTCTTGCATTTTTATACTTATTTTTGTGTATGACTTTCATAATCAAAAAAGTTCAAAAAAAAAAAACCTGCATGGCTCTGACCTGAGTTTCAGTGCCACATCCTGTCCCCTATAAGCTCCACGTGGATAGGTGGCAGACCTGTCTTCCTCATCATTGTGTCCTTAGGACAGTGCCAGGCGCAAAGTCAAAGCTCAGCAAATAGTTGTTGAACAAAACACTCCCATTTCCCTATTTTTCTTTCCTTTTTCTATCCAGGTGATGTGCTCTATGAACTCCTTCAGCATATTCTGAAGCAGAGGAAACCTCGGATTCTTTTCTCACCGTTCTTCCACCCCG
Organism: Globicephala melas; assembly: GCF_963455315.2. Classification (NCBI taxonomy): domain Eukaryota; kingdom Metazoa; phylum Chordata; class Mammalia; order Artiodactyla; family Delphinidae; genus Globicephala; species Globicephala melas. The sequence continues at coordinate 93,651,417 of NC_083323.1, read as the reverse complement.
GAAACTCGATACACACGCAGCCGGAAGTCATCCTGCATCAGAACCACGAAGAAGGTACCTAGGAGGGTTCTCTCTCCTTGCTTGAGACATAGCCAAACCCCAGAGGTTCCACTGTTCCTTTGATAAGTCGTTCTTGTTCATGTGATTCATTTTTCATTCAACAAGCATTTGTGGGGTACTGATTTTGTTTGAGACCCTGGGGGAAATGCTGAGATGAATAAGATCTGGTTCTCTGCAACTTACAATCTAGGAGAGGAAATGGGATAGATACACATGTAAGTATCAAAGGATAATTATGACAGGTGCTATAAAGAGACAGTGGAATGGGAGATTACAGCCAGTACAGGCAGCAGGCTCAGCTTCATGAAGGAGGTGACTCTGTAGGATTCCGTGAAGGTCTGATAAGCAGGAGTAAGTGGAGAACGTCCCTTGAGGACGCAGGATGGAGAGAGTCCTTGGAATAGAGAACAACCCATGACTTGGGTTATAGAACTTACCTTTCTTTTCCCCCTACCTTTGATTATGAAAAATTTCAAACAGACCCCAAATAGAATAAACTAACTAAAGCTCTGTGATCCATCCCCTCCCCCTACTTCAACAGTGATCAACAGGGACTTCCCCGGCGGTCCAGTGGTTAAGACTTCACCTTCCAATGCAGGGGGCGCGGGTTCAAGCCCTGGTCGGGGAACTAAGGTCCCACATGCCGTGGGGTGCAACCAAAAATTCAAAAACAAACCAACAAAATACCAAACAAACAATGATCAACATTTTGCTGTTGCAGAACTAGTCCAAGGAGGTAAGATTAGAAACAGGACGTGGAGGACTTTGATTTCCGGGCTGTGGAGGGAAGCAGTGGGGAGTGAGGGTAACAGAGGGTAACGTAAGCTGGAGGAAGAAAAGAGACCCAAACCCTGTGAACTCTGCGGGGGACCAAGGAGGTCTAGTATTCGTGCGCCGGAGGCAGTGTCTTGCAATGTGCTCACTGCGAGTGCTCAGTTCAGGTGTGCCGTGCACTGCTCTGCCCTGGTGACTTACAGTGGTCCTCATCAAAGCGTTGGTAGAAAACACAACAAAAGACCAGAATCGAATTGCGGCCCCGGGCAGAGTTCCGCAGCAGGTGCTTGGGTACAGAAATAGGGTATAAGAAGCTGGCTTTGCTCCTGTTCTCTTGAACAGCGATGCACCGTGCCTCTGGGGAGCATTTCGTCCACATCCTTCTGCCCAGATTGGGGACACAAGGTGATTCTTTTAAACTTGTCTTTCAGACCAGATTATGAGGGGCCTACACCCCCTGGGTTTTTTTCAGGGGCATTTCCTTCAACTGATTGAACATGCCCCAGAGCAGGACTGGTTTTGTTTTGTTGTCGGCAGATTTAAAAATGAGACGTTCCGTGTTTCCCTAATTAACACGTCACAGAACAGAGCCTGGCTTCAGGCACCCGACCGGCATCTCCTCCCTGTGCCCAGCTTCTCACAGCAGGTCCCCTTGCCTCTGTGATGGAGAGTAAGCAAGTGCTTCTTGCAGTCTCCCCACCTGTGCCTCTCATCCCGTCTTCCTCTAGCTCTGCCTCTGCTGAGGTTAGCAGCTGCCCCCCACCCCAGTTGGGTTTCTCCGTTCTTTTACCCTTCCTGCCCTGTGCGTTTCCTGTTTGCATAACAGCCAACAGCTACTCCAGAGAAGAGGTGGTGGGTTCACTGAAGCTTTAGGATTAGGGCAGGAATTAGATTGCCTAGCCTGCCTCTTCACACACGAAAGGTGTGTGATGGGCTGTTTTGTTTTGTTTTGTTTTTCACTCTCTCTCTTTTGCTCATTATTTAAAAAAAAAAAAAAATCCCATTTGGAATTGCTGTTTCCCGGTTTATCCTCAGCTGTGATGGGAGGCTGATGGTCTCATCTCATGGCAGCTCCTTCCTTCTCCCCGCTTGGCCTGATCTGACCCGCAAGTAGGTGTGTTTGCTGTTGTCCTCGTGGGCAGGAGTGACTCAGCAGGAAACGCTGGCCACTCTCAGAGACCCCTCTCACCGAGGAAGTGCGCGTGCGCCACCACCGACACCCTAAAGAGCTGCGCTCTCAAGTGCTATGTTGTGGGCCGTGGTGAGCTCAGTAGGGAAAAGGATGGAGCTAACGAGGCCAAGGTCAAGGGCTGCATCACCCTGTAGATCAGGTAGCTCTGCTTCAGACCTGCTCTTAAAAGTAGCGCGTTCTCAGAGACGGTTCCTTCAAGCTGTCGTCAGAAAACACCATCCTGGTATGTGCCCTTGGTCCTCTGCCTGCTCTCACGTGAGAGCGCACAGAAGGGAGCGTGGGTCTTTGTCAGGTGGGATCACGTGAGAAGAGCTGTGCCGGGCACGGAGGTGACGTGAAGAGGCTGCTGGCCCCCAGACCTCCAGATATATGGGTGCCTTTGGTGACAAAAGGACCAACTAGAGAGGTAGAAAGAATATATTTACAGCTTAACATGAATTATCTCTAGGATCAATATGGTTATATCGTGAATGGTAACACATTAATATGGGCATTTGTTAATATACAGAGAGATCTGGTCCTGGGGGGGATAAAAGTTTGTTAAGTGAAATTATAAACATCCAGTATTACATCCCCAGTGATTTATGCTACCTAATTGGGGATACAGTACAATGTAAGAGTGTGTCGCTCTTGACTCGGCCCAGAGCTCAGCATGGAAGGAGAATGGGCCATTCCAGAGAGGGCCCACTCAGCCCCTCAGCAGGCTGGCACAGGGAGGCGTGCAGAGTGACGTACAAACACAAAGCTTCATTCAACGCCCCATGACTTCACCTCATCACTGCCACCGACGTGACCAATTCAGACATTCATAATTTCACAATGGGAATTTATATCACAGGACAAACATATCTTGTGTAATCCAGCCACAGTTGCCTGCAAATATCCCCTATGAGTACATTACATTGAAACCTCACCTTCCGTACTGGCAGCCACGTGGCAGTGCCAGAAGCTTGGAGGTCATTGTTAGCTCAGAGGCTCCCTTCCAGGCTCTGATGGGAGAGAAGGGTGATCATACTAATTCAGACCCTTTATTTTGTACACATTCATTATCTCTAAAAGTGTGTCATGCCTTGGGTGAAGCAGTACTCTGATTACCACCTAGGTCTAGGAGAACCATCATTTCTACTCTTCCCTTACTCAGTTATGGGAGGGCAAGGCAATATTCTATAATTACGATAACCTTATACCTTTTCATCCATACCCAGCCACTTATGCTAGTGAAATGGGACTCTAGTAAGTGAGCTAGGACATAGGCATTAAACCAGGACCATCCCTGACAAACTGGGACACATGGTCAGCTTAGATTAAATGTCTTCAAGAGTGGGATCTGGACATCAGGAAACCAGGTTCTAATCCTCTCTTCTGCCAGAACAGTCCTAAGGACTCAGTTTCTCATTTCTCTGGCCCTTCGTCACCCCAGTTACAAGACAGGAAATACCACCAAATGGTATCAGATCTTAGAGCCCTTAAATCCTAAGGACTGGGTCTCCCTGCGTGATACGAAGACGAATAAGACACATTCTCTACTTTCAGGGTCGCAGGCAACTAAAATCCACAAAAGTACAGCAGTGTCCTGTCTGGCGATGCTGAGAAAAGTTGAACATCTCTTCTCGTTTATCTCACCTTATCAAGAACTGCTGATAACATTACCCCTCTTAGTAGTCAAACCAAGAGTAGCATCATTCACTTGTTTCACAGTGAAAATCTCATTTTTAATAGATTCCTTTTCTTTGATTATTGATTACCCATTTTATCTGCGTGCTGTGAATTAGTTAGGTATAACGTAGACAGCTATGTAGGAAGGAGACTACTTCTCTCACCAAAACCAGGAGGCAAAACATCTTTAGAAATTTCAGACCAGTAGATGGTTATAAAATAAATTTATTTTGTCACACACGGTTGTGATATCAACTTCTTTTGATACTTTGGGTTCCGAAGTCAGTGACTTTTGGCTCCCATGGGATATTTAAGAAGAAAAGCTAGGTGCCAAGGCATATATTCGATTGCCACTGGTCCTTTGGTGCTAGAACTGCTTGAATGAGTGATTCCCTGAAAGTTCATTGAGCAATTAAAATATGCTTCTAGTCTAGGCTGGTCTCCAAATGGGGTCAGCTTTGCAGAGTCACCCCTGTTGGACTGGACATGGACAAGTGTCCAGGGAAGGGGAACAGGACCTGTGTTTCTCAAATGTCCTCATCCCATGATCCCTTTGGGGGACCCGCCTATCATTTCGACCCTTCAGTCCACCCTCTCTTATGCTCCCATCTAAGAGACTAGGAGGTGATTTTTTTTTTTTTTTTTTTTTTTTTTGGCCATGCCACGTGGCTTGCGGGATCTTAGTTCCCTGACCAGGGATCGAACCCGGGCCCCAGCAGTGAAAGCACGGGGTCCTAACCACTGGACCGCCAGGGAATTGGGAGGTGATTTTTAATCACTTGAATTTGAAACTATTCCCACATGCTGTGCAGCAGTAGACATAGTTCTAAGGTGAAAGTTCTGCTCTGGGGCAGCTCTCTGTCACCAGGTGGATATGGAAATTGGAAGTGAGGACGAGAAATTTCAGGTGTCATTCTCAGTTCTCCTTACAACTAGCCCATGGTCATAGCCCAGATAGTAGAGGGAAATCATTTCTTCATGGAGGGTGGGGAGGGTGGCCTGTATTCTGGGATGGCCCACAGAAATTTTATTTATATGATTGCTTTACTGGAGGAAATATTTCCCCTTCTCCCTCCCCCTGCCCACCAAATCCAACTGCCAGAGACTACTTTGGAGGAAGGAAATCTTATACAATTTTTTTTTTTTTTTTTTTTTTTGCGGTACGCGGGCCTCTCACTGTTGTGGCCTCTCCCGTTGTGGAGCACAGGCTCTGGACGCGCAGGCTCAGCAGCCATGGCTCACGGGCCCAGCCGCTCCGCGGCATGTGGGATCTTCCCGGACCGGGGCACAAAGCCATGGCCCCTGCATTGGCAGGCGGACTCTCAACCACTGCGTCACCGGGGAAGCCCAACCTTATACAATTTTAATGAGATAATCCAACGAGATGGGGTACATGAATCTACCTCATAATAACAAAATAAGAGCTAACATTTATGGTGTCCTCATTGTGTTCCAGGCCCTGTTCTAAGCTTTTACATGTTTAAATCATTTAATCTTCACAACCACCCCATAGAGAAGGTAATATTATTTCCACTTTATAGATGAGGAGATTGAGGCTAAGAGCAGTAAGGTACCCTGCCTCCAAATCACATAACTGTGTAGTGGCAAAGCTAAGACCTAACCCCAGGTCCACTTGGTTCCAATGCCGGTGCTCATTCCACTGCAGCATGAATGAGCTGACCGAAATAACATTTTTATTAATTTTGTGTGTTTGCAAGCACCCTGAAAATAGGGCAAATGGTTGAACGGTGAGTAGAAGAACCATGGAGATTAGGATGCTGAGACAGGTCCAATATACTGGCAGGTCCCCGCACTCCTGCTTATAATGTTTCTGCTTCATAGTACAGATCTTCCCAGACTTAGGATGGGGATACAGCCAGATAAACCCGTCTTAAGTTGAAAATATCCTAAGTTGAAAATGCATTTAATACCCCTAACCTACCAAACAGCACAGCTTAGCCTACCTACCTTAAACATGCTCAGAACACTTACATTAGCCTGCAGTTGGGCAGAATCATCTAACGCAAAGCCGATTTTATAATTAAGTGTTGAATATCTCATGTAATTTATTGAACACTGTACGGCAAGTGCAAGACAGAATGGCTGTCTGGGTGCAGGATGGTACCAGCTGCTCACCCTCGTGATCGCGTGGCTGACCGGGAGCTGTACTCACGGCCGCTGCCCAGCACCACGAGGAGTATCGTCCTGCATGTCACTAGCCCCAGAAAAAGATCGAAATCCAAAATTTGAAGGACCGTTTCTACCTAATGCATATCACTTGGCCACCACTGGAAAGTCGAAAAATCGCTAAGTCGAACCATCATGAGTCGGGGACCATCTGTACTTGAAACTGTCAAGTGAAAACCAAAACACGTCAGAGATAACTTTTGAGGCCCCAGTGTATGTCTTCAGTTAATGATATTCAAAACTCCTACTAAATTGGACTGAATTAACCTGTCTGGATCACTGACTGCCCCAGGATGAATGGACGTATTAGCGGGAATAAAATCTCCCGGCCTGGGAGAAATGTGGGTCCTGAGTCAGGCAGTGGCCTCTGAGAACAGAAGCCCTGGCTCTCGTACCCCTGGACTGGCCCCTCGTGCGGTGGCTCCTTGAGAGCCGGCCCCCCAGGACAGGCACCAGGGTAGATGAGGCTTCCAGCTGCTCAGGCCACATCCTATTACCCATTGTTGTAAAAACCACCCCGATTTTCTAGTCTTGCTGGAATCGTGTTCATGACTGAAGTGTCAAGGAGGCCATTGGCCCGGGTTTGACATCTTTGTTATACACGTTAGCCGTGCAGCACATGGTAGAGCCAGAGAGCGTGATGGTCCAGACCACCTGGGTTCAAATCCCAGCTCCCACTTCACCAGCTGTGTGACTTGAGGCAAGTTCCTTAGCTTCCTTGTGTCTCTGTTTTCATCTGTAAAAGGAGAATAGCAGTACCTATCGAATACGATTGATGTAAGAAAGGGTCAAGTTCATCAGGGAAATGCCCTCAGAACAGCATCTGTCACATAGCAAGTGCTTGATAAATGCTATTCATTATGACTATTTGCTGTGTTTCTTAGCACTATTCGGTTCAGGTTTTTTCTTCTTTTCTTTAAACTTAAAAAAAGCTGAATTGTGATAAAATACACATACCATTTATCATCTTAACCATTTGTAGGTGTACACTTCAGTAGTGTTAGGTATATTCACATTGTTGTGCAATGGTGTTGTTTTTCTTACCTCCAATTCCAATTTTCTGTTTTTTAATTATTTTCTTATTGAAGTATAGTTGATATACAGTATTGTGTTAGCTTCAGGTGTACAGCAAAGTGATTCAGTTATATATCAATACACACACACATATATATTCTTTTTCAGATTCTTTTCCCATATAGGTTATTACAAAATATTGAATATAGTTCCCTGTGCTATTCCAATTCCAGTTTTCTTAAGCAGTCCCGTTACTGCAATGTCATGTGCTTTGTGCAAACACAAGGTTTCTGCATCCGGACGTAGGAAAGGCCTGTTGTCCACCCATGCCATTATCCTAGGACTTCTTTGCGGGTTAACCGGGCACCATCCGTTGCATGATTTCTATGGGAAAATACATTTAAAGGGCAAACCTTAATTCAGGATACAGCCTGTTTGGACAATAAGCAGTGTCTACACTTTGCGGTACCTTCAGTACCTGGCACGTGGTAGGTCCTCCACAACCCTTTGCAACCTTTCTATGAGTCTGGCCGTCTCCTCTCTCCCTTCAGAACTCTAAGATTAACCTTCCTCTGCCCCTGTCATCCCTGTGACTCTTGAATCTGGCAGGAGGTGACGAGGTCCCACCAGAACTTCCTGTCGTCCCCAGTGTCAGAGCCCCCGAGCGCCGGCTGACCCTTTCCCCCTCACTCGGCCTCATTCCCCTCTTCTCTACCCTCCTCTCCTCTCCAGGGCCTCTTCTTCCTGCTTTGCCTCCTGTATGTCGTGGTCTAGGGCAGCATGACCTTTCACCCTCTACCTGGTTCAGAGCGTTTGGTTGTGATGGGAGCACACGGAGGCCCGGGGTGGTGCATGGAGCCGCTTTTCATCGGGGTCGTCAGCCTCCTTCTGGGGGCACCCGTGCACCTTCCTTGGGCCAGCTCCCTCCAGGGGTATGGGGACTCCCCTTAGTCCAGAGGCTAGCTTGCTCCATTGAGCTAAAAGTTTTAGGGGCAGGAGGTCCCTAATAGACATGAATAATTCTCCCAGGGTAACCAGGAAGTCTTCAAGTGATTTCCTCTTAGCCCTCAGGAAATGCCACCTGATAAGAGGGCTGAGATAAGAGGGCTGGGGGTGGTGGGTTCAACTCCAGAGAAGGAAGCTCTCCACTCGTTCCCCTCTCCTGCCTTAACCTTTGTGCCGCCCTGGCCCCCTCCCTCTGAATGATTCACAGCATTTACCTCCAAAGGGCAAATGGGCTCATCTGTAACCTCATCCCTTGATTTCTTCATTCACTTCTTTTCTGGGCCTTTCCTGAGACTGAGGGAGACTCCTCTACACCACCTGGGAAGAGCAGAGCCAGCGTCCGGCCGGGAGCACGAAGCCTCGTGTCTACGGCTGGTGTAGACTTGCCCACACCGTCTGCGCTAAACCACCGGCAGAGGTGGCCTGTTGGAGGCAGTCCCGCCCACAGTGATGAAGATTAAGCCTCAGGGTCCTGAAAGTCACCTGTTTTGTTTCTTTCAGCCCCTTTCACCCAAATGCTTATAAAATTCTAGATGCTTCCTTGGGATTTATTGTGTATGAACTCAGACGTCTGTGAATCCTACACTCCAAGCTAGGGCAGGTTTCTTCTCAGTCCCTGCAAGGGAATTCAGTGGCTACTGAATGTGACAAGGGAGCTGAGTGAGATGGAAACACTGAAATGGGCAGGCACAGGGTCAGTGGAAAGTCTTGACTGAAAGTCTTGGCTGAACCTCTTGGAAAGGCGGTAGTAGGGATCGTTTTCTAGGGCTGCCACGCACTGGGTGGCTCAAACACCAGGAATGTATTGTCTCACAGTTCTGGAGGCTGGAAGGCCAAGGTTAAGGTCTGGGCAGGATGGGTTCCTTCTGAGGCCGTGAGGGAAACTCTGTGCTAGGTTTCTCTCCCAGCTTCTGGTGGTTTGCTAGCAATCTTTGGAGATCCTCGGCTTGTAGATCTTGCGTGGCCTACCCCTGCGTGCCTTGACTCTTAATTCAGCATCTATAGCCTTTTGTCGTTTTTTGATATGTCTGCCTTCTCCATTAGACTGTGGTACCCTTGAGAGCAAGGACTGCGTTTCCTTTCCCTGCATATTCTGCATCTGAGACACTACTTCACATACGGTTGGCATCGCTGAAAGTTCTTTGCTTCAATTCATATTGTAATGACTGTGTGACAAAACACTCCTCTCCAGTTGTGCAGCGTGTGTGCATGTCTGTGTGTCCAAATTCCCCTGTTCACAAGGGCACCAGTCATATTGGAATAGAGGCCCATGCTACTCCAATATGACCTTACCTTACCTAATTACATCTGCAATGACCCTTTTCCCAAATGAGATCATATTCTGAGGTACTGGGGATTGGGACTTCAACATATGAATTTTGGGGTGGGGGGCACACAAGTCAACTCATAGCGGGGAGTGACAGAACCTGAGTATGTATATGAAATCTATTTTGAATTCCATCTCAAGATCTAGAGCCTTTAATTTTTGTATAGGTCTTTATATCATTCATGGTTCCTACTAATCTTTTACAAAATTGTGCTGGGAAATGGTGTTTACATGGGGAAAAATGTGGATCACAGTGTACTGAGGATGAGGAGTGAGAGTTATCTGCTGGGCCTGTTGAATTGCATCTCCGTCTCTTATTATCACCCATGGCCTTAGGGGAAGCACGGTGGGGAAGTGTGATCCTGGTGTGTGAGACGTAAACTTGATCTTTGCCTTTGCTCTACCCTGGAAACGTCCTAGTCAAAAACCAAGACTTTAACCAAAGGCAGAGTTTTGCTTTGTTTTTTAGGTCTACTAGTTATTCATTATATAACGTGATTAAATTGGGTTGAATTCTGATGAATTCTAAATAGAGAAACTTTCATAATAAGTAAAAGGAAAGAGGATGAGAAAAGAAATCAGACCTTTTTTTGTGATCATCACATTTCAAGTCCTAATTTATTGGGGGCTGTTTGGTAGTGAGAAGAAGGGATTATTTGTGTCTAAAGGAGATCTACAAAGAGAAATGTTTGGGATCAGAAAGTACTTTCAGCCAGAATGAGGTCCCTACCACTCCTGGGTACCTTCCCCGGCCCCCCTCCTTCTAAGCCCACACTGACCAATTACATGTGGCTTTTCCTCTCTCTTCCTTGTGCGTTTCCCTCCCATAGCAAGACCTTCAGACCAAGGGCAATGTGGATAATTTCCCAGTTTTCCAGCTGGGCAGTTCACCAAGAACAAACCCAGACATCAAGGCCAGACCAAAAAAACATCTTCTTGTTTTAGACAGAAGACTCCTACATCTGGGGGATTTAATGCACCCCCTGTCCGCTTAGTGCGTTTCCTGTGTCCGGAGCTTCTCTGCCTGTCAGCTCTGGTCTCATAAGTTTCCATACCCTGCTGCCAACTTATAATAACAGAGGCAGCAGGCAGCAGGGTAGCAACGTCAGAGCCCACTCCATACGTGAGCACATGCTTCGCAAACTGAAACAAAGCTTGGCAGGGCGCGTTGCAGACCTTTCAGCCTCGACAGTGGTGTGCCCAGACCACCAGGAGCCTGGAATTAAATACCCTCAGTTCCAGTTCTCCACCATTAACGTTATCAACTTCATCAAGTACTTCCTCCTTCAGTGGTGTCTGCAGAGAAATAAATAAATCAAGCCCATCCAAGTCCTGTTCCTGCCCAGATCCGGAGTCAAAAGTGAAATCTGAGTTGGATTATCCAGAGCGCTGTCTCCCTCCTTCATTGTTCCCCAAATCTGGGCAGGAACAGAGAGCGAAATCTCTCCAGGACATTACATCAGTTCCTCTTTTACCCTTGGCGCAAAAGTTCTTCCTCTCCTCGTTCTCCCAGACTTCCTAAGGCTTGCCCTGAGTGCACACCCATCCACTGAGCCTTGACGCCCAGGACATCAAAGAAAACATGCAGGTAACCAGGCGACTGGCCAACGCCTGTGTCTGTTGTAAAGTTTGTAAGAAGGGAAATGGATTCAGGAAATAGGATTTCTCAGTACATGGTCTTCATCATCCTGAAGCATTTTTAATCCTTAATAAGCTTTTAAGGAAAGGGAGGTATTCTGTAAATGGCATTTAGAAGAAAATACGTGAAACTTCAAAATGCCAACTGTCTTAAATATCGCTTGCAATGATCACGTTCTGTGACATAAAAAGTGAACCATGGACAAAAGGTAAATTCATTTTTGTGGATGGCAGAATTGAGATCTGTATTAGCTATGAAAAGGAAACTTGCCTCATCCCTGAAAGATAGTAGATCATTTCTATCATACTAATAATTTCGGCCGTTAAAGTTAACCCCCTGGGCCTAATCAGTATCCTGTAAGCATTATTTGCATTGCGTTAAAGTGAGGAAGTTGACTTGTCATCCCAACCTGTATCTTTGCAAGGTTGATTAAGCACTTTAATTCCGTTTATAAAATCATAATCACATAGCCATCACATCACCTGAAAATTAATAGTTCCTCAGTATTATCAGATATTTTATTACTGTTTACATTTTTCCAGCTATCTCATAAATGTTTTTTTAAATTTACTTATTTATGGCTGTGTTGGGTCTTTGTTGCTGCACGTGGGCTTTCTCTAGTTGCGGTGAGCAGGGGTTACTCTTTGCTGTGGTGTGCGGGCTTCTCATTGCAGTGGCTTCTCTTGTTGTGGAGCACGGGCTCTAGGCACGCAGGCTTCAGGAGTTGTGGCTCACGGGCTGTAGAGCTCAGGCTCAGTAGTTGTGGTGCACGGGCTTAGTTGCTGCGCGGCATGTGGGATCTTCCTGGACGAGGGCTCGAACCCATGTCCCCTGCACTGGCAGGTGGATTCTTAACCACTGCGCCACCAGGGAAGCCCTCATAAACGTGTTTGCAGTTTGTTCGAATCATAATCCAAGCAAGGGTCTGTCTCTACTTCACAAGTGGTTGATGTGTCTCTTAAGTCTCTTTCAATCTCTACAGGTCTCCATTCATATCTTTTTTGTGTACATGCTTGCACACTCTCTAGGTGTTGAAAAAAGAAGTTAGCCATAATTAGTATAACTTTTCCCCTGTATGTGGTGTAACTTTTCTTTCCCCTTTGGTTGCTTTCAAAATTTTCTGTTTCTTCTTGGTTTTCAGCAGTTCGACTCTGTGCCTGAACGTAGCTTTCATTGTATTTATCCTGCTTGGAATTTGCCGAGCTTCTTGGATCCTTAAGTTTGTGTATTGTTGTTGCTGTTGTTGTTAACAAATTTGAGGACAATTTGGCCATTATTTCTTCAATTTTGTTTTGTTTTGGCCCCATTCTTTCTGTTTTCTCCTCTTTTACAATGTTATAGCGACTGTGCAGGAAAATCATCTTATTTTCTTAGATGACTACACAAGTACTTAGGATAGGGTATCACCATCTCTAATTTGCTTTAAAATAATTCAGTTTTTAAAAATGTGTGTTGAGTGTGGGGGGGATACCAACCCACCCACGTCTATAAAAAAAAAAAGTTTCACCTTCTCAAACTCCAATTACATTTCTTTTAGACCATTTAATATTGTTCCATAGGTCACTGAAGATCTCTTTCTTTGTTTTTAATTTTTATTGATCTGTTTTCAGATTTACTAACCCTTTCTTCTGTTATCTCCCATCTGCTATTAAGTCTCTCCTGTCCAAAATTTCAAGTACTGTATTTTTCAGTTCAAAACGCTTTTTGATTGCTTCCATTTCTTTCCTGACAGTCTCCATCTGTTATCACTCATTACGACTATCATTTTCTTTAAATGCTTGAACTTATTTATAATAGCTACTTTTTTTTTTTTTTTTTTTTTTGCGGTACGCGGGCCTCTCACTGTTGTGGCCTCTCCCGTTGCGGAGCACAGGCTCCGGACGCGCAGGCTCAGCGGCCATGGCTCACGGGCGCAGCCGCTCCGCGGCATGTGGGATCTTGCCGGACCGGGGCACGAACCCGTGTCCCCTGCATCGGCAGCTGGACTCTCAACCACTGAGCCACCAGGGAAGCCCAGCTACTTTTAAGTTCTTTTTTGCTCATTCCAACATCTAGATTATCTCAAGAGTCTACTTCTATTGACTGCCATCCCTCTTGAATATGGGTCACATTTTTCTGTTCCTTCACGTGTCTAGAATATCTTTATTGGACACTGAATATTACATATAACATATTGTAGAGACTCTGGATTATGTTACATTCCTCTGAAGAGGGTCGATGTTTCCGCTAGCAAGCAGTTGAATAACTAGTCAGTCACTCTGAATTTGTGGAGGCTTGGTCTTATATTTGGTTAGGGAAGATTTATTTCAGTTTTGCCTTTAGCCCTCAGGCAAATCCCTTTGTCCTAGAACATAGTCCTTACTCCTAAGGTGTGGCCATTCTGGGGTAGTAAGCAGCCTGAGGTGTTTTCAGAGCCTTCCTTGATAGAGCCCCAACTCTGAACTCTGTCTCCAATACCATGGCCAGCAGCTGAGATTTCGTGTCTTTGAACTGTACAGCTGTTACCTTTCACTGAGCTCCCTGGAGTTCCCCCTGCACATTGCAGTTCAGGAGCACGTGTTAAGGATTTGAGGGAATTTTATGTGCCAGTTAGTGGCTACTCCCTCTGAGGGTCCCTCCTTTATGGAATCTGTTTTCTCCATTTTTTTGCCCTTCTGACAGCTTCATACTCTACTCCCTGGCATCTCAAACAACTTTCTGTTCTTTTTCTAGCTGCCTTGCCTCACACTACGTGGACTGGGAAGGACCCTCAGAGTGACAGCTGTATAAATTTGGATCTTACTCTGGGCAGTTCCTTTCTTGCAAGAGTAAAATCCCCTTCAGTTTCCAGTACCCTCAGTAACTTTTATAAATATATTTTATCCAGATTCTATCATTGCTATATGTAGGAAAGTTAGTCTGATACAAGCCACTCTGCCGTTACTGAAACTGGAATCCCTTCCCCTTTGAGAAAAATGGCAGCATACCATACATACTTCACCTTGCTCTTGCTCATCTAGCCATAGAGCCTAGAGATCAGTCCTTAGCAAAATATTTAGTTATTCCTCATTCCATTTTATAGCTGCGTAGTCCTCCATCATTTAGAGATATACCATCATTTGTTAAACCAGTCTCCTATTGATAGCTGTTCCAACGTTTAAGCACTTTTAAATTCGTGGCAGCATGTTATATAGTGGTTACAAAATAAGCCCTTTGCCTTCAGGCAGATGATCTTTTAATTATCATGAACAGTATTTCTTTTGTTCAGTGTCTCATATGATTTGTGAGATCTAGTGGAGTCCCCATTTCCTGTTAACCCTATATAAAACTGGAAGAAACCACCACCTTTGTCTCTGTGTACTAACCCTATCAGATTCCTAGATCCCCTTTATATGGTCTTCGTATAGATGTTGTCATAATGGATAAAGGAGATATCTTTGACTTGCTTCACTTAGAACCATGGTCTTTGACCAGAACAGGGACCTGCAAGTATGCACATCCTTTTGGTGAGACAGCTCTGGGAACAGATGTGGCCAGAGAAACCTCATTAAGATGTGTGTGAGGCCCTGGAGAAAACTCCATTTTTGTAGGCAGAGTTTTGTTCTTCCAACCCTTAGCAGGACTCCTAAGGCCACGTACATGCTGGTCCCTCCCTCAACCCAGCCCGTGGACCTACTTCTGCTGCTGAGCTGTGTATACTTTTTTTATATATATAAATTTATTTTATTTATTTTTGGCTCGCACAGGCTTTCTCTAGTTGCAGCGAGCAGGGCCTACTCTTCATTGTGGTGCACATGCTTCTCATTGCGGTGGCTTCTCTTGTTGTGGAGCACGGGCTCTAGGTGTGCAGGCTTCAGTAGTTGTGGCACACAGGCTCAGCAGTTGTGGCTCGCGGGCTTAGTTGCTCCGCGGCATGTGGGATCTTCCCGGATCAGGGATCGAACCCATGTCCCCTGCATTGGCAGGCAGGTATTAACCACTGTGCCACCAGGGAAGTCCCTGAGCTGTGTACACTTCTGATGTTGTCCTTCCGCAGATGTCTCCAGCTTGAAAGTTCAGGTGGGATGGGGTGGAGGTATTGTCAGGGGTCCATCCCTCCTTCTTCCCACTTAACTCTACCTGTCTGACTGTGCACTCAGAAACAAAATGATCCTCAATGTTCTCTCAGGTACAAGATTGTTATTATGTAAATTAGGCCCACTGTGCACGCTTAGAGCAGGTTTTTTGTTTTTGTTTTTTTTTTTGGCGGTACGCGGCCCTCTCACCGTTGTGGCCTCTCTCGTTGCGGAGCACAGGCTCCGGACGCGCAGGCTCAGCGGCCATGGCTCACGGGCCCAGCCGCTCCGCGGCATGTGGGATCCTCCCGGACCGGGGCACGAACCTGCGTCCCCTGCATCGGCAGGCGGACTCTCAACCACTGCACCACCAGGGAGGCCCTAGAGCAGGTTTTGATGTGACTTTCCCCCCTAGTTTCTACATAGCAGAGAAGCAGGTATTCTAATGGGTA
Source organism: Globicephala melas (assembly GCF_963455315.2). NCBI lineage: Eukaryota > Metazoa > Chordata > Mammalia > Artiodactyla > Delphinidae > Globicephala > Globicephala melas. The sequence continues at coordinate 93,636,077 of NC_083323.1, read as the reverse complement.
CATAAGGTTCTAGAATCTTACTGGAATCTAACTGGCTGGGTGACCTTGGGTAAGTTGCTTAACTTCCTTATGCCTCCTTTTTCTCTCCGGTTAAACAGGAGTAACAGTAGTATCTTCTGCTTAGGTGTGTTATAAACTTTAAACAATATAATCCAGTACGTAGGATATATAGTAATTGCTTTATTATTATCATCATTATCGTTAATACCAACAACTGGAGGTAGAGAATATGAAAGTTGGGTTATGAAAAGTCAGTGAAAACATTTAGAGAAAAACCCTTAAGGACCCCAAAAGCCATGTTGAAGTGTCGAGTAACAAAAAGATAAAGAATGAACGTGTGGCTTCCTTGTGTTTATAAGCCACTAGTAGGTGATTAATGGAATGTCTGTAGACATTTTTTGCTTGTCCACTGGCAGGAAAAGAATTTCGAGTATGTGCACTTTAATTTTTTTTTTTTTTTTTTTTTTTTTTTGCGGTACACGGGCCTCTCACTGTTGTGGCCTCTCCCATTGCGGAGCACAGGCTCCGGACACGCAGGCTCAGTGGCACGGCTCGCGGGCCCAGCCGCTCCGCGGCACGCGGGATCCCTCCGGACCGGGGCACGAACCCATGTCCCCTGCATCAGCAGGCGGACCCCCAACCACTGCGCCACCAGGGAAGCCCTGCACTTTAATTTTTTTAAAGCGGTGAAAAAGAGCCTGCGTCCCGGGAAGAAAGGTGCTCCTGCAAGCTCACGTGCTCCACTGTCGCCACCTTTAGGACCGCAGTGAGGTGCCTCCCCTGACCGTCCAGCAGGGTCTCTGACTGTCCTTCCCTCTGCTCCACAGATAACTGTGTCCAGAGGACCCCGAGGCCGTCGGTGGAGAACGTACACCACAACCCTCCCACCATTGAACTGTTGCACCGTTCCAGGTCACCCATCACGACAAACCACCGGCCTTCTCCCGACCCCGAGCAGCGGCCCCTCCGGTCCCCCCTGGACAACATGATCCGCCGCCTCTCCCCGGCCGAGAGGGCCCAGGGACCGAGGCTCCACCAGGAGAACAACCACCAGGAGTCCTACCCCCTGTCAGTGTCTCCCATGGAGAATAATCACTGCCCGCCGTCCTCCGAGCCCCACCAGAAGCCCTCCAGCCCCCGGCAGGAGAGCACGCGGGTGATCCAGCTGATGCCCAGTCCCATCATGCACCCTCTGATCCTGAACCCCCGGCACTCCGTGGATTTCAAGCAGTCCCGGCTCTCCGAGGACGGGCTGCACCGGGAAGGGAAACCCATCAACCTCTCCCATCGGGAAGACCTGGCATACATGAACCACATCATGGTCTCCGTCTCCCCGCCCGAGGAGCACGCCATGCCCATCGGGAGGATAGCAGGTGAGTGAGCGCTGCCCTTGCCGCACGCCAGCCTCAAGCTCCCTTGGGGCCTCACGCTGTCCCAATGAGGTGCCCTCCAAGGCTCTGGGAGGCCGAGTGGCGGCTTCTGCCTGCAGGAGGCGGCATCCTTAATGGGCTAGTTCATGAGCCACGGGGCTGGAGGAGTTACGCGCCTCCTAAGTGTTAAGAGACAAACGTCCTCCATCCAGCTTACGAGGGGAGTCACATCAGAGTCGCGGCTGAGCAAAAACATTTGAAATCAAAGGTTTATGAGCATGTTAATGGCCCTGTCCCGAAGTTTCCAGCGGCTAATTAACGTGCAGACGCAGCATAAAGAACCTTTGTCTCAGATGCAGGCTTGTAATTCCATCCTCTGCACAGCAACCCCACGTAGCCTTCACCTTGGGAAGGGGTAGGAGAGAAAAGCAGGATTAGGGTGTTGGAGTCTGGTGCTGCTGTGTCATTTGGACAGAGGAAACCACTCCCGAATTCTTTCCCTTCTATGCTGACAAGCCCAAATTTACTCCCCTAAGACGAGAAACCAGTGGAAACCAGTGAAAAAAATCACCACATTGTATTTTTGCTAGCCCGCCCATAATTTACATGAAGTCATTTTCCAGAAGCTTATAATCCTCTAACCTCTTGGCAAAGTTAACTCTTTTCCTAGAGCTTCTCTCCATTCACGAGACATTTTTGGAGCACCTGCTGTGCACAGATAAATGCACTGGGAAGTAGGGGACACGGAGCTGATATAACACTTATTATTTCCTCAAGGGATTTAAATTTTACTAGGAGAGACAGATGTGAAAACCACTAAGCTCCAAGGCAGAAGGAAATAAGCCCTCTGCCCCGTCCAGTCAATGCACAAGCATTTATTGAATACCTACTGTATGCGAGGATAATTCAGTGCCGTGGAACCAGTGCAGAGAGAAGGGGTATTTTGACTGGAGGAACTGAGGAAGGGTGGTAGCTCGATGCTGAAGGTGATTATGGGTCCAGTAATGGGAGGGAGACACGGAGACAGGAGAGAGGTCAGAACTATTCAGGGAAAGGTGAGTCGTGCCCCTTCCTCCTTGGGCTGATGCCGCAGGAGCGAGCTCCAGCGGAAGCTCGGGCTGGAGCAGTGCTCACGACACCATGACGACACGGGCCCTAAGGCTGCTTTACTTCTGCCTTGACTCGTCCCTTTTTTATTTAAGTCATTTGTTTCTAAATTCTTCTCTGGTCCCAAGGGCACCTCCAATGTCACCTCAATTTTATCATTATAAATAACTTACATAAGGAATGTTGGATCAAGAAAATCAAATGGCCAAGAGCTATGACGTGTTTCAAAAACACCATGAAAAATGAAATGATGTATGCTTGGAATGTGATCCAGAAGCACCCCACAGGGTTGGGAGTGAGGAACGGGTGGGGTGTACGTAAAACGTTAGTCACAAGCTCATGGCTGTACGGCGGGGGGTCGGGTGCACCGGGGTTTACATTACTGTTCCGTCTACTTTTACATAAAGGTTTTTTTAATAATGGAAAAAAGAGAAACTGTGAAAAGAAAGGACGGGGATAAGGTAGCAAAGAGCTTATTGTGGCAAAGCATGTGCATTTCCCCAGATAACTGGAGGAGGAGGAAGGGGCCAGTATATTCCTGTGAATGATATAAATGACCTGTCTTGGACGTTCTAGGCTTGTCTGTATACGCCCTGCTTGTTTCTTGCATGGTCTGTGCAACAGTTCTGGACATTTTGTGGATACTTTCTACTTGTTTATAATCCTCAGAATAGCTCTTCGAGGTAGCCTATCATTGCTCTATCCATTTTATATGGCAGGGTCGTTTACAGGGGAAACCACAGAGGAAACTGAACGGCAGAGAAGCAGAGGTCACATAGGGGCTGGCGGATGAGGCTGCAGGACAGCCCTTGCCGCGCCGTTGGCTGCTATCTCTTGGGCTGCCCTTGCTACCCCTGCATTCCTAATCACGGTCTGTCTTGTCCACCTCCTCTGTGACGCTGTCTTTGCCACAGACTTCTTAGGAATCCAAGATAAGCCCCATGTGTCAAGTTAAATTGTTCAGGCTTAGAGCTGTTTTTCCCTGGTTTAGTAGGTCTGGAAATTTTTTAATATGGCTCTCTTAAAAACTGTGCTACTCTATTGGTATATTCAAAAGTTCCATCATCTCCACATGTCTGTCTTCGCTAATTTAACCAGATCCAGGATTAGCTGATGTAACCAAAAGGCACTGTTTTTTCTCAAGGGTGAAACGAGAGAGAAGTGTACAATCTGACATTTAGTCTTGATACTGTGACCCTCTCAAAAGTGCTCATCACAGTTCCAGGCTTGTTTCTCATTTGGGGTGTCCCTGTCTCTCCACTCCAACCCTTTGGGTGTCTTTTTGGACTACTCAGATCCTCGTAGAATTGATTCTTCATTTACTGGAAGTCGAATTCATTGGGTGATTCCTATGTACGATGTAAAGTTCCGTCATTATTGAACAGCCATAAAAGTCCTTCAGATCTCTATAAAGCAGCTTTTCTATGGGAAAACGTAGCTTTTCAAATGAGCCCAGAGGGCACTGAAGGTGCTGCTGTGTGTCACACTGACACATACCATAGCTGGAGGATATGGATAAGAACACCACTACTGGTGCATGTGCATCAAAGTAAATCACGCATCATTTGCTCGGGTGCTCCCGGGTGTGTGCCTCTGGACACCTTCTGTGTTTGCAGCACTGTTCCGCATTCATGGGGGTGGAGTGCTCCAGGAGATGTAAGACACAGTCTTCGTCATGAAACAGCTGTAGACAGTGAGCTACAAGTGCAGCTTGTGGTGTCTTCCAAGGACTCCGACTAAGTGCTGTAGGAGGCTGGAGTAGAGGTGTCAGGAAGGCTTCATGGAGGGGCTGGCTTTTAGCTAGATGAATGCTTAGCATATGGACAAGTGGAGATTAAAGAAAAAGAGGTCATTCCAAATGGAGAAAACTCCAAAACAATGTAAGGCCTAGTATATCTGTGCTATTTCAGATAGAAATGTAAAGTCAAGAATCCAGGTTCATTTAAAAAATCCACCATATTTTAGCAATTCTTTCTTTTTTTCACACTTTAGTATCTATGAAATTGGGAGGCATCACACAATTAAGAGGCCCCATGCAAAGTTATGATGGTCCACTTAGGTACTTACCTGGCGGAAAATCTAAAATAGTCAATGAAAGAAATCCAGGAGGTAGTTGACAGTTTAAACACAAACCACAAATTGAAATAGAAACACAGCTTATCTTGAAAGGTGTTGCTTATTTTTCAAGGAATAAGAAGGACTGTTGTTGAGTTTAACAAGCTGCAGGGGCTGGCATTTGTGGGAGAGAGTTTAACATAGGACAGAGTGAGAGAAGATTCCGGGGTTCTATTTTTTAATTGAACAGCCAGTGGTATGTGCAACACTGAGCAAGTTGCTTCTTTCTGTGCTCTTTTCTATTTATTGTCCTCAGGGAAGGACTGCTTGGTGGCGGGGGCATGGGGGAGCATCTGTCACCTCCTAACATTTTCTCAGCCCACAAATGTTTTACTGGCCTGTGTCTCGCCAACCTGTTTCATAGCCAAAGAGTGGTACTGGCAGTGAGTGCCGTAAATTGAAGGGTAGCCCAGGTGATGCTGTGTTTTCAGTATATGTTGAAAATAATTCTTAGAACTTGGTGGTTTCAAAGCTAGAAGGGTCTTTTACAGATGAAGACACGTCCAGTGTTCAGCCTCCAGCTTCGACCACTCTTCTTTCCAGCACACTTGTTTCCTTGGGACCGGGGACTGGAAATGCAGGCCTGTGGGCCAAATCAGCCACCGCCTGTTTTTGTAAATCCAATTTCACTGGCGCACGGCCACACCCACTCACTCAGTATTGTCTGTGGCTGCCTTGGCAGGGCTGAGGAGTTGCAGCAGAGACTGGACTAAAATATTTACTGATTGGCCTTTTACAGAAAAAGTCCACCGCTCCCCGTTCTACGCAACTGCCTGCTTGTATCAGTCACAGGTGTAGAAAATGCCGTCCCTGCTCTCAAGGAAGGACTCGCACCTCAGAGAATGAGGCACGCCTAAGACGCGGAGGGAACAGTGGCTGATGTAGGAAGGAGCTGAGTGCTAGACGGCAGGCTGAGGGCCGAGTAGCCCGGAGTAGTTGCAATGACATCATTAGCATAAGTAAAATACAGCTGGGGAAAGTAAAGTGTAGCTCTGCATACCTGAACTATGTCAAGATTATTCATTCACAAATTAACACGTGGGCTTCCCTGGTGGCTCAGTGGTTGAGAGTCTGCCTGCTGATGCAGGAGACATGGGTTCATGCCCCGGTCTGGGAGGATCCCACATGCCGCAGAACGGCTGGCCCCGTGAGCCAAGGCCGCTGATCCTGTGTGTCCAGAGGCTTGCTCCGCAATGGGAGAGGCCACAACAGTGAGAGGCCCGCGTACCGCAAAAAAAAAAAAAAAAAAAAAAAAAAAAAAATAACACGTATCTCTGTGCGCCAGGCATTTTTCTAGGTGATAGGGCGCAGCATCTCTAAATGCCAAATGTTGTGTCTTCGCTGGCACAAGGCAATAATCCCTCTTACTTTACGCCATCAGACAAACTATGCTCCCTGCTTTGGTTTTCACTGTATAGACAGCTCCGTTTTCAAAGAAAAAAACTGAAGTCATTTTGGCTTTCTCTTAAACTTCAATTCCGTTAAAACCTGAGTTACCAGACTTCCTATCTGCGTGTCCCTTCCTTGGACTTAATCCAAAAATCTGCTAAAGGGAGGAAGATTCAGCGGCAACCTGGTTTATCATCCACTCGTAGCCGTTCATCTGCTCCACAGAAGTGCGGACTTTAAGAGGTCTGTACAGGTTTGGTTGTTCACAGTCCACGGACCATCCAGAAAGAGAGTATTTCTTCTCTTGTGCTCATCTCACAACTCTTGCCTAAGTCTCTTGATTTTCTTTGCGAACGTCAACTTCTTCACGGTCTGTGAGGCTATCATTGGTGAGTGGATCTTACAGCAGATAAAACAGATCCCACACCCCACCCCCAGACGCTGTACCCTTCACTTGCAACCCTCTGATAACGCTTGGCCTGGCGATCTCTCAGATCCTCAAAGAGACTGAAAACAAATATATGTGTGTTATCTCTCAGGGTGACATTTTTAACAGAAACAAAAGGATTCTCCTCGAGGAGACACTCGTTTGTCACCTGGCTTGAGCACTGTACACTCTTGATTTGGTTTTACTGACCGGATGGGTTCTGTGTACACAGAAATTCAATCCTGGTAGCCTCTGATCGGACGTCAGATGCAGGCACCTAAGCCTGAGACACCAGGGCCAGCAGCTAGGGGCTCACCTCAGGGCTCCCAGGCTGGGGGGAGTCACACTGCCCCCTGCCCCCTTGTATCCATCTCTGCTTCTTCCCCAGTGGTATCTGATGGTGACATGGTTTCCAATGAGGCACGTGGACTTTTATTTTCTTGTATAAATGAGCCTCAGGAGCAACCCCGCAGGGAAGAAGACATCATAAAAGCGAAGCCTAAATGGACTGTGTGAGCGATGGAGGGCGGTGTCAGCCCCAGGCCTTTGCAGTAAGGTGTGGTGGTGTGCATGCGTGTGTGCGCCTCTGCACACACACGCGCGCGCGTGTAAATATTGTGTTTGGAAAAAAGGACAGGATCGTGGGATGTCTCCGTAAGCCAGGGGGCTCGGGGTTTTAGGGCCAGCTGGCGGAGCTCTGTCCTCCTATGCTGTCTCAGGCAGAGAACTCTCTATGGTTCCCGGCCCAGGCCCTTCATCCACAGCCAGAGGGAGGGTTCCAGGTAGCACTGTGGGCCTGTGGGAAAGCATGGACTCTGGAGCCAACAGGATTAGAATCTAGCCCTTGTCTCCCAAGCAGAGGTATTTAAGGTCCCTGAAGCCTGGTTTCTTTACCCATAATAATGATCATACTAATACTCATTTCTGGGCACTTTTGGGCACTTTTGAGCACTAAAGAGACAATATGCAAACATTAGCACGAGCAGGGTAATTTCTAAGGCTTAGTCAGTGTCCCTCCTGTGCGCCGTTTCTCTCTGCTCTGCTCCAGGGCCGCAGAGAGGAGAGCAGTGGTTATGGCCAGCACCATTGCCCACCGGAGCGGGTGCAGGGCCTTAACCCACAAGGCCTGTGTCTGGGCATTTGTTCTAAGTGATGTTGGCCTGAAAAGTGCACCCCTTCAGGGAACCCTAGTTTCCTTACTTCCTTGGAGATGAACTTCTTCACTCCCGCTCACCTCCTCTGAGGCTTGGCCCGCTGTCTGTATTTGGAGGAGATGGAGGGGACCCTTGGAGAGGACAGAGTCCTTCGCCCCGACGGGAATGTCCCAAGGTGCCAGACTTCTCTCGCTCTGCCTGAGTCACTGCACTTCATTTTTCATGGTGGGCCACTGGGAAATCAAGAAGAGAAGGGAAGTTTCAGGACGGCTTTTTTAAAAGATAAAACAGTACCAGCACAGTAACTCGTAGAAAATAATAGAAGGGGATTGAGGAGACTGGAAATGCCAGTTTGTTTGCGGGCCTGCATTTCTGTAACAGCGTCCCTGTGTCCCAGCAGTCTGCCTCCACGCCTGAGGGAGGAGGGATGCGTCTGACTGGGCTTTAGCTGGGGGCTTGGTCTCTGCGTTTCCCAGCCTCGCTCTACACCTCCTGCAACCAAAGGGGAAAAGGTTCAGCGGTGTTTGTTTGCAGCGGCGGCCCCTCCGCCCCGACGAAGCCAGGGAGCATAGGTCTGTATTCTCTGCCTCAGCTTCTCCCTCTCCCAGCTTGCTGCCGTGCACATACGGCTTCCGTTTTCCTAAGCCACAGCAAAGCACAAGCAGGCACCCATTGGAAACACACCTCTGCGTATCAACACAGGGCTGGCTGCGCTGGATGTATCAGCTGTCTGCTTCTAGGTAATGGCTGATCTAGAATTGAGGAGGAAAACAAGAACACAAAAAAACCCTGCAGATAGCCCCCCTGCATGTTGGAAAACCCGTGCTTCCATAGCAGGGCTTCTCAAGCTGGGCGCTCTTGCTATTTGGGCCAAATAATTCTTCGTTGCCGGGGAGGAGTTCTTTTGTGCATTATAAGATTTTTAGCAGCATCCCTGGCCTCTACTCGCCGGATGCTAATAGCATCCTCCACCCCAGTTGTGACAACCAAAATGGTCACAGACATGGTAGAACACCACCTAGGAGGCAAGACTGCCCCTAGTTTAGAACCACTGCTATAAGCAGAGAAGCACCTTTTTATTTTGGGTGTTACGGACCCATTTTGTTCCTGAACCTGAAATAAATTTATTAGTTTTTCATAATAAATTTAAAGCAATGAAACAGGAACGCTAGGCCTCTCCTTGTTGGTGATTATATCCACAGAACTGCAGTTTACAGACCTTCACTTAAAATTCCATTTGGGCAGTTAAAACAACAAAAAAATTTCTTTCTTCGATGCTTTCCTGAAATTTGAATTTCGGGAAATTCAAGTAACTTGTCGATAACTGGACTTGCCCACTCAGATCTTTTCAACATCAGTTTTGTCTAGCATGGTTTTCTAGGTTGTTTTTTTTTTTCCTTTAGAAACCATGTTGGTTATGTGTGAATTGCCCATCTTTTTACAGTCTCTGTTCAATAAGCTTGTACAAGGAGTCTCTGGTAAGAGACTGGTGTGGGAGGGAAAATATTTCTCCCTAACCACAGGAAGGGATATATATATTTTTTAGCAATGCCTTTTAACTGTGGATGCCCAGGGTACCTCACCCAGCAGGAAAGAGAGAGAACTCTCTTTCTGCAATTGGAAAATAACACTTCACTCGAGCTAATAAACCCTTTCATGAGCTTCCTCTCATGGAAGAGACAATCCAAATTAGGAACATTTGTTTAAAATTCCCACATGCCTTGACAGAGAAGGCCCTTTAGTTTAAGACACATGCAGCTAAAATTAGTGAAGGCCTTGTGATATAAGATATTTTTCACATGCATGTTCAAGTGTTTTGTAATGGGATGAACTTTGGGTGCATTTTATTATATAGTATTAAGCATTTTTATCAGTGATCAGAAAACACCGTATCTGTGCAGACACGGATGGATTTTGACAAAGCTGAAAAACTCCTGGTGGGTCATGGCAACAGCCTCCAGAGGACCTGGGAACTAAAAGGCATCTGCCTTTTATTTAACTAAAATCTTAAAAAACAAAAATAACTCAGACGCTTGAACTTCGATTGTGGGAAAAAAAAGAAAAAAAAGTTGCGTGGTCAGGCAGTTTTCTTTTTTTATCATCTGGCATAATTTTTAACTAAAGAAACAATAGAATCAATAGTGTTATAAAAAGCCACTTATACTCTGAGCTCGAAACAACTACTTTATGCCAGAAAATTCCTGTTGCTACCTCTGTCAGTGACTGAGTAATTCAGTATGTCTTGAATGTCAATATATTTTTATCACTCTGCTAAAGTTGGCTTCGCTGGATTAAATGTCGTTTAAAATGATCAATTGGCCCCTTGTTTGGGGTTATTTTCACATTGATGAAAGGGAAAAGTTTGCAAGATACAAGTGTTCCTGCAACTCACAGGTAAAGTCTGTTCTTTGGTAAGCCCTGCCCTTCATTTACCAACCAACCAAACACAGATCACATTCTAGATTTTTTTCAGTAAATGATTTACGACATAAAGGTCTCGGTTCGATGCCTCTGAAGAACCAGCATGGTAGGTACCCAGCGCTGGTTAAGCCCTTACTTTGAGCAACGGTAAAATGGTTTTAAATGGAAACCATTTTTTAAGTGCGAACCAACGGAAAATGGTTCGCACTTCACCATTTTATGAGACACAGAATGTCCAAAGCAGTAAAAAGAGAAGCCACAGAAACAATGAAAGTGAAAATCCCTCAGCAGATGGTGTTAAGACAACACTCACTTTGCATTTTAGCTCCAGGAAGTCTTAGAGGTGAGGGACTGCCAATATATTGCTCACCTTCCGGTGGGCAGAAGTTCCTTCCATCAAACTGCAAAAGACAACCAGATCAGTTTGTTTAATTATTAAATTGTGTTCAAATGATCCACTCTAGAGAATCACATTGCCAGTCCAGATGCATCCGAAAGGTGTCATGAAGCCTCTTGGTGGTAAAAAGGATTGTAACCCTGTCAGGAAACACGGAGAAGCTGCTATACCTTTGTTCCTCCTAGTAGACTGGCATTTTGTGTGATAATATGTGGTCTTGCCAGATGGTTTCTACTTGCAAGAGCTTGTGGGAAATTAAAATGCATCTGCCATTTGATAGTAAGCAAAAAACTGGACCATTAAACCGCATCTCAGTTCTCTATTTTCCCACCTGTACTAAAAACGATGTAAGACAAGGAGGTGGCAGAGAGGGAGAAAGACACTGCCTACTTCACTGCTTTGCCTACAGCCGCCCTCTTACAAGTGCCTTAAAAATGAGCTCGATTATTCTCAGCGTGAGATGCTGTGTGGCACTCACCTCTCAAGGTGCTTCCTGATGCTGGGACTGGGCCCCTTGCTGCTCCTCGGTGCCCCCTTCTGGCGACCAAGAGGGCCGCGGCAGGCAGGGATGATAATAGAATCTCTGGTCAGCTTCCCTTAGCGTAGGGTTCAGGCTCCAGGAGTCATCCTTCTAAGAAGGACACCACGGGTCCTTTTCTGAAACAGAAGAAACCACACGTCACATTAATTTTTAGACACAGATCAATCGGGGGGAAAAAGGATACAGTAAGGGGTACTGAAGATGTATGGTCATTTTAAGTTTCATGGTAGTTCCTTAAAAGATTAAGCCTCCTGGAAAATGCCACATTTTATGCCAGTTCCTTCTGCTGTTCAGCGAGAAAGCTGGATTGCACGAAGGACACACTCAGAGTTAAAGCTTGCTTGGAAAAGTCCTTGACTAATAGTTACCTGTTAACCCTCTTCTCTGAGAATAGACGTCTCAGCGCAGGACGTGTGGCACAGCGCGGGCTCCAGACTCCGACATGTGTCACTCACGAGCTGTGCCTTTGAGCCAATGACCAAACCCGCTAAGCCCCAGCTTCCTTGGCCGTAAAATAGGAAGAGCAACAGCGCTGGCCTCAGCAGGTGCCCTAAGGGTCAGAGGCAAGCCGGCTGGTAGAACACACAGCCCAGTGCCTGCAAAGAGCACCCAGTAATCGCTGTTGTTATTGTTTTCCTTACTTTCTCTTCACTCACATCATCGCTCGTACAGTAATCCTGGAGAGAGTCGACGTTGTTAGTCCCCTTTCCTAAAGGAGGACACGGAACCTCAGGGAGATTTAGGAAACTTGCCCGAGGTGACCTGACTCGTTTCCTCTTGTAAGTATGTGCCAGAGGAGGGCGTGTCGCATTCTCTGGGAGGTGAATGTTTGGCTCGCTCTGAAACAGTCCACGTTGGGATTGGACATTCCCCACCCAGGTGTGCCAGGCCTCACCCAACATAAGGAAGTAAGGAAATCGGCACCTTACGGTGCAGGAGCCCCAGAGTTCAAATCCCGGTGACCTCGGGCACGAGAGGATTAGAAAGGATGCAGTGTGTAAAGTGAGGATTAGAAATAACGCTTGCAAAGTGCGGGACACATACACGGTGTTCAACAAAACTAATCGTTTACGACCAGCCATGCTGGCTAGGGCTCATCAAAGCTCCCAGAAGCACACCTGGGGGTCGAGGCCAGTCCTGCATCAACTAGACTTAGAAAGTCCGCATCCGCTCCCATCCACCTATCCAGGCTGTGCTAGGGGCCCAGCCACACCCGGTTCCGGCACTAATCCAGACAGCACTGGAACAGGGCAGAGGCGTGCAGCCTGTAGCTTCCCTTTCAATTCGCCGATCCACAGCCCAAGGTCGAGGCCTCGCCAGCGCCTGGCCTGCACACAGAAAGATCTGTTGCCCGACCAAGCGATGCAGCATCAGTTTTGCACATGGAGAAAGGATTCTCTCCACTGGGTTCCTCTCTACACTGATTCCATTATAGTAAAGCAATTTTTAAAACCTCCGAAGTAGCTATAACGGGACTATCTACATTCTTTCTAAAGACCATGCTGGCCATGGTTCCCACGGTCACAGTCCCCAAACCACAGGGGTCTTCTTCCCCCACAGCCTTTCACGCATCGTGGTGCTTTTTCTGCCATTTTTCAGCCGGCCTCAAGCGTCACGTCTTTATCTGTTGAGTATCACCCTCCAAAGTAACCTTTAGCGCCCCACCGTTGACACCACATTGCTCTCTCCGAACACGAGCACACTCTTTCTTTGCCCTTTGACCTGCCGGCGTGTCTTCAGCCCCTTTTCAGAACCAGTTCATTTCCAGTTAGAGCTTGTTCTGTCCCTTCTGTGGGCTCTGCTCAAGTTCAGGTCATTGGTCATGACCGTGGACCAGTCCCTTCCTCTCTCCAGGTCTCTGTGTCCTCATGTGAGCGGGGAAATTCTGGGCCCGGACAGTCCCGAAGGCCTCCACAGGTCAAAGGTTGCATCTCACAGGTCTCTCTGTACCTTGCTCTCCTCACTATGAAACGAGGATGTGTTTTTGTTTTCGTTTTGGCCGAGTGGCTTGCGGGATCTTATTTCCCCAACCAGGGATCAAACCCAGGCCCCTCAGCAGTGAAAGTGCGGCATCCTAACCCCTGGACCGCCAGGGAATTCCCCAAACGAGGAAGTTAGACAGTCCATCCAAAGGAGGCAAGAGCGGTTACTCGATTATTTTCTGATTCTTGCTCTTAGTACTTCAACAAGCAACCTTGTCAACAGTGTTTTCTTGCCCTTTTCCTCTGTAGACTGTAGACTGCTTTGGGATTACGTCTATCAGTTGCTTTCTGACAGCCGGTACGAAAACTTCATCCGATGGGAGGACAAAGAATCGAAAATATTCCGGATAGTGGATCCCAATGGACTGGCTCGACTGTGGGGAAACCATAAGGTAAAAGGGCATCAGATATTCGTTCTATAAAGTAGGGCCAAAATCTAGTCTTCATCCCTGGGTTGGAGGATAGTTGTCTGTCTTCTGCTTCCTGTCTGCCCGTAATGATTTAGTTTCCTCCTCACTGGACAATTAGTTGCAAAGGGGAGGAAATCATTAAAGATGCCCCTTGCCACTTGTTCCTTGTGCCAGGTGCCAGTTAAGTCTCCGGTCTGACAGGCCTCATTACGAGTAACCGTCACTCCTCTGCCTCGGCCTGGTCCTGCCACCCACGCCATCATTAGGAACTGGGTACCAGGGATGCACTGTGGCACTCTGTGACTCACAAGGGGGCTTTGGGAAGCGTCGCTTCTGTTCCGCTGGGTTAGAAACTTCCACGGTCGCAAAAGCCCAGTTCTACGTGGAAAATGCTTATCCTCTGACTTTAAAGCATCTCCTTGAAAAGCAAACAGTGCAAGAAGTCTGATGGCCCCTGCAGTTTTCCACCTTGGGAAGAGGGAATCGAATTTAAAAGATAAAGTCTTTTATAGTTAGGAAAACCATTAAAGTGCATAGATGTAAAAAGTGGGTGAAACAACCTTGACGTCCACTGATGGATGAATGGATAAAGAAACCATGCTGTATGCACACAATGGAATATTCTTCAGCCTTAAAAAAAAAAAGGAGCTTCTGCAGCGTGTGGCAACATGGATGAACCCTGAAGACGTGACGCTGAGTAAAGAAGCCAGTCACAGAAAGACAAATACTGCCTGATGCCACTTACTCGAAGTTAGAGCTAAAATAAGCAAATTCTTTGAGTCCAGGAGTGGACTGGTGTTGCCAGGGACTGGGGAGAGGGGGGAGATGGGAGTTACTAATCAAGGGCCATAAAGTTTCCATTAAACGAGATGAGTAAGTTCTAGAGATGTGCTGTAGGACACTGTACCTGTAGTGAACCCTGTATTAAGTGCTGTATTATGCACTTAAAAATTTAAGAGGGTAGATCTCATGGTCAGTGTTCTTATCACAGTAAAATAAAGTAAGATACACAGAGCAAAGAGTTCCCCTGCCAAAAAAAAAAAGAAAAGAAAATTAAGATAAATCTGTATTCCTACTTAAAAAAAAAAAAGAGTCAGCAAGATCCAGGCCTGACCACAGACAGGTAGCCGTGGGGCACCAGGAAGGCCCAACTCCAGATCCGCCGAAGGAGAGGCAGGCCACAGGGGAGACACCGCTGAGCTCTGCCCCGGCTGCAGCCTTGGAGGATGGCAGCCCGCGCTCTGGCCCCGCCGTGGAGGACCTAGCAGAGGCTGTCGTGACCAAATATGGCTATACCCCACTGACACCATCCACCCTGTGAGTCACTGAGAAAAATCGCTCTGCAGCTCGCACAGGGTGCCCTCACCCCAGCGCTCGGAACAACTGTATTCTTGCTTCCATGACAGGAATTTAAACAAAAAAATCTCTTCCTTAAAATGACAAACCAGAAACACAAGCCTGAGAAAGGTCACTGTAAAAATAAAAATTTTTTTTTAAAAAAAGGAAAAAAGGAAGAGAAATCCTCTGTGGGTCAGAAGGTGAAGGATGACCCCCAGATAGGGGAAACTGCAGGAAATTCCTCGGGCACAGCAGAGCGCAGTCCTGGGAGAGGAAGTCGGGGAGGCCGCTGCGGGATGTGTGCTTTGTTAGCTAGACTCACCTTAGGAGAAACCTCAGCGAGGACGTCTGTGAAAAAGCCCAGGGGTGGGCGTGGCAGGGAGCAGATTAGCAGGTGGCTTTCCCAACTGGCGGGGCCACAGAAGCAGATTTGAACAGCTGCTGCAGCGTCTTTTCTGAGGTTCGTTTCATTGTGTCTTTGTGCTTTTTTTCTCTCTTCCGCCTTTGAACAAGCAGAACAGAACAAACATGACCTATGAGAAAATGTCCAGAGCCCTGCGCCACTACTACAAACTAAACATTATCAGGAAGGAGCCAGGACAAAGGCTTTTGTTCAGGTAGCACTTCCTTTTTCTCCTTTCCTTCTTCTGGGAGGATACTGTTTTCTTCAAATAAGAGGGAGGAGGGAGACTGTTAAGATCTCTACCTGCCTATCTGATCCTCAAAGCCATCACCGCTACACGTTTGATACCAGGTGGTGGTTGGTTAGAATTTAAGAAAAAAAAAAAAATTTTTTTTCCAGTTATGTCTAACCTAGAGTAAAGCCAAAACTAAATAAACACAATCTGACTCACCTTTCAAATAATGCAGTGATCAAACAGTATTATCTGGCATTTATATGTATGGTAGTTAAAGGGAGCGATCAGAGGGACCAATGGCAGAGCAAGGAACTGAACAAACCTAGGCCCCCAGGTTGCCAGCCCTGGACCGGTGTTTGTCCTGGCCCGTTAGTGAATCATGAAATAGATTTAATGAGTCTAATTTTTTTTTTAATGAAATAGAACAGAATTGAATAGGAAAGGATAGAGTTGAAAATATCAGACTGTATCACATGAATTAAGAGTGCCTGTTGATTCATGAAAACTGTGATTCAGGGGGGGGTGTGTGTGTGTGTCGTGATGTAAAATACATTTATGACAATGCATTGTCAAAGTCTGAAAGCTGCTGTAGACAGTCCTCTTTCCAGAATTCCTCCCAGCTAATGAGTTCCAACCATTTAACCTACCACATAGATTGTGATTCCCTAGGCAAGAGAGGAGAAACAATTAGAAGAGGAAAAAGAAGGGGTCTAACGGACCAATCAGGAGAGGCAGACATAGCTCTCTGACACTGGTGGTAATTGATGTGGTGAGACCAAGTGAAGCTTGGGAGAAGGTGGGATTGACAAACACGACCTCAGGTTCTGCGTTTTGGCAGGTGGGACAGAGGAGAGTTACGGATTGGGCTAGAGATGTGGATTTGGGTGGAAAATGACAGAATGACACTGTGTATGAGCAAACGAGCTCACTGGGATAAGTACTTATTGGAAAGAGCAGAGAACCTGGGCCTTAGCATTGGAAAGGTGTGGTAAGGTAGGAGCAGTAAAAACACAATTACGATCTTCAAAAGAAACAGAGAAGGCTTTTCAAGAGCTGGAAACAGAGTAGAATGAAGTGGAAAAAGAACCCTCCTTTCTCCGGCTCTGCTGATGCGTTCTCTTCATCCTTCACCCTAAACTTAGTCCTTGGCTTCTGTTCTCCCCACTCTATACTTTTTCCCTGGATGATTGGATCCCGTTACACAGCTTCAGTTATCACCTCCATGAATGGGCTCTCAAATCTCTACATGCAGCTCTAAAATCTCCCTGAAATTCCAAATCTTAATTTCCAAGAGCCTCTTCTAGGACATGTCCACTTAAATATCACATTAGTATCTCAGACATGAAATGTTCAAGACAGGCCTTCTTCCCATACTGGAAACCTACCCACCCCCAGAATAAATGTTACATCAGCAGTGGCATCACCATTGTTTAAGTAACCAGCCTTGACACTGGAGTTATCTTTGACTCTTCTTACAACTGAGTCATTATTGTGCTGGACAGTCCATTGCCTCCTTAGCACCATTCCCACTCCAGTCTGTTTCAGGGGCTAGAAGCCAGGGAACCACATTTCCCAAGATTTCTTACCAGCAGGCTCCAGGTTGGAATCTACCAATGGCAGGTACTCTCACGAGACCTGGAAGATGAAAGCAAAGCAGAAGCATTATTACTGCTTCCCTGGCAGTGGAGGCTGATGTCTAGACTTCACGACTGGTACCTAGATTAATTCAGCAATCTCTGCCTCTGGTCCATTCTCCTGCCTCCCAAATTCATAATCACACTGCCAGCTGCCCTCCAACACTAATAGGGTTCCCTGTGCCAGAAATGTGCATCACTTTAACTTTTGCTTTTTTAACATATATATACCCCCCAGGTCTACCTCAAGTCTACTACCCTTTATGAGACCTTCTTCAACTGCTCAGACACGCACAGATACCTTCTTCCATCATCTGTTGGGTTTCCTTGGCCCTAAACCACATCGTGATTTACATCTTTAATAGTTGTATATATGAAGTCCTTCTCCCCAACAAGTAGGTCATAAGCTCCTAGAAGGTATATATATATATACCTTTATATATATATAGTTCTGTTTTATACCTTATGGAGGCTTTTGATAAATGTTTCTGGGCAAGCCTGGTGTGGGATAGCAGAAACTTAATATGGAAAAGCCGTCAAAAGAGGATAGGGGTAGTTCGGAGGGCCAGGTATAGCACACCTGTGGACTCAGCCTGGAAGGGATTATTAGTGACTTCAGATGTTGAGGGAGAAGCGTTAGCTCCAGGATAAAAGTGGAAGACAGGTTGCAGATGCTACGGAACAGACTGCTTGAAAAAAAAATCAGCAATAGGGGCTTCCCTGGTGGTGCAGTGGTTGAGAGTCCGCCTGCCGATGCAGGGGACGCAGGTTCGTGCCCCGGTCCGGGAAGATCCCTCATGCCGCGGAGCAGCTGGGCCCGTGAGCCATGGCTGCTGAGCCTGTGCGTCCGGAGCCTGTGCTCTGCAGCAGGAGAGGCCACAACAGTGAGAGGCCTGCGTACGGCCAAAAAAAAAAAAAAAAATCAGCAATAATGGGCAGAAAAGAAGTCGTAGGTGGAAGGTTCACAGGCTTCCAACAGTGACTGCAACAAGATAAAAGGAAAGAAGAGTGCTATTTGTGAAGAGAGATTAGTCATTTTTGAGGAAATGAATGTCTGAAGCCAGGCTCGCCCCAAAATGAAGGCTTCTCGGTATAAAACCCAGTGTGTAATCAAGTGAAGTGTTAGACTGGAGGGACTCTTGGAGACTTCGGTTGGGTGATGAGACAGAGCCCAGACGGTGAGTAGGGCTCAGATAGTGGAAGGAGTCAAGAGGGTTCCAAATAAGGGCAAAGCTAAAGGTTTGGAGGATGGCATGAGCTGTGATTGATATAAAAAGAACTGGCGAGACTGGAGTGAAGGGTTCATGCTAGTGAACAGTGGAAAACAAGAGTTTCCGGGTTGAGGTGACAGAGGGGCCCGAGGGGCAGGCCCAGAGAGTGGATCCTTGACCTGATAAGTGGTCGTCACAGGATTTTTTTGTTTTTTTTGGCCATGCCACAAGGCACGTGGGATCTTAGTTCCCCAACCAGGGATCAAACCCATGCGCCCTGCATTGGAAGTGCAGAGTCTTAACCACTGGACCGCCAGGGAAGTCCCTCATCATAGGCTTTTGAACGTGAAGTGATGAGAGAAAATGTATGTTTTAAGACAGGTCATGTGGTACCGAGCAGAGGAAGGGAACAGTGTGTGGGCTGTGGAAAGGGCCCTCCCACCATAAGGACAGAACGTTCGCAGCCAGGCACCCTTCCTGAACCATGTAAATCATGGTCAAAACATGGCACTGATGTAATTTCCGGATGACCCCAGCGACCCAGAAGATGAGGCTGGCTGTTTGCACCTAGCTGCAAAGGAAGACAGAATAAAGGGGATGAATGGCTAGCATTTGGGGTGGAGCAGTGATAACATTGAAAAAGATTCTTTCTTTCGGCCTTTCTAATTTCCAGAAGCTCCACTATCTTGCCCTATTCCTCAGATTTTCCACCTAGCATTTAATTGTATCCTTCGCCTTAGATTCAAGTCTTGAATACCATTCCTCGGGCGCACAGTCTGGGATGGAAATGGATACACAGCGCTCACGGGTCTTTGTAAAATGTAACCCTCTGAACATCAGATGCAGATACCTGTGCTGTCCCCGGGCTCCCTCGCACGGTCACGCAGGAATGCATCACACGGCTCCACCTTCTTCAGTCATCCTAGACTTTCGTTTATCGTTGTTTTGCCAACTTTCAGGCAGTCAGAGGAAGGGGTAGCTTTTTCTAATTTGGGCTAAGTTAGCATTATGACCAGGTTCAGTAGCTCTCCAGCTATGTGAAGGCGATGGGAACTCTTTTTAGAGTTCAAGGTCAAGACAACTTTAGGAAATTGTAACCTCTTCACGCCACCATTTCCTCTTCCAAAGGTTTATGAAAACCCCGGATGAAATCATGAGTGGCCGAACAGACCGTCTGGAGCATCTTGAGTCCCAGGAGCTGGATGAACAAATATACCAAGAAGATGAGTGTTGAAGGAACCAGCCCCCGGCTCAGCGGGCCAATAGCCAAGGGCACCCTGCCCGCCAGGATGGCTGGGGCGTGACGGAGCGGAAGGGAAGAGACCCGGACATGGCAGTGACACTTCTCTCGCCCAGCGTGAGGGACCCCGGAGCACCTTAGACAAACCACTCAGCAAAGGCGGCGCTGGAATTCTGGCCAAGGGCACCAGCCTGGGACTCATGTTCATGGTTCCTTCTCATTTGGAATCTCTTTCTGTAATTCCTCCCCCACCCCGTTCCACCTATTGTTAAGTTTCATGGTGTTTTTGGTTTTGTTCTTTTTTAAGACCATGCAGTTTGACTTTTCATCATTCATATAGGGGAAGACATCGAGGTTGTTTTCCTATGGAAATATATATCTATTATATATATATATATATTTTTTGCAAATCTCACAAAGTGCAGAAGCGCATCTGGTCAGGAGAGAGAACACTTACAAAAGGGTTCAGGTTCTCTTGACCCTGCCACGTGGATCAGGTTTGTGCCTGTTGCTGTTGGGTCTTGGCTGGAAAAAAAAAGAAAAAAAAGAAAGAAAAAAAAAAGATGCTTTTAAAAACGATAAATTGAAAAGGAGAGCTCTCTTCTTCTCTCTCTGGCTCTCTTTCCTTCCCTGCCCCGTCCCGTCCTCCCTCCTTGCCTGTTGTTGAATTTCAGATGCCTTTCAGCGGGGTTCAGCCTCTTTGGAGAGTCTTGGGAATTGTTGGCACCTAAACGGGATCGGTGGTCTGGGTGCTTTGTAGCCGGCGCCACAAAAAGCAAACCCACATCCCAGCATTTGGCCACCTATCGGAGGGAGGCCAGAGACGTCCCGGAGGCTGCTGCCTTCCGGGAAGATGCATGCTAGTCCGGCAGGCTTCCCCTGACACAGCTGTGAGAACCGCGGGGCCCGGTGGTTCCACAGAGCGTAAGATGAGCCTGGAAGGCTGTCCAGGTTATTTGGAAGCCCCAGCATCTTGGGATTAGTTTGCAAGTGCTGCGAAGTGGGGAAAAAAAATGAAAAAAAAAAACCACACAGGCCTGATGGTCCAGGTGACAGACCTTCTGCAGTGGGGTGTGAATTATTCCAAAGTAGGTTATGGAGGGTCACCTCTGCTCCATCCCAAAGGCCATCGTGCAGTCAGTTTCATACCCTCACCTAAATTTTTTTCAATTCCCAGCCTTTTTTTTTTTTTTTTTAAGTTTCCTGATCCCCACAGGACACAGGGCATTTGAGGGGGAGGACCCTGGAGTGTGTCCTCTCAGTTGTCACTGGTGTTTGCCACGCCTGGGCAGACGGGAAATTCCTCAGATACCTTCCTTTTACCCTCTTCTTTCCTAGCTGTGTTTCAGAATGGACCCATGTGTGGCTCTCTTTCACCTCAAAATAAGGTCAGTAGTATCTTATAAGATGAGGAAGATGCCACCCCTTAGTACTTCTGATGATAACGTAGTTTTCGAGAGCTGTTACAGTTTTGGGGGGGAGGGGTTTCCTGTTCAATAGCCATCTAAATCAACTCTTCCAATACAGGCTCGGAATCCAACATTAGGAGTACAGTCTTTTTTTACTCACGAAGATTAGACCTCCCTTACAAAGCACCCCGTCCTCGTTTCTCTCCGCTTCCTCTGCTCAGTTGGGTGAGCATCTCACGCCCCCCGCCCCCTCCAGGTGAAGCCACCAGATGCCCAGGCATGTCCTCAGGCCATTTCTGAGTGAGTCAGGCAGGCAGGGGTTGTGGTCACCCGGGCAGGAGGAGTTCTCCACCCCTCCCCCAGCCCCAGCCTCACTGATGAGGACACCAGCCTGCGGGGAGGGAGGGACAAATAGGCTATCACTCAAGGACACTGGAAACGCTCCGCCTCTCATCCAACCACGGATAGATGCGCAGGGGTGGCCGGCCTCCTCCCATCCTCACACACTCCCCCCACTCTACCTTCCAGAAGGTCGGGTTCGCGGTGAGGTCAGGGACCTTCTATGTGTCCCCAGATGAAGGGTTTGGGTTCAGTCTGCTCGAACGGGGATGAAATCCAGCTGGATCCCAGCATACTACAGATGTCTTTCAAGAGCGTTCCATAGCACACAGTGATGATCTTCCAGCCTCTGAGACGACTGATGTTGGCTCTCAGATGGAGAGATTAAGCCAAATACCTGGCGTGTTGTGAAGCCATTGCGTTGCAGGGCTGGAGAGGGTGGGTCTTTACTGAGGCTCTCTGTGTGTGACATAAAACCAGAGACCCAGGCACGATGTCGCTCTTCCCTAAGATTAGAGCATCTCATTCCGTTCACCCAGGTTTAAGGACTCGGGCTCTTATTGTCCAAAGAATCTTACAGTTGAATTATGGAGGGGAAATTCCCCTTTGCCCCCAGGATTTCTGTATTTAAAGCAATATCCTGTAAGAGTCTGTAAGACTTAGGCTGGCACCTTCAGCCACTTGAAGGAATAGAAGGTGGCAATTCCAATGTAGTCTTCACTGTCCATCCAGATGTTACCGTTATTGGTTTTCTGTTCACTCCCTTAATGGCAAAGGTTCTTCTCATTGGTTCTTTGAGAGAATACCTGAGTGATGCCGATACCAGGGGCACAGCATTTACACACTGCAGACCTGAAAGATGTCAGGTTCAATTTAGGCAACTTTGATGGAGCACCTGCTAGACACCCCGAGAGCTTCCCAAGAATCGGGCACCATCCTTGCCCTCCGAGAGCGTATCTCCTACCTGCAGAATCTATCTAGCGTGAAATTTCTCACTTCAACACTAAGCACTAGGGGGGACGAAAATTTCACCTGGGACCAAACCAGAAGTACGTCCATGATCTGAATAGTTGGCCTTTCCCTGCTGCCATCATGGGAGGTCTTGGCTTGCAAAATGAGAAACTGGGAAAGGAGAACTCAGAAGAATGCTGCAGGGGAGCAAACTTGCCTCCACCTGGGTCCGAGGCAGACAGTCTCGCTTGTACCTTGAAATTCTCTAGCGTCTACTCTTCCCTGCACCTTGAGGTAACCAGGGTGCTTCCTCTCCATCAGAAGACAGCAGTGGCAATTGGCTGGACGGGCTACGTGGAAGTAATGCTATCCCTAAGATCTTTCTGTCCCGAGGCAACTTTGTCGTGCCTAAGGTAGCATCACCGATGTTCCACATCCTTTGAGGGGCGGGGGTATCCCCACAGGAAAAGAGGAGTAACAACTGATGGATTTTTTTCTCTTTTCAGCAGTATGTTTGGAACCCCCGCTCCATCATCTTCTTACACTGATACCTTGGTCCAAGTGAGAATGTAGGTTTAGCAGAAACTTAAATGGCTTTGACGGGATGTACCTAAATGCCTAAGTAACCACACCTCCTCCGCCATTCACTGCCTAGGATCCAACTCTGAATACATGTCTGAAACATTAGCTCCCCTTTTGAAGAAGGGAAATCTGAGTATCAGAGAGGTCCTGTGACTTGTCCTAGGAGCAGACGGCATGCCAGGGACAGAATGAGGATTGGGACCCAGCCTGGCCATACCCCGATCTGACCCATTCCCACCCAGGAAGCTGAAGATAAAAATTGGGGGAAATACACAAAGAACAAAAGGCAGTTTCTTTGCCCAAGCATTCGGTGCTAGTTAGTTTTCACCCACTCAACCTGTTTCTCTTCTGAACAGTAATGGAGGGAGTGATCCAAGGAGCCGGGGGTGGGGTGGGAAGGGGGGTGACAGTGGTCCCTGCCTGCCTAAAAACCACAGAAGACTAACCTGATACCCTTTGGGCCCCATCTGCATCAACACTAAACAACGACAAACTCCCCGAATCTTTCATACATGCCAAGTGAACATTCTTGAAGATATTTCTCTGTGACTGCAACCACCTGCAAACGAGGACGAATCTAGAATTTTTTTTTTAATTTCTAATCTCTTGTTGTTTATGAGGTGTGGGGTTTATAAGGGACTGAATCAAATGAATGTAACAAAAAAGAAAAAAAAAAAGCCTTTTCTCAGGGCCAGTGAATTGCAAATAATTTTTAAAGAAAAGCCTATAATTGCATCATCTCAATAAATTTTTTATAAAAAAAAAAATCCAAGTCTCTGTTTTTAATAATATGAAATGGAGTCAGACAGGCAGGGTGGTCCAATGAGGTAAATCCTGTCTCCACTCAATTACGGTGTAAAGTGCAGTCATGGTTTTTCACTGGCAGGAAGCCTCTGTCACAGAGCAGTTTGCAGGCAATCTTTAGACAAGTGGCACCAGAAAGGTCAGAGCAAACATTTCAAATCTGAGCAGCTGCCGCACGTGGAGAAATTTGCCAGCAGGAACCTCAGTCAGAGATGGCTTGGGTCCTGCGCTGTGCCGAAGATTATCAGTTTGCTGCGGACTCACCTGACTCAAAGAGTTAAAGGACCCCAGGTCTTCCCACCATAGACTGCTCCTCCGCTGTGCTGAAATCATGGGTGTGCGCGTATAGGTGATGAGGGCATGAATGGGACTACACCCAGGCCTATGATGACCCGGAAGGGCATCCGTCACACCGCTCAGAGCCAGCCCTGCGCTCAGAATGTCTCAGCCACACTAGCCAGTGGAGCACCTGCCCACCAGTAGGCACTTAGGATCCCCACATCAAACATCCTGCAGTTGACCAGAACTATCTACCTGCCATCAGTGGTGGGTAGAAACTAAGAGAAGAATGGAAAAGGAAGCAATTTATTTTTCTTGTAAGCAACCCCGATATAGGTTTGGGAAGCAGAAGTTTGGAATCAGTGGTCTCCGAAAGTGTTGTGAGATTATTTCTATATTTAAGTTGTCCCAGGTATTCTGTCACCCATGACCTTGACTTATTGAAACCTGGCCCCATATTCTGTATCGTCAGAGCACAGTATCGAGGGATAGGGGTTTAGGCATTTCCTAAGGTGCTAATAATGCATCTGAAGCTACTGTTTCTATAACCAGCATCAGTATCCCCTGGGAATTGCTAGAAATGCAAATGTTCCCGCCCCCATCAACTGAATCAAAAACTTTGGGAGTGGGGCTTAGTCATCTGGTCTACCAAGCTCTCTGGGCGATTCTGATACACACTAAAGTCTGGGAGCCACTGCTGGCATCAATTTGTTCATCACAGTATGAAAAAGAGTGTGTGGTGATTTAAAGTAAATACACAAAATAATCGATGACAACTAATTTGCATTAATGTTAGTCATAATATGCTGCATTTTCCCTAATACTAGACATACTGTGGAAGGAGGCTGAAGGGACAGAATCACATAACAAAGTCCTCTTCTTGCCTCCTCCTCCTTCAGCAGTCTGTTTGCTATAAAGATGAGCTATTTTAAAGGTAACTAACAGCTGACCTGCCCTTGTACATCAGAGCATGGGAAATTCATTCCCTCCTATCCACTTATCTGCCTAACTAGCCTAATCGAAAAAGAAAAGGATCATGAATATTAGCTAATAAATGCATAAATTTTAAAAAAAGAAAAGGATCATTCTCACTGCCCTTGGCTGTCTGTTCCTGGAATTATTAAGCAGAGCCCGGGTGACCACTTAGCCAGGGTTTTTGCAGGAGACTTCAGAACCACTGGACC
The DNA here is from genome assembly GCF_963455315.2 of Globicephala melas. Taxonomy (NCBI): domain Eukaryota; kingdom Metazoa; phylum Chordata; class Mammalia; order Artiodactyla; family Delphinidae; genus Globicephala; species Globicephala melas. The sequence goes on along the minus strand of NC_083323.1, from coordinate 93,611,155 downwards.
AGACCGGCGCTGCTCATACCTGAAAGTGCTTCGAATCACCTGGGGGTCTGGGTAAGAAGCAGATTTTGCCAGTAAGGTCACCATCTTAGGAAACGGGCAGAAGATCTCCTCTTCTACTCTCCTCTCCGGGCGAGGCTCAAGATTCGGCATTTTTACCAAAAGCTCCCCAGTGATGCTGAGGCTTCTGGTCCTCAGACCACACTTTGAGTAGCAAGAGACCAATGATCTGTCAGCCCTGAGATTCTGAACCTAAGGCGGCACTGAGCTGGCCTCTCTCTTTGGTGCACTCCTTTGCCAATTCCTCCCCTAGAATCGTCCCCAGGGCCAATCCTGCTCTGCAGGGAAGTCTGCTTGTTCTCCTTTTAGGGCAGCAACAACAGTAAACACCATGAGCAAAAGTCTCTGCTGAGTGAAGGAGTAACTATTCACATGCCGGACCTTAACACAGGTGCACATAACCAGACGCTTCATGGTCACCATCATTACGGGAGGGAAGAACTCCTGGCATCACTGCGTCTTTTAGCCTCTGGAAAGACCAATCTTGAGTAGTACGAGCAGACAGAAAGCTGACAATGCCATTCTTGTTCCAAAAGATCCTCTATTCGAACTGCCCAAGACATTGACATTAAGAGCAGACAATCTTGGGGCAGTGTCCTCACTGTTCACCTTTTCTTTAAGGACCTCATTCCTGCTAGATTGAGGAGGTAGATCTCTGCTAGTGAAAGCCAACACATAAATTCCGCCAAATCTCTTTGAAGGCAGTAGAAGATCTCTCTCTCTCTCTCTCTCCCCAAACCCTCTTAGCAACACTCTTCTGGAGTCTTCTGAGGGTCCCTGTGCCTGTCCCCTCAACCAGTTTTGGTCATGAGATCCCATGTCAGACCACCTGAGTTGGCCTTTGCCTCCTTCCATGGCCTGGGAGCGCTACACACTCCCTCCTTGGTGTCCCAATGGCAAGCACTCCGTAAATCCAACTAGATGCCCGTCTGCCATGGATTGCTCATCGCCCCTGTCCCTACTAGAGCTCTCAGAGGGGAAGAGAGTGTTTTATGTGCTTTTATATGCCCAGCCCCTCGCGTGGTGCCTGGTACGTGTGTATCTGAATAAGTGTTTTGAATGAGGGAGTAGAGTCAAAGAGGTCACTTGAGTTAGACAAAAATTTCTTAGATATGACCCCAAAAACACAATTCAAAAAAAAAAATTGTTGACAAATTGGACTTTATCAAAATTAAAACTTGCTCTTCAAAAGTCACTGTTAAGGGACTTCCCTGGTGGTGCAGTAGTTAAGAATCCGCCTGCCAATTCAGGGAACACGGGTTCAAGCCCTGGACCGGGAAGAACCCACATGCCACGAAGCAACTAAGCCCGTGTGCCACAATTACTGAGCCCGCGCTCTAGAGCAGGTGTGCCACAACTACTGAAGCCCACGTGCCTAGAGCCCGTGCTCCACAACAAGAGAAGCCACTGCAATGAGAAGCCCGCGCACCACAACGAAGAGTAGCCCCCACTCGCTGCAACTAGAGAAAGCCCATGCGCCACAACTACTGAGCCTGCACTCTAGAGCCTGTAAGCCACAACTACTGAGCCCACACGCCTAGAGCCCGTGCTCCACAACAAGAGAAGCCACCACAATGAGAAGCCCGCGCACCGCAACGAAGAGTAGCCCCCGCTCGCTGCAACTAGAGAAAGCCCGTGCGTAGCAGCGAAGACCCAACGCAGCCAAAAATAATTAAAAAAAAATGTCACCGTTAAGTGAAAAGAAAATGAAAAGACAAGCTACAGACTGGGAGAAAACACGGCTCTTGCATACAAAATAAATTCACTGCATGCATTGAACATATCGACATTTTTACTTTATCTAAAGCTACCTTAAAAGACAGTTATCTTTCCATTCATAACCAGGTAGTGTTAGTCACTCACACATAAAAGACAGAGATATATTACAAGTCTACTGAAATGAAACCATCTTCCAAACGTGTTTTAAAATTATTTCTTCTGTCTGTCATGTTGGCAAAACACTTTTCACTGTTCTGTAATTCATATTCCCTCTTCGCGTTCCTTTTGCAAATCTCTGAAATAGGCAGCCTCTTGGGAGGCATATTAAAGGGCTTTAAAATTAGTTAATAAAATAAATCCCTCATTCCTGGTAAACAGCATTACGCACTGAATCTTTGGTCTCAGAACTTGAGCCTATTGCAATTATAGGCAAAGAGATATTTCTGGACAGTGGGCCTCAGGGCTGCAGGAACAGACTGCAAAATCATCAAGGAGTGACCAGCCGTGCCAGGAGTAGAACAGCATCAGAGATAGGGCATTACCAGCAAGGATGCTGGTTTTATCCACCTGAGGATCCTGTCTACTTGGGCGTCAATGCCCAACCTCCACCTTGCCAGTCACATCAGGAATTCTAGATAGAGACCTGGGTTCATTGGTACCAAGTTTCTGAGTGAGTCCGTTCTTATTTTGTATCCCTTACGTAGACTGGTCCCCAGCACAGCTGGCTGGAGAGAGCCACAGAGCAGAGTGTTGAAACAAGGGCAGTCAGAACACCTGCCTTGAATCCCACCTTCCTCTCACTTGCTGTCTGACCTCGGGCAATTGGCTTAACCTCGCTGTGCCTCTGTGTGTCCTCACGTGTGAAATGGGGATGATGGTCCTAGCAGCACCCACTTCAATGGCTGTGCGGAGTAGATGAGTTATCACGGAAAGGGCTTAGAAAAGTACCGTACGTGGCACATTACATATTACCTGCTATGATTTTTGTACTTCACTCTGGATCTACTGAGCTACCAACAGCAGCTCACCCCGAGCGCCTCTGCTTTTATCAGTTCTACACATCGGGATTCCCCAAAAAGACACCTTCTGAAAGAGTTTCCACCGCTCATCTCGTTTGAGTTTGGAGACCGTGAAACAAGGTACAACCCCATCACTTATACAGATGAGGGGTCCGAGCCCAGCCAGGTGACGGGCTGCCCGAGCCCCTCACGCCCCGGGGGTGTCTGAACCAGGGTCCGCGGCCCAGCATCCTCTGTGGACCATGTTCTCAGCCTCACAGAGCCCCTGAGCGCTCGGTGAAACTTATTTGTGGCGTTGGACTCGACTCAAGGGAAATACTGCCTCAGTTCGGGTTTACTGAGGGCATTTTGATCTGGTTTTGTTCCAGTTCAATAGCTTTAGGATGTGTGTAGGTTTTGTTCTATCTTAGATTACTTTGTGAGGTTCCTTGATTTTGTTTTCTCCTTCTTGTTAAGGAAGTCTCTACTCAGCCCACATGTGCACAAAACAGGGCTATTTGGGTTCAGTCTGGGGACTGGGAAATTAGGACAGTACTTTTGAGGAGAGGCCCGAACACGGGGAAAGCCACGTCACAAAGCCCTAGAAGTCTGGGTGTTCCGGAGATCCAGCTGTGAGACACCCCGACTATCTTGCTCAGGCTGGACTCCTGCTTTTCTGTTAGAAAGGGGAAACATGCACGTGACCAGGTGAGAATCTCCTCTTTCCAGAGACGTGTGGAAAAATAGGAGGAACAGCAGCTGTACTGGATTCTAAACCCATCTAACCACTACCTCAAGCAATTCACTGAAGGTTTGAGCCTGTTTCCTGGAGAGTTATTTTCCTCGATGCACCACTGCAATGATTCAATGAAGAAAATGTGTAACGATCCTGGCACGTCCGTGTTAGTTCCCTTTTCTCTTTCCTGCCCGCCAAACCCTCCCCTCGACCCATGTACACACTGCCCTGCCAGCATGACATGTCTGTAATTCTGATTCTATAGAACTGCATGTGGGAAAATCACCCAATGACGACCGCTGAGGGATGTTAGACCTTTAGTTTCTAGTCAACTGAATTACCATGTCCCCCTTTCGAGACACACATGGCCCTGGGTCAAGACCTTCACCAAACTGAGGTAGATTACCTTGCAACACAACCTGGGAAGTCAGACATCCTTCCTCTGCCAGCCTCCTAAAGGAGGAGCCTCCCCCAGGACTAGAAATCCGCAAGCTCCTCCACTCCCCCAGCCTCTTCCTCCCAGTAAAATCCTGCAGAGACCATTTGCATCCGCTTGGAGCAGGTTAGTCAAATCAGCAGATGAATACAAACTCTCCAAGGAATTTGAAATCTGCTTTGGGCAATTCAGTTTGGAGCTCTTTCCGTTCCCTTCTCTAATAGCCCCCAATCCAGTTCCCTGCCTGAGAAAAACCCAGGAGAAGATGGAAAACTCCAGTGATGGTTTTCCCCAAGTCCATCCCCCCAGATAGAAAGATTTTCTATTGAAAGGGAAATCTGGGTTTTGGTTTAGCCTACTTAGGTGTCATCAGGGTTTTAGACACTCAGATATAGCTCCCTTGTGGGGGAATGCTTCATTCTCTCCTGCTGCCAGCATTCAACACCATGGTCATCTTCAAATATTGCTCCAGTGCCCATGATGACATGGCACCTGGCCACGTGCAAGGGAAAGCCACCCTTGAGGACCACGGAGTCCCTTCCCATGAAGGGTGTGGACTGACTCATTCAACATGAACGTAGGAAGAGGTGCAACTTTAGGGACTCCTGCACCTCGTCCTGCCACTTGGCTGAGAAGCTGGCCATGAAGAATACCTGGTTCAATGAAACCTAAATGTCCATCGATAAATGAATGGATAAAGAGGATGGGGTGTGTGTGTGTGTGCACGCGTGTGTGTGCGCGCGTGTGTGTGTGCACGCGTGTGTGTGCACGTGTGTGTGCACGTGTGTGTGTGCACGCGTGTGTGTGCGCACGCGTGTGTGCATATACACACATATACATACAATGGACTACTACTCAGCCATAAGAAAAGAATGAAATAATGCCATCTGCAGCAACATGGATGAACCTAGAGATTATCATACTAAACAAAGTCAGTCAGAAAAAGACAGATACCATATGATATCACTTATATGTGGAATCTAAAACATGACACAAATGAACTTATCTACAAAACAGAAACAGACTCACAGACACAGAGAACAACTTGTGGTTGCCAAGGGGGAGGGGGCAGGGGAGGGATGGATTGGGAGTTTGGGATTAGCAGGTGCAAACTATTATATAGAGAATGGATAAGCAACAAGGTCTTACTGTATAGCACAGGGAAGTATATTCAATATCCTGTAATAAACCATACTGGAAAAGAAAAAACAAATTTTTTTTTTAAGAAGGGGGAAAAAAAAAAGAATACCCAGTTCAGTTCTATGCTTACCTACAAAGGCTTCTTCCATTTCAGACACGTAAGGTGGCTTGACCAGCAGTCGAGCAGGAATTACACCAATGTAAAATAATGATACGGTATCATGATGTAGCGGCTCCTTGAGTGTCCCTCCCTTTATAATTTTGGGTGCCAACCTTTGGATGGGCTCGGACCTGCCAAAGCACACCCCCTACTGGGTGCTCCACAGAGGAGCCCTGTTCTTGGGAGACTGCTCAGACATAGTTCTAACAGTTCCAGCCCAACAGCCTCAGGCCAGTGAACGTCCGATGATTTTGAAAACTGCCTGCTCTTTGTTTTTGGAACATCTTTTGAAGGAGCTCCAGGTTCCTCGGGTGGTCTGTAGCTTCTGAGATGGATCAGTAAGCTTCTTCAAAAAAGTAAGATCAGGGTGGTCTCCTGAAAAGAGCACAGGCTCTGGTATCAGACAGAGCTGAGTTTGGAACCTGGCTCTACCCCCTGCAGCAATGTGACCCTGTAAAAATTACTCATTTTCTTTGAGTAGCCATTTCCTTTTCTACAGTTCTGAAGGGTTTCTTTGAAATGTAGAGAGAATGTATGGTGCCTGGTACATTGTAAGTGTTCAATAAATGATACAATTATTCAACTGGGTGGGTCCTTTCTCCAGAAACTGGATGGATAGGTAGATAGATATATGCAGTCTTCTGTCCAAAAGCCTTATCTTCCACTCATCAAATCATACCTACCTTTTCTCTTCATATTTTATTCTTTTTTCCACTCATTCATCAAGGGAAAAAAATTTATAAGAAACAACTTCAGTGTGGAGGCTGCTCTCGATCTTTTTCCAAATGAACTGACCTCTTTCCCAATTAACCATGTATATGGTGAGGCTGAGAAGTGTTTTTGATTCCCAAGTAAAAATCTTTATACTTACCCTAGAACTTACAAGGACTGTTTGCATGTGCTATATCTACAAATCCTTATGACAAACCCATGAAAAAGATTTTCTCTCTCACTTTAAGGAAAAGGAAACAAACTCAAGAGGTTGTGGGTTACTTGGTGAAGTTCACATAGATTGAAGCAGGAGAGCTTGGTTTCAAACCAAGATCTTCCGATTTGTTTTTTCATGTTCTATGTTATCCAGGAAAGGAAACTCTTCAAACCACTGTCAGCCTTTGACACAGATCCCTCTTGATTTGGCTATTAGAGAACTGTTAAGGAGTGAACACAGGACAAGTCAGTCTAGCTGGAGGGAAGAGTTGGACATGGCCGTGACGTAGAATTTGGAGTCCTGAGAACTCAGTGAAGGTGCCTCTGGTGTCTGGTGAGGCAGCAAGAAATAGCATGAGAACACTGGATGTGGGGCACCAAAGAAAGGAAATGGATCTGAAGGACTTACGGAAGAATACTGAAAAACTTCCTCTAAGTCGTCATTTCACCCTGGGCCAGCCTCAGCTCTCTTTTTCACTATCCTGACTCCACAAACTTCACCAACTTTTTCCATGGCCTGTTTGCAGGAAGGACAGGGTGTGGTGAAGGGATTAAGGAGGAAAACCCTGGTGAACTCAACAGGCAGAGGTGGAGTACAAGGCCAGGATCAGAGCTGTGCGCATCACCCGGGTAGCTGAAAGGGATAAAAGCCCAATTCAAGAGTATAAGCACTGAGGATATTTGAATAGCAAGGGGCAGGTAGCTGGATATGGGATGAGAATCAAGAGATATACAGAAGCAGCTTCTAAAGGTAACGATGCTCGAAACCATAAGTGTCAGAGGATAATAAGAGAGGTAGGTTGTATGTGTGTGTGTATATGTACTTGTATGTGCTTATGTGTATGTGAACAACTGATAATATTGCTATAGCAGTTCCAAACCCCCCTCCCACTAGTGTTTATATGTCACTAAAAATACAGTTTGAGTCATAGGAACATATCAATAGACTATTAGACCTAGAAGGAAATCTTACATAATTTTACGTAAATTGGAGCACAAAGGAATTAATGACTGACCTGAAGTCACACAGCTACCCAGTGGCATAGCTAGCATGCTTCTGTATGGTTCACTGGCTTTGGCACAAGGAGTCAGGAAAACACCTAGGCAAGGAATTAAAAACAAAAACAAAAACAAAAAACAGTCCTCAAAAGCTACCAACCAACAGCATAAACGTGAAGGCAAAAGAAGAGAGAAAAATTTTCTGGAAAGCACACATTCAGATATGAAAAGTCCCATACTTGAGAAGACAATTTAGTCTTAGGAAAAACATATTCTGAAAGCAGAAAAAGCATAAGATATTGTTTCAGAAGGAAATGCAAAAAAAAAAAAAACCATAAAAAATATTAATTTTATGGACAGCTTGGTGCCAAAGTGTTCTAATAAAGTGCATGGCAGAAGTATTTGATTTTGCATGAAATACAAGGAACTGGTTTGTGTGGGAGGAAAGAGGCTTGGATGCTCACTGCAAGTTAAGTTTAAAAAGAGGAAGAATAAACCTAGTTTATTAGCTGAAAGTTTGCAATTGGGTGTTCCAATAAAGTGGCTTCCTGTAGGCTTCTCAGCAATTTATAAATACACCTGGACAATTTCAGAAACAAGGAGTCCACTGAGGCTATAAACTAGGCCTTGGTTTTCATTCTTGTTCCAGAAACTGTTAGGTAGACTAGTGGCCAAAATGGCAAAACTTTGAATGAATTGAGGTTAGAGCAAAAGTTTTAGGGTCATAGTGTGGGGTAGCATACAGAAATGTAATACATATGACAACTAAAGCAAGAACGACAGAAGGGAAGGTGATAAATGTACCTGTATGATTACCAGGTTCTTACATTTTACATGAAGCAATACAATAGTAACTCTAGGACTCTAAAAAAGTTAGGAATAAATATTGTAATGTCTAAGCAATCACTTTAAAATGCGAATAGGCTAACAGATGAACTAAAATGGAATTGTTAAAAATATTCATTTAAACCAAAAGAAACCAGGGATGGAGTAATAGAACAGATGTGACAAAGAGAAAACAAAGAATAGAATGTAGACAATCAAACTGATAACTACACTAAATGTGAAAGGACTAAACACTCCAAATAAAAGACAGAGATTGTCAGAATGGCTAAAAAGGCAAGACTCAAGTATATGCTGTCTATATAAGAAACACACTTGAAATATAAAGGACATAGGCAGGTTAAAAATAAACGGATAGAAAAATATGCCATGCAAACAGCAAGCATAAGAAGGCTGAAGTGGCTATGTTAATATTAGACAAAGTAGACTTTAAGGCAAATATCAACAGTGTCACTGGAGATAAACAAAATGGGAACTTCTGAAAATAGGCATTAGTTTGCTGACTATAGAACTAAAGAGTCAAAAAGGTCAAAGTACAAGATGTACTCAAAAGACTAACATAACCTTGATACTAAAACCATATAAGGATGATACAAAAATGGAAATTATGGAACAATCTCACTCATCAGATAGATATAAAAATCCCAAATCCAGCAAATAATAACACTTATATAGGCTCTGGAAGGTATTATGAAATAGCCCAAACCATCACACTTTGAAAAAGAGCAAAACAATTCACTGTTGCTCTTCATAATACTAAAATATTTACACCTGACTGAGATGCAAACAAATTTATGATGGGTAGCACTTACGGTCCTGGAGACACCCAGCTTTCAGATTTTATACTGCAGGAGAGAATTGGCCCTATGCAAATTTGTAAATAGGTAAATTTTGCCTTTGGAACCTACTCTGCTCCTTTCCCCACCCTTAGTGGATGATCTCACCTTGAATGGTCCTACTACCTTTCCCTCTAGGGAAAGGCTTTGGGGTTGGGGTAAGCTATTCACTAGCTGTATATACTCTCTATAAAATAATGGTAATACCCAGTTCCTTTAGTTGGTGTGATATGACTAAATGAAATAATGAATGGTAGATGTCTACTATAGCATTTGGAAAATAGTAGGAATTCAATTTTTCTTTGTGGAATGAAGGTTTTGCTGTGTTCTAGGATGGCTGATTTTTTCAGGAGCACAGAGAGGGATGACGGGAAATATTGCCCCTGATATAAAATCTCAACAAGTTACACAAAGAGCAATAAATCAACCAGATTATGAACCATACTTTGAGGGTAAAGTATTAATTAAAGGCTTAATTTTATTTATTCCTAAACAGTATGAATTGCCTTTGGTCAGTCCTTTTTCTCACCTATAACCAACCTCTTTTACAAATCTTAGCTACTTATATCCAACAAATGATCTCATTAAATCCCTTCTCTTAATGACTCAATAAAATTTATTAGATTAAATGAATCAAATGTAAACATATTGCTTTTAAAGGATATCTCTGCCATTCCTTGGTCCATCTAAGTGAGTATCATTAAGTCCACACCAAAGCCATCTAACATTTGACATCTTAGGAGTTCAAAGTTCAGAGTCAGACAGGTAGTATCCAAAAGCAGAACCAGATTTCTCTACTCAAAAGGAGGAGCTCTGTCCTATTTCATAACTAAATAAAGTACACTGACACTTTGTGAACCCTCCATGCCTAGCTCTCTATGTTCAATTCTGTAGTGAGGGGGAAATAATTGAGTGACTTGGAAGCATCTGGAATAGCTACGGCATTCATCATGAGAGTCCATTACAGGAATAAGGTGTGTATCACCTCACAGAAAGCTATCGCCCCATCTCTTCTTATAGCTCTTTCCACTATATTGGGCACTCCATAAAAGTGCATCAGCCAGAAAGAAGCCTGTCCATTTAAAAAAAAAAAAAAACACATCCAGAAACTAGATTCCAAACCACAACTATCCCAACATTAGCTCTGATAAGTAGTGATGGGTTGACTAACTACGTGAATATACTGGTTTCCAATAATGATTTTTTGGATTCTGACTTGATGTGTAATTATTTATGCATGTCTTTGCTGCTGCCCATCCCACCCCAAATTTCTTAAGCTCCAGGAAGGCAGAAACATAACTGACTCATGTTATCTATGCTTTATTACTCTTGTAGCTGGGAAATATTCTCAGGGAAGAAGGATCAAGACCAAGCGGTCCCTGTGGGAGCTCTGGAGAGTGAACTGGGGCAGAAAGGCTGATCTGGTCATCCAAAACCAAGAACTGGGGGGGAGGGAGTTGAGCAGAGGGGAAGTGCCTCAAGATGGGAAAGCTGAGTGGGGCTCTCAAAAGATCCAGGCTCTTCCGACCACCACAGGACTCCTGCTGTAGTCCCATTTTTAAGGCAGTCCTGCCTGGTTGGAAGAAGGAAGCAGCCAGCAGTTTGAGGAAATGGGAAACAAAATCAGCCCCAACAAAGTAAAGAGATCCCATTAGACCCAAGACCGTCTCTTAGTGAAACAATAAATATTCAAAAGATTGAAGAGATCAAATGTAAACACATCCCGTTTAAAGATACTTTTGTCATTCCTTGATGCATCTAAGAGTTGCTTGGGCTTTCCATTGGCAAGATTCACCTGTGTGGTACCTAAAAAAAGGCAGAGTTGACAATGCATTCTAAACAATTCTGACCTTTTCCTGGTTGTACCCCATCCAGTCAAGTTGCCCAGGCCCTTGTTAGACTGACTGGCTTAGTAATGACTACAGTCAGTCCTACTAGCTTGGTAGAACCTATAACCCCACAGCCATCTTTGTTTCTTCCTGTCATAAACTATATCCTTTTATCCCCCTTTAAAAACAGAGATAGAGTAACAGGTATAAATGCTATGATGGAATCCAGCTCAAGTGGCAATAATCTATCCAGTTTTGAGGAAACATCTGTGCATGGTTTGGCCAGTCTCTGCCTCTGAAACTAACTTAGGACTTTTACTATGAGTCACCTACTGGAATCTCCTTTCAGACTCCACCTTGCTTCTCTACTTGCTCCTGGGGTCTGACTCCTTGCAACCAGTCTTCCTTTGGGGTAACCCCTAGCCTCTGCCAAACTTTACCCTTGCCAATGGGGCAAAGATCCTAGCCCCAACTACACAGAGACTCAGCCCAGATTCCACCCAAACCCTCAGCGGAGACACTCCCCAGGCAATAAAAAGAAAGAAGAAAAAAGAGGGACTTCCCTGGAGGTACAGTGGTTAAGAATCCTCCTGCTAATGCAGGGGACAAGGGTTCGATTCCTAGTCCGGGAAGATCCCACATACCACGGAGCAGCTAAGCCCGTGCGCCACAACTACTGAGTCTGTGCTCTAGAGCCCGTGAGCCACAACTACTAAAGCCCACGCGCCTAGAGGCCATGCTCCGCAACAAGAGAAGCCACCGCAATGAGAAGCCCGCGCACCGCAACGAAGAGTAGCTCCTGCTCACTGCAACTAAAGAAAGCCCACGCGCAGCAACAGAGACCCAACACAGTCAAAACTAAATGAATTAAATAAAAAATTTTTAATAAATAAAAATAAAAAAGATATAATGAGATGTATTTAAATGCAGCCCCTATGAAGTTCTTTGTGGTAATTTCATCTTCCAATAGGCAGGCGAGGGCTTTGCTCCTTCACGCAAATCACCAATTAAAGTTTAGCTGTCAGGGTAGCCAGCCCGTTCTCACCTTTGCCAAAATATAAATCTGTGACAGAGGGATTTCTAGGAAGTAGAAGACCAGAGAATGTGCTTCTTTCTTCTAGACACATATACTCCCTGGGTCAAATAGGAAAATAAGGAGAATATTCTTACTCTCTTCCCCAGCTCATATTTGTAAAATTCTCTACTGGATTCTCTGTAGCCCTAGCGAAACCCAAAACTAGAATATTTAACAAAATCCCTAACCGTATCCAATTTTCAATATTTTTAGAATTCAAAATTTTGTTTAATCAAGAAACAATTCATTTGCCAGGCATATTGGTGATATGAAATGTAAATACCGGTTTCAGAAAATGAAATTACTATTTTAAGACCTGAATAACCTATTTTTGTCTTTGTTTTAGTATACTTTATTCTTTAAGAGCCATTTTAGCTTCACAGCAAAACTGAGCAGAAGATACAGAGATTTCCCGCACACCCCCTGCCTCTACACATCCACAGCCTCCCCATTAGCCACATGCCCCACAAGACTGGTACATTTGCCACAACTGATGAAATGATACTGACACTTCATTATCACCCAAAGTCCCTAGTTTACATTACGATTCACTCTTGGTGTTGCACATTCTATGATATTTTGGACAAATGTATCAGGACATGTAGCCACCATTATAACATCACACAGGATAGTTTCACTGCCCTAAAAAATCTCTGTGCTCTGTCTATTCATCCCTTCCTCCCTATAACCCCTGGCAACCACTGATCTTTCTACTGTCTCCATAGTTTTGTCCTTCCTAGAATGTTATGTAGTTGGAATCATACAGTACATAGCCTTTTCACTTGGTACTATGCATTTAAGGTTTCACCATGTCTTTTCATGGCTTGATAAATCATTTTCAGTGCTGAATAATATTCCATTGTCTGGACGAAACAGTTTATCCATTCACTTACCGGAGAACATCTTGGTTGCTTCCAAGTTTTTGCAATGATGAATAAAGCTGCTATAAACATCTGTATGCAAGTTTTTGTGTGGACATAAGTTTTCAATTCATTTGGGTAAATATCGTGAAGCACGACTGCTGGATCATATGGTAAGACTACGTTTAGTTTTGTAAGACGCTGCCGATCTGTTGTGCAAAGCAGCTGTACCATTTTGGATGCCCGTGTTCCTCAGCAATGAATGAGAGTTCCTATTGCTCCGTAACCTTGTCAGCATTCTGTCGTTAGTGGTCTGGATTTGGGCCATTGTAATGGGTGTGCAGTGATACCTCATTATTGTTTTAATTTGCACCTCCCTAATGACATATGCTGTGGAGCATCTTTCCTGTGCTTGTCATCTGCATACCCTGGTTTTTTTTTTTGCTGCACCATGCAGCTTGTGGAATCTTAGTTCCCCGACCAGGGATTGAACCCAGGCCTTCGGCAGTGAATGTGTGGTGTCCTGACCACTGGATTTGACTCATCTTTTAATTGAGCTGTTTTCTTATTGTTGAGTTTTAAGAGTTATTTGCATATTTTGGAGAACAGTTCTTTATCAGATATAACTTTTGCAGATGTTTTCTACTACTCTGTGGATTGTCTTTTTGTTCTGTTGACAGTGTCTTTCATAGGATGGAATTTAATTTGAAGTAGTCCGACTTGTCCATTCCTCCTTTCACGGATTGTGCTTTCGGTATTGTATCTAAAAAGTCATCACCAAACCCAAGGTCATCCTGTTAGATTCTCTCCTGTGTCGTCATCTAGAAGTTTTATAGTTCTGCATCTTACATTTAGGTGTATGATCCATTTTGAGTTAATTTTTGTGAAGCACGAAAGGTCTGTTTAGATGCATTTTTTTCTTTTTGCATGTGGATGTCCAGTTGTTTCAGCACCATTTGCTCAAAAGCTTATCTTTGCTCCATTATATTGCCTTTGCTCCCCTGTAAAGATCAGTTGACTATATCACGTGGGTCTATTTCTGGGCTCTCTATTCTGTTCCACTGACCTATTTGTTCTTTTCCCAATAACACACTACCTTTTTTTTTTAAATAAACTTATTTGTTTATTTATTTTTGGCTCCAGTGGGTCTTCGTTACTGCCTGCGGGCTTTCTCTAGTTGCGGTGAGCAGGGGCTACTCTTCGTTGCGGTGCATGGGCCTCTCATTGCAGTGGCTTCTCTTGTTGTGGAGCACGGGCTCTAGAGTGCAGGCTCAGTAGTTGTGGCGCACGGGCTTAGTTGCTCCGCGGCACGTGGGATCTTCCCAGACCAGGGCTCGAACACGTGTTCCCTCCACTGGCAGGCAGAGTCTTAACCACTGCGCCACCAGGGAAGTCCTAACACTCTATCATGATTATTGTAGCTTTATAGTAAGTCTTGAAGTCAGGTAGTATCAGTCCTCCAACTTTCTTCTTCAATATTGCGTTGGCTGAATGACTTTAATAAATTTTAAGTCTTTATTGTTTTGGATAGAAGTTTTACCACTGTTATAGCTCCTTGGTTTATTAAATATTTAGACAGTTTAATTTTTTGCTGACTCAAGAACATGTGTGTAATTGTTTGCCCACATACAAAATGACTGCAGATTACATTATTCTTTGGTGATTCTGCTATTTCCATAACCTCTACTCTGTTTCTCATCCCTTCAGTTCCCCCCATACTTTCTCCTTCATATTCAATACCACCTATTATGTGGGCATAAATTGAGGTTTCCACAGGAACTATGTTTTACACTCAATTTTATGACAAATGGTCTGAGAGGTGCTGAGAGGAACTTTGTGTTCCTTCTGTGGAGTGAATTACTCTCCCACAGAAGCTCTAGATTCAGAAGCCTGATCTGGGCTGCCGCAGTACCCTGAATCCTTATCTCAAGATGTGAGTCACTATTCTGATACAACTATAATAATGACAACTATAATTTGCAGGTAAATACTAAGTTCATCTTTCTTTTTCAAAAACTCAATTCTGGGAATTTTTTCTTATCCCTTCCCCTTTTCCTCACTTCACTTTTTCAAAAATAAGCAACGTGAGCTCTCTCAGAAACTTTAAAATTATATAATAGATGCCACTATGAACAGTCACCAAAACCTGCATCTGTCAGTGATACATTCCTCCCCAAATCCCCCATCCAGACACCTGCAGGTTACTTTTCAAAGTTTCTTTGCATCTAGAGATATGGGAAGGACTGTACCTTGGGAAGAATTACACAGTTCAGGGATTAGAATTGATCTAATGAAAGTTGATAAGACTTGTTTGCCTGGGGTCATTGAGTTGTAGCCAAGGCAGCTCAATGAATCCAGTTTCTAGCTTATCACTTTTCACCCTTCATCAAGAGTAGGCACTGGAGAGACAGCTGAATCCACAAAGCCAGTATTGTCAATTGTGATTAAAAGAAGTGTGGGATTCACTTTCTCTAACACAAGGGGGAAACCAAAGCTGACTCAACTAAGAGGAGGGCAAGAGGAGTCCTGGCCAGCGTCACCTCACCTGGAGAGGGAATCCAGAGAAGATTGGGGTTTCCATTGTACAGTGTTTGGGGAATGCTAGAGGAACAGGGCTCTCATTGTTCCAATTCCAGCATTTAACTACCAAAGATGAGAGCTTCCTTTCTACTTATTACCTATGGTCCAGAGTTGCTGGGAGAGGTAATCAGACCATACTGTAACATCCTTTGAACTCCCTGGAGAGCTTAAGCAACAGTAAAGCATGTGGGATCCTTATCAACATTAACTCTCTTGGGTCCTCCTCTCCCATCTTTGTTACCTGGGCACAGTCACTCAACTTGGTTCAGTCATTCATTCTCTGCTGCTGCTGTTTGTATCAAGTCCATTAAAAAGCTCATTCCAGGAAGTAGAAAATAATGTAAAAACCTGTGTCAGCCTCCAAAGTGTCAAAGCACAACTTGGGGGGTTTAACATGAGCTCGATCTCTTTCCAAATACCAGATCAAAGACAGTACACATTGATGCTGCAAACTTAAAACCATCAAAAGAGGCCTTGGTCTTCAGGTAGCATTACTGCATCTACTTTAACCTGCCCCAGAAAGAAAAACGCTAATATCAAATCAGGAGTTTTATTATTTTTCACATCAAAAAGGAGGCTTTACAAAAGTGTCTACAGTTAAGGATGTTAACAAAAAAAAAAGCAAACATGAATGGAAACGTTACTTTTTAAAAACAAACAAACAAACAAAATGTATTCCTTTCCAGGAAGATCTGAACAGTGCAGGTATGTGGAAGAATACGGAGTTATTTCAAAATGTACCATGTTGGATTTAACCTTTAATTATAAGCAGTAATTCAGCGTGACGATTAAGTACCAGAGCAATGCAACAATACATCCCATTTGCCAGTAAATAAAACATGTTTTACTGCAACATGCTCCATTCTGAAAACATTCCCCTGACCCTCTTATAAACTTAATAGTCACACTACTGTCTGGATAAGATTTTTTTGTCTCACGAATTTTTCCCCCATACTGCTTGGAATATCTCCCATCTGGTCAATAAATCTAAAATTCAGGGACTTATCTTAATTATCTAAAATAAGGTTTCTAAAAAGGCATCCATCAAAAACTCTTATAATAGGAATAGAAGGATACTTCCTTGACATTACATATGAACATATACACACATTACATATATATAGAACAAGTGTAAACACATTACATACATACATATGTTTATATATGGTCTCTGATAAATTCATAAGACAAGCTGTCTATCACTATTTCTATTTCTGTTTAACATTACTCTGTAAGTATTATTCAAATGAATTAGACAAGAAGAAAAAAATGACAAGTGTAACCTTTGGTGATACTACAATGTTTTCTTGGAGGACACACAAAAATTCACTGAAAATTATTATAAACAATAAGAAATTGGTCAAGATGGCAGTGTGGCAAGATGTAGAGTTAGCATCTCCCAACAACTAGGGCACCTGCCAGCCACTGGTGCAGGACTATGACCCCCAAGGAGACGGGAGGAACCCCAAAGTGAACCGGCAGCTTGCAGGATCCTGGTTCACGAGCTCAGGGTCAGGCCAAAGCTCCTGCAGTGGGAGCTCCGTCCAAACCACTGGACTAACAGAGAAGCTGAGATCCCAGGGAATATTCATCGGAGTGAGGTCTCATGGAGTTCCTCATCTCAGCACCAAGACCCAGCTCTACCCAATAGCCTACAAACTCCAGTGTTAGAAGCCTCAGGCCAAACAACCAGTAAGACAGGAACACAATCCCACTCAAAAAAAAAAAAAAAAATGAGACGGCAAAAAAATATGTCACAGATGAAGGAGCAAGGTAAAAACCTACAAGACCAAATAAATGAAGAGGAAATAGGCAATCTACCCAAAATATGTCACAGATGAAGGAGCAAGGTAAAAACCTACAAGACCAAATAAATGAAGAGGAAATAGGCAATCCACCCAAAAAAGAATTCAGAGTAATGACAGTAAAGATGATCCAGAATCTCAGAAATACAATGGAGGCACAGGTTGAGTAAATACAAGAAATGTTTAACAAAGATCTAGAAGAACTAAAGAACAAACAAACAGAGATGAACAACACAATAACTGAAATGAAAAATACACTAGAAGGAATCAATAACAGAGTAACTGTGCAGAAGAATGAATAAGTGAGCTGGAAGACAAAATGGTGGAAGTAACTGCCGAGGAGCAGAATAAAGAAAAAGAATTGAAGACAATCTCAGAGACCTCTGGGACAATATTAAATGCACCAACATTCAAATTATAGGGGTTCCAGAAGAAGAGAAAAAGAAAGGGTCTGAGAAAATATTTGAAGAGATTAGAGTTGAAAACTCCCCTAACATGGGAAAGGAAATAGTCACCCAAGTCCAGGAAACACAGAGAGTCCCATATAGGATAAACCCTAGGAAAAACACACCAAGACACATATTAATCCAACAAACAAAAATTAAAGTCAAAGAAAAAATATTAAAAGCAGCAAGGGAAAAAACAAAAATAACATACAAAGGATTCCCCATAAGGTTATCAGCTGATTTTTCAGTGGAAACTCTTCAGGCCAGAGGGAGTGGCAGGATATACTTAAAGTGATGAAGGAGAAAACCTACAACCAAGATTACTCTACCCAGCAAGGATCTCATTCAGATTCGATGGAGAAGTCAAAACTTTTCAGACAAGCAAAAGCTAAGAGAATTCAGCACCACCATACGAGCTTTACAACAAATGCTAAAGAAACTTCTCTAAGCAGGAAACAAAAGAGAAGAGAAGACCCACAAAAACAAACCCAAAACAATTTAGAAAATGGTAATAGGAACATACACATCGAATAATAACCTTGAATGTAAATGGATTAAATACCCTAACCAAAAGACACAGACTGGCTGAATGGATACAAAAACAAGACCCATATATATGCTGTCTACAAGAGACCCACTTCAAACCTAGGGACACATACAGACTGAAAGTGAAGGGATGGAAAAAGATATTCCATGCAAACGGAAATCAAAAGAAAGCTGGAGTAGCAATCCTCGTATCAGATAAGATAGACTTTAAAATAAAGACTGTTACAGAGATAAGGAGGGACACTACATAATGATCAAGGGATCAATCCAAGAAGAAGATATAACAATTATAAATGTTATGCACCCAAAAAAGGAGTACCTCAATACATAAGGCAAATGCTAACAACCATGAAAGGAGAAATCGACAGTAACACAAAAATAGTAGGGGACTCTAACAGCTCACTTACACCAATGGACAGATCATCCAAAATGAAAATAAATAAGGAAACACAAGCTTTAAATGATACAATAGACCAGATAGATTTAACTGATATTTATTGAACCTTCCACCCAAAAGTGGCAGAATACACTTTCTTCTCAAGTGCACATGGAACATTTTCCAGAATAGATCACATCTTGGGTCACAAATCAAGCCTCGGAAAATTTAAGAAAATTGAAATCATATCAAGTAACTTTTCTGACCACAACACTATGAGATTGGAAATCAATTATAGGAAAAACAACTGTAAAAAACACAAATACACGGAGGCTAAACAGTGCGCTACTAAATAACCAAGAGATCACTGAAAAAAATCAAAGAAGAAATTAAAAAATACATAGAAACAAATGACAATGAAAACATGATAACCCAAAACCTATGGGCTGCACCAAAAGCAATTCTAAGAGGGAAGTTTATAGCAATACAATCTCACCTCAAGAAACAAATCTCAAATAAACAATCTAGCCCTACACTTAAAACAACTAGAGAAAGAAGAACAAAGAAAACCCAAAGTCAGTAGCAGGAAAGAAACCATAAAGACCAGAGCAGAAATAAATGAAATAGAAATGAAGAAAACAATAGCAAAGATCAATAAAACTAAAAGCTGGTTCTTTGAGAAGATAAACAAAAATGATAAACCCTTGGTCAGACTCATCAAGAAAAAAGGGAGAGGATGCAAATCAATAAAATTAGAAATGAAAAAGGAGAAATCACAACGGACACTGCAGAAATACAAAGGATTATAAGAGACTTCTACAAACAACTATAAGCCAATAAAATGGACAACCACGAGAAAATGGACAAATTCTTGGAAAGATACAATTTTCCAAGACTGAACCAGAAAGAATTAGAAAATATATACAGACCTATTACAAGTAAAGAAATTGAAACCATAATTAAAAATCTTCCAACAAACAAAAGTCCAGGACCAGATGGCTTCACAGGCGAATTCTATCAAACATTTAGAGAATAGCTAACACCTATCCTTCTCCAACTCTTCCAAAACATTGCAGAGGTAGAAACACTCCCAAATTCATTCTACAAAGCCACCATCACCCTGATACCAAAACCAGAAAAAGATATCACAAAAAAATTATAGACCAATATCACTGATGAATATACATGCAAAAATCCTCAACAAAATGCTAGCAAACGGAATCCAACAGCACATTAAAAGGATCATACACCATGATCAAGTGGGATTTATCTCAGGGATGCAAAGATTCTTCAATATACGCAAATCAATCTATGTGATACACCACATTAACAAATCAAGGAATAAAAACCATCTGGTCATCTCAATAGATGCAGAAAAAGCTTTTGACAAAATTCAACATCCATTTATGATAAAAAGTCTCCAGAAAATGGGCACAGAGGGAACCTATCTCAACATAATAAAGGTCATATATGACAAACCCACAGCAAGCATCACACTCAATGGTGAAAAACTGAAAACATTCCCACTAAGATCAGGAAGAAGACAAGGATGTCCTCTCTCGCCACTCTTATTCAACATAGTTTTGGGAGTCCTAGCCACAGCAATCAGAAAAGAAAAAGAAATAAAAGAAATACAAAAGGAAATTGGAAAAGAAATAGTAAAACTGTCACTGTTTGCAGATGACATGATGCTTTACACAGAAAATCCTAAAGATGCCAACAGAAAACTACTAGAACTCATCAATGAATTTGGTAAAGCAGCAAGATACAAAATTAATGCACAGAAATCTCTGGCATTCCTATACACCAACAACAAAAAATCAGAGAAATTAAGGAAACACTCCCATTTACCACTGCAACGAAAAGAATAAAATACCTGGGAACAAACCTGCCTAAGGAGGCAAAAGACTTGTACTCAGAAAACTATAAAACACTGATGAAAGAAATCAAAGATGACATAAACAGATGGAGAAATATACCATGTTCTTGGATTGGAAGAATCAATATTGTGAAAATGACTAAACTACCCAAAGCAATCTACAGATTCAATGCAATCTCTATCAAACTACCAATGGCACTCTTCACAGAATTAGAACAAAAAATTTTACAATTCATATGGAAACACAAAAGACCCCAAATAGCCAAAGCAATCTTGAGAAAGAAAAACGGAGCTGGAGGAATCAGGCTCCCTGACTTCAAACTATACCACAAAGCTACAGTAATCAAGACAGTATGGTACTGGCACAAAAACAGAAATATAGATCAATGGTACAGGATAGAATGCCAGAGATAAACCAACACACATATGGGCACCTAACTTATGACAAAGGAGGCAAGAAAATACAATGGAGAAAAGACAGCCTCTTCAATAAGTGATGCTGGGAAAACTGGACAGTTACATATAAAAGAATGAAATTAGAACACTACCTAACACCATACACAAAAATAAACTCCAAATGAATTAAAGACTTAAATGTAAGACCAGATACTATAAAAACTCTTAGAGGAAAACACAGGGAAAACACTCTTTGACATAAACCACAGCAAGATCTTTTTTGACCCACCTCCTAGAGTAACAGAAATAAAACCAAAAATGAACAAATGGGACTTAATTAAACTTAACAGCTTTATGCACAGCAAAGGAAACCATAAACAAGACAAAAAGACAACCCTCAGAATGGGAGTAAATATTTGCAAATGAAACAACAGACAAAGTATTAACCTCCAAACAGGTTAATGGAGCTCAATATCAACAGCTCATGGAGCCCAATATCAAAAAAAACCAAACAATCCAGTTAAAAAATGGGCAGAAGACCTAAATCGACATTTCACCAAGGAAGACATACAGATGGCCAAGAGGCACATGAAAAGATGCTCAACATCACTAATTATTAGAGAAATGCAAATCAAAACTACAATGAGATATCACCTCACGCTGGTCAGAATGGCCATTATCAAAAACTCTAGAAACAATAAATGCTGGAAAGGGTGTGGTGAAAGGGAACCCTCCTGCACTGTTGGTGGGGATGTAAATTGATACAACCACTATGGAAAACAGTATGGAGGTTCCTTAAAAAACTAAAAATAGAACTACCATATGACCCAGCAATCCCACTACTGGGCATATACCTGAGAAAACCATAATTCAAAAAGAGTCATGTACCAAAATGTTCACTGCAGCACTATTTACAATAGCCAGGACATGGAACCAACCTAAATGTCCATAGACAGATGAATGGATAAAGAAGATGTGGCACATATATACAATGGAATATTACTCAGCCATAAAAAAGAAAGGAAATTGAGTTAGTTGTAGTGACGTAGATGGACCTAGAGTCTGTCATACAGAGTGAAGTAAGTCAGAAAAACAAATACCATATGCTAATGGAATATGGAATCTAAAAAAAAAATGGTACTGAAGAACCTAGTTGCAGTGCAGGAATAAAGAGGTAGACATAGAAAATGGACTTGAGGACATGGAGTGGGAGGGCAAAGCTGGGGTGAAGTGAGAGTAGCATGGACATATATACACTACCGAATGTAAAACAGTTGGCTGGTGGGAAGCAGCAGCATAGCACAGGGAGATTGGCTCGGTGCTTTGTGATGACCTAGAGGTGTGGGATAGGGAGGATGGGAGGGAGGCTCAAGAGGGAGGGTATATGGGGACACGTGTATGCATATGGCTGATTCGCTTTGTTGTGCAACAGAAACTAACTCAGTATTGTGAAGCAATTATACTCCAATAAAGATCTATTAAAAAATAAGAAATTAAAGCTGTCTACATACAAAGTTAAAATTTTAAAAGCAAAGTCTGTATGAACAACATCTGCTTAGAATTTATAATGGAAGAAATGATTCCACTCACAATGGAAGCAAAAGATAACACACCTAGGAATAACTCTTAAAAAATTAGCAAGAAAATTTTAAAATGCTACTGAGGGAATCCCCCAAATCTTACATAAATAAAAAGTGATGTGTTCTTAGACAGGAAGACTCAACATCATAAAGAAGTCAATTCTTCCTAAATTAATCTAAACTGTATGTCGTCCTCATAAAATCAACAGAATTTTTTTTGAACTATACAAAGTGATTCTAATGTTCATTTGGAGAATAAACACACAAGAACTGCCAGGATAACTCTGGAGGGAAAAATAATGAAAGAAATCTATTCTCCCAAATTTTAGCTAATTAAATTATGGTACTGGTACATAAATACATCAATAAAACAGACTAGAAAATGAAGAACTTGACTCAAATTCATATAGGAATTTTGTATAAGATAAAGGTAGAACTTTAAACCAGTGAAAGCAAAATGATTTTTCAGTAAATAGTGTTAAGACAACCGAGTTGTCATCTCACGAAAACATTATACATGTATTCCAAAATTAGTAAAATAAAAACCAAATGAATCAAAGATCGAAAGGCTGTTAAGCCCTAAAAGCATTAGAAGAAAACATGGGGAAATAGTTTTTTATAATCTTGAAGTGAGGAAAGCCTTTTCTAACGTGCCAAATGGTGTGAATCATTTGTCCATCATATCCATTATCCACTCCCCCACTTCTTCCCAGGTAAATAAAACCCCAGTTCTTTTCAGGGTGGCAATAGTCTCAACTCCCAAAGACGGGTCATGATGGCAGTCTTGTTCTCCACTCTCCCAGACTCCCTTACAGCTGTAGGGGTTGTGTGACTTGGTTTTGGTCATTGAGACTTAAATGAAAATCTGCTGAGAAATGTTCTTGTTTTCCCAATAAAAATAAAACATGCTGGCACCCTAAAGAGATCATCTTGGGACCGGAAGGGAAAGGCCAAGAAAGTAAAATAAGAGACATTGGTCCTGAAAAGGTTGAACAGCTGAACCAATGCTAACAACCATCTATATCTCTAGACTTCTCGCCATGAGACACACACACACACACACACACACACACACACTCTATTTACTTGAGCCACTGTATTTAGATTTTGGTTTCCTGCAGTTGTGCGATACTTGCAATCCTAACTGACATGCTAAGAATGCCATGAAACTCAGAAACCGTAAAGCCTGAGCAATTTGACGACATGCAAATATTAAAATTCTTTGAAAAAAAATCCCAAGAGAAAAAAAATACTATGATGACATTTTAACTTTACAGTCAAAGGGTTACTATCTTTACTATATAAAGGGGTCAACAAATAAAAACACCATTGTCCAGTAGGAAAATGGGCAAGAGATAGAAACAGTGTTCATCAAAAAAGGAATACACATGGTTGTAATCATATGAAAAGATCTTCAACTTCACTCATAATAATAGAAATTTAATAATAGGAAAAAGAATTCTACCTCAAGACTATAACACAGAAACCCTGCATGAGTTTCCAGACCGTTCGCCTGCCTTGTGGACTGAGAACTTGCCACAGCTGTGGCTCTACAGTTGTGAGGACGTGGCCAAGACGGTGGAGCAGGAAGATGCTGAGCTCAGCTGCTCCCGTGGGCGCACCAAAACTACCACTGTTCACAGAGCAACTACTGATGAGAAAGACCAGAAGACTGGCAGAAAAGATCTTCTACAACAAAAGGTATAAAGAAGGAACCCCAACGAGACTGGTAGGAGGAGCGGAGACACAGTAAAGTCAAATCCCATACCCCTGGGTGGCTGACCCACAAACAGTGGGATAATTACAATTGCAGAGATTCTCTTCAAGGAGAGAGAGGTCCCAGCCCCACATTGGGCTCCTGCACCAGGAAGACAAGCCCCGGAATGCTCAGTTTTAAGGACAAGGAGGCTTACTTTCAGGAGAGTCAGAGGGAAACAGAGACTCCACTCTTAAAGGACACACACACAAAACTTCACACACGCTGGGACCCAGGGCAGAAGGAGTAATATGAAAGGAGCCTGGGTCAGATGTACCTGCTGACCTTGGAAAGCCTCCCAGAGAGGCAGGAGGCAACCGGAACTCACCTTGGGTACACAGGCTCTGGCAGCAGCCATTTCTGGGAGCTCATGCTACCACACGGACACCAGTGCTGTCAAGTGTCATTCTGGAATCCTCCTAGGACCCAGCCTGAACAACAGCCTATCAGCACCAGTACAGAGATACCTCAGGCCAAGCAACTAGCCAAGCAGAGACACAGCCCTATCCACCAGCAGGCCTGCTACCCTGAGGCCCCCCGAGCCCACAGCTGCTCCGAGACCCAGCCCTGTCCATGAGAGGGTCCAAGACCCGGCCCCTCACACCAGTACATTGGCACTAACCCCAGGACCTCCTGGGCTTCAGCCCCACCCACCAGCTCTGGGACTCCCAGGCCCTTTAGTCAGCGACCCCAGGACCTGATTACTTCCACCAGTAGACTGGCACTAGCCCCAGAGCCTGTCTCCATCCACCAGCAGGCTGGCCCCAGCCCCAGGATCCCCTAGGCCCCAGACCTACCAACCAGCAGGCCAACACCCAGCTCAGGGAAACCTTGGGCCCCTCAGCCAGCAGCCCTGGGATCCAAACCCACCACCTACCAGTGGACCAATATGAGCTTTGAGATACCCTAAACCCTGCAGCAAGCCGTCAGGAGCCAGCCTGTACACAAGAGGGCTGACACCATTCCTGGGATCTGCAGGGCCTTGTAGCCAGGACACAGCGCTGCCCACCAGTGGCTAAGCGCTAACCCCAGGAACACCTGTGCCCTGACCCAGCCCACCAGCAGGTTGCCAGCAGCCATGGGAGCCCCTGGGCCCTGGCCCCACCAACAAGGAGGTCAACACCAGTCTCACTCACCAATGGGCCAGCATCAGCTTTGGGATACCTCAAACCCCACAGCCGGTCATGTCAAGAACCAGTCCCACAACCACCAGCAGGGCAGCATTAGCCCCAGGTCTTCCCTGGGCTCCACAGCTAACCACCTCACGACCCAGCCCCACCATCCAGTGGCTGACAGCTTCTGTACAAGGCAGGGCCTGGCAACCAGCTCGACTGGGGACCACCCATGCCTATCAGACCACCCACAGTAGTCAGCCCATCACAACAGAAAGACCCATGCAGCTCTCAGAGAAGGCACCAATAGAGCATATAGCTCTGGTGACCAGAGGGGAGTGTGCTGCTGGGATGTACAGGACATCTGATACAAAAGGCCACTTCTCCAAGGTCAGGAAATGTAACCAACCAACCACATACATAGAACTAAAAACAGAAAATTAGGCAAAAGAGGAATATGTTCCAGATGAAAGAACAAGATAAAATCCCAGAAGAACTAGCTCAAGTGGAGATAAGTAATCTACCCAATAAAGAATTCAAGGTAATGGTCATAACGATGCTCAAAGAACTTGGGAGAAGAAGGGATGAGCACAGTGAGAAGTTCACCAAAGAGTCAAGAAAAATCAAACAGAGCTAAAGAATATGATAACTGAAATAAACATATGCTAGAAGGAATCAGCAGTAAATTCGATGATACAGAGGAATGAATCCGTGAGCTAGAAGACAGAGTAGTGGAAATCACTGAAGCTGAACGGAGAGAAAAAATAAAAAGAAATTAGGATAGTTTAAGAGACCTCAGGGACAACATCAAGCATACTAACATTCTCATGATAGGGGTACCAGAAGGAGGAGAGAGAGAGAAAGGGGCAGAGAAGACATAATAGCTGAAAACTTCTCTAACCTGGGACAGGAAACAACATCCAGGTACAGGAAGCACAGAGAGTCCCAAACAGAATCAACCCAGAGAGGATCACACCAAGACACACTAATTAAAATGGCAAAAATTAAAGAGAGAGAATATTAAAAGCAGCAATGGTAAAGCAACAAGTTACATACAAGGGAACTCCCATGAGGCTATTAGCTGGCTTTTCAGCAGAAATTCTGCAGGCCAAAAGGGAGTGGTACAATATATTAGAGTGATGAATGGGAAAAGCTTACTATCAAGAATGCTCTACCCAGTGAGGCTCTCGTTCAGCTTTGATGGAGAAATCAAAAGCTTTACAGAGAAGCAAAAGCTAAGAGAATTCAGCACTACCAGACCAGCTTTGCAACAAATGCTAAAAGAACTTCTCTTGGCAGGAAAGAGACCAGCAACTTAAAACAACCTTGTACATATATAAATTGCTATATCAAAACCTCATGGAAACATCAAATCCCAAAATGACAATAGATACACAAAAAGGAAAAAGCAAAGCAACCCAAACACAACAGTAAAGATGGTCATCAAACAAGACAAGAGAACAAAAGAGGAAGGAAAGAAAAAAGACCTACAAAAACAAACCCAAAACTATTAAGAAAATGGCAACAGAAACATACATATTGATAATTACCTTAAATGTAAATGGTTTAAATGCCCCAACCAAAAGACAAAGACTGGCTGAATGGATACAAAAACAAGACCCATATACATGCAGTCTACAAGAGACCCACTTCAGATCTAGGAACACATGCAGACTGAAAGTGAGGGGATAGAAGAAGGTATTCCATGCAAATGGAAATCAAAAGAAAGCTGGAGTAGCAATACTCCTATCAGACAAAATAGACTTTAAAATGAAGACTGTTATAAGAGACAAAGAAGGACACTACATAATGATCAAGGGATCAATCCAAGAAGAAGATATAACAATTGTAAATATATATACACCCAACAGAGGAGCACCTCAATATATAAGGCAAATACTAACAGCCATAAAGGGAGAAACCAACAGTAACACAATAATAGTGGGGGACTTTAATACCCCACTTTCATCAATGGACAGATCATCCAGACAGAAAATCAATAAGGAAACTCAGGCCTTAAATGACACATTAAACCAGATGGACTTAATTGACATTTATAGAGCATTCCATCCCAAAACAGCAGAGTACACACTCTTCTCAAGTGCACACGGAACATTCTCCAGGATTGACCACTTGCTGGGATACAAAGCAAGCCTTGGCAAATTTAAGAAATTTTAAATCATATCAGGCATCTTTTCCAACCACAACACTGTAAGATTAGAAATAAACAACAAGAAAAAAACTGTAAAAAAACCCACAAACACGTGGAGGCTAAATAATATGCTACTATACAACCAATGGATCACTGAAGAAATCAAAGAGGAAATCAAAAAATACCAAGAGACAAATGAAAATGAAAGCACTATGATCCAAAACCTATGGGATGCAGCAAAAGCAGTTCTAAGAGGGAAGTTTATAGCAATAAAATCTTACCTCAGGAAACAAGAAAAATCTCAAACAACCTAACCTTACACCTAAAGCAACAAGAGAAAGAAGAACAAATAAAACCTAAAGTTAGTAGAACAAATAAAACCTAAAGTTAGTAGAAATCATAAAGATCAGAGCAGAAATAAATGAAGTAGAGACAAAGATCAATGAAAGTAAAAGCTGGCTCTTTGGAAAGATAAACAAAATTGATAAACCTTTAGCAAGACTCATCAAGAAAAAAAGGGACAGGACTCAAATCAATAAAATTAGAAATGAAAACAGAGAACTTACAACTGACACCACAGAAATACAAAGGATTATAAGAGACTACTAAAAGCAACTGTATGCCAATAAAATGGACAACCTGGAAGAAATGGACAAATTCTTAGAAATGCACAACCTTCCGAGACTGAACCAGGAAGAAACAGAAAATATGAATAAACCAATCATAAGCACTGAAATTGAAACTGTGATTTAAAAACCCCCAACAAATGAAAGTCCAGGACCTGTTGGCTTCACAGGTGAATTCTATCAAACATTTAGAGAAGGGCTAACACCTATCCTTCTGAAACTGTTCCAAAAAAGTTGCAGAGGAAGGAAAACTCCCCAACTTATTCTATGAGGCCACCATCACCCTGATACCAAAACCAAAGATGTCACAAAAAAAGAAAATTACAGGCCAATATCACTGATGAACACAGATGCAAAAATCCTCCGCAAAATACTATCAATCGAATCCAACAATACATTAAAAGGATCATACACCATGATCAAGTGGGATTTATCTCAGAGATGCAAGGATATTTCTATATCCACAAATCAAACAGTGTGATATACCACATCAACAAATTGAAGAATAAAAATCATATGATTATCTCAATAGATGCAGAAAAAGCTTTTGACAAAATTCAACACCTATTTTTCATAACAACTCTACAGAAAGTGGGCATAGAGGGAACCTACCTCAACATAATAAAGGCCATATATGACAAACCCACAGCTAACATCATACTTAACAGTGAAAAGCTAAAAGCATTTCCTCTAAGATCAGGAACAAGACAAGGATGTCCACTCTCACCACTTTTATTCAACATAGTTTTGGAAGTCCTAGCTACAGCAATCAGAGAAGAAAAAGAAATAAAAGGAATCCAAGTTGGAAAGGAAGTTAAACTGTCACTGTTTGCAGATGACATGATACTATACATAGAAAATCCTAAAGATGCCACTAGGAAACTAGAACTCATCCATGAATTTGGTAAAGCTGTGGCTTACAAAATTAATACATAGAAATCTGTTGCTTTTCTATACACTAACAACAAAAGATCAGAAAGAAAAATTCAAGAAACATTTACCATCACATCAAAAAGAATAAAATACCTAGGAATAACATACCTAAGGAGACAAAAGACCTGCTCCAAAAACTATAAGATGCTGATGAAAGAAATTGAAGATGACACAAAGAGATGGGGTGATATACCATGTTCTTGGATTGGAAGAATCAATGACTATACTACCCAAGGCAATCTACAGATTCAATGCAATCCCTATCAAATTACCAATGGCATTTTTCACAGAACTAGGACAAAAAAAATCTTAAAATTTGTATGTAGACACAAAAGACCCTGAATAGCCAAAGCAATCTTGAGAAAGAAAAATGGAGCTGGAGGAATCAGGCTCCCTGACTTTGGACTATACTACAAAGCTACAGTCATCAAAACAGTACGATACTGGCACAAAAACAGACATATAGATCAATGGAACAGGATAGAAAGCCCAGAAATAAACCCACACACCTATGGTAGATTAATCTATGACAAAGGAGGCAAGATTATACAATGGAAGAAAGACAGTCTCTTCAATGAAGGGTGCTGGGAAAACTGGAGAGTGACATGTTAAAAAATGAAATTAGAACATCCTTTAACACCATACACAAAAACAAACTCAAGATGGATTAAAGACCTAAATGTGAGACTGGACACCTTATAACTCTTAGAGGAGAACATAAGCATAACACTCTCTGACATAAATCACGACAATATCTTTTTTGATCCATCTCCCATAGTAATGAAAATAAAAACAAAAAATAAACAGGACCTAATTAAACTCAAAAGCTTTTGCACCACAAAGGAAACCATAAACAAAACAAAAAGACAACCCACAGATTGGGAGAAAATATTTGCTAATATGACCGACATGAGATTAATCTCCAAAATTTACAAACAGCTCATGTGGCTTAATATCATTAAAACAAACAAAAATTGGGCAGAAGACCTAAATAGACATTTCTCTAAAGAAGACATACAGATGGCCAAGAAGCACATGAAAAGATGTTCAACATTGCTAATTATTAGACAAATGCAAATCAAAACTACAATGAGATATCACCTCATACCAGTCAGAATGGCTATCATCAAAAAATATACAAACAGGGCTTCCCTGGTGGCGCAGTGGTTGAGAGTCCGCCTGCTGATGCAGGGGACGCGGGTTCATGCCCCAATCCAGGAAAATCCCACATGCCGCGGAGCGGCTGGTCCCGTGAGCCATGGCTGCTGAGCCTGCGTGTCTGGAGACTGTGCTCCACAACAGGAGAGGCCACGACAGTGAGAGGCCCGCGTACCGCAAAAAAAAAAAAAAATCTATGAACAACAAATGCTGGAGAGGGTGTGGAGAGAAGGGAATCCTCCTACACTGTTGGTGTGAATGTAAATTGGTACAGGCACTATGGAGAACAGTATGGAGGTTCCTTTAAAAACTAAAAATAGAGCTACCATATTATCCAGCAATCCCAATCCTGGGCATATATCTGGAGAAAAACACGGTTCAAAAGGATAAATGCACCCCAGTGTTCATTTCAGCACTGTTTACAATAGCCAAGACATGGAAGCAACCTAAATGTTCATCAACAGACAAATGGATAAAGAAGATTTGGTATATATATACAATGGAATATTACTCAGCCATTAAAAGGAATGAAATAATGCCATTTGCAGCAACATGGATGGACCTGGAGATTATCAGGCTAAGTGAAATAAGTCAGACAAAGACAAATATCATATGATATTGCGTATATGTTGAATCTAAAAATAAAAAATGATACAAATGAAATTATTTACAAAACAGAAACAGACTCACAGACTTAGAGATTGAATTTATGGTTATGGGTTGGGAGGGATAGATTCGGAGTTTGGGATTGACATGTACACACTGCTATATTTAAGATGGATAACCAACAAGGATCTACTGTATAACACAGGGAACTCTGTTCAATATTACGTAACAACCTAAATGGGAAAGGAATTTGAAAAAGAATAGATACATGTATAACTGAATCACTTTGCTGTACACCTGAAACTACCACAACATTGTTAATCAACTATACTCCAATATAAAATAAAATGTTTTTTAAAAAAGCAGAAGATTACACATTCAAGTGCACATGGAACATTCTCCAAGATAGAGAACATGCTAGACCACAAAAGAAGTCTCAGTAAATTTAAGAAAACTGAAATCATATCAAGCATCTTCTCCAACCACAACACTATGAGACTAGAAATGAATTACATGGAAAAAACTGCAAAAAAATACAAACACATAGAGGCTAAATATGCTACTAAACAACCAATGAATTACTGAAGAAATCAAAGAAGGAATTTAAAAACAGCTAGAAACAAATGAAGATGTAAACAGAATGATCCAAAAATCAATAGGACGTAGCAAAAGCAGATCTAAGAGGGAAGTTTATAGCAATACAAGCCTACCTCAGGAAATAAGAAAGGTCTCAAATAAACAACCTAACCTTAAACCTAAAGGTACTAGGAAAAAGAAGAACAAGGAATACCCAAAGTTAGTAGAAGGAAAGAAATCAAAGATTAGAGCAGAAATAAATGATATAGAGACAACAACAAATAATAGAAAAGATCAGCAAAACAAAGAGTTGGTTCTTTGAAAAGATAAACAAAATTGATAAACCTTTAGCCAGACTCATGTTTTTTTTTAAAAAGAGGACCCAAATAAATATATTCAGAAATTTAAAAAAGTTACAACCAACACTACAGAATACAAAGGATAATAAGCGACTACTACAAACAATTATATGCCAATAAAATGGACAACCTAGAAGAAACAGGTAAATTCCTAGAAATTTACAATCTCCAAAGACTGAACCAGGAAGAAGAATATGAACAGGGAAATATCAGGAATGTAATCAAATCAGCAATTTTTAAAAACTCCCAACAAACCAACCCCAGGACAAGATGGCTTTGCAGGTGAATTCTACCAAACATTTAGAGGACAGTTAACACTTATCCTTCTGAAACTATTCCCAAAAATGGCAGAGGAAGGAACACTTCTGATCTCTTTCTATGAGACCAGCATCACACTTATACCAAAACCAGACAAAGATATCACAAAAAAGAATATTAAAGGCCAATATCACTGATGAACATAGATACAGAAATCCTCTATAAAATATTAGCAAACTGAATCCAACAGTACATTAAAGGGATCTTACACCATGAGCAAGTCTCCCAGGGAGACAGGATGGTTCAATATCTACAACTCAATGTGATACACCCTATTAACAAACTGAAGAATAAAAACCATATGATCATCTCAATATATGCAGAAAAAGCTTGACAAAATTCAACATCCATTTATGATAAAAAGAAAAACCTCTCCACAAAGTGGGTATAGAGGGACCATACCTCAACAAAATAAAGGTCATACATGATAAGACCACACTTAACAGCATACTTGCCACTTTTATTCAACATAGTATTGGAAATCCTAGCCACAGCAATCAAGAAATAAAAGGAATCCAATTTGGAAGAGAGGAAGTAAAACTGTCACTGTTTACAGGTGACATGATACTACACATAGAAAATCCTCAAGATGCCACCAAAAAACTACTAGAGCTCATCAATGAATCTGAAAAAGTTGCAGGATACAAAATTAATTTATAGAAATCTGCAATTCCATACACTAACAATAAGCTATCAGAGAAATTAAGAAAACAATCCCATTTACAATTGCATTGAAAAGAATAAAATACCTAGGAATAAATCTAAGTAAGGAGGTAAAAGATCTGTACTCAGAAAACTATAAAACACTGAGGAAAGAAACTGAAGATGATACAAATAGATGGAAATATTTACCATGCTCATGGATTGGAAGGATTGATATTGTTAAAAGTATCATACTATCCAAGGCAATCTACAGATTCAGTGCAATCCCTATCAAAATTCCAAAGGTGGGGCTTCCCTGGCCATTGAGACCCTGCGCTTCCACTGCAGGGGGTGCAAGTTCGATCCCTGGTCAGGGAACTAAGATCCTGCATGTCACATGGTGTGACCAAAAAAAACCAATTGCATTTTTCACAGAACTAGAACAAAATATTCTAAAATTTGTATGGAAACATAAAAGATCCCAAATAGCCAAAACAATCTTGAGAAAGAAGAATAAAGCTGGAGGTATCATGCTCCCTAACTTCAGACTATACTACAAAGCTACAATCATCAAAAATAGCATGGTCCTGACACAAAAGCAGACACATATATCAGTGGAACAGAACAGAGAGCCCAGAAATGAACCATGCTTATATGGACACAATCTATGACAAAGGAGGCAAGAATATATAATGGGGAAAAAAATAACCTCTTCTATGAATGCTGTTGGGAAAATCAGAACTGCATGCAAAAGAATCAAACTGGACTACTCTTATCAAATCATGCACAAAAATAAATTCAAAATGGGTTAAAGACATAAATGTAAGACCATAAACCATAAAATTTCTCAAAGAAAACATAGGCAGTACACTCTTTGATATTGTTCTTAATTTTGGGACATGTCTCCTCAGGCAAGGGAAATAAAAGCAAAGACAAATGAGACCACGTCAAACTAAGAAGCTGTTGCACTATGAAGGAAACTACAAACAAAACGAAAAGGCCACCTACTGAATGAGAGAAGGTATTTGCAAATGGATCTATCTGATAAACGGTTAATATTCAAAATACACAAATAACTCATACAACTCAACATCCAAAAAAAAGAATAAAAACTCAGTGAAAACATGGGCAGAGGATCTGAAGAGACAGTTTTCCAAAGAACACATAAAGATGGCCAATGGGCACATGAAAAGATGTTCAACATCACTAATCAGGGAAATGCAAACCAAAACTACAATGAGATATCACCTCACACCTGTCAGAATAGCTATTATCAAAAAGACAATAAACGACAAGTGTTGGTGAGGATGTGGAGAAAAAGGAACCCTCACGCACTCTCAGTGAGAATGTAAATTGGTACAGTCACTGTGAAAAACAGTATGGAGGTTCTTCAAAAAATTTAAAATAGAACTATCATATGATCCAGCAATTCTACTCCTGGATTTTATCTAAAGAAAACAAAACATTAATTAGAAAAGTTATACACACCCCTATGTTCACTGTAGCATTATTTACAATAGCCACAATATGAAAGCAACCCAAGTGCCTGTCAAGAGATGAATGGATAAAGAAGATGTATGTATGTATACACACACACACACAACACTGGAATATTACTCAGCCATAAAAATGAAATCTTGCCATTTATAACAACATGTATGGACTTAGAGTGTATTATGCTAAGTGAAATAAATCAGACAGAAAGACAAATATTGTAAGAGTTCACTTATATGTGGAATCTAAAAACAACAATTGAAGAAGCATAACAAACAGAGTTGTAGTTACAGAGAACAAACAGGTGGTTGCCAGAGGGGAGGTAGGGGGTGGGGAAACAGGTGAGAGAGGTTGAGATACAAACTTCCAGCAGCAAAATAAATGAGTCATGGGTATGAGATGTACAGTGTGGGAAATATAGTCAATAAATGAGTCATGGGTATGAGATGTACAGTGTGGGAAATATAGTCAATAATTATGTAATATCTTTGCATGTGACATATTGTAGCTAGACCTATCCCAAGACTTACTGTGGTGATCATTTTGACAAGTATAGAAATACCACATCACTATGCTGTGTAGCAGGAACTAACATAGTGTTATAGATCAATTATACTTCAAAAACAGTAAAACAAACCAACTCATAGAAACAGAGATCAGATTTGTGGTTACCAGAGGCGTAGGGTGGGGTAGGGGTAACTGGATGAAGGCAATCAAAAGGTACAAATTTCCAGTTACAAGAGAAATAAATACTAGGGATGTAATGAACAACGTGATA
Source organism: Globicephala melas (assembly GCF_963455315.2). NCBI lineage: Eukaryota > Metazoa > Chordata > Mammalia > Artiodactyla > Delphinidae > Globicephala > Globicephala melas. Next base: position 93,576,422 of record NC_083323.1, on the reverse strand, counting down.
AATATACTTAACTCCACCGTATGTCATATGTGAAAGTTGCTGAATTCTAAAAGTTCTCTCATCACAAGAAAACAAATGTTCAATTTCTTTAATTCTTCATCTATGTAAGATGATGGATGTTCCCTAAATTACATCATTTCATGATGTAAGTCAAATCATTATGCTGTACAGCTTAAACTTATCACAGTGCTGTATGTCAATTCTCTCTCAAAACTGGAAGAAGAAAAATTAAAACCAAAATAAATAATAAAATAATTTAAACTGCAGTAACATATCATTCTCATCAATTTATTTGGCAGAGATTTAAAACAAAGTTTGACAAAACAAGGTATTTTTGAGGAAACTAAATTTCTGTTAGGAGAGGAAAACAGAATAACCCCCATGGAGAGCAATTAGTCAATGTCACAAAAATTACAAATGTCACTCCAGCAACTGCTACCTGTTTATAAAACTAAAGGACTGGAAACAATTTAAATGTCCATCAATAGAGAACTCATTAAATTATGAAATATTTATATAATAAAGCAGTATGCATCCTTATAAACGAATGAAGAAACTCTATATGTATAGTTGAAGAATCTTCGAGATATGCCGTTAAATGACAAAAATCAAAGTGCAGAACAAGTGTGTGGTGTACAACCATTTATACTAAATATATATTTTAAATGTGATTTTATATTCATAAAATACCTTTGATAGAACACACGAGAAACTGCTAATGGTGGTTGCCTCTGAGAAGGGGAGCAGAATAGCTGGGTGTTCCAGTTACCTATATCCTAAAGCTTAGCAGCACAAAACCACATCTATTTTATCACACTCACAGATTCTGTGGGTCAAGAATTTGGCTAGGGCACAGTGCAGGGGATGGGGGCGACTTATGTCTGGTCATTGATGTCTGGAGCTCCAGCTGTGAACTGATTGGCAGCATGTGACTCAAATGGCCGGAGCCTGACACACCTGAAGACTCTTCACTCCCCTGTCTGCCACTCAGGCTGCCATGACTCAGCTGGCATTGTTAACCAGGGTGCCTACAAGCAATCTCTCCAAGTGACTGTAGCTTTCTCACAGCATGGCGGCCTCAGAGCAATTAGACCTCCTATGTGGCAACTCAGGGCTCCAAGAGCAAGTGTTCCAACAAGCAAGGCACACGCTGCATGGCCTTTATGACTAGCCTCCAAAATCATATCCACTGTCCTCTACTGGTTGAAGCAGTTACAAACCCGCTCAGATTCAAGAAGCAGGGATACAGAAATTGAAGAACATCAACTGATAATAGTAGTTATCTCTAGGGAGCAGAATTTAGGGGAGTTTTTAATTTTCTTCTTGTTGTCTACCTTTATTTCTTAATTTCTTTAAATAAGCAAGTACTACCTGTGTTATAAGTGTTTTAGAAAACCCATGGATCTATTTTAAGACTCTCTTGTGTGTGGTACAGCAAAGCCATATTTCCCATGCATTTTCCTCGTGAGTTTGAAGTAGTGACAAAGTACAGGGATACCTCCACACATATTTTCCATAAACTCTCTCTACACCAGGATGCATCACCTAAGAAGCATTATAGTTACATACGACCACACGAGCGAATACATTTTATCCGTCTGTAGCATGTTCACTTTGCAGAATCGAGTTACGCAGGCACAGAAAGACAGTTTCAGTGTACTTTACCTGGACCTTATCCAGCTGTGGGGCATGGCTCTGCGGGACCTACATCCCAAGTCCTTGTCACCTGGGTGTGAAGCAAGTCGAGGACAACAAGGGGCTGGCCTGCCTCTGTCCTCTTGCCCTGGCTGTCACACCTTTAGAAGCAGCTTTTCTCCCTCTGCCTCTCCTTCTGTATTTCTTCTTCCTTCCCTCCCCACACACGCACCTTCCCTAGATGTTTTTTTTTTTTCTTTAATCTATTCCCTCTCCAGCCCTCTCTACTCTCTCCTTTTCTCCCCACACCACACCCACCTTCATAAGGACTAGACAAAAACCCCATGTAAGGGCAGGCAAGGCAGTGGAGGGGAAAGGGGAAAACAGCCTCAATCAACACAACAGGTCTACCGGGCTCTGTCACCTTATCTCAGCTACCTGTTTTGGGTGGGTTTTTTTTTTCCCCCATATCACTCTGTTTTATTTATTTCATCAGTGGTCTTACCTGATACTTTCTAATTTCCTTTGTTTCTTTATTGTGGTGAAATATATATACCATGAAATGTACCATTTTAACCCTTTTGAAGTGTACAGTTCAGTGGCATTTTAGTGCATTCACATGGTTGTGCAACCTTCACCAACATCCACATCTGGAACTTTTTCATCATCCAGAACAAACTCTGTGCCCGTTAAACATGAACTCCCCATACCTCACTCCTGCCCCTGGCAACCACCCTTTCTACTTTCGGCATCTACGAATTTGACGATGCTAGGTATTTCATATAAGTGGAATTATATGGTAATTGTCCTATTTGTGTCTGGTTTGTTTCATTTAGCATAATGTCTTCAAAGTTGATCCACGTTGTAGCATGTGTCAGAATCTCTTTCCTTCTCAAGGTCAAATAATATTCCATTGTTGGTTCATACTGTGTTTGGTTTATGCATTCATCTCTCGGTGAACACTTGGGTTCTCAGCGATTGGTTTTTTCCAAACAAAGTGAGGATACCCTCCCTCCGCAGATCCTTCGTTCCTGGTCCGCAGGCTCCCTGCACCCCTGCTGGGGCGCCACAGAATTGGGTCCTGTGCCCTCCTCTCACCTCTTCCTATACTCTCCCAAATGACAGCATCTACGGTCTGAAATACCCTCTAGGGCCGATGACTTCAGGCATATCTGTCCAAATGAAACTTCTCTCAGAGCCCCAAACCTTCCACCCACCTCCCTACCTCACAGCTCTATTTATGCATATCTCATCATTTATGCCTCTCTCATCATGTGTTCCAAACTGGATTTCTTGATTTTTCCTCACCCCTCCATCCTCAGGACAAAAGTGACCAGAACCCTTCCATAAATCAGCCAGGAGACCAGAGGTTTAGCCTTCAGAGAAACTAAAGCTTGCCACCTCAGGACACCAGCCACAGAGGAGGGCGAGAGCAAGATTCAGATCTGAAAATAAGGTAATTACGAGAAAGTCTGTATGTGCTATGGTAGGAAGCAGACCCAGCCCCCTTCCCCCTGCCATACTCCCAGAACAATAAGAGTCAAAGGGACTGGCATCTTCTTCCCTAGAGAAACTGAGAGGCCCCACAGAAACGATCCTCAGACACTGATACTGGGCCAGTTCACTGTCTGTTTCCTCTCCTGAGAGGGCCTCCTAGTCACCAAGAACAAAGCAGCCATGCACACGAAGCTTTAATCCATGCACTGGGGTCTCTCTCTCTTTTTTTTTTTTTTTTTTTTTTTGCGGTATGCGGGCCTCTCACTGCTGTGGCCTCTCCCGTTGCGGAGCACAGGCTCCGGACGCGCAGGCTCAGCGGCCATGGCTCACTGGCCCAGCCGCTCCGCGGCATGTGGGATCTTCCCGGACCGGGGCACGAATCCGTGTCCCCTGCATCGGCAGGCGGACTCTCAACCACTGCGCCACCAGGGAAGCCCTGGGGTCTCTCTCTTGACTGTCAATAAACAGCCGAGGATCAACAGGCATTTAAAGAAAATAGCAATGCACCAATATTATCTAGAAATTTAGAGATAAAACCAAGAAAATAGCTAACAGAGTTAAAGATGGTTCCCGCTGGGAAAACAGCTAAGAGAGTTAAAGACGGTTCCCTCTGGGGAGCAAAACTGAAATAGGAGGGGACTGGCACTTTCGGCTGTACTTTTTTTAGCATTGATTTTTAAATGTGTATATTTTAATAAAAATAATTTAAAAAAAGAAAACAGGAGTACCACCACCTACCTAGCTGCTCAAGACTTGAGAAGTCTAGAAATTATCTGATTCCTGTCTTTATCTCCTCCCATAGTATTTATTCTATCACTAAGACCCATCTACTTCACATCCTAAGTAGTTCTTGATCCCATTTGTTTCTTTCCATCTTTGTCACCACCATCCTCAAACAAGCCACCACTACCTGTCCCCAGTTACACACAGTTCTTTACTGGTCTCTTTTCCAACCCTGCCCCCCTCTTATTTATTCTTCTCAGGGAACTAAAAGTGATCTTCTTAAAAGGTCACAGGTCACATAAAACCCAACAATGTCTTCCCATTACCCTCAGAATGGAATACAAACTCCAGCAGCAACCCCAAAGGCTGCTTGATCTGAGCCCTGCCTTCCTCTTCACCTACAGCTTGCTTTGTTCCACTCTCTTCCTTGTTCATTAAGCTCCAGCCTCACTATTTTTCTTTCCTTCAATTTCTTTTATTTTTCAATTTTTTTTAAGATTTTTTTTTTTGACATGGACCATTTTTTTTTTAAGTCTTTATTGAATTTGTTACAATGCTGCTTCTGCTTTATGCTTTTTGGTTTTCTGGCCACGAGGCATGCTGGATCTTAGCTCCCCGACCAGGGAGCGAAGCCACACCCCCTGCATTGGAGAGCGAAGTCTTAACCACTGATCGCCAGGCAAGTCCTTCCTTCAATTTCTTTTAAAAAGCCAACATCTTTGCTGCTGCAGGCCTTTGCATCTTCTCTTCCATATCCATGGAGAGCTTTCATCCTACTCTTCATCTGGCTGGTCCCTTCCTGTCCTTCAGGTCTCAGTATAAATATCACCTCCCCAGGGAGGTCTTCCCTCACCAACCTGGCAAAAATGAGTCGCGCATACCACTCTCCAATGCATCCTCTTATGGCTTCCTTCGCAACATTTTAAAACTATTTTCCTTTGTATCTATTCATTTGCTTTATTGTTCTGCTCCCTCCATGAAGGCAAGAACCATGCCCTACCTCTAGTACCTGGCACACTAGCTGTGTGAATAAATTACACCCTAAACTGAATGTAAATGTCAATGTGCAATCCCTCCAGGCAGTTTTCCAGGTTGCGCTATTCTTCAGAGTGAGCACAACCAACCTGGTTAAAGGTTAAAGGAGTATGACAACACATGCTCCCTACTGTGTGACACAGCATCGGTGCCCCTCCAAATTGCTAAGACAGCTCCCTATTTATATCGGAGGAAGCAGAGGACAGGAAAAACACACATACAACCGGATTCGGGGGTGGGGAGGCTACTATTTTTTTTTAATGGCTCAATAAATCTTTCTTAAATAGGGAGGAGCCCCTATCTTGAGGGGCTTTGGGGAGTGGGAGTCAAATGCCGATTTTCATTCAAGTCGCATTAGTATGGGTGACATGACAGCTCAGTACTTAATCGTTATGATGACTATTAAAATTGTAGTCATGTGATTTTATTATTTATTAGGAGACCAGGAACTCAGATGATGAAAAGGGATAGACAGGTGAATTACCCTCAACTGTGCTCTTCAGACATTTTTAGTTATATCTAAATCATATCTTCATCAAAAAGATCTGCAGTTAGGATAGTGCTGGTGAAAAGATGTTTGTACTTTGTCTAACTTGGAAAGAAATATCTACTTTTTTACCTTAAAATAAAAATCATGTCACCCCTATAACCCATCCTGTGCAAAATCATGGTGACTTATTTCAGGCACTATTGGACACACACTTGAAAAGAGAGATGTATACTCTGCTGATGTTGAAATCTGAAATCACACAATCTTCTCTCCTACTTACCATGGGGCAGCAGCTCAAGTGCTACCTTGCGAGGAAAAGAAGGATCAAACAATTCCTCAACATCCCTTCCAGGTCTAAGATTCAAGATTTGCTGAAGGAAATTAGCTTAGGAGACTGGATGGTGGTAAGCAGTGAAATTCTCATAAGCTTGGTCATAACTACTGAGCTGCTAAATCTATACATGAGCATCCTAGAAAAAGAAAAAGCTAGAGGAGAAAATATCAAATTTTCTATCAGCAGAAACCAGGAGGAGTGAAATTCTACTTATCATTTATTTGCTCATTAAGCAAAACTTCTTTTAGCACTCACTATATAACGGGCACAGTGTATGAAAAAAAATGTATCTGCCCCTCATTTACGTCCATATGCTCTAAGAGTAGTGGAGTTAGACTCAAAAGTAAACAATTGTAGCACAATCTGGTGAATGCTAATTGTTGGCATCCGAGCTGCAAAATGCTACAGAAACCCAGAGGGATGAGTAGCTCTATTGAGAAAGAGAAGAAAGACTTTATTAAGGAGATGATATTTGAACTGGGCTTTGAAGGATGAGTAGAAGTTTTCTCATGAAGAAGGTAAAGGGGATTCCAAAAAGAAGGAATTGAAAACAAAACTGTAGACATGAAAGAGCATGATAGAAAAAGAAAAAGGAAATATTTGGAGTGAGTAGAGCAGGAGTACATAGGGATACGAGACTAAAATCAATGCAAACAGGGAACCGATCATTAAGGATTTTGTATGACATGCTAAAATCTTACATTTTTCCTATAGTGTATATGACTGAATGACTTTTACCAGGAGTGCTTCATGATCAGATTGCTCCTGTTAAAAGAAATCCCTAGTGGGACTGTAGAAAATTAAGAGAACAAAGAGAACAATAAATAAATAAAGAGAATAAATAAAGAGAATAAAGAGAACAAAGTCAAGGAAAGCAGTCAGGAGGCCACTGTAATAGTCTAGTCAAGATATAAGGGCTGGGGCTTCGCTGGTGGCGCAGTGGTTGAGAGTCCGCCTGCTGATGCAGGGGACACGGGTTCGTGCCCCGGTCCGGGAAGATCCCACATGCCGCGGAGTGGCTGGGCCCATGAGCCATGGCCGCTGGGCCTGCGCGTCCGGAGCCTGTGCTCCGCAACGGGAGAGGCCACAACAGTGAGAGGCCCACGTATCGCAAAAAAAAAAAAAAGAAAGAAAGAAAGAAATAAGGGCCTACCAGGCCAGAGGGAGTAGCATGATATATTTAAAGTGCTGAAAGGGAAAAACCTCTTAACTCAATATTCTACCCAGCAACATTATCATTTAGAATTGAAGGAGAGATAAAGAACTTCTCAGACAAGCAAACACTAAAAGAATTCATCAATACTAAACTGACCCTAAAAAAAGTGTTAAAGAGCCTTCTGCAAGTGGAAGAGAAAGGCTATAACAAGAAGTAAAATTTTACAGAAAAGGAAAAATTCCCAGTAGTAAAGGCAAATATATGGTAAAGGCTAGGCATCAACCACTTAATAAGCTAGATCAAAACTTAAAGGACAAAAATTGTAAAATTAACTATACTAGACAGTTGAGGGACAAACATGATGTAAAAGATGTCATAAAAACACAAAATGTGGGGGAGGGGAGTAAAAATGGAGCTCATTTAGAATGTGTTTGGACTTAAATGACTATCAGTTTAAAACAAGTGGATATAGAAGTCAACATATATGGACCCCACAGTAAGCACAAATCAAAAACCTACAACAGATACACAAAAAATAGAAAGGAACACAACCACATCACTAAAGAAAATCATCAAACCACCAGGGAGGAAACTAGAAAGAATAGAGAAGAACTACAAAAACAACCAGAAAACAAGTAACAAAATGGCAATGAATACATACCCATCAACAATCACTTCCAATGTCAATGGACTAAATGCTCCAATCAAGAGACATAGGGTGACTGACTGGATTAAAAAAAAACAAGGCCAATCTATATGCTGTGTATAAGAAACTTACTTCAGAGCTAAAGATACACAGGCTGAAATTGAATGATGGGATGGAAAAAGATAGTTCATGCAAATGGAGATAAGGAAACAGGGGTAGCAATACTCAGATAAAGTAGACTTTAAAACAAAGCCTATAACAAAAGACAAATAAGGACATTATATAATAATAAAGGGGCCAGTACAAGAGAATATAACATTTGTTAACATATATGCACCTGATATAGGAGGTCCTAAATATATAAAGCAAAGGGAGAAATTGACAACAATATGATAATAGTGGGGGACTTTAACACCCCACTTGCATCAATGGGCAGATCATCCAGGCAGAAAATCAATAAGGAAACAGTGGTCTTAAGCGAGCTGGACTTAACAGATGTCTATAGAACATTCCATCCGAAAACAGCAGAATACACATTTCTTTTCAAGTTCACATGGAACATTCTTCAGGATAGATTATATGCTAGGCCACAAAACAAGTCTCAACAAATAAGACAAGAGAAATTATATCAAGCATTTTTTCCAACCACAATAGTATGAAACTAGAAATCAACTACAGAAAAAAACAGGAAAAGAACACACACCTGCAGACTAAACAACATGATACTTAAAAAACAAAAAACCCCACAATGGGTCAATGAAGAAATCAAAGAGGAAATCACAAAACACCTTGAGACAACTGAAAATAAAAACACAGCTTTCCAAAAACTGTGGGATGCCACAAAAGCAGTTCTAAGAGGGAAGTACATAGCAATACAGGCTTTCCTCAAGAAAAAAGAAAAGTCTCAAGTAAGCAACCTAACCTACCATCTAAAGGAATTAGAAACAGAAGAACAAATAAACCCAACATCAGCAGAAGGAAGGAAATAATAATGATCAGAGAGGAAAATAAAACAGAGACCAAGAAAACAATAGAAAAGATCAATGAAACCACAAGCCAGTTTTTTGAAAAAATTAATGAAATTGGTATGTCTTTAGCCAGGCTCATTAAGAAAAAGACAAGAGAGGACCCAAACAAAGTAAGAACTGAAAGAGGAGAAATTACAACCATTACAACATAATCATAATACTATGAACAGTTATATTTAAACAAATTGGAAAACCCAGAAGAAATGGACAAACTTCTAAAAACATACTATCTTCCAAGACTAAATCAAAAAGAAATAGACAGTTTGAACAGACAAATTACTAGTAGTGAAATTGAATTAGTAATCAAAAAACTCCCAGCAAACAAAAGTCCAGGACTGGATGCCTTCATGGAAGAATTCTACCAAACATAAAATGAAGAGCTATTATGTATCCTTCTCAAACTATTCTGAAACACTGAAGAGGAGGGAACACTCCCATATTCATTCTACAAGGCCACCATTACCCTTTGTCTGGATACTAAAACCAGATAAAGACACTCCAAAAAAAAAAAAAAAAGGAAATATACAGGCCAATATCACTGATGAATATAGATACAAAAATTCTCAACAAAATATTAGCAAACCAAATTCAAGAATATATAAAAAGGATCATATGCCATGATCAAGTGGGATTTATACCAGGGATGCAAGGATGGTTCAATATCCTCAAAATTCATATGATATACATGAACAGAAGAAGGATAAAAGTCACATGATCATCACAGACACAGAAAAAGCACTTGACAAAATTCAAGATTAATAGAGGGCTACGGGCGCCCGAGGTAGAGGCAGTGGCAATGGAGTTGGTTGGGGGCAGCGGCAGATTTGGGTCTTAAACAACTTCCAGGGAAGAAGGCCAGTGCAGCTGCTGTTGCAACCCAAGATTTTGATCCACATCCACAGGTTGGAATATTGGTGAGCCAGCCATCGTCAGACGCCTCACTGAGGACAGATGAGGAAACTGAGGCTTGGTGAAGTTACAAAACTTGTCCAAAGTCACACAGCTTCTAAAGGGCACAGTCAAGATTCACAGCCAGGCTGCTGGTGCTTCAGCCAGGAGTCAGGGCTGTGCTTCTGAGGTTGGAGAGCCAGGTTCAGAACACTGGTCCACAAGAGACCTCCCAGCCCCACGTAATATCAAATGGCGAAAATCTCCCAGAGATCTCCATCTCAATGCCAAGACCCAGCTCCACACAAGGACCAGCAAGATACAGTGCTGGACACCCTACGCCAAACAACTAGCAAGACAGGAACACAACCCCATCCATTAGCACAGAGGCTGCCTAAAATAATAATAAGGCCACAGACACCCCAAAACACCACCAGATGTGGACCTGCCCACCAGAAAGACAAGATCCAGGCTCATTCACCAAAACACAAGCACTAGTCCCCTCCACCAGGAAGCCTACCCAACCCACTGAACCAACCTTAGCCACTGGGGAAAGATACCACCAACAACAGGAACTACAAACCTGCAGCCTGTGGAAAGGAGACCCCAAACACAGTAAGTTAAGCAAAATGAGAAGACAGAGAAACACACAGCGGATGAAGGAGCAAGGCAAAAACCCACCAGACCTAAAAACTAAAGACGAAATAGGCAGTCTACCTGAAAAAGAATTCAGAATAATGATAGTAAAGATGATCCAAAAGCTTGGAAATAGAATAGACAAAATGCAAGAAACATTTAACAAGGACCTAGAAGAACTAAAGAGCAAACAAACAGTGATGAACAATACAATAAATGAAATTAAAAACTCTCTAGAAGGGATCAATAGCAGAATAACTGAGGCAGAAGGACAGGTAAGTGACCTGGAGGATAAAATAGTGGAAATAACTACTTCAGAGCAGAATAAAGAGAAAAAAATGAAAAGAATTGAGGACAGTCTCAGAGACCTCTGGGACAACATTAAACGCACCAACATTCAAATTATAGGGGTGCCAGAAGGAGAAGAGAAAAAGAAAGGGACTGAGAAAATATTTGAGGAGATTATAGTTGAAAACTTCCCTAATATGGGAAAAGAAATAGTTAATCAAGTCCAGGAAGCACAGAGAATCCCATACAGGAAATCCAAGGAGAAACACACCAAGACACATATTAATCAAACTATCAAAAATTAAATACAAAGAAAAATATTAAAATCAGCAAGGGAAAAACAACAAATAACATACAAGGGAATCCCCATAAGGTTAACAGCTGATCTTTCAGCAGAAACTCTACAGGCCAGAAGAGAGTGATAGGACATATTTAAAGTGATGAAGGAGAAAAACCTACAACCAAGATTACTCTACCCAGCAAGGATCTCATTCAGATTTGATGGAGAAATTAAAACCTTAACAGACAAGCAAAAGCTGACTGAGATCAGCACCACCAAACCAGCTTTATAACAAATGCTAAAGGAACTTCTCTAGGCAGGAAACACAAGAGAAGGAAAAGACCTACAATAATAAACACAAAACAATTAAGAAAATGGAAATAGGAACATACATATTGATAATTACCTTAAATGTAAATGGATTAAATGCTACATCCAAAAGACACAGAGTGGCTGAATGGGTACAAAAACAAGAACCGTATGTATGCTGTCTACAAGAGACCCAGAAGACAAAGAAGAGACAAAGAAGGACACTACATAATGATCAAGGGATCAATCCAAGAAGAAGATATAACAATTGTAAATATTTATGCACCCAACAGAGGAGCACCTCAATACATAAGGCAAATACTAACAGCCATAAAAGGGGAAATCGACAGTAACACATTCATAGTAGGGGACTTTAACACCCCACTTTCACCAATGGACAGATCATCCAAAATGAAAAAAATAAGGAAACACAAGCTTTAAATGACACACTAAACAAGATGGACTTGTTATTTATAGGACACTCCATCCAAAAACAACAGAATACATATTGTTCTCAAGCATTCATGGAACATTCTCCAGGATAGACCATATCTTGGGTCACAAATCAAGCCTTAGTAAATTTAAGAAAATTGAAATCGTATCAAGTATCTTTTCTGACCACACTGCTATGAGACTACATATCAATTACAGGAAAAGATCTGTAAAAAATACAAACACATGGAGACTAAACAATACACTACTAATAACCAAGAGATCACTGAAGAAATCAAACAGGAAATCAAAAAATACCTAGAAACAAATGAGAATAGAGACACATGACCCAAAACCTATGGGATGCAGCAGAAGCAGTTCTAACAGGGAAGTTTATAGCAATACAATCCTATTTTAAGAAACAAGAAATATCTCAAATAAACAACCTAACCTTACACCTAAAGCAATTAGAGAAAAAAGAACAAAAATAGCCAAAGTTAACAGAAGGAAAGAAATCATAAAGATCAGATCACAAATAAATGAACAATAAATGAAGGAAATGAAAGCAAAGATCAATAAAACTAAAAGCTGGTTCTTTGAGAAGATAAACAAAACTGATAAACGATTAGCCAGACTCATCAAGAAAAAAAGGGAGAAGACTCAAATCAATAGAATTAGAAATGAAAAAGGAGAAGTATCAACTGACACTGCAGAGATACAAAGGATCATGGGAAATTACTACAAGCAACTCTATGCCAACAAAATGGACAACCTGGAAGAAATGGACAAATTCTTAGAAATGCACAACCTTCCGAGACTGAACCAGAAAGAAATAGAAAATATGAACAGACCAATCACAAGCACTGAAATTGAAACTGTGATTAAAAATCTTCCAACAAACAAAAGCCCAGGACCAGAAGGCTTCACAGGCGAATTCTATCAAACATTTACAGAAGAGCTAACATTTATCCTTCTCAAACTCTTCCAAAATATAGCATAGGGAGGAACCCTCCAAAACTGATTCTATGAGGCCATCTTCACCCTGATACCACAACCAGACAAAGATGTCACAAAGAAAGAAAACTATAGGCCAATATCACTGATGAACATAGATGCAAAAATCCTCAACAAAATACCAGCAAACAGAATCCAACAGCACATTAAACGGATCATACACCATGATCAAGCGGGCTTTATTCCAGGAATGCAAGGATTCTTCAATAGACACAAATCATTCAATGTGATACACCATATTAACAAATTGAAGGAGAAAAACCATATGATCACCTCAATAGATGCAGAAAAAGCTTTTGACAAAATTCAACACCCATTTATGATAAAAACCTTCCAGAAACTAGGCATAGAGGGAACTTTCCTCAAGATAATAAAGGCCATATATGACAAACCCACAGCCAACATCATCCTCAATGGTGAAAAACTGAAACCATTTCTACTAAGATCAAGAACAAGACAAGGTTGCCCAGTCTCACCACTATTATTCAACATAGTTTTGGAAGTTTTAGCCACAGCAATCAGAAGAAAAAGAAATAAAAGGACTCCAAACTGGAAAAGAAGAAGTAAAACTGTCACTGTTTGCAGATGACATGATACTATACATAGAGAATCCTAAAGATGCTACCAGAAAACTACTAGAGCTAATCAATGAATTTGGTAAAGTAGCAGGATACAACATTAATGCACAGAAATCTCTGGCATTCCTATACACTAATGATGAAAAATCTGAAAGTGAAATCAAGAAAACACTCCCATTTACCACTGCAACAAAAATAATAAAATATATAGTAATAAACCTACCTAAGGAGACAAAAGACCTGTATGCAGAAAATTATAAGACACTGATGAAAGAAATTAAAGATGATACAAATAGATGGAGAGATATACCATGTTCTTGGATTGGAAAGAATCAACACTGTGAAAACGACTTTACTACCCAAAGCAATCTACAGATTCAATGCAATCCCTATCAAATTACCAATGCCATTTTTTACGGAACTAGAACATATCATCTTGAAATTTGTATGGAGACACAAAAGACCCCAAAGAGCCAAAGCAGTCTTGAGGGAAAAAAACGGAGCTGGAGGAATCAGATCCCTGACTTCAGACTATACTACAAAGCTACAGTAACCAAGACAATATGGTAGTGGCACAAAAACAGAAACATAGATCAATGGAACAAGATAGAAAGCCCAGAGGTAAACCCACGCACCTGTCGTCAACTAATCTATGACAAAGGGGGCAAAGATATACAATGGAAAAAAGACAGTCTCTTCCATAAGTGGTGCTGGGAAAACTGGACAGCTACATGTAAAAGAATGAAATTAGAACACTCCCTAACACCATACACAAAAATAAACTTTAAATGGATTCAAGACCTAAATGTAAGACCGGACACTAAAACTCTTAGAGGAAAACATAGGAAGAACACTCTTTGACATAAATCACAGCAAGATCTTTTTTGAACCACCTCCTAGAGTAATGGAAATAAAAACAAAAATAAACAAATGGGACCTAATGAAAGTTCACAGCTTTTGTACAGCAAAGGAAACCATAAACAAGACGAAAAGACAACCCTCAGAATGGGAAAAAATATTTGCAAACAAATCAACGGAAAAAGGATTAATCTCCAAAATATATAAACAGCTCATTCAGCTCAATATTAAAAAACCAAACAACCCAATCCAAAAATGGGCAGAAGACCTAAATAGACATTTCTCCAAAGAAGACATACAGATGGCCAAGAAGCACATGAAAAGCTGCTCAACATCACTAATTATTAGAGAAATGCAAATCAAAACTACAATGAGGTATCACCTCACACCAGTTAGAATGGGCATCATCAGACAATCTACAAACAATGAATGCTGGAGAGGGTGTGGAGAAAAGGCAACCCTCTCACATTGTTGGTCGGAATGTAAATTGATACAGTCACTATAGAGAATGATATGAAGATTCCTTAAAAAACTACAAATAGAACTACCATATGACCCAGCAATCCCACTACTGTGCATATACCCAGAGAAAACCATAATTCAAAAGGACACACGCACCCCAATGTTCACTGCAACACCATTTACAATAGCCAGGTCACAGAAGCAACCTAAATGCCCATCGACAGACGAATGGATAAAGAAGATGTGGTACACATACACAATGGAATATTACTCATCCATAAAAAGAATGAAATTCCGTCATTTGTTGAGACATGGATAGATCTAGAGACTGTCATACAGAGTGAAATAAGTCAGAAAGAGAAAAACAAATATCGTATATTAACGCATGTATGTGGAACCTAGAAAAATGGTACAGATGAGCCAGTTTGCAGAGCAGAAGTTGAGACAGATGTAGAGAACAGATGTATGGACACCAAGGGGGGAAAACCACGGTGGGGTGAGGATGGTGGGGTGCTGAATTGGGCGATTGGGACTGACATGTATACACTGATGTGTATAAAATTGATGACTAATAAGAACCTGCAGCATAAACAAACAAACAAAAAAAACTAATACTAAACTTTCTTTGGATTATTTGTATGGAAATATGTTAATATAAATGTTTCAGACATTACATGAAATTTCTAAAAATCTTATATGTTCTGGTATTATGTTATGTCGTAATTCTAGTTATTACTTTGAAATGTATATCTCAGAAATAACTAAATTTCCTTGTGAATTGCATTATTATGAACTTTCATCAAATCTTTAACCGTGAGACGAGGGGAAGATGGCAGAAGAGTAAGACACGGAGATCACCTTCCTCCCCACAGATAGACCAGAAATACATCTACACACGGAACAACTCCTACAGAACACCTACTGAACGCTGGCAGAAGACCACAGACCTCCCAAAAGGCAAGAAAGTCCCCACGTACCTGGGTAGGGCAAAAAAAAAAAAAAAAGGAAAAACAGAGACAAAAGAATAGGGATGGGACCTGCACCAGTGGCAGGGAGCTGTGAAGGAGGAAAGGTTTCCACACACTAGGAAGCCCCTTCGCGGGCGGAGAGTGCCGGTGGTGGAGGGGAAAAGCTTCAGAGCCGCGGAGGAGAGCACAGCCACAGGGGTGCAGAGGGCAAAGCGGAGAGATTCCCGCACAGAGGCTCGAGGCTGAGCGGCACTCACCAGCCCGAGAGGCTTGTCTGCTCACCCGCCGGGGTGGGCGGGGCTGGGAGCTGAGGCTCGGGCTTCGGTCGGAGCGCAGGGAGAGGACTGGGATTGGTGGCGTGAACACAGCCTGCAGGGGATTAGTGCACCACGGCTGGCTGGGAGGGAGTCTGGGGAAAAATCTGGACCTGCCGAAGAGACAAGAGACTTTTTCTTCCCTCTTTGTTTCCTGGTGCGCAAGGAGAGGGGATTCAGAGCGCTGCTTAAAGGAGCTCCAGAGACAGGCGCGAGCCGTGGCTAAAAGCGCAGGCATGAGACGCTAAGGCTGCTGCTGCCGCCACCAAGAAGCCTGTGTGCGAGCACAGGTCACTATCCACACCCCCCTTCCGGCGAGCCTGCGCAGCCCGCCACTGCCAGGGTCCCGGGACCCAGGGACAACTTCCCCGGGAGAACGCACGGCGTGTCTCACGCTGCTGCAACGTCACATTGGCCTCTGCCGCCGCAGGCCCGCCCCGGACTCCGTACCCCTCCCTCCCCCTGGCCTGAGTGAGCAAGAGCCCCCGAGGCAGCTGCTCCTTTAACCCCATCCTCTCTGAGCGAAGAACAGACGCCCTCTGGCGACCTACACGCAGAGGCGGGACCAAATCCAAAGCTGAGCCCTGGGAGCTGTGAGAACAAAGGAGAGAAAGGGAAATCTCTCCCAGCAGCCTCAGGAGCAGCGGATTAAAGCTCCACAATCAACTTGATGTACCCTGCATTAGTGGAATACCTGAATACACAACGAATCATCCCAAATTGAGGAGGTGGACTATGAGAGCAAGATTTATGATTTTTTCCCCTTTTCCTCTTTCTGTGAGTGTGTACGTGTATGCTTCTGTGTGAGATTTAGTCTGTATAGCTTTGCTTCCACCATTTGCCCTAGGGTTCTATCAGCCTGTTTTTTTTGTTTGTTTTTTTCTTTAAAAATTTTTTTTCTTAATATTTTTTATTTTAATAAATTTATTTTATCTTACTTTTTATTTTATCTTTCTTTTTTTTCTTCCCTCCCTCCCTTCTTCCTTCCTTCCTTCCTTTCTCTCTTTCTACTTCTACTAATTCTTTCTTTCTACTTTTTCTCCCTTTTATTCTAAGCCGTGTGGATGAAAGGCTCCTGGTGCTGCAGCCAGGAGTCAGTGCTGTGCCTCTGAGGTCGGAGAGCCAACTTTAGGACACTGGTCCACAAGAGACCTCCCAGCTCCACGTAATATCAAACAGCAAAAATCTCCCAGAGATCTCCATCTCAACACCAGTACCCAGCTTCACTCAACAACCAGCAAGCTACAGTGCTGGACATCCTATGCCAAACAACTAGCAAGACAGGAACACAACCCCACCCATTAGCAGAGAGGCTGCCTAAAATCATAAACAGTCCACAGACACCCCAAAACACACCACCAGACGTGGACCTGCCCACCAGAAAGACAAGATCCAGCCTCATCCACCAGAACACAGGCACTAGGTACCCTCCTACACAACCCACTGAACGAACTTTAGCCACTGGGAACAGACACCAAAAACAACGGGAACTACGAACCTGCAGCCTGCAAAGAAGAGACCCCAAACACAGTAAGAAAAGCAAAATGAGAAGACAGAAAAACACACAGCAGATGAAAAAGCAAGATAAAAACCCACCAGACCTAACAAAGGAAGAGGAAATAGGCAGTCTACCTGAAAAAGAATTCAGAATAATGATAGTAAAGATGATCCAAAATCTTGGAAATAGAATAGACAAAATGCAAGAAACATTTAACAAGGACCTAGAAGAACTAAAGATGAAACAAGCAACGATGAACAACACAATAAATGAAATTAAAAATACTCTAGCAAAGTGAAAAAAAAAAAAAACTCTAGATGGGTTCAATAGCAGAATAACTGAGGCAGAAGGACAGATAAGTGACTTGGAGGATAAAATAGTGGAAATAACTACTGCAGAGCAGAATGAAAAGAACTGAGGACAGTCTCAGAGACCTCTGGGACAACATTAAACGCACCAACATTCAAATTATAGGGGTGCCAGAAGGAGAAGAGAAAAAGAAAGGGACTGAGAAAATATTTGAGGAGATTATAGTTGAAAACTTCCCTAATATGGGAAAAGAAATAGTTAATCAAGTCCAGGAAGCACAGAGAGTCCCATACAGGATAAATCCAAGGAGAAATACGTCAAGACACATATTAATCAAACTGACAAAAATTAAATACAAAGAAAACATATTAAAAGCAGCAAGGGAAAAACAACAAATAACACACAAGGGAATCCCCATAAGACTAACAGCTGATCTTTCAGCAGAAACTCTGCAAGCCAGAAGGGACTGGCAGGATATATTTAAAGTGATGAAGGAGAAAAACCTGCAACCAAGATTACTCTACCCAGCAAGGATCTCATTCAGATTTGATGGAGAAATTAAAACCTTTACAGACAAGCAAAAGCTGACTGAGTTCAGCACCAACAAACCAGCTTTATAACAAATGCTGAAGGAACTTCTCTAGGCAAGAAACACATGAGAAGGAAAAGACCTACAATAATGAACCCTACACAATTAAGAAAATGGGAATAGGAACATACATATTGATAATTACCTTAAATGTAAATGGACTGAATGCTCCCACCAAAAGACACAGATTGGCTGAATGGATACAAAAACAAGACCCATATATTTGCTGTCTACAAGAGACCCACTTCAGACCTAGGGACACATACAGACTGAAAGTAAGGGGATAAAAAAAGATATTCCATGCAAATGGAAATCAAAAGAAAGCTGGAGTAGCAATTCTCATATCAGACAAAATAGACATTAAAATAAATACTATTAAAAGAGACAAAGAAGGACACTACATAGTGATCAAAGGATCGATCCAAGAAGAAGATATAACAATTGTAAATATTTATGCACCCAACAGAGGAGCACCTCAATACATAAGGCAAATACTAACAGCCATAAAAGGGGAAATCGACAGTAACACATTCATAGTAGGGGACTTTAACACCCCACTTTCACCAATGGACAGATCATCCAAAATGAAAATAAATAAGGAAACACAAGCTTTAAATGATACATTAAACAAGATGGACTTCATTGATATTTATAGGACATTCCATCCAAAAACAACAGAATACACATTTTTCTCAAGTGCTCATGGAATACTCTCCAGGATAGAGCATATCTTGGGTCACAAATCAAGCCTTGGTAAATTTAAGAAAATTGAAATCGTATCAAGTATCTTTTCCGACCACAACGCTATGAGACTAGATATCAATTACAGGAAAAGATCTGTAAAAAATCCCAACACATGGAGGCTAAACAATACGCTACTTAATAATGAAGTGATCACTGAAGAAATCAAAGAGGAAATAAAAAATTACCTAGAAACAAATGACAATGGAGACACGACGACCCAAAACCTATGGGATGCAGCAAAAACAGTTCTAAGAGGGAAGTTTAGAGCAATACAATCCTACCTTAAGAAACAGGAAACATCTCGAATAAACAACCTAACCTTGCACCTAAAGCAATTAGAGAAAGAACAAAAAAAACCTCAAAGTTAGCAGAAGGAAAGAAATCATAAAAATCAGATCAGAAATAAATGAAAAAGAAATGAAGGAAACGATAGCAAGGATCAATAAAACTAAAAGCTGGTTCTTTGAGAAGATAAACAAAATTGATAAACCATTAGCCAGACTCATCAAGAAAAAAAGGGAGAAGGCTCAAATCAATAGAATTAGAAATGAAAAAGGAGAAGTCAAAACTGACACTGCAGAAATACAAAAGATCATGAGAGATTACTATAAGCAACTCTATGCCAATAAAATGGACAACCTGGAAGAAATGGACAAATTCTTAGAAATGCACAACCTGCCAAGACTGAATCAGGAAGAAATAGAAAATATGAACAGACCAATCACAAGCACTGAAATTGAAACTGTGATTAAAAATCTTCCAACAGACAGAAGGCCAGGACCAGATGGCTTCACAGGCGAATTCTATCAAACATTTAGAGAAGAGCTAACACCTATCCTTCTCAAACTCTTCCAAAATATGGCACAGGGAGGAACACTCCCAAACTCATTCTACGAGGCCACCATCACCTTGATACCAAAACCAGACAAGGATGTCACAAAGAAAGAAAACTACAGGCCAATATCACTGATGAACATAGATGCAAAAATCCTCAACAAAATACTAGCAAACAGAATCCAACAGCACATTAAAAGTATCATACACCATGATCAAGTGGGGTTTATCCCAGGAATGCAAGGATTCTTCAATATACGCAAATCAATCAACGTGATACACCATATTAACAGACTGAAGGAGAAAAACCATATGATCATCTCAATAGATGCAGAGAAAGCTTTTGACAAAATTCAACACCCATTTATGATAAAAAACCCTGCAGAAAGTAGGCATAGAGGGAACTTTCCTCAACATAATAAAGGCCATATATGACAAGCCCACAGCCAACATCATCCTCAATGGTGAAAAACTGAAAGCATTTCCA
This sequence comes from Globicephala melas, assembly GCF_963455315.2. Lineage (NCBI taxonomy): Eukaryota > Metazoa > Chordata > Mammalia > Artiodactyla > Delphinidae > Globicephala > Globicephala melas. The sequence continues at coordinate 93,556,390 of NC_083323.1, read as the reverse complement.
CTAAGATCAGGAACAAGACAAGGTTGCCCACTTTCACCACTCTTATTCAACATAGTTTTGGAAGTTTTAGCCACAGCAATCAGAGAAGAAAAGGAAATAAAAGGACTCCAAATCAGAAAAGAAGAAGTAAAGCTGTCACTGTTTGCAGATGACATGATCCTATACATAGAGAATCCTAAAGATGCTACCAGAAAACTACTAGAGCTAATCAATGAATTTGGTAAAGTTGCAGGATACAACATTAATGCACAGAAATCTCTGGCATTCCTATACACTAATGATGAAAAATCTGAAAGAGAAATTAAGGAAACACTCCCATTTACCACTGCAACAAAAAGAATAAAATACCTAGGAATAAGCCTACCTAGGGAGACAAAAGACCTGTATGCAGAAAACTATAAGACACTGATGAAAGAAATTAAAGACGATACAAATAGATGGAGAGATATACCATGTTCTTGGATTGGAAGAATCAACATTGTGAAAATGACTCTACTACCCAAAGCAATCTATACATTCAATGCAATCCCTATCAAACTATCACTGGCATTTTTCACAGAACTAGAACAAAAAATTTCACAATTTATATGGAAACACAAAAGACCCCGAATAGCCAAAGCAATCTTGAGAACAAAAAACGGAGCTGGAAGAATCATGCTCCCTGACTTAAGACTATACTACAAAGCTACAGCAATCAAGACAGTATGGTACTTGCACAAAAACAGAAAGATAGATCAATGGAACAGGATAGAAAGCCCAGAGATAAACCCACGCACATATGGTCACCTTACCTTTGATAAAGGAGGCAGGAATGTACAGTGGAGAAAGGACAGCCTCTTCAATAAGTGGTGCTGGGAAAACTGGACAGATACATGTCAAAGTATGAGATTAGATCACTCCCTAACACCATACACAAAAATAAGCTCAAAATGGATTAAAGACCTAAATGTAAGGCCAGAAACTATCAAACTCTTAGAGGAAAACATAGGCAGAACACTCTATGACATAAATCACAGCAAGATCCTTTTTGACCCACCTCCTAGAGAAATGGAAATAAAAGCAAAAATAAACAAATGGGACCTAATGAAACCTCAAAGCTTTTGCACAGCAAAGGAAACCATCAACAAGACCAAAAGACAACCCTCAGAATGGGAGAAAATATCTGCAAATGAAGCAACTGACAAGGGATTAATCTCCAAACTTTATAAGCAGCTCAATAACAAAAAAACAAACAACCCTATCCAAAAATGGGCACAAGACCTAAATAGACATTTCTCCAAAGAAGATATACAGACTGCCAACAAACACATGAAAGAATGCTCAACATCATTAATCATTAGAGAAATGCAAATCAAAACTACAATGAGATATCATCTCACACCAGTCAGAATGGCCATCATCAAAAAATCTAGAAACAATAAATGCTGGAGAGGGTGTGGAGAAAAGGGAACACTCTTGCACTGCTGGTGGGAATGTGAATTGGTACAGACACTATGGAGAACAGTATGGAGGTTCCTTAAAAAACTACAAATAGAACTACCATATGACCCAGCAATCCCACTACTGGGCATATACCCTGAGAAAACCATAATTCAAAAAGAGTCATGTACCACAATGTTCATTGCAGATCTATTTACAATAGCCCGGAGATGGAAACTACCAAACATAAAATAGATAGCTAGTGGGAAGCAGCCGCATAGCACAGGGAGATCAGCTCGGTGCTTTGTGACCACCTAGAGGGGTGGGATAGGGAGGGTGGGAGGGAGGGAGACACAAGAGGGAAGAGATATGGGTACATATGTATAACTGATTCACTTTGTTATAAAGCAGAAACTAACACACCATTGTAAAGCAATTATACTCCAATAAAGATGTAAAAAATAAAATCTTTAACCGTGGTCATTTTTAAGTCTTTTGTCATTTACGGACAGCTCTGGGTGTACTCTGATGCTTTTGCAAATATGTTCCTATAAAAGGGTTTCATCTTCAAGGAATTCATGGAAAAGACTGACAAGTACAGGTTTCTGGTAACTGACTATACTGCTGAACTGAATGAATAAGCATTTTCAGAACTCTAACGGAAAACTGATGAACTCATAAAAGTGCTAACAAAAGATCAAGATGAAAAAAAATTAATTACATGGGACTGAGTGAACTGATGAGGATGATTATAATTTTTGTGACTTTCTGTTTGAATAAAAAAAACCCACAAGGACTCAGAGCAGAAAATATACAAATCAATTTTCACTGCAAAGTAAAGGAGCTGTTACAGTGGAGGATTACTGGACTGAATGTCAATATTATGACATGGTATGAGTATGTTTCATGTTTGGTAATTGCAATCATTGTTGCTTTTGTTGTGGTCATCCATTTACAATGCTTGGTGTCAGTCTATCTCTTGTAAAAATAAAATACAGTGTGTGTGTGTGTGTGTGTGTGTGAGAGAGAAACAAACAAACAAACAAATCTACAAACAATAAATGCTGGAGAGGGTGTGGAGAAAAGGGAACACTCCTGTACTGTTGGTGGGAATGTAAATTGATACAGCCACTATGGAGAACAGTATGGAAGTTCCTTAAAAAACTAAAAATAGAACTACCATACAACCCAGCAATCCTACTACTGGGCATATACCCTAAGAAAACCATAATTCAGAAAGAGTCATGTACCACAATGTTCACTGCAGCTCTATTTACAATAGCCAGGACGTGGAAGCAACCTAAGTGTCCATAGACAGATGAATGGATAAGTGGAATATTTATCCATTGGAATATGGAATATTATTTATATATACAATGGAATATTATTTATTATACAATGGAATATTATTCAGCCATAAAAAGAAATGAAACTGAGTTATTTGTGGTGAGGTGGATGGACCTAGAGTCTGTCATACAGAGTGAAGTAAGTCAGAAAGAGAAAGACAAATACCATATGCTAACACATATATATGGAATTTAAGAAAAAAAATGTCATGAAGAACTTAGGGGTAAGACAGGAATAAAGACACAGACCTATTGGAGAACGGACTTGAGGATATGGGGAGGGGGAAGGGTGAGCTGTGACAAAGCGAGAGAGAGGCATGGACATATATACACTACCAAACGTAAGGTAGATAGCTAGTGGGAAGCAGCCGCATAGCACAGGGAGATCAGCTTGGTGCTTTGTGACCGCCTGGAGGGGTGGGATAGGGAGAGTGCGAGGGAGGGAGACGCAAGAGGGAAGAGATATGGGGACATATGTATATGTATAACTGATTCACTTTGTTATAAAGCAGAAACTAACACACCATTGTAAAGCAATTATACCCCAATAAAGATGTTAAAAAAAAAGATATGGCACATATATACAATGGAATATTACTCAGCCATAAAAAGAAATGAAATTGAGTTATTTGTAGGGAGGTGGATGGACTTAGAATCTGTCATACAGAGTGAAGTAAGTCAGAAAGAGATAAACAAATACTGTATGCTAACACATATATATGGAATCTAAAAAAAAAAAAAAAAAAAGATCATGAACAACCTAGAGGCAAGATGGAATAAAGACACAGACCTACTAGAGAATGGACTTGAGGATATGGGGAGGGGGAAGGGTAAGCTGGGACAAAGTGAGAGAGTGGCATGGACATATATACACTACCAAACATAAAATAGATAGCTAGTGGGAAACAGCCGCATAGCACAGGGACATCAACTTGCTGCTTTGTGACCACCTTGAGGGGTGGGATAGGGAGGGTGGGAAGGAGGGAGATGCAAGAGGGAAGAGATATGGGTACATATGAATATGTATAACTGCTTCACTTTGTTATAAAGCAGAAACTAACACACCATTGTAAAGCAATTATACTCCAATAAAGATTTTTTTTAAAAAAAGATTAATATAAAGAAATATGTTGCTTTGCTATACACTAATAATGAACTATCAGAAAGAGAAAGCAAGAAAACAATCTCACTTAAAATCACATCAAAAAGAATAAAATACCTAGGAATAAACTTTACCAAGGAGGTGAGAGACCTATACTCTGAAAACTATAAGACACTGATGAAAGAAACTGATTACAATATAAAGAAATGGAAAGATACCCCATGTTCTTGGGCTTAAAGATACTGTAAAAATGGTCATACTTCCTAAAGTAACCTACAGATTTAATGTAATCCCTATCAAAATACCCATGACATATTTTTCTAGAACTAGAAAAAATAATCCTAAAATTCATATGGAACCACAAAAGACCCTGAATTGCCAAAGCAATCTTGAGAAAAAACAACAAAGCTGGAGGTATCACCCTCCCAAGTCTTCCCAGTATACTTCAAAGCTGCAGTAATAAAAACAGTATGGTACTGGCACAGAAACAGACGCATATCAATGGAACAGAATAGAGAGTCCACAAATAAAACCATGTACCTATGGTCAATTAATCTACAACAAAAGAGGCAGAAATACACAATGGAGAAAACAGTCTCTTCAATAAGTAGTGCTGGGAAAACTCAACAGCCACCTGTAAAAGAATGAATTAGAACATTTTCCCACACCATATCTAAAAATAAAACTCAAAATGGATTAAAGACCTAAATGTAAGACCAGAAACCATAAAAATCCCAGAAGAAAACATAAGCTGCATGCTCTCTGACATAAATAATAGCAATGTTTCTTTAGATCAGTCTCCTCAGGCAGAGGAAACAAAATAAACAAATGGGACCTAATTTAAAGCTTTTGCACAGCAAAGGAAAGCATCAACAAAATGAAGACACCTATTATACAGGAGAAAATATTTGCAAATGATATGACCAACAAGGGGTTAATGTCCAAAACATATGAAATGAACATCTCATACAATTCAATATCAAAGAAAAAACCAACCCAATTTAAAAATGGGAAGAAGACTTGAATAGACGTTTTTCCAAAGAAGACAACAGACAGCCAGCAGTCACAAGAAAAGATGCTCAACATCACTAATCAGAGAAATGAAAATCAAAGCCACAATGAGATATCACCTCATACCTGTCAGAATGGCTATCATCAAAAAGAACAGAAATAACATATGTTAGCAAGGATGTGAAGAAAAGGGACCCTTAGTACACTGTTGGTTCAAATGCAAATTGGTGTAGCCACTGTGGAAAACAGTATGGAGGTTTCTCAAAAAACTAAAAATAGATCTAGTATACAATCCAGCAATTCCACTCCAGAGTATATATCCAAAGAAAATGAAAACACTAATTTGAAAAGATACATGCACCCCAATGTTCACAGCAGCATTATTTACAATAGCCAAGATATGGAAGCAAACTAAGTGTCCATCGACAGATGAGAGGATAAAGAAGATGCAAGATACACACACACACACACACACACACAAAACAGAGTATTAGTCATTAAAAAGAATGAAATTTTGCCATTTGCAACAACATGGATGGACCCGGAGGGTATTATGCTCAGTGAGATAAGTCAAACAGAGAAAGACAAATGCTGTATGTTATCACTTACGTGTGGAATGTAAAAAATAAAACAAATGAATGAATACAACAAAACAGAAACAGACTCACAGATACAGAGAAAAAACTAGTGGTTACCAGTGGGGAGAGGGAAGGTGGAGAGGCAAGAAAGGGGGAGGGAATTAAGAGATACAAACTATTATATGTAAAATAAATAAGCTACAAGAATATATTGTATAGCACAGGGAATATAGCCAATATTTTATAATAACTTTAGATGGAGTATAATCTATAAAAATACTGAATCACTTTTTTACACCTGAAATTAATACACACTGTAAATCAACTATACTTCAATTTTTTAAAAAAAGAAAGAAGGGCCTGCCTTAGCACATGAAAATAAGCTCAACTTCACTATAATGAGAGAAATTCAAACTTCTATAACTTCAAACTAAACTCACAATGAGTACCATTTCTCATGGCAAAAATTCAAATTCCTGAGAACACACTCAGTTGGTGAAGCCAGGGGAAAGCAGACCTAGTTTGCCATATATTAGTTAAGAATGAAGGGCAAATAAAAATGAGTATACATATTTGCTTATTTTTACAAAAAAGAAACACAAAAATATAAATCAGAAATAAATGCAAATGGTTACCAAGAAAGAGTGGAAGAGAATTAAGTATAAGGTATAAGAATAAGAGTGATAGGCATAGAGATTTTTTAAAGTAAAGCCTAAAATTGAATGCAAATATCAAAAAGTAACCTTAGGAATAAGGAAAGGATGTCCTTCTCACCATTGTTTTTCAACATAATTCTGGAAGTTCAGCTAATGCAATAAGACAAGGAAAGAAAAGATAGACATATTTGAAAGGAAGAAATTAAACTGTCTTTGCTCACAGATAACAAGACCATCTATGTAGAAAATCCAAAAGAATCAACAAAAAACTTCTGGAACTAACAAGTGATTACAGCAAGGTTGCAGGATACAAGGTTAACATTAAAAAGTCAATCAATTTTCTATATACAAGCAATGAACAAGTAGAATTTGATATTAAAAATGCATTACCATTTATATTAGCACCCTCCAAAAAAGAAATCTTAGTTAGATCAATGGAATAGAATAGAGAGCCCAGAAACTGAACCCACATAATTAGGCAATTGATCTTTAAAAGAAGCAAAGGCAATACAACGGAGCAATGATAGTTTTTTCAACAAACAGTGCTGGAACAACTAAACATCCTCATGGGAGGAAAAGAAAAAAGAATCTAGACATAAACCTTACACCCTTCCTGAAAACTAACTCAATATAGATCACAGATGTAAATGTAAAACACAAAACTATAAAACTCTTAGAAAATAACGTAAGAGAAAACCTGGATGACCTTAGGTACTATGATGACTTTTTAGACACAGCACCAAAGGCATGACTCGTGAAAGAAAGAATAAGTTGGACTTCATTAATATTAAATAATTCTTCTCTGCGAAAAAATGTCAAGAGAATGAGAAGACAAGTCACAGACTGGGAGAAAATGTTTGCAAAAGACACCTCTAAGAAAAGACTGTTATCCAAAATATACAAGAACTTTAAAAATTCAACAATAGGAAAACAACTTGATTTTAAAATGGGCAAAAGACTTGAACAGACACCTCACTGAAGAAGATATATAGATGGCAAATAAGCATATGAAAACAGAAATATAGATCAGTGGAACAGGATAGAAAGCCCAGAAATAAACCCATGTACCTATGGTCAATCACTCTATGACAAAGGAGGAGAAGACTTAAATAGACATTTCTCCAAAGAAGACATACAGATGGCAAAGAGGCACATGAAAAGATGTTCAACATCCCTAATTATTAGAGAAATACAAATCAAAACTACAATGAGATATCACCTCACACCAGTCAGAATGACTATCATCAAAAAATCGACAAACAATAAATGCTGGAGAGGGTGTGGAGAAAAGGGAACCCTCCTACATTGTTGGTGGGAATGTAAATTGGTACAGCCACCACTATGGAGAACAGTATGGAGGTTCCTTTAAAAACTAAAAATAGAGCTACCATATGATTCAGCAATCCCACTCCTGGGCATATATCTGGAGAAAAATATGGTTCAAAAGGATAAATGCACCCCAGTGTTCATTACAGCACTGTTTACAATAGCCAAGACATGGAAGCAACCTAAATGTCCATCGACAGACAAATGGATAAAGAAGATGTGATACATATATACAATGGAATATTACTCAACCATAAAAAATGAAATAATGTCATTTGCAGCACCATGGATGGACCTGGAAACTACCATACAAAGTGACATAAGTCAGACAGAGAAAGACAAATATATGATACTGCTTATATGCGGAATCTAAAAAAAAAAAGGAATGATACAAATGAACTTATTTACAAAACAGAAACAGATTCACAGACTTAGAGAAGGAACTTATGGTTACGAGGGGGGACAGATGGTAGGGAGGGATAGATTGGGAGTTGGGGATTGACATGTATACACTGCTATATTTAAAACAGATAACCAACAAGGATCTACTGTATAACACAGGGAACTCTGCTCAATATTCTGTAATAACCTAAATGGGAAAGCAATTTGAAAAAGAATAGATATATGTATAACTGAATCACTTATACTGTACGCCTGAAACTAACACTATGTTGTTAATCAACTATACTCCAATATAAAATAAAAAAAATTTTTTAATGTTCAACATCATATATATCATGAGAGAATTGCATATTAAAACAACGAGATACCCGTACACACTTACTAGAAGAGACAAAATCCCAAACACTGATAACACCAAACACTGGCAAGGATGCAAAGCAGTAGCAGCCCTCATGCACTGGTGGTGGGGATGCAAAATGGTGTGATCGCTTCGGAAGATAACTCGGCAGCTTCTTACAAAGCTAAACATAGTCTTGCCATAAGGACAGGGATTATCAGTAGATGCTGAAACCACCAGGATATCCGCATCATCTCAAAGTATTACCCCCAGATTGCTTAATAATAACAAAGAGGGGGTACTTTTGCAATTGAAGGATATGATTGATCCTTTCTTTCCCTCCTCTAGGGTTTTCTTTTTCTAGGATACTAACCAAACTTACTATCTGTGGTGGCTTTGTACTGTGTCCGTTTAGTTAAGCTGGAGCCACATTCCCCAGAATTCCCTTCCTATATGCCCTGGAGTAGAGCTGGTCACGAGAGAAATCTGTGAGTGATTTAGAAGGTGGACATGAAGCAGCACAGTCAATGAAATGTTGCGGTTTTTTGGGTTGAAATACCACTGGGTTAAGGGCCATTCAACCCATGTGCCCCTCCATCTAACCCTCACCGCTTCCATTTCTAGGATGTGAGGCCAATGACCTGGCTCAGGGAGCAGACGCAGAGGATTCGTTTGGTTTTTTAAGTTTCCTCCTTAACTTCTCTCATCATATACTACAGACTGTCCTGGAAACCATAAAAAGGAAAAAGTCCACCACTACTGGATACCTCAACCTCACCCACATGTGGAATCTGGGGATTACATAAAGCCCCTGTGTGTTTTGGCATGAAGAAAGCAGCTCATTTGAATACCTGTGACATCAATGGAACAGACAGTAATTAGACAGATGGACGGTGGCATTTTTAGTATAACATGCCCTATACGCCTGCAGAAAAATCACTCGGCCCACCATGATGTTAGTGACTCATGGGTGTTAATAGTGACAGTTCATAACTCTGAGAATACAGCCAATTTCTGCTTATCCACAAATAGATTATTACTTTGCCAAGTATCTGCACAGCAATCTGTTCCAGCCTAGGCTACCAGAGTGGGCCCCAGTCTGGGTGGAGCGAGGGCCGTATAAGGGAACGTGGAGAGCACAGGCAGAAGAACATAGAGTGAAGGGTAAGGGAGTATTTTTTTACCCCAACATGTGTCTGACTATAGTCCAAGGTGAAATGTTAGTCATCTGTGTCACCAGATATTTACTGCGTATTTAATATGGTTGGAACACTGTGGAAGCCAGTAGGGATTCAAAGCTATAAAATAAGACGGTTACTTCAGGAATCTTACACTAGGGTTTATGACACAAATCATGAACAGAAAAAACGTATGCATCAATGTTCATCAAGAGGCTCAAGTGTGTGATGCAACCAGTGGCGAGCAGAGGAGATATTCACTATGCGGACCTGACAGATGAGTCGCAGGGCCGAGGGAATTCTCCAGGGAGAAAGAAGAAAGAAAGAGAAACGGGAAATATTTATTAAGTGTCTATCTACTAATGATGCCACTAATAGCTACCATTTGGGGGCATTTAATAAATGCCAACTGCTTCATCTGTGCTCCCTCATTTAACTTTGCCACCATTGTGTGATCAAGTGAATTGCTATTCCTCTATGATAGTTAACCAAGTGCGGTCTCAGATAACTAATTACCCGCAAGGTCACACAATCTGTGAACAACCAAGCAGAGCTCACATACAGGTTGGTCTGACTCAGAGTTCATGCTTTTTCTGTTTCGTGGTCTGGACTCACTTTTCCGTGCCTTTCCACAGTAGCAATGTGTCATATATGTCATGTGTAACCCCCATGGCCTCTGCCTTCAAGGAGAAGGTCGTGGGCACAAGATGGGGGGGGACAAGAAAATGCCAAACCAAGGGGTGATTAATGCCCAAACGTATGGGAGAGATCATCTGTGCTGGGAGAGGAGAGCTTGACGGGGGTGATGGTGCCACGGGGAGGGGATGCCCTTCTTAAAGCATCAGGTCCCTCTAGCTGTCTCCATGGAGCCCTGCCAGTGCTCGCAGACAAATTCTGGTGTAAAAAAAATCATAAACTGCAACAACAGCCCCTCAAGAGTCTCTTTATCTGATGCTGCACGATGGGGCACCCTGATTATGCTTCAGCAGACACATGGCCCATGGGTGGCCTGACTGGGCCAGTAGATTATGGACATAAGACACAGCTGCCATTCCCCAGGCCTAGCCTCCCATCTGAGTGCTGTCAGCTCTCCAGGGACACAGGACATTCCCCATGACTATAATGGGCCTCACGAGTGTCAATATTTGCAGAGTAACTCAAGGGACAACACATGGATGGACTGAACCAAAAAGTGGCCACTTTGGACTTCCCTGGTGGCACAGTGGTTAAGAATCTGCCTACCAATGCAGGGGACACTGGTTCAAGCCCTGGTCCAGGAAGATCTCACATGTCGCGGAGCAACTAAGCCCGTGCACCACAACTACTGAGCCTGCACTCTAGAGCCCGCAAGCCACAACTACTGGCCCCACGTGCTGCAACTACTGAAGCCCACGCGCCTAGAGCCCATGCTCCGCAGCAAGAGAAGCCACCGCAATGAGAAGCCCGCGCACCGCAACGAAGAGTAGCCCCAGCTCGTCACAACTAGAGAAAGCCCGCGCGCAGCAATGAAGGCCCAACGCAGCCAAAAATAAATGAATTAAATAAAAAAATTTATTAAAAAAAACCCAAACAACTGGCTACTTCCCAGCCTTCACTTTGAAGTCTCTGCCCCAGGAAAGGAGGAGCCATTCAGGAAAAGTGGTGTAACTCCCCAGTGAAAGGTGAGTAATAAATGGCAGGAGTTCAGTAAAGTTTAGCACTTCTGTCTCAGGATAAAACAGATCCACTCCCTTACCCCTAGACTGTAATTTTCTTCTGTATAATTTTCCAGCAGTACTCGGCAGGTTTGTGAGTCACCAGCACACAGTCATTAGCTGCGAAAACGACAGCGAGTGCTACTTAGAATCCAGAGGAAACAGAACTGGCCAAGAAAAACCCTGGGGACACCGACACGTAAGGGTGTGATGCTAAGAGGAGCCCATGAACTCGACATGATCATGGGCCTACATAAAGAACCAGGACTTCAGTATCCAGGTATCCTGGGAGTCCCAAAGGGTCAGAGGGAGCAGGAAAATCCAGGAAGAAGACCAAAAAAAAAAAAAAAATGACCCTTAAGGAATGCTTCTACACTGTAGATGGGAATATAAATTGGGGCAGCCACTATGGAAAACCGTATGGAGGATCTTTAAACTAAAAATAGAGCTACCACGTGATCCAGCAAACTACCATATGATCCAGCAATCCCATTCCTAGGCATATATCTGGAGAAAAACACGGTTCAAAAGGAGGCATGCGCCCCAGTGTTCATTGCAGCGCTGTTTACCATAGCCAAGGCATGGAAGCAACCTAAGTGCCCGTCGACAGATGAATGGAGAAGTGTGGTGTACATCAGGGGTCCCCAACCCCTGGGCCACAGACAGGCACTGGTCCACGGCCTGTTAGGAACCGGGCCGCACAGCAGGAGGTGAGCGGCGGGCGAGCGAGCTAAGCTTCATCTGCCGCTCCCCCTCGCTCACATTACCACCTGAACCATCCCCCCTCCCTGTCCATGGAAGAACTGTCTTCCACGAAACTGGTCCCTGGTGCCAAAAAGGTTGAGGACCGCTGGTGTATATATATATGTGTGTGTATATATATATATATATACACACACACACACACATACATACACATATATATATACACACACACATACATACACACATACACATGAACTATTACTCAGCCATAAAAAAGAACGAAATATTGCCTTTGCAGCAACATGGATAGACCTAGAGATTATCATACTAAGCCAGACAAAGACAGACAAATATCATATGATATCACTTATATGTGGAATCTAAAAAATAATACAGATGAATTTATTTACAAAAACAGAAACAGACAGAAAACAAAATTATGGATAAATCAGTGGGGGGATAAATTAGGAGTACGGGATTAACAGATACACACCACTACATATAAAACAAGCAGCAAGGAGTCACTGTATAGCCCAGGGATCTATATTCAATATCTTGTAAAAACCTATAATGAAAAAGAATCTGAAAAAAGTATATAAATATATATAACTAAATCACTTTGCTGTACACTTGACACTAACACATTGTAAATCAATTATCCTTCAATAAAAAACATACTGGTCCTTATGTTTGATACGTAGGTCATGATTGATCTTAGCACGAGAGTTCTGGTAGCTTGATGGGGTTTGGAAGACAGAGGTGGAATAAAGGGCAAAAGGAGGTGAGGAGGCAGAGGCTGAATTTTCAGAGGAGTTTGAATGTGCTGGCAGGGGAGGGTGAAGGGAGGATATATTTTTCCAAGATGGAAATATTAGAGTATTATGAGCGGGTTCAGGGGAAGGATCCAGCGGGGAGTGAGGAGTGATAACGGGGTGCAGGAGCTGATGGACGGACACTAGTAGCCATTATAGAGAGAGTCTGGAACTGTGCTCTTCATCCAGACTCAAGGTTTTCTCAAGCATCCATAGTCAGCTGAAATTGTTTTCTTTGATTCCCCTTTTTGACCTGTTTGAGGACAAGAGGCCCAGACCGGCCACTTTGCTGGCTGCCAGCTAACGCGTTTACCCCCAACAAAAGTGCAGGCAAGATGTACTATGTACAGACAGTCCACAGTGTTTCCTCACCCCCCTACTCACATCTAAATCCTTACGTCAGCTTGAGAACACACGAGCTACCAAGTCACATACGAAATAATTAATCAACATGCAAACTAACTAAATGTTTTTGAGTTCTTTTTTAAGAAGGGAAAGAAAGGCAGAAGATGCAGGAGCAAATGGTGATGGTGATGATGAAGGTCCAGAGAAGGCGGGAGGAGACTGGGTCAGAGGTACCGCGGGGGGTTGCCTGTAAGTAAAAGGGGTGCCCTACATTCTGACCCTTAAGGAAATGTAGGGAGGGTGCATAAGGTTGGCAGGGGGTGTGGAGTGAATAGAACAGAAAGTTAAAGGGCTGTCTGCTAAGAGTGAAGAGGCCACATATGTAGGGGATGGTGAATTTAAGTTGCTATTGAAGAGAATGGGAGATGGACATGACAGGAGAAAGAAAAGGACTGCTGGATATCCACAGAGACCCAGTTGAGGTTGAGACACAAATGACAGTTTGCACAGCTCTGGGATTTCCTCCCACAAAGTGCTGAGCTACCCAGATGTAGAGAGAAAGGAGAGTGGGGCAGGTATTTTGTTGGGTGGGTGCAGAGGAAAGATGGTGGGGGGAGGCAAGGACATCGAGAAGAGAGAAGCTCACATAATCACAGGACTTGGGAAGGGAAGGGCGAGAGACAAAGAGGATACCTATAGGGTGGGCAGTGTTCTAGTTAGAAGAGAATCCGCCTCAGCTGGCTTAAACAGAGAGCCATACAGACAGCTCAAGAAATCACCTGAGTGGTGCACAGAAACAGCCTCTGGCTGGGCGTCCAAGAATGAGTTTCTCCAACACCCCCCAGGACTGGTCCATCAGAGGGGCCGAGCCTCTGCCGTAATCGCAAGGCTTTAGCTCCGAGGCCGCCACCACAGCTGCCAGATATAAGCTGAACGCCCTCAGCTGTCCTGCTCCCAGGAAGACAGAGGCTCCTGCCTGACCATCTCTGTATAACTCAGTTTTGAGTCAAAGTCTCTTGTAGATGCATTAAGTTGGTGGAACTAAACCAGGTATCTTCCCCTGGAGGGACAGGGAGGCTGAGAACTTAACTCTGTGTGTATGCCTGTGTGTTTTTTCTCCCTCCACATCCCCCTGTTGCAAAGTTGGTATTTGCAACGTGGAGAAAGCGTGCAAGAAATATAGGAAGGGTAGTAGCCATCCACCATAGGGTGTATCAAGGCTGCTGCAGCCTACACGGTGCCTCTGTGAACATTTTTTTCAATGCCCTGCTGGGCCCATGCAACCCTGTGGGCACCATGACTGGCAAGGTCTGCCCTTTATAAGAAGACAAAGGTGCTCCTTCTTCCGGGCGACACCGCCCTGAGACCGGGCACGGCTTCCAGAGCAAAGTAGAGGCTGGGCTTCAGCCCCCCCTCCCCCCTCCCCCCCATCGCCACCCCGGCCTCCTCAGGTGGCAGAGTCTGTGCAGAATACAAAGGACACAACTGTTTGTGACAACCCTGGGGCTTACTGACTCAGGAGAAACCTTACAGGAGCCAAGGAGTCTCCACAAAGTCAAAGCGCGTGTGCAGTGGGAAGGAGGTTACAGGGGGCCAGAGGGATGGGCGGTTACGGTCACAGCATGAGACACAGGAGTCGGGGAGTTCTCAGTGTAGGAGTAACAAGTTCCTGAGGGAGGTGAAGTGCAGGGGAGCTAAGGAGACCTTGACACTGAGGAAGCTGTTGGACAGAGCATCGGTGTGGACGTTAAAAAACGGTTTGGAGGAAGAAGAGAGAAGTCAGACTCCACAGTCTCTGTGAGAGTTACAGGGAGACAGTGGCTGACAGCAACCAGCAGTGGCCTCAACAGGAAGGACTTCACGCAAGGGCAGAAGCTGCAGCAGGGAGCAAACAAACCAACACAAAAATCCCAGCTTTCCTCTCCTCGCCCCCTACGCATTCACTTAAGCAAATACTTAGTGAATTTCCACGACTTAGCCAGCTCCGGCGCCATAACAAAATACCACAGACTGGGTGGCTTAAACAACAGAAATTTACTACTTACAGTTCTGGAGGTCCGGCTGCAAGTCCAAGAACAAGGAGCCAGCGTGGTCACGTTCCGGAGAGAGCCCCACTCCTGGCTTGCAGACGACTGCCTTCTCCCTGCTTCCTTTTATGGTGGAGGGAGAGGGGAGAGGTTCTCAGGTGTCTCTTATAAGGAGGCTAATCCCCTCACAAGGGCCTCACCTGCATGACCTCATTTAACCCTGATCACCTCCGAAAGATCCCACCTCCTAATCCATTATACTGGGGGTTAGGGCTTCAGTATATCAATTTTGGGGGGACACAACTCAGTCCACAGCACTCCACTATTTGTGAACAAAGTCCCTATCCTCATGGAGTTTACATACTCATGGAGGAAGGCAGACAATAAACACACACAAAAAATAAATATATATCATGTTAGGGTAATAGTGCTATAAAAAAGTTAGTTCAGGGGCTTCCTGGTGGCGCAGTGGTTGAGGGTTTGCCTGCCGATGCAGGGGACACGGGTTCGTGCCCCAGTCTGGGAAGATCCCACATGCCGCAAAGCGGTTGGGCCCGTGAGCCACGGCCGCTGAGCCTGTGCGTCTGGAGCCTGTGCTCCGCAACGGGAGAGGCCACAACAGTGAGAGGCCCGCATACAGCAAAAAAAAAAAAAAAGTTAGTTCAGTGGGGAGAGGGAGAGCCAGGGCGTTACAGTGTGTAGAGCAGATATGGAAGAAGAAGGGAGTGAGATGTCCAGTATCTGGTGGAAGAGCATTATAACCTGTGGGAGCAGCAAGTGCAAAGGTCCTGAGGCAGGACCAGGTTTGACTCAAAACAATGGAGAGGAGAGAGGGAAAAAGAGGACAGTGATAGGGTTTATTGTCGCTGCAGTATAATGGGGGCAAATCACATAGGGACACTGTAAGGACTTCAGCTTTTACTGAGTGAGCTGGAAAGCCACCATAGGTTAATGAGGAGAAAAGTGACAAGATCCAGAAATGGGAGAATGGAAAACCTACAGTGGAGAAAGTTACACGTGTACTGTTCCTTAGAGGAAAGGCAGATTGCAAGGAAGAGAGGGGGTGGAGGAAGAGTGGTTTGAGGGGGCTGAGCACCCAGAGGTGAGGGTTCACAGGGTCCAGTGGACTCAGAGGTGGGGAGGGATGGGTGAGGAAGCACACGGCAGCAGAGACATGAGAGAGGGCAGAGGTGGAGAGATGCCTGGGACACCCAGGATGAAAGGAGTGAGAAGCAGCAGCAGACTGAGATGCTTTGAGGCAGGATGGGGCCAGGAGTAGGAGCCCCAGGGAGACACCCGGGGCCTGCGCAGGGCAGAAAGGACTGCCCCATGGAGATGGGCTCTGATCGAGGGCTGTGGTAGAACGTGGGAGCCACCAGGAACAGTTCGCACAAGGCTTCAGGATGTTTGGGGGGACAGGGGGAGGGGGGAGGCCTCTCAAACGTGCAGAATGGTGCCCTCGGTCACGGGGGGAGTGCCAGACACTGTCTGGCCAAGACCTATCTCGTGGGAAGTATGGGGAGGTGGGAAGTAGGAAAAAAGGACACCTGGAGAGCTGTTCAGCCCAGGAAAACCCCCCCACCCCGTGATGACTGGTGAGCAGGGAGGAAGAGCTCGGGGGAGGGAGATGCTGAGCCAGGAAGGGAAAGGGGGAAGCGAAAGGCTGCAACCTGGGACACTTCCTCGTCGCCGGCTTCGCCCTCCCGGTGACCTGGGCCAGCCGGGGACGCGCAGGGAGGAGGCCACAGATTGTGGAGGAGGAAAGCCAGAGCCGATCTAATCAAGGCCCAGTCTCCAGAGCTTCATTTGCAATTCAGTTGTTCCTTTGGCAAAAGGCCTCGTGCAGCTGTTCCGCCCGGAGAGCCTCTGCCAGGTGAACCGGGGGTGCGGGATGCCTCCCAGCTGCCGGCCTGATGGCTGCAGAACGAGGCTCCCCCCGACAGCTTTCCTAACTCCAGGTTCTCGAGCCAAGTTGCACTGGGCAGCAGGTGAGGGAGGAGGCCCAGGCTCAAGCAGGGAGCTCTGGCTCACCTTTCCTTTCCTGGTTGAAACAAGACACAGAGCGCTCTCTGATCTGAGCCCTCTGCCAGTTCTGGAAGGGCTGGGTTTGTCACAACTCCAAAAAAGAGCAGGAGGTTACTTAGCTATGGATGAGTAACAATTGGGCATTTGTCTAACAGCAACTGTACTGATGAATAATTAAATTTTTTATGACAGTTGAGTGAGAAGCCCTCTGCCCACATGGTCTGTCAGCTGCCAGGGGAAATGCAGGTAAGGAAAGAGTACCTTCTGGGTCCTGAAGTCATAGTCATTGTTGTGTTTAAGATGGTTGGGATCTTAGGAAAAGTTATAAGTGAAGCAGACCCAAACACTCCCTTCCTTTATACTCCTTTTCAGGATGTAATAAGATAAATCCGCTGGAGCAGGACTCGGGCATGCAAATGGCTGAAAGAGCTGGAAGTGAAAACCAGAAGGCAACAGAGATAAAGAGAAATAGGTAATAACTCAGCTGTACAAATACTGTTACATCATAGCCAATGATGAAGACCTTGATGATGGTGGAGAGGGCACAGCTGGCGTATAATGGGAGACATGCTGAACTCTGGAGTCAGAACACCCCAGTTCTGACTTGGCTACTTCTTGCCTGTGACCTTGGGCAAACTCACTTCACCACCACAAACCTCCCTTTCCGTATCTATAAAATGGGGATACTACTGCTTACTCCTTGTGTTATCCTGAGGGTTTAACAAGGTGGTGTTCATGGGAGTATCTGGTGATTATAAAGACAGCAAATGCAAGTGATTAGCTTAAAAACCAGAATGAAAGGCAGCTGAGTCCAATCAGCATAAGAGTTGGGATAGGTTGAGTGAATCAGGATTCAGAAATAACGGAAAAGAAAATCTGTACTATTTGGATTGGATCTGAAATTATCAATGGAATTCTATAGGGTTCAACTTAAATGCATTAAAAAAGGTGAATGAATCCCTCTAGTTGTTAAATGGCATTTTATCTTTCTCTAGTTTGTCAACAGGACAGAACACTGACAGGGGAACCACTAAATGTTCATTATATTTATGACAGAGTACCTACAGAATTCACACATCCACCAATATATTCACACAGTGGGAAGTGACCATGGGCAGAAGGGACTATTTTTGTTAAACGTATAAAAGCTGAACACTGACTACACGTGATCTCCTTTAATCCTCACAACACAGAATGAAACTAAGGCTCGGAGGGGCTTAGGTAACGAGACCAAGGTCCCAAGGCTACCAGTGCATAGAGCCACGATAAGCAGCTTATTTCTCTCTTAAAAGCCATCAAAACATTCACTACACTCTTCTCCTTCTTCATAGTTCATGTGCAGATGCACCATCTACATTTAACATGGTCCCTTTCCCTTATAATCTACTAGGAGGGTTGAGAGTACAACAGAGTAATTCAGCAATTTGCTGGGTTCCTTTGTTCAAAGCGCTGGGATCCGTAAAGGAGAGAGATGAAGCCCTGTCCCTGGGAGCAGCTATGAGGCGAGGGCCACGTGTGTGGCACAGACCCCGTGCTGGAGACCTTGCCGGCCCCTCACTAGCTCTTGGTGGTGAATCCTTATTGCTAGCAGGTGTCCGTGGATGCAGCTACCACCCAACCAGCCCCCACCAGACTTGAGCCTCCAGAAACCGGCAGACAGCGGGCAGGCCAGCATGGAAAGGGACAGAACAGGGATTTGAAGTCCAGTTCTGGCTTCACCATGGTTAGGCCTGTGACCTCCTGTCTGCCCCTCACCCGCTAAAATCAGTTGCTGTGTTTGTAAATGGGGATACTATTGAGTAGAGAGGGGCTGGTGAGACATAGGCCAAAAGGGCCTGGGAAATAATACTAAATAAAAGTTCACTTTTATTATCACTTTATGTTTCTGCTCATCAAACCCAGGACAGTTTGTGTTCTCAGCTATCTGTGGGGCTTCATCAAATACAACCTTCAAATATTCCAAACTGCTCCCCTGTAGCAGGAGGGAGTGTCGACTCCACGGGGAGTGGTTGCAGAAGGGCCAGAAATATGAGGCATCCTTCCAGGCCAGCTCCTTCCCTCCACCTCTTCTTGGGCACAGATCCACGTAACACATGCTGGAAGTTTGTAATTAACAAAGAGTCAGGTGGGAAGAGGAGGAATTTCTAAAACTTTTGTTAGCAATGCTGAAGTGTATATAATGGAATACTACTCAGCCATAAAAAAGAATGAAATAATGCCATTTACAGCAACATGGATTCAACTAGATATTATCATACTAAGTGAAGGAAGTCAGAAAGAGAAAGACAAATACCATATGATATCACTTGTATGTGAAATCTAAAATATGACACAAATGATCCGATCTACAAAACAGAAACAGACTCATGGACATAGAGAACAGACTAGTGGTTGCCAAGGGGGAGGGGGCTGGGGGAAGGATGGAGTGGAAGGTTGGGATTAGCAGATGTAAGCGATTATATATAGAATGGATAAATAACAAGGTCCTACTGTATAGCACAGAGAACTATATTCAGTATTCTACAATAAAACATAGTGGAAAAGAAAAAGAATATGAAGAATAAGATACACTACCAGATGTAAAATAGATAGCTAGTGGGAAGCAGCCGCATAGCACAGGGAGATCAGCTCGGTGCTTTGTGACCACCTAGAGGGGTGGGATAGGGAGGGTGGGAGGGAGACGCAAGAGGGAGGAGATATGGGGATATATGTATATGTATAGCTGATTCACTTTGTTATAAAGCAGAAACTAACACAACCCTGTAAAGCAATTATACTCCAATAAAGATGTTAAAATATATATATATATAAAATGTAAAGAATATAAAAAACGCATGTATATATGTATAACTGAGTCACTCTGCCGTACAGCAGAAATTAACACAACATTATAAATCAACTATACTTCAATTTAAAAAAAGAAAGAAATGCTGAAGTATTTAGCTACACTCCTGACGCCCAGGAGCTGCCATCCTCCTGTGACTCTGCCCTGACTCTGTGCCTGAACGACTGTGTTTGACCACTGAGCTCCATGGCTCGGGAACGATGCCTCATCTCACAGAACAGCAAAGCAGCTGCCGTCCCACCATCTGAATGGGCCTGGACACCTGGCTGGTATCGCTCCAAAGGGCTCCATCCTGAGCGATCCTCAAGCGAAACACTCCAACCTTCCACGTGGACTCAGGCCAGCTTCTCTACAACTTCCATTGGTCCAGTAGATATACCACATTCATATCAGACCTTCAGAAAACACAAGCGGCCCGAAGAGAGAAACAGGTACCTCTACTCTCCCTTGCAGATCCTCCTCCTAATCTACCCCACAGAGATGTTCTAGTCTGTTTCCTGACTCGTTTTGAAAAGTCAGGTCCTCTGACTCACATCTTGATCGATGATAGAAGACCTTCCCCAGGGCACTGCTTTTCCTGGGTCCCCTCATCTGATCCCCTGGGAGTCCCATAATCCTCCTGTCAGGGCAGTATCCAGCCCATGGACACTACAGCAAACTCGAGGCAGAGGCCAACATAAGCGACTGTGAACATCGAAGAAAGACAGCTGTGGCTGCTTCTCACTGCTTATTAGGGACAAAATAAAACCCACAATGATAAACTTCCCATTTCCCAGGGGTGGGTTCATGTGGCTCAATCCAGGCAACAGCTTATAGCTTTAGCTTCTCTCCAAAATTATTTGTGCAAACATGTCAACGTTGCTCTGAAGGTAGAGGTATACTCTATGGACATGAACCGTCATCAGAAAATCACCCCCTCTTCTCATGATCACCTCCATCTGTCAGAACACTCCCCCACGGTGGGAAGGGAGATGGTAGAGAGCCGAACAGTAACTAGTCAATAATCCTTTCACTCCACACATTGGCATGGAATGAACTTTTTGTTTTGATTAAGGGACTGGGGGGAAAAAAAGACCTTAAGAAATCATAACCTATCCCCCATATATTCTGGTAGCTCTATATTTGATATCTTCCAAGTGGGAGAGAATTCTTTTATTGTTGTTGGTGATATTTTTGTGTTGGCTCATTTTACATGATCTAGTATTTCAGTGTAAAGAGCAAAGTACAGACTATTATAAATCAGATATCTGTGTATCCACCAACTAGCTTTCACATTATTAACAACTTACCATATTTTGTTCAGTTTTTTTAATAAAGGAAGAAAGCATTTAGGGACTTCCCTGGTGCTCCAGTGGTAAAGAATCCACCTTCCAATGCAGGGGACACAGGTTCAATCCCTGGTCAGGGAACTAGGATCCCACATGCTGCAGGGCAACTACGTCCGCTCACCGCAACTACCGAGCTTGCGCACCTCAACGAGAGAGCCCACATGCCACAAACTACAGAGCCCACGCACTCTGGAGCCTGCGTGCCACAACTAGAGAGAGAAAAAAACCCTGCACGCCACAACTAGAGAGAAACCCATGTGCCGCAATGAAGAACCCATGCGGCACAACTAAGACCCAACACAGCCAAAAAAATAAGGAAAATAAATAAATAAAAATTTTAAAAATCGTTTGAAAACAGAAAGCATTTACATACACATAATGCTCTGGCAATGTTCTTCCCTGATCCCACGTACTTCCTTCCACTCCAGCAGGTAACCCTTGGCCTGAGGTGAATGGTATCAGTCCCATGAAGACTTTTAAAAAAGATTTACTGCATTTATACTCATAAAGCAATGATAGGATTTGGGGGCATATTTTACATTTTTAATAAAATTATATCATGGGCTTCCCTGGTGGCGCAGTGGTTAAGAATCCACCTGCCAATGCAGGGGACACGGGTTCAAGCCCTGGTCTGGGAAGATCCCACATGCCGCGGAGCAACTAAGCCCCAGAGCCACAACTACTGAGCCCGCACGCCTAGAGCCCGTGCTCCGCAACAAGAGAAGGCACCGCAGTGAGAAGCCTGCACACCACAACGAAGAGTAGCCCCTGCTCGCCGCAACTAGAGAAAGCCCGTGTGCAGCAACGAAGACCCAACGCAGCCAAAAATAAACAAATTTATTTAAAAAAAAGACATATTTCTTAAAAAAATAAAATTATATCATACTGTATGTTCTATTCTGTGCTTACTTTTTTCACTGCTCATTATGCTTTTGAGATACATGCATAACAGTTCCTGAAACTCTGAATCATACATCCCAACTGCTACTATTTCTATCTTTAAAAGAGAAAACTTTCATTGACTTTGCCAGCCACTTCCTTCGCTGTTTTTTGCTCTCTTCACCCTTTTGGCAATAAAATTCCCTGAAAGTGTTGTCTACACTCACTGACTCTAAGTTTTCTCTCACACTCTCTCAACCCACTGCAGTCAGGCCCCCTCGACTCCACTAGCAAAAGACCTGGGTGTGGCAGCCAAAGATCCTTCCTCTCTAGAGTGGCTGCGTGGCTTCCTGAACGGCCGACGAGAAGCCTCACGCCTCAGCTCCCGGCGGTGGCTTCTGTAGTGGCCCCACGGCTTTAGAGAACCTTCTTCAGCTTCTCTGTGTGGAACTTTAGGACCTGGGGCCAAGCAACCTCACAGACTGGCTCACCTCGAGAGGCGATGGCAGTTCTGCTGCCTCGGCCGCTGGGTGACAGTCTTCAGAACGCTGCACACGTGAAGATGCTGAATCTAGAAGTCCCTTCCGACAGCTTCTCAGGACATGCAGAAACACTGAGGTTTTTCTTCCCTTGTGGACACTGTCACACAAAGAGCCTCTCTCCAGGACCCCCTACCTTCCACGGCTCTTGACTTCCACTCAGGCAACCGGCGAAGGCCCCTAGGGGCTAGTAAGATAGAGGCCACCAGGTGGGCCAAGAAGCATTTTCAGCCCACCTCTTCCATTCCTGAAAACATCCTTTGTTGCAGTTTGCAGTAAGGGTCTATGAATGCAGGCTTAGATCCCCATCAGGAAGAGAACTCGAAGCTCACAAAGGAGCAAGGAGGCACTGTTCTCAGAGCATCTCACCTGTGAAAGGACACCTTTATCATCCATGCATATGCTACCACGACCTACTCTGCCCACCCCACTTGTGGAGAAAGGTGGATTCACACCAAGAAGCCTCACTAGACTTATAAATTGCCTAGACGCACTAGTCAGACTCACGGTGCTGACAAGGCAATTTCATTCTTTTTCTTTTTTTTTTTTTGTCCTGTTCAATTACTTTGCATCTCAATTTATACTGAGATATGGGTGGATATGCATGAGTTCCCAAAGTCCCAGTGTCCTGATCAGGAAATGCTGTAGAAAAACAAAACGGACATTATAAATATTCTCACCGAAGCCCAGCTCTAAGAAACAAATTACCTGTGCAGAGAAAACTGCAAAGAGATGCTGCTTATCCTGCCAATATATTTCACAGACTAAGTTTTGTTTTGCATTATGCTTTTCATACAACGCACCCTAAAAAGATTTTTACCGTGAACTGTGTAAATGTGGTAAGGGTTGCGGAGAGAGGAAAATAACAAGAGGTACACAGACAAAGAACAATTTAAACCAAAGATTTTGGAAAGAAGGGTTATTGGGGACAAATAAAACATTTTAAAAGTGGGTGTTGCATAATTAAATAATCAGAGAAATAATTCAAGACAAGTAAATGGGCTTTCTTCTCCTTTCTTGACATTTCTTGTCTTGAGTTATTTCTCCCTTGGGTAAGACAGCCAGGATTGGACTCTTGGCTCTCTCACTGTCTGTGACCTCGGGCAATTTATTTTACCTCCATAAGACGCAGCCTTGTTATCTGTAAAATAAGAGGTAACTACAGCACCCATCTTTTTGGGTAGCTATGAGTATTACATTGAATGAAGCAGATTGCCTGGCGCATAGAACATATTCAATACATGTCAGCTGGTAATACTATTAATACTCCCTTCATAAATTTCTCAGTATTCACTTCCTCCCATTTTAACCCCCCTCGACCCCTCACCCACTCCGTCTGCCTTCAGCCTCCCACCTCGTCCCTGCTTTCATTCCCACTTCTTTGAACCAGGCTGGCAAGTCCCTTCACAATCTTTCTCCATCTATCTTTCCAGCCCCAGATCCTTCCCTCGCTCTGTAAACATCCTCCGTGCTGACCACACAGAACTCTTCCCAGGTCCCAGTGATGACAGCTCTTTCGCGTGTCTCTGTCCTTACCTCCTCTGTGCTCTTTTCCTGGAAGGCCCTCCTCCTCTCGTTGTCTGACTCACGACAATCAGTCCCGTCTCCATGGCCCTTTGAACCCACCTCTGATACTGCACTTGTCTCTCTGTATTGCCAAGTTTGTTTATGAAATACAATTCTTACCCATATTGTGAGCAGTATATCTATATATAGATCAAGACAGATAGATCTCAATAGGTAGACAGACAGATAGACACAGACTGATAGAGAGACAGAGAGAGAGAGGTAGGTGGGTAGATAACTACATATATTAATGTATGTATCTCCACCTAGTAGGTACTTAGACACGCTTGCGGGATGACTGAGTGAACATGCTATTTCTTCTGAGCTGTTCTGGTCTTGCTAGGTCACTTGGAAGAACTTCCAGGGACACCAGATCAATGCTGTTTTCGCTTGCCACCTTCAAAACCCAAAGTATGTGAGACCCTCAGGTCACTGAGGCAAATTTTCCGGCTCGAAAACACCAAGCCTGCATTTGACCCTCATGTGAAGGCGAGTCTCTTCTGAAGATAAAATGGAGATGAGGGGTGAGATTGTTCCAAGGACCCGATTTCCCTGTGAGGTCCTCTGGTGACTTAAAAAGCATTCTGGAAAGAATTACGTGGCACTCGCCTCACCCATTCCAGGCTACGATAAGATCAAGCTCTTGGTGGTCCATACGGTGAGTCTCTTTTGTCCCCACTGTTTTGGGAGGGGGAACATTAGAGCAGAGATTCCCTGGGAGACCTGGAAGATTCCTCATCATCTCACTATAGCTGATGGGAACCCAGAAATGATTCAAAGCTG
Organism: Globicephala melas; assembly: GCF_963455315.2. NCBI lineage: Eukaryota > Metazoa > Chordata > Mammalia > Artiodactyla > Delphinidae > Globicephala > Globicephala melas. Next base: position 93,531,487 of record NC_083323.1, on the reverse strand, counting down.
AAGCCACTGTCCCAGATCAATACATTTCATGGACATTTAAACTGGAAACCAGATAGCCATCTGGATACAACCCATCCATATTTTTGTGAGGTTGTAAATACACCGTAAGAGGAGTCCAATAAAATCCTACTATAATGTTGGTGCTGGGAGCCATGAAGAGTACCCCCCTTGACAGACATTCCCTGATCTAGAGAAAGACACACTGTCTACAGAGTCCAGCATCCTGGGGGAAGGGATGCCACCGGCTAGAAAAGTAAACCCAAGGGAGAGAGAGAGGCGCTTCCCAGTAGAGTTTTTCCTTTTTTTTGGTTGTTTGCTTTGTTCTATTTTGTTTCACTATAATTCAATTCTACTGGTAGCTGAGTAGGACTTTCACATGACGGGGCACAATTTCCCTGAGTTTTAGTAAAAGACGTGTTAAAAACGATGGCCTCCATGGCAGGCTCAGAAACAATGGGTCAGTATGTGGAAAAAACAGAAATGGTAAGTGACCCTCCCAAGGTCTGGTTAGTGGTGGAGTGTGGACCAGAGTCCAGGTGTCCTGACCACTCACCACCAGTCCTCCTTCCGCTGGACAAAATCCCTTCTAGGTCAGAGCAGGGAACCCAGGAATGGCATCGCAGGTTGGGGGACAGGCAGAAAGGGCAGGGAGGGCACCACGATAGCCAGTTCCAGCCCAAACTCCAACAGTCTGGGTTCAAAAATCCAGCTCCGCTTCTTAGCGGCTGTGAGACGTTGGGGCCATTTACTTAATTTCCCTGTGCCTCTATTTCCTTATCTGGAAAGTGGGCTGACGATAATATGGGTCACTCTAAGGACAGAAGGACACATTAAAGCTTTGGGAAGAGGGCCTGGCACACAGTGATCAGGACCTTAGTTGTTATTACTCTGACAGTGGATTCTCTCCAAGCCTTCTTCGACGGGGGGAGAGCCTGGCTCTCACCTATTCCTTTGATCGTGGCCGTAAATTTGCTCTGGCACCAGCACTCCCAAAGTAGAATCCTCTATGAACTTCCCCAGGCCTGTGACCCACCTCTGCTTGGAAACTCTTCAGGGGCTGCTTACTTACTACCTCTTTAGAAGGTCCCTTCCACTGCACTACTTAGGAAGATCCCTCTGGCACTGGGATAACATCTGATCTGCCTCTCCGTAGCCTCTCCTTGTTGGTCCTTTTTTTTTTTAGCCAGGGATTGAACCCAGGCCCTCAGCAGTGAAAGCGCCGAGTCCTTAACTACTGGACCGCCAGGAAGTTCCCCTCCTGTTGGTCTTAACGCTACTACCTTGCTTCTCATACTAAGATAAACGTTCCCCCGTGAGACTTGGTGATGGGTTGGGGATGTGTAAACCCATGCAGTAAATATGGCATGTTTTCCTGATGAATCAAATTGAAATGAAGACTTATGTGGGGTGGGGGGGGTGGATTTTAAACTTTACCTTGAATGTCTTTGCATTTTAAAAGATTTTCTAATCTAAAATACTTTTCATTCAAACCAACAAGCATATTTTTGTGGATAAATATAAAGTTCAAATAACTTCTTTTTCGGATCTGACACAACATGTTGCTTCTGGCAGCTCTGCCCCAGACCCCTCAGGAGCATCTATTCACTTGTCTTTTACTTTGAGAATTTCTAGATGGAAGAGCCTGAGACATGCTGCTCTACTGAGAAGAGCTACAAAGAACCAGTCTAATTCCTCTCCCACAGGACCGCCCGGTGAAGTTTTCATAAGATCTTACAGTTGGAAAGAGACTCAGAAGTAGTCTAAATGCATCTGCCTTCTGCAGCAGGCCTAACAGATGGTCACCCAGCCTCTCCTGGATCAGGCTCAGAGCAGAGACCACATGGTAATCGTCGCCATCCCATCGCTGGCCAGCTCGAATTGTTAGAATGTTCTTTTCTTAAGCACGTGCACAAAGGCCCTGGGATGAGCCAGACCTCAGCTGGACTTCAGGATGAGTCACTTAACCTCACTGGTCCTCAGCTTCCTCAGCTATAAAATGGGATAAATGGTGTTAGCTACACCACAGGGATACTTAGAAGTGAAAACGCACATTAATCACTTAGCATTCTGTCTGACACGTTAAAGGATTCAATAAATGTACACCGGGACTTCCCTGGTGGTGCAGCGGTTAAGAATCCGCCTGCCGGGGCTTCCCCGGTGGCGCAGTGGTTGAGAGTCCGCCTGCCGATGCAAGGGACACGGGTTCTTGCCTCGGTCCGGGAAGATCCCACATGCCGCGGAGCGGCTGGGCCCGTGAGCCATGGCCGCTGAGCCTGCGCGTCTGGAGCCTGTGCTCCGCAACGGGAGAGGCCACAACAGTGAGAGGCCTGCGTTCCAAAAAAAAAAAAAAAGAATCCACCTGCCAATGCAAGGGACACGTGTCCGAGCCCTGGTCCGGGAAGATCCCACATGCCGCGGAGCAAATAAGCCCGTGCACCACAACTACTGAGCCCGCGTGCCACAACTGCTGAAGCCTGCTTGACCTAGAGCCCGTGCTCCACAACAAGAGAAGCCACCACAATGAGAAGCCTGCGCACCGCTGCTCGCCACAACTAGAGAAAGCCCACGCACAGCAACAAAGACCCAACGCGGCCAAAAAAAGAAAAAATAATTATATATATATATATATAAATGTGCACCATCATCTCCATCCCCATTTCCCTAAGAGCTTCCACCAGCTAAAGTTCCAGAGCTTGCTTGTGATGCCTCTGCTCCAAAACCATGTTTTAGATATTTGATAACAGTTCATGTACTCTCCCCCAACTGTGCCTAAAAAAGCATTTTCCCTCAGTTAAATATAACGCCACCTTCCTCAACAGAATAACATTCAGATGCTTCAGTTAATGTCTCTTTTTTCAGAAAGCCACTTGCAAGTGTATTAAAAGATTCTTATGGATAGACTGGAGAAATGGTAGAAGACAAAAAGTGCCATGGAGAAAAAAATTAAAAAGCAGAGTAAAGGAGGGGGAAGAAGCTAGGATGGGGGGCGAGGGGAGATGCAATTTAAAATATGTGCTCAGGTAACTCAAAAGCTCAAAGGACTGGGCTTCCTCATAAAGTCTGACTGGAGAACAGGGCTGGATCAAAGTCCACGGGGGCATCTCACTCCTTCTCTGAGTTGCAAACAGACATCTGAGCACAGCGCTGGCCCTATTCACCCACCGCGCAGCAGTTGAAAACAGGAAGGGACCGAGCAGGGGTCCGGCTGGGGCAGCCTAAGGCCCCTTGCTGTCCTGCTCGCTGCCTGTGGCTGCACAATGCCAGCCTCTGAGCCTTGGAGGAGAGGGCCAGGAAAGCGGGAGGTGGGGCACAAGGCCCTCATCTTTACATCATGCCTTGGCCCCTACACATCAGCTCAACGGGTGTGTCAGGCTCGCAGCCATTCAGTTAACTCATCCTCTGGAAGAGAGGTGCCACCAGGGTGTTATGGACTGAACTGTGTCCCCCTAATAGTCATGTTGAAGCCCCTACCGCCAGTGTGACTGTATTTGGAGATGGAGGTGGTTAAATGAGGTCATGGGGGGAGAGGGGTTATCCGATAGAAATGATGCCCTTATGAGAAGAGGAGAAGACACAAGAGCTCTCTGCCCCCTCCCATACACTGCAGAGAAAAGGCCACAACAAGAGGGCAGCCGTCTACAAGCCAGGAAGAGAGTTCTCCCCAGGAACCGAATCAGCCAACACCTGGATCAAGGACTTCCAGCCAGAACCGTGAGAAAATGAATTTCTGTTGTTTACGCTGCACAGTCTGTAGTATTTTGTTATGGTGGCCCGAGCTGATAGATACACAGGGCGGAGCAGATCCCCAGCAGTGTGATATTGTTACTGGGAGCTTTTTCCTTTACGGGTAGAGGAAGGACATGGGGAGAGAAGAGATCCCCACCAGCGGCAGAGTCTTAAAATAATTCAATGGTGTAATTATAAAATATCAGAATGGAAAATAAGGCAAAATTTAAATAGAAAGTTATTATGCCCTAGCGATGTGTTCAATATGTTAGTTTATTCTTGGAAAAGGAGAAAGTGAAAGAAAGCCTTGAACAGGTGAAAGAGTGAAGAAAGAAAACATTCACAGAGGGAAAGGAGAAAACTCAAAAGAAGTTAGAAGTACTCTTTAAACCCACACTCAGATGGTGCAAATCCTAACTGAAAGTTTTTGAAAAGTATTTACTGAATGCCTGATGTATTCAGGGTGCTGAGCTAAGTGTGGAAGGACACCCATCCTGCTTTCTAGAAACTTAAGTTTCACAATGCAAATCCCTTCCTTCCTTCCTTCCTCCCTCCCTCCCTTCCTTCCTTTCTTCCTTTCTTCCTTCATAATTTACCAAACATTGAGCCGGACCTTTGCTAGAGAGTGCAAAAGGTATATAAAGATAAGTTATAGGTCATACTTTTGAGGTATTCAAAGTCTCAAAACAAAAACAAGTTAAAAATAGAATCAGCCTGTGGAAGGGCCACAAGCTTCACAGAGATGAAGAAATTTAAAAGATAACTTCCACTTCCGGAGCTGAGGCCAGAGAAGAAGAATATTCTGAGGAGAGGAGATGGCCTGAGCCCCACCCCAGAGAGTCCTGGACACACAGTGACCTTCTGAGAAGCCAAGTCCAGTCCTGGGACTGGGTGGAAGGGGATGACACCTCAGTGAAAATTTCCCCTCTGCCTTCAAAACGCTTCTGAGATATGATTTTTGCCTTGAATTACTAACCTGATAAAACATCCAAAAATAGCTATTTTGCTAAAAATAGCCAAATCCCTCTCCCTCCCCCTCCACCAGCTTCTCCAAAGCTGCCTGTGGTGCCTCTGCCCTACACGAACTCCCATCCCTTCCCAAGTTCATGACTGATGGCGTAAGCAGAGAGGAGGCAGAGGGAAATCAGCTTAGTTTCTCTGCTCTGCTTTTTAGTACCTTTTTTAATTACAGTTTTTCCAGATCTTCAAGCCTCCTATTCCTGCTACATCCCTAACGTCTACTCCTTCAGTTACTCCTTTTAAATGCTGAACATTTGTCATATATTTTTTAAACTGATATTCAAAACAAGTCCAAGAAGTGTTATTATTCTATTTACAGACGAGAAAACTGAAGCTCACAGAGGTTGTATCACTTGCCTAAGGTTATAAAAGTAGCTAATGGTGGCAATTTAAAACCAAGTCCTTCTGACTGTATAGCTGTGGTTCTCAAAGTGTGGGCCCTGGTCCAGCAGCACCTCCTGGGAACTCATCACAGACCCACTGAATCGGAAATGATGTACGGGTGAGGGGGTCAGGCCCAGCAATCTGTGCTCTAGCAAAGCCCATGAGGTGATGCTAATAACACTAACGACTGAGAACCTTCGCTTAAAGCGTGTAACCTTAACCTACTGCTCATCCCCACGTTCCTGCTACCCATGTGCAAAAAAATCACCTTGGGGGAATCATCCAGAAAAATAGATTTTTTCACTTCTCCACCTAGATGCTTCCAAGGAATGAAAGGTTACACTTCACTCTAGACTCTAAACTCGACCGCCATCTCAGTTGGCTACCCCAGAGTCGTTATCAGACCAATAGGTTAATTGTTTAGTGTGGAAACGTGTATTCCCATCCTGCAAGGAATTCCGGGACACTAGCTACTCAGGAAGAGGGAAATCGCAGCTTAGCTATTGAATCCAACTTGGTATCAAGTTTCCTTTGTCAGCACAACCCAACCCTCAGGAGACTAACAGCTCATTCTAGGCACTACCCCAGAGATGCAGCTCTGACTGCTGCCACCGGTCAGTGTTTATTGATCGAGTGCTCCTCCATGTCAGGTCCCCCGCTAAGCACTTGAGACGCTTTACCTCAATTCATTCTTTTTTTTTTTAATTTTTATTGGAGTATAGTTGATTTCCAAGGTTGTGTTAGTTGCAGGGGTACAGCAAAGTGAATCAGTTACACATATACATATAGCCACTCTTTTTTAGATTCCTTTCCCATATAGGCCCTTACAGAGCACTTAGTAGAGTTCCCTATGCTATACAGCAGGTTCTCATTAGCTATCTATTTTATATATAGTGGTGTGTAACTGTCAGTCCCAATCTACCAACCTATCCCTCCCCTGACTTACCCCCTGGTAACCGTCAGCTTGTTTTCTACATCCCTGACTCTGCTTCTGTTTTGTAAATCAGTTCACTTGTCCCAGCCTAAGATACAGGAACTATTATCAGCCCCATTTCAAAATCGAAGAAACCAAGACACAGCAAGATTAAGTAATTTGACCAAGGCCACCAGCTAATAAATTGTGAGCTGAAACTCCAACTCAATTTCTGCCCCCCATGCTCTACTGCCTTTCCTGAACAAGTCCTCGTTCTCCGTATGCTTCAGGCATAACCTCTGCATTTCCACTTGAGAGTCCTCCTTGCAGCCGGGGACCCAGTTTCCTGCTCTACCAGATTCTTCTCCGGCGCCACTTTCCCAGCTGTCTTCCATCCCCCTCCCCACCTGGGTGACGCTCCATCTGGACCCGCTTCCTGCTTGCTAGCCTTTCACCCCCTGGTCACTTCACCTTCCTTCAGACCAGTTCAATCACGTCTATGTGCTGCCGAGCAGGGCATACATTCTAGCTTCTGCCAGTTCCCAGTTTCTAAGGCAATTTTTTCTTATCTTACCATCTCTGCTTTGACCAGACACTTGGTACAACTTCAAACATTGTCGCCTGTTGTCTGGCTGCCTAACGAGAACTCTTGGCCCACTTTGAAGCCAGCTTTCTTGAAGCCACTGTCATATTTAGCACCCTTAATATAGACTTTGTCTACCACAGAGTGGGGTGTACTGAGAAGATAGATAAGCCTCTGCGAGGAGGTTATTTCTCTGCTTGTGATTTCTAGCCTGGTGGTGGAACCAATACTGAGTCTGGTGATATAAGCTGAAATGCAAAAAAAAAAAAAAAAAAAAAAGGGGGCCTGCAGCTCCTCAGACTTGGCCACTGAGAGTTCACCAGAAGCATTGCTAACAAAGTTGGGGGGAGGCCCCCTGGAGGGTCCTTTCCTCCCAGAATGATTGGGGGATAGGCCAGCTCAACCTTATTGGCAAACAGGAAACTCTACCCACAAACAAAAGGAAAAAGGAAGCTTCCAGATTCCTGTTCCAAGTAGCCTCCTGAGAAGGACTTTATCTTTGGGGAAAATTTTGCTGAAGGAAATTTGAACTGAAGTTGAGAGTTTCCTTTGTTAAGAAAAGCAAATAACATGAAAAGGGAGAGAAGCAATGAGACAAAAGATTGGTCATCACAGATACAGATCTAATCTCTGGGATAAAATATGCTGGAAAGAACCTAGTCTTAAATACACAGAGAGGGGAGGCGGGGGTGAAAGGCACGAACCAAGGCTCAATATGGGATGAGCCTGACCTCCGAGAGGAGTAGTGAGGACACCTGACCAACCAGAGAGAACAGGATAGAATCAGGCGTGCAGGGGCAGATCACCACCCTGTAGTGCCAGGATGGAGTGTTTACTAAACCCATGGGCCATAGAGAGTTCTGGCTCCAAGCATCCAGGAAATGAGATCATCACAGCATATTAATAATAACAGTCAACGTTTTAAAACATGTACTAGAATCTTCTTGAGCCTTTTGTATGTATTAACTCATTTAAACCTCCCAATAATGGTATGAAATAGATACCATTATTATCACTCCCCTTTATAGAACACAGTAGGTTTGGCTATCTTTCTCAAGGTCACAGTGTGCAAGGCTCAGGGCAGGATTTGAATGCACGCCATCTGCTTCAAGGTCCCTACTCTTGACCACCATACTTGACTGCTAAGCAGTCCACAAAATTAGTAACGTATATTTTCTTCTCTCTGTTAAGAGGAATATAGGCAACTCCTGGAATGGCAGCAAGCTAGAGCAGAAAGAAACCTGGGTTGGAATCCGAACTCTACAACTAGACCTTAGATCTTGAACCTTATAAGGTTGTTTTAAGTATAAATGAGATCATGCATGACTCTGGCACATAGCAGATGCTAAGTAAATCATTACACTAGCTGGTATTCCTTGATGATTCTCAGGTGCCAGGAATATTTCTTTCAGGGGCTTAATATGTGTTTATTGTTCATAACAAGACCCAATGTGGATGTTTCTGGATGGGCAGCTTTCTTGATCACTCTCTTCCAGTTAGTGACACAGGGATCCGTATTCTTTCCATTTTGCAATGGAATGGTCTTCTGCAAAAAGTCTCCGTGGTTTCACATTCTAGAAGGGAGTTGACTCAATTCTCATTTCTATTTAAGGAAGGAACTGAAATCTCTTCTTCCTGATGAATCCAGGAGCCACAGAGCCTGTTAGTCTCTTGCACGTTGGTGGGTCAGGAATGTGGGAAGGGTTTGGCTGCATTCCTCTCTGATGGAACCCTAGATACACGACTTCTGAATTGAATTCAACGGGAGCAGATGAGTTTTATACCTGTTACACTTCAGGGCATGAAAAATGGTTCTGTTCAGCATCTTGGGGAACTTCTCAAAACCCCACACTAGTAATACTTGCTTGAGCCCCATACAGATGAAATTCTCATGTCCTCTTTTAGTCATATCTTAATGAATGAAATAGATTCAAAAGGTTACAGTCATAAAGCAACTTTCTTCTTTCTCCCACTGTTGTTCTGTAAGTGGGTTCTTTCTCTGGCACTAGTTGAGATTTCAGAAGATCTAGGACCTCTTCTGGTCCTTCCTAGGCATACGGCTCATTTCCAGTCACAAAACAGCCTCACTTCAGTATTTAAATATCCAGGCCATGGTAATAATCAAAATACTGAACTTTTATCTATATTAGAGTCTCTCCCCTTCCAGCAGGGCAGTACTTCAGGGCACTGAGTGTTTGCCTACAGGCAGGGAGGGATGCATGGACATCTTCCTCCCTGTGTCCCCACTGGACCCGCTGCTGCTTTGACCCCTTCTGCTCAGATTCAGGGAAGGCAGGGATTGGAGGAAAAGAGCATCTGTCTTATATGGCTGGGACTAGCATGACCTGGGGTCAGGGCCACGGGGCCTGGCACATGTGCAAAGCTGACCCCTGTGTGGGTGGCCATTGCAGGTGGCTAAGGGAACCTCCCACTCAGTTACCTTAACACCACGGTGGCCATATGTCCTGTTTGCAGAGACAGTTCCGGTTCAAGCCTGTTGCCCCAGCATCTTGGGTAATAGCACCCCATTTCTTTCTCAAAAAATGGCCCCGTTTTGATAAAAAGTTAAATAATCATCCTGCTTAACACAAATGGGCACGCTTCAACTTGCCCCTGACCTGTAGGCTCCCAGCAGTCCACTCTACTGGTCACTGCATCTCTCCAGGGAGAACCGTGGACAAAGTCCTTTCAAGAAATCTCCAGGCTGGCTCGCCACCCACATGGCTCACATCTGGTGTCCACGGAAATGGATCCCCTTCCTCACATGGTCTAAGAAATGCAGCTCACGTTCTCTGTTGTCATTTCTCTCCCACCTCAGGACTGACTATCCCTTCCTCCACATGTCCTCACACTCCTCACTCCAGAGGCTATACAGAAGCTGCCCTAAAGCCCCTCTCACTTCCCTAAAGTGAAAAGGAAGGCCCCCATTCCTCGCCCCTGGGGGGGGAGGGGGCATAGCACTCTAACAGCTGCCTCCAGAGAATCCTCACTCTAGGCTCTCCATTTCTACTCTTTTTTTTTTTTTGCGGTACGCGGGCCTGTCACTGCTGTGGCCTCTCCCGTTGCGGAGCACAGTCTCCGGACGCGCAGGCTCAGCGGCCATGGCTCACGGGCCCAGCCACTCCGCGGCATGTGGGATCTTCCCAGACCGGGGCACAAACCCGCATCCCCTGCATCGGCAGGCAGACTCTCAACCACTGCGCCACCAGGGAAGCCCCATTTCTACTCTTTTTAAACGTTGCAGGTGGGTGACTATGAATGCTAGCGGATCTGGCTTTACCATTTCTCAGCATGTCTTGAAAAAGGATACAACTTCATATTCTTTTACAACATGGAGTTACTTAGCACCTATTGTAATATTCTCAGACTTTAGGGACTCTGCCCATCTCCTAAGCAACAAGAGAGTTGAATTTAACATCTAGTTATGTCTAATTTAATAAAGAAGTAAGGAAAAAAAAAACATCACCCAGCTCTACTGAACTCTACCGAAAAAGGTGATTCTTGTAGCAGGCTGTGGCCCGAAGCCACAGCAGCTGCCAGAAACGCAATGTGGACACAGCACAGGGAAGGAGCACAGCAAGTGCAGGACCCCCACCACCAAGAGGAGGAGACAGGAGTGGACAGCACAGGGAAGGAGACAGCAAGCACAGGATCCCCACCACCAAGAGGAGGAGACAGGAGTGGACAGCACAGGGAAGGAGACAGCAAGCACAGGATCCCACCACCAAGAAGAGGAGACAGGACTTACCAGGATGGCCTTGGTCACTTTCCTTCCTTACTTTTTTTTTTCATTTAACATCTTTATTGGAGTATAACTGCTTTACAATGGTGTGTTAGTTTCTGTTTTATAACACAGTGAATCAGCTACACTTTTACATATATCCCCGTATCTCCTCCCTCTTGTGTCTCCCTCCCGCCCTCCCTATCCCACCCCTCTAGGTGGTCACAAAGCACCGAGCTGATCTCCCTGTGCTTCCCACTAGCTATCTATTTTACATTTTCCTTACTTACTTCTTGAAGATGCTAGCGCATGTAATAGAATCTGGAAACCTGAAACATGCCCATGGCATTCCACACCTGGAAAAAAGGGTCTGTGCAAACTTTATCTCAGCTTTGAACATGTGAACAGAAAATCCACCCTAGACCTACCCCTCTAACTGGGGACAGCTGGCCGCATTGCTAACTGACACACGCACAGAGGTGTCAGCATTGCTGGTTTGGTTTTCAGTCCTCTGTCCAATCCAAAGAGTAGAGAAGGGAGTAGAGGGAAGATTCTTCCTCTTTGTGTCTACAGGGAGGTCACAGCAGTCCCCTTGAAAGCTGAAGATGGAAATCTAAGAGCATGGCCTTACGGAGGAATCACTGTGCTGTCTCCATTTTTCCCGTGAGGAACCTGAGAGGCCCTGTGGGTATGCCCAAGCCATGGGCTGTATCAGTGGCTTAGCCAGGAATGATCTCCATGTCCTGATCGCTACACAACTCAAGCTCTGTAGAATAGAGTGTCTTCAGAAACAAAGAAAAGCTTTTTAGGGTAATCCCACCTTTTCCCACAAGCCATGTTTTCATAGGAGGTTTTTTGTTTTTTCCCAGCAGCAAGGTAAAGCAAGCAATGGAACTAACTTGTTCTCAGATCAATGAGTCCGCTGTGTGCTTCAGAGAGCAAAAGCGTTTTTGTTGTTGTTGCTTTTTTTCCTCTTTCGATGCTGGTTTGGAGCAGGAATTAAACTTGGCCATGGGCTATGAGGAAAAAGAAATGGAGAGCCAAAGCTTCTCTTTCTCTGGTTGAGACTTAGATCTCCATAAAAATCTACAGGTTCATAACTAAAATGGTTACTAAATATGTATTCACTTATACATGCATACTCTTTCAATCCTCCTTCCTGCTTCCCTCCCCTAACTCCTCACAGTAGCACCAGCCGAGCTCCAGGACACTAGAATAGCCTTTATTAATAAGGTGCCAACAGAAACAGATGCAAGGTTACTGAGGTTCTATCAAATGCTGGCAAAGAAAGGGAGATTCAAAAGTTCACACATAACACGAACAAAGCTTCACAACAAAATTCGAGAATGCCCTGATCTACTTATGAAGTGAGGAAGGAAGCAGAGCTGTTTATTTCACTATTTCTTCTCTGCTCACAGACAGTTTGGGTAGATTCTACTCTCAGCCCTCAGCTAGTTTAAGAGTAACTGGAGCAGAGACAATTCAATGTGAAAGAATAGTCCTTTCACCAAATGGTACTGGGACAACTAGACATCCTCATGCAAAAGAATGAAGTTGGACCCCTCTATTAGTCAACTCAGGCCACCATAACAAAATACCAAGATGGGCGGCTCGAACCACAGAAATATATTTTCTGTTTTGGAGGCTAGAAGTCCAAGATCAGGATGCCATCGTGGTCGAATTCTGGTGAGAGCTCTTTTCCTGGCTTGCAGAAGGCTGCCTTCTCACTGTGTCCTCACATAGTGAGTAAAGAGGAGAGAGAGAGAGAGAGAGAGATGTCTCTCCCTCTTCTTATAAGGCCACAGTCCTATTGGACTAGGGCCCCACCCTTATAACTTCATTTAACCTTAATTACCTTCTAAAGACCCTATCTCCAGATTGGGGGTTAGGGCTTCAATACATGAATTGGGCGTGGGGGGGGACACAATTCAGTCCATTACAACCCCTTCCTCACACTGTACACAAAAATGAATTCAAAATAGATCAGAGACCTAAATGTAAGAGCAAAACTATAAAACTTTCAGAATAAATATAGGAATAAATCTTTATGACCTCAAGTTAGGAAAAAATCCTTCTTAGAAATGACACCAAAAGGACAAATGACAAAAGAAAAAAATAGATACATGGGACTACATCAAAATTTAAAACTTTTGTGCAGTGGACACCATCAAAACAGTGAAAAGACAGCCCACAAAACGAGAGACATTTGCAGATCATAGACCTGATAAGAGACTTGTATCTAGAACATATAAAGAACTCTCACAACTCAATAATAAAAAGGCAAGTAACCCAATTAAAATATAGACAAAGGATCTAAACAGATGTTTCTCCAAAGAAGACACAAAAATGGCCAAGAAGCAGGTGAAAAAAATGTTCCTTATCACTAAACAGGAAAATGCAAATGAAAACCACTATGAGATACCATCTCACATCCACTAGGATGGCTACAGTGAGAAAGATGGATAATAACAAGTGTTGGCTACAATGTGGAAAAATCAGAACCTTCATACATGACTGACGGGGATATAGAATGGTGCAGTTACTTTCGAAAACAGTGCAGCAGTTCCTCAAAAAGTTAAACACAGAGCTATCATATGAACCAGCAATTTCACTCCTAGGTACCTACCCAAGAGAAATGAAAACATACATTCACACAAAAACTTGTACACAATGTTCACAGCAGCATTATTTATAATAGCCAAAAAGTGGAAACAATCCAAATGTCCATCAACTGATGAATAGATAAATAAAATGTGGTAAATCTATACAATAGAATATTATATGGCAATGAAAAGACTGAAGTAATGATACCTGCTACCACATGGATGAAACTTGAAAACACACTGACTCCCTGGTGGTGCAGTGGTTAAGAATCCGCCTGCCAATGCAGGGGACACAGTTTCGAGCCCTGGTCCAGGAAGATCCCACATGCCACAGAGCAACTAAGCCCGTGCGCCGCAACTACTGAGCCTGCGTGCCTAGAGCCCACGAGCCACAACTACTGAGCCCATGTGCGACAACTACCGAGGCCCGCGCGCCTAGAGCCCATCCTCTGCAACAAGAAAAGCCAGCACAATGAGAAGCCCACGCACCACAACAAAGAGTAGCCCTGCTCGCCCCAACTAGAGGAAGCCGGCACACAGCAACGAAGACCTAAGGCAGCCCAAAATTAATTAATTAATTAATTAAGTTAAAAAAAAAATACACTGACTTAAAGAAGCCAGTCACAAAAGCTACACATTGAATGACTTAATTTATATGAACTATCCAGAGTAGGCAAATCTACAGAGACAGAAAGTAGATTAATGGGTTACCTAGGGCAGGGTGAGTTGTACCTATACGTACACGCCCAACTTGAAGAACTACTTTACCTAAGATTTGAAACAAAAAAATTTAAGAGAAAAATAGAGGGGTGTGACCCAACATATAGGATTTTATTCATTCTTGGAAAGGCATCAAAATGTCTGAAAGCTAGAAAATTGAATTAGGGAAAAATATACTCAGGAAAATGAAACCAGAGTTCAGATTATGTTAAGCTGAGCAAAGGAAGGCACTGATCTTGCTTAAAGGGGTGAGAGCACAGGGATACGGCTTTGACCGTGCTCTGAGTAACCCTTGTTAGGAAGGAAATGGAACCCACACAGACAGTCATGCCTTCCTTCCCTGGAAGTGACCTCACCTCTAATATGTGGCTATAAAGAACAACAACACACTTTTTCCTGATGGTAAAAGCAGTATATTTAAGATAGCAGAAAAAGTACAGAGAGAGGCAGAAGATCACTCGATCTTGTGCTGATAACTGTAGATTCTCTCCTATGCATGTTGCTCCCCAGAGTCAAAATGATATAATACACAGAACTTTGTATCCTTATTTTACATTTACAGTCAACATTTCCATTATTTAAAACTCCCATAAGTATCACTTTCAATCAGAAGAATGAACCGTCATTTATGTAACTAATTTCCTACTACGAGAAATTTATCTTTTCAATCTTCTATTATTATTAAAAACAAAATGAAGCAAAGGAAATTTTGAGCATAGGTTTTTGGCCATATTTCAAATTATTTCCCTGGAATATAAACAATTTTATAGTCAAAAGGTGTGAAACTGTTTAATGACTCTCACAGTACTTATCAAAAGTGTAACATAAACTAGTCTATAAACAGCAGTGTGTTAACAAGCCCATCTCACTACACAGTATGAGGACTTTTAAAAGTAACTCACATTCCCTTTCTAGGAAAGAATTCTCATCACAGCATTATTGATGATAGCGAAAACTGGAGGAAAAACAAATATCCAACAACAGTGGAAAAGTTAAGTAGATCATGATGGATCGTTTTTCAGTAATTAAAATCCAGTGTTTTCAAAGAATATGAAATGGCAAAGAAAAGTGATTTCTACAAAAATTTTTAAACGAAATGACATGTATGCCAAATACCAAATTGTCGGTGAGGTCAGGTAACACAAAAGCACACCAGCAGTGACTACGTCTGGTTTGTGGGATCACAGGTAATTTTGTTTGTTTGTACATTTCTACATTTTCCAAACTACCTAAAACCGACAATGTATTATTTTTATAATTTTTTAAAGTTCATTGATTTAAAACATTAGCCCTATAAGTAAATTCACGTTCAATGTGTATCCTGCAGAGAAAAGGTAGAAAAGGCAAAAAACCTATGTGTACCATTGAAAGCCAGCGGGGAGAGGTCTCGCTGCTCTGGTTTCTAGCTAAAGCCCTACTGCTTCCTGGGTGTGCTCTGCGCTGAGACCTCATTTCCTCGTTATTACAGGGAGCAGTCGGATGACTTCCACGTGCTCTTTCCGAGTCTGCATCGTCGAGAGCACCCCCGGGACCGTGTTCCAGCCATCTAACGGGCATTAACAACTGACTGCACACGAGGCAAGCACCCAAGCAAGTTCTGCGTTTCTTGCCAAGCACAGAAGGAGAAGGTGAATCTGGATAACGCTTGCACTTCGGAATCGAAACACAATCCTGTCTTCAATGAAACCCCCCAGATTGCAAAACTCTCAGACAGAAAGCAAAGTACGTCCAATATCCCTGCCACCATGTCTGTGAGCTTTCCGATACCATTTCCCCCCATGACCTCTGACTTGTCGAGCAGCCTGCTGGATGTTAGAGCAAAGTTAAAATGAAAGGAACGAAGTCCTGCAAAAAACAGTAGGGTTGACAAAAAGCCCAGAGTCGATGGTGTAGCCTGGGCTTCCTGGCTTGTAAACTGCCCATAATGACTCACTCACCGGTCAGGCATTGACAGCAAATTGAATTTCTCTGGACCTTGGGCTAGGATGTTAGTAACGTATTCCTTAATTTAAGGAGCTCACATGATGCTGGAATGCATTTATAATCAGGTAGGGAAAGCTATATTTGCCCTGGATGGGAAGTCGGATTACCCACATTCTCTTCTTTCCAGGTTATCACCACAACATCTGTGGATGGTTTGGGCCTACTTACCATGTGCAAGCAGCCAGAAATCCCTTTTCGACCAGCAGGGACTCAGGTGGGTCTGTTTAGCAGACTCAGACCAGTGTAACAACCAAAAATAGTCCCCGTAAAGCTACATAATAAACCACCCCCAAACTCAGTGGCTTCAAACAACTAGGGTTTAGTCTCCTACTCACGAGCCTGCAAGGTTGATGGTGCTTTGGCTACAGGCCAGGCTAGGGAGCTCCGCTTCGGGTGGCAGTTCAGCCGCACTTGGCTCCAGACTGTAGGCTGGGCTGTAGGCACATATGTTTATGCTGGGGCCCAGGCTGATGGGGCGACAGCTGCCTGGAGGAAGCTCTTCTCACGGGGGGTCACGGATGTACCAAAATTGCAGCCCGAATGCACGGGCTCTTTTCAAGCCTCTGTCATCCCCCATCCACTAATATTCTCTTTGGCCAAACCCAAAGTTGAGGGGCAGGACGTATATTCCACGCACCATGAGGCCATAACAAGGGCGTTGATGAATAACTCTCTTTGAGTGCTGTGAAGAATTGAGAACGGTTATTTGATTTTCCACAGCGGTGATTACATCTCCACATATCAATCAGCTCTTCCTCCTCTGGCTCCTGCTGGTTTTCTCCTCTAGTTTCCCAGGCAATGTCTGCACCCCTACAGGTGAGCCAAATTTCCAAAAGGTCAGGGTTATCCACCCAAATGGAGAAGGGCCAACTTGCCTTCTGGAAGGTTCTGCCCAACCTGCCACGTGTCAAGACAGCTTCGTGATTGGAAAGGGACACGAATATGCAAAATAACAGAGTAGAAAGAACTTAGAGCCAAAAAAGAGTAAGGGGAAGAAGTAGATTCAGCAATTTGAACTAGAAATGAAGTTCAAATTAATTTCAACCAAAACATCCCAAGAAAACGAGGTTCTCCTGAATCCCTTTTTCCTATTTTTGCTATTTTATCACAGAGGCAATAAATGTTCATTGTGGGAAAAAAAATCTGTGTGCTGAGCAGAAAACACAATCAGCCATATTTCCATCACCCATGGTTGGCCACTGTTCAAATTTTTTATACGTGGACAAGTACAGGGCATTGGAAACCAAGGTGACAATACCGAAAAAATGTGGTGAAAATATTAAGGCCCTGGGTCCAGGCCACATGGACACCAGAAATTCTTCTTATTCCCCCAACTACACGTGACTAGGTGAATCCTCTTTTAATTTTTTCTTTGCAAAAATGGGGTCATCTAACATATAGTTTTAACCTGTTTCACATATCAGAATAGTTTTTCATATCAACAAAGGTGTACCTACATCCTCATTTTATGTTTTTTTATCGAAGTATAGTTGATTTACAATGTTGTGTTAGTTTCTGCTGTACAGCAAAGTGATTCAGTTACACATATGTGTACGTTCTTTTTTGTATTCTTTTCCATTATGGTTGTAAATGCTGCCTTATATTGCATTTGTGAATTACGATAAATTTGATAATTTATAGTAATCTCCATTGATGGAGATTTAGGTTATTTCCAATTTTTCAGAATTACTTTCTGCATGCATAATGACCCACATCACTTCATATACAAATTAAGGCATTCATTTTCAGATCTAAGCAATCTAAGAAGTACCTTTATTGACAATAAATAGAAACCACCCTTGGGGGTGTCAGAATGTGGGCAGTAAGAAAGGAAATAGCGTGGCTGCGTGCAGATGAGTCATTTTTGAAAGAGCACATATGTGTATTTCACATGTTGATGGCAATCCACACGGAAGTTCAGAGGGCAGCTTAAGTTTTGAATCAGCGTTAAGCACTCCTAAATTCAGATGTTCATCTCAGCCTCTTGGGTCTGCCCACCAGTTTGGAGACAAAACAAGACCGAGCTTTCTGGCTGCCTCTTGGCAATCCTGCCCTTGGAGTCATTTCTGGAAGGGCAGAGGAGCCCCATGGACTCTTGGGCCACGAGGACAGAAGCGTCACCCAGCTCCTCAGCCCGTCTCCATCACAATAGCAGGGCAGAGGAGCCTGGTCCTTATTACATTGGTCAGGAATAACTCAAAGCCAGGATAAAGCTGGCTGATTACAAGCAAAGTCAGGCATTCAAGGGAAGACTCTGGAAGGAAATAAGCCAACAAAACAGCATCAGAAAGTGAGGGAACATTTCTTCTCCAACTCTACTCCCCAAGAGCTATCAAGGTGACACAGTCTAAAGTAGGTGTTGAAATTATTACTGCCATGGCAAAGAGTTTTGGGGCACCAGGAGGATTTATTCTTTTCCCTCAACCCTGCTTTCCCCCAGAGTTATTTTCACCCTTCCCATGGTACACCAAGATTGTCCAGCGTGTTTACATGAATACACATGTTTATTCAAAAGATTGCAGTGCCATTCAGAGACAAGAAAGCACAACTCTCCCATTAGTGTATTTTATAAGCTTAGATCAATGCTGTGACCTTCTTATTTTGAAATGTGGGCTCAAACTAATAGATTTATAGAATGTCAGAGCTTATGAGGACCACAGAGGTTTTGTCCAATACCCTCATCCTTTGGTAAAGGCCTCAGAGAGGGGGAGGGACCTTCCTATGACCCCACAGAGTTGGTGGCAGCGCCCAAGAGTCTTGGCCCCCAACCACGCTGTCCAGACGCCAAGATGATTCTCTCGCCAATGCCTCACAGCGGTAACAGCCTTTTTGCCTGAATGCCTCCCGGGTGTGTCATGAAGACGAATGACTCTCTGGCTGTATGGTTCTTGAGTCCTTTGGATAAATTGCTGCATGTCAGTGTACCTGGCAGGCCCCCATGGAAAGTAAAGCTGGGAAGAAATGCAGCAGCCCACCTTGGCAAAAACCACTGACAGAACACTCATCCCCAATCCTCAGCTCTCTAGACACCCTAGCAGGTAAACTACAGAGAGTTAAATCTCATCTATCAGTTAGGATAAAAGAAGAATTTAATTTCAACCCATCAAATTTACAGGAATAGAACACAAGCTACAAGGCAGCAAGAACAAAAGGAACAGACCAGATACATAGATTTTTCAGAAATGTTAAGCCACGGAAGAACAAAAAATTTTTTCTTCAAAGAAAATTTGGGGGCAGGGGATTGAAATACATGCAAAGCTTATTTTTAGGGCCCTTTACAGATATAAAGTCATGCTGTTCGTTTAGGAACATAAAAATGCATTATGTATAACTTGTTTCACTCATAAAATTACCATGTTTTGTATATTGATATATTTAGACATCGAGAGAACTGAAAAAAGAGTTTTTATCATTTCTTTCCTGGTTGTTTTCTTGGGCAAAAGGGAGTTATGGGTTTTTTTAAGTCCTCAGTGGGAAAACTTTTCAGAATTTTCAGAAACTTTTCAGAAAATTTACAGATTTTAGAGGGTCTTTACTTCTCCTAAATCAACTAGTTCAAGTCTTTTAAGTTCTCAAGTTGTTGAAATCACATGTGTTCAACCAACTTCCTCTATCCAGGCAAGAGATTAGCACAACCTGGTTTAGTGATGGTGAACTATCGTGGAACTTCAGAAAGTCCATTTTAGAAGTCCCACAAATTTGGAATTCGCTTTGCCCTCCAAGGCAAATCTCTTCTCTTCTTTCTACTGCAGCACTACCCAGAGCACATTTCTAGAAATGAGCAGGAGAGACCATAAGTCATCTAGTTTAGACCTGACATGAGCCCACATCCTCCCTATATGAGGTCTGCAAATGGCCGACTGTCCCTTGCTTCTCCCATTATCAACGGTCCAAGACCTAGTTGTCATACTTTATGATCTTCATTTACGTGTGTGTGATTATCTGATCAACTTCTGTCTTCCTCACTAGAAGGAGGTGTCATCCTGGCAGGAACCAAAAGTTCTTGCTGACTATTCTGTCCTCAACACCTGTCAGAGATAGGAAGACAGCAGTAAACGTGTGCTATCTCCTGAGACAGCTCTTACTATTAGAGTTTCCCTCTCTATACTGAACTTGTATTACTCTCCCTATATCTTTAACTCTGGCTGGATTCTGCCCTTCTGGTCCATCCAGACTTCACAAGATAAAACATTGCATCATCATCAACTCTTCTTTCCTCTAATCTAAAGCTCCTCAAGTTTCTTCAGCTGTTCCATAGGATTTTTTTAGCTCCTTTGTTATCCTGGATGTTATCACATCACTAAAGACCCACTCAGCTAACAGGGAAGGAAGGGGAGCAGTTATTGGAATGGAGGCGACTGACATATTAAATACTCCCCCTTCAGAAACAGTTTCAAGGTCCAGGACTAGACTGGAACTCGATAATATTCTTTCCCAGAAAGCTGACTCGTGACCAAGACTGCTGGTTGACCCTCGATATACATTCTTGTCTTCCTCCATGGCAACAGAACCCCTGATTTTCAGCTGGACAAACAGCTGCCTACAATAAAGGCTGTGTTCCTCAGCCTCTCATGCAGCTAAGTGTTGCCATGTGAAAAAGTTCTTGTCAATGGAACGAGCGGGAATGTATTGGACAGGCTTTAAGAACCTTCCCTAAGAGGTAGCATACCTGCACCCTTTGTCCAGCTCCTTTACATTTCTTTTATTCCTTTTTCTAGAATCTGAATGCAACCATCTTAGACTACGAGCCCAAGGACACACATGGCTGAGAAACAAGGTAGAGAGACTCTGGATCCCTGACATCTAGGAATGTCCTGGACTGAGATTTTTACGTCTAAAAGAGAAATAAACATCTATTGTGTTTAAACCACCGATACTCTGGGTTTTCTGTCACACACAGCCAAAGCTAATCCTAATGGATAGTCTATTGCTCTGTCTTCAACCTTATTCAAGTAGTTTTGTTGCTGAAGTAGAACATGGTGTAATTAGACATGACCTTGCAAGCTGGTCACTCTCCCAGCACTTGCCACTTCCACGGGCGATGGTGAGGAGGGACACGTAGGGTATGACGTGCTCTCTCAGAGGGTGTCTATGGCTTGACTGGAAAGAGCTTCCAAGAGCTGACTCTCTGCCCAGTAAAAAAAAAATAAAAAAATAAAATTACAAAGAAAAAGAAAGGAAGAGGAGCCAGCGTGCACGAGGAAGTGTAGACGGTAATTCGCAGCAGAGGATAAACGATTTTTCTTCTTCCCCTTCCATCAACGTTTTCAGATCTAATGGCTGATTTCAAAGTTACTTAATGAGTCAACAACACAGCCTACAGGCAGAGATGCTCACACGGAAGCCACTGAGAAGGTGAGGGGCAGGAGTGCCACACTGCTGGGCGCGCCACTGAGGCCAGGGCCAGTGCCAGCTTAGAAGATGCCCCACCTTTGTGGGTCGAGGTGACGGGCCCCCCGAGGACTGGAATTTCAGCCTCCACGTGCCATCTCCTGACTTAATGGCAGCTGTTTGGTATTTCCTGTTAAAATCATACTTCTATTACAAAACCATAAAAACGGTCAAAGTATTAGCGAGACACAGGTTATGGCAGCTCCATATTTTAAACTATTCCCAGGTATTACGCTGCCATGCAGAATGCAGAAATTCACGAGATCGTTGTTCCCCGCTAATGCTGAGAACAAGCTAGAGAAGCTACTAATCATCATTTTAAAACCCATCTGGATGCTGAGGACACGAGGAAATCTAAACAAAGCAAATTCCAGAAAGTGATAAACACTTCATAGGAGAGAAGAGACTATGGCTGCTTTCATCCCTGGCAGAGTGAAAAGGAGGAAGAGACAGATGGGAGAAACCAGCCAAACTTTTCATAAACTCCTAGTTCTGTGTGGACGCGCATGACAGATTAGAATGCCAGTGAGCTCCAGCCACAGGGCAAGTTGACACCCTGTTCTCCACAGGTCTTCGCTGAGTGCCTGGCGATAGGCAAAAAGCTGGAGGCAATGGGACTTCCCTGGAGGTCCAGTGGTTAAGACTCGCTGCTTTTACTGCCGGGGGCCGGGGTTCAATCCCTGGCCGGGGAACTAAGATCCCACATGCCGTGCGGTGTGGCAAAAAAAAAAAAAAAAATTGCTGGAGGCAAGGCACCAGACCTGAGAGAGATCCACACACCAGCCCGACCTCCTTCCCCAGCAAGACACACAGAGCCTTCTCCTAGCGCAAGGCAGCACCTGCTAAAGGCCGAGAGCAGAGCTGGAGAGCTGAGGGAAGGCACCCAAGCCACTTCACCAAGAGCTCTGAGGGCAGCAACTCTCTCAAGGCTGAAGGTGAGGCTAGAGAGTTCTTCAGACCTTCGCTGATTGTAAGGCAGAGTCTCTCAAAGTCTGGGACAGCAGGACAGCAGAAAGGAATCCTTCAGAGGCACCTGAGTCTTACCAACTATACCTCAGTAGCCTTCCAGAGGCCAGGGAAGCACAGGAGAGCTGAGAGGAATCCCTGCAAAACACTCTTGAGTCTTCACTGCTTGCACTGCCGTGGGGAGGGGAGCCAGGTAGAGAAAGAGCTCCTGAGAAACTCAAAGCCAGAGGAATACAGAGCAAAGAAAACTCCCAGACATGCAGAAAGTTGGTAGCTGGCTATAAAATATGTACCAGTGTTTACAGCCCAAGCATCTCTGAAAGGAAAGTCCTGTTCCTGCTCTGATCCTGAAGGTAATGGTGAATTGAGTCTAACTAAGACTACAACAACGTAACTACGACTACAAGAAAGCCTAGCCCCAGTTCAGCCGCAGAGCAGGTCCACTCAGCCCCTCTAGCGGTGTGACCAAAACAAAAAGGAGTGTACCTTTTTCTGGAGGTAGATATCATTTACTTTCATCTACTGCTCTTTGGCACACAAAGTCCAGCGTACCATTAAAATTTATAAGACTTGTGAAGAAACAAGAAAATGTGACCCATGGTCAAGAGAGGAAATAGTCAAAAGAAACAGACCCAGAGATGGATTCCCAGATGTTGGAATGGTCAGACATGGGCATCAAAAGAATTATGACAATATATTAAGGGATGCTGCAGGAAAGTTGGGCACCAAGAGTGAACAGTTGGGGAATTTCAGCAGAGAGATGAAATTTTTTTTAAAAAAAAAGAACCAAGTGGAGGCGCTTCCCTGGTGGCACAGTGGTTGAGAGTCCACCTGCCGATGCAGGGGACACAGGTTCGTGCCCCGGTCCGGGAGGATCCCACATGCCGCGGAGCGGCTGGGCCCGTGAGCCATGGCTGCTGAGCCTGCGCGTCCAGAGCCTGTGCTCTGCAACAGGAGAGGCCACAGCAGTGAGAGGCCCGCATACCGCAAAAAAAAAAAGAAGCTGCTGAGTTTGCAACATCAGTGCAACACCTCCTTTCAGCCATGACTTGAACACTGTCCCACACAATCTACATCACTGGCTCCAACACAAAACTCCCCCCAAAGTCCATCCAGTGCTCACATTTCTCTAGGGTCACAAGCAATCTTTATGCACCTTTGCAATCTTTACCTTTTTTATCACTCTGTTTCTCCAAGCTTCTTGAATGTTATTATTGATCAGGTCATATTTCCCTAATTTCACTCATTTTATCTTATTTGTACCAAAAGCATAATATGTGAAATACTCCCAAACGGGCATAGCCATGTTATAGAACCTCTTGAAAAACACATTTCCCATATATATTACTTAACCAAACAATTTAATACCACACACATCAAATTTAAGACACCGTCGATCATAAGATGCACCATTATTTTAGTACCGTAACATATACATAATGTATTAAGAACAGTCATGTTCACACAGCCTCTTGTTATCTCAAAATCTGGGATTTGCCTATTCCTCCTGCCTTAGGCTGCATTGTTTAGTGTGCGATAATGTAGTCACAGTGTATAAATCTTTCTGAAGACATTTTAAATAGCAATTAAATTCAACATTTGTACTCCGAAGAGTGAGCGTACCCCAAGTGAAGTGGGGACGTTGTGAAAAGTTATGAACAAGCTCACACACGTGTGGACAACAACATTCTGGCTGCTGCCTGGCAGGCAGTGTTTGTGAGACACCGTTGCTTACGACATCCTTGCTGATGTCAGGGAGGTTAAGTTGAGCCCCCAGATGTGCATCTTATTTATTTTTATTTTTTTTAACATCTTTATTGGAGCATAATCGCTTTACAAGGGAAACGTGCGTTTTAGAATCACTACAATATGAACATTAAATTTCCCTCCTGATGAACACTACCCATCACTCCTTCATCTGTTACATGCCTCTTTCTATGCGCCTCTCATAGCTATGAAAAGGATCCCACATTTGAATTTCCCTTTCTCTTCTGATCAGTATACCCATTTAGAGTTCTCTCCTTTAGTGGTGATATTTTAAAACAAGGAGTAAAATATGTGTAGAAGACAGTCGGGAAGCATATCCCCCAAAATATAAATAGTCATCTGTGGGTGGCTGTCTATGAGTGGTGTGAAAATGGGCGATTTGTAGAGTCTTCTTTTGGTTTACTGTATTTAATAATGGTCTATAAACAACTAATATTAGCTGGGTAATTTTTAAATTATCTGGAACATAATTTTTTAAAACTATCTTTTGACAAAAGATAAAGGTAAACAAAATCAAAATCAAATGATAGCTGGGAATGAGTATCTGCAACACATAACTAATATCCAACTCAATACAACAGAACGGACAATTCACGCAAGAGGAAATCCAAATGGCCAATGAACATGTGGAAAGATGCTCGTCCCCATTGGTAAGTAAGGAAATGCGAATTAAAGCAGTAAGGGGAAGCCATTTTTTCCTACCCCTCAGATTGACAAAACAAATTTTAACATTTGAAAATTCAAAACCTATAGCATTCTGTGCTAGCAAGCACTCTCACACATTGCTATTAGAACGGGAATGGCTACACTTTCTTGGAAAGCAGGCTGGCCATAGCTACTAAAAATTCAAATACACATAACCTTTGACCCAGTAACCCCATTTCAAGGAACAGGTCCTATGGGGGAAAAAAGCACTAGTTCATAATGATACACTTAAAGGAGTATTTATTGCAGCATTATTTAAAGGTGAAAACCTGGAAACTTTCTGAATGTCCATCAAATGGACATTAAATAGATTTTGGTATATCTATACCATGGATTACTGTGAAGCTATTAAAAAGAATGACTTAGCTATTTTGATCTGGAGAGATATCCATAGAAAATTGTTATGTGAGAAAAACAGTTTGCATAAAACCGTATACAGTGTGAGTCCAATTTTAAAAAGTCAAAATAATATCTATTTGCATTAACTTGGGAAAGATGTGAAAAGATACACAATAGGTCATTATCCTTGGTTACCCTAGAGGAACAAGACATAGGAATGCAGAAATCATGAGAAAGATGTCTAATTTTTTTCCTTCTTTCTTCATATTATTTTACTTGTTACAGAGAACATATGTGAATTCTCTATTTTTAGAAATGGAATTTAATGAGAGGTTTTAAAAATTGAAGAACATGCACCATGCATTCTTATCTCTGGAACGACAGACTCAGGATTAGGTCTCCCTCCAAGTGACAGAATGAATTCATCCTCCGCTGGAATGATTATAGCCCATATGTCTCCTCAGGTAGCCTGATTCTCTGGTTGATCTTTTTTTTTTTTTTTTTTTTTGCAGTAATTGGGCCTCTCACTGAGGCTCCGGACGCTCAGGCTCAGCGGCCATGGCTCACGGGCCCAGCCGCTCCGCGGCATGTGGGATCTTCCCGGACCGGGGCACGAACCCACATCCCCTGCATCGGCAGGCAGACTCTCAACCACTGTGCCACCAGGGAAGCCCTCTGGTTGATCTTCTGATGTATGAATAGTTTTACACTTTTATTTGTTGAAAAAAGTGATAGTGCAGTCACTCCCTCATGAGGCTAACTGGACACAGCATCTCTGCCTAAACCATACTATGGCATCATACGCATCCCAGTAATTCCAGGAACGGTGTTTTATGGTTCCGCGAGAAGGAATCCGCGGCAAGCAGTAGGGGGATGTTCCTGAAAGTGAACATGGGACCAAGATCTGAGACCCATTCAAATAGGTTCTCTTTGGTTCCCCTCATTCCAGCCCCACTCTCCTCGTTTACATTAGCCGCCACCGTAGATCAGTTGAATCAGACAGCTGTACAACTGAAAGGGATTTAAAGTGTTACCCACGTTTGTCGGCTGTGCTTTCGCATAGCTCTTCTGAAGATGCCAACCGCCACCTTATGCCCATTAGTGGGAAAGGCCCTGACAGCTGTCATAACCCTCCAGTGGAATTTGGCCTCAAGAACCTAATTAAGACATAATCAATCAATCCAGCAATCCCACTCCTGGGCATATATCCAGACAAAACTATAATTCAGAAAGACACATGCACCCCTATGTTCATAGCAGCACTATTCACAATAGCCAAGACATGGAAACAACCTAAATGTCCATTGACAGATGAATGGATAAAGAAGATGTGGCATATATATATATACATAATGGAATATATAAAAAGCCATAAAAAAGAACAAAATAATGCCATTTGCAGTAACACGGATGCAACTAGAGATTATCATACTAAGTGAAGTAAGTCAGAGACAGAAAGACAAATACCATATGATATAACTTACACGTGGAATCTAATATATTACACAAATGAACCTATCTACAAAAAAGATTCATGGACATAGAGAACAGACTGGTGATTGCCAAGGGGTAGGGGGTTGGCGGAGGGATGGAGTGTGAGGTTGGGGTTAGCAGATGTAAGCTTTTATATATAGAGTGGATAAGCAATGAGGTCCTACTGTATAGCACAGGGAACTATAGTCGATATCCTGCGATAAGCTGTAATGGAAAATAATATAAAAAAAGAATGTATATATGTGTATAACTGAATCACTTTGCTGTACAGCAGATATTAACACAACATTGTTAATCAACTATACTTCAATTAAAAAAAAAAGATTCGGGACTTCCCTGGTGGCGCAGTGGTTAACAATCCGCCTGCTAATACAGGGGACACAGGTTCGAGCCCTGGTCCGGGAAGATCCCACGTGCCTCGGAGCAACTAAGCCCATGTGCCTGAACTACTGAGCTTGTGCTCTAGAGCCCGCACGCCACAACTACCCAGCCCACACGCCTAGAGCCCGTGCTCCGCAACAAGAGAAGCCACCGCAATGAGAAGCCTGTGCACCTCAACGAAGAGTAGCCCCGCTCACTGCAACTAGAGAAAGCCCGCACACACCAACGAAGACCCAATGCAGCCAAAGTAAATAAACTTATTTTAAAAAATTTTTTTTAAAAATTAAAAAAAAAAGATAATCAATGAAGAGAAACTCTAATTGCAGTCTGCCCAGTCTTTATGTGAAAAAAACATGTGGGTCAAACCCCTCTCAAAACTATCTGGGCTTCCCTGGTGGTGCAGTGGTTGAGGGTCCGCCTGCCGATGCAGGGGACACGGGTTCGTGCCCTGGTCCGGGAGGATCCCACATGCCGTGGAGCGGCTGGGCCCGTGAGCCATGGCCACTGAGCCTGCGCGTCCGGAGCCTGTGCTCCGCAACGGGAGAGCTCACAGCAGTGAGAGGCCCGCATACCACACACAAAAAAACAAAAAAAAAAACTATGGTTTTTTTTGGTATCTTGGGGAAAAACAGTCACGTTCTTCTACTTGTTCCTTTCTTGGGAGTAAGGACCAAAAATTACCTTCCTCTGCTTTTCAGTAATAACCAAATCAAATGGCCTGGGGCATTCTGATAGCCGACGAGGAAGGGGACCACTGCCAGATTTCTAGTTGATAAAGTCAACTGTGTTGTGGTTCCCATGCCTTTCCTCTGGGGACAGAGACAGAGAAAAGAAAAGGCACAGACCTTTACTGGTCTGGGAACGGTCAGATGCTAAAATAGGGGCCTCTGATGGGCCCCCAAGCCCCTGCTGGGAGGCGAAGATCATTTGAACACTAATTTTTCTTATATGCCTGATAGTTTGGGAAGATCCTGGGGCCCATACTTTCCCCAAGCTTTGGCAGTGCATATAAAATTGCTGTTTATACCAACTCTCTCCTCTGGGCAGTGTCTCCTAAAGAGAGGAGAGGGAGGGTGGAGTCAGCCCAGGTGCCAACCAGCCTTTGGGAGGGACCCCATACACCCACTTCTACCCCAGGTGCTCTGAACTTAGATAAGAAACTCAGAGGGCCCAGAGAACAGCAGGGGCCTAGAATGCGTTCACATGCAAAGTGGACAGCTGTGGTTTGCATCCCTAACATTCATTTCCCCTTCTGCAACAGCCCCGAGTTTTTGTCTGGGGACCCACCTCTCCTTCACTCTTAGTCAAGCAAAACATTGCGTTCTCTGGCCACAATGAACATCAAATCCAACGGCACCCATGAGATGAAACGGGACTTTTGCTGGGACTCTAGAAAAGGGGCCTGATGTCTTTTCCCCTGAGATTTGAAGGTGAGAAGAGGTGAGGTCTGGAGCTGCACAGCCATCATGTCCCCAAAGGGAGAGCCTCTGAGCATGAGGTCTGATGAAGGTGGGCAGATTCAGAGTGTACACAGGGAGAAAGGGGGTGTGATGACAGCAGTGTGACAACAAGATGCCCCTTAAGCCTGGGACTATCACATCAGTAATAAATTCCCTTTTTGCTTAAGCCATTTGGGGTATGATTGTCTTTGTCACTTGCAACAGAAGCATCCTGGCTCACAAGACACGAGGTGGCAAAAAGCCCGGGTCGATATGAGGACAGCCACGGGATCCCTTTGTCGCATTTTAAATTCCCGCTCATTGTGCTTACTATTCACACACCTGCAGAAGGTGTGACATTCTCACCTGGCGAAGGGGTTCCTTCCATTTTGGTTAAACCTGCTGTAGGAGACATTTATTTTCCTGAACAAGAAATGCTGGTGGGAAGTCAAAAGTGTTGCTTACTGTTCCTTTAATTTTATCCTTATTAATAGTAATTACAACGTCTCTCTCAATATTCAGCTATCATTCCGTTGATCCAACACTGGCAGGAAGTAGAGCATTTTGCTGAGTCATCCACATTCTCCTACAGCCCCAAGGTGACAATGACACACTCTTGCACAAGAGTTTATCCAAATCCTCCCCGTCCTCCTAGGTGGTTTAATTAAATTGGCCACCCTACACTAGCCACATTTGAAAGATAGGATACTGAGTATTATAAACAAACAGGGGAAATAGAGAAAAATATCACTCTATTCTCTCATTCCAGGTGCCAAGGCAGGATATTCTTCCAAACTAGCGTTCCTCGCTCAGGATAAATGAGGCGTGAAGTTGCTAATGACGCCTCTCAAATTATGACTTGCCTATTGACAGGCCTCTATTTTTATTTCTTCATTTTTTTGTTTGCCTGCCTTTTTTTTATGGAGGAAGTTATAAACATCAAGTTGGGTCTTAAAGTATCATCCAACCAAAACACGACGTGCACTCACTAGGGCTCACAGGGAGCTCCCACCCCATCCCAGCAGCTAAGAGATGGCCGGCTTCTGGAGGGTCCCTCTCTCCACGACCATGATATCAGAATGGGGGCTGGCCTTTCATTGCCTGGTTTCTTCTTAACATTCAATCAGAGGAATTGAGAACTCACTGTGATTGGCTGCCCTGGTTTACTGTACCAAGGTTCCTATATCTTCAGGAAGAAGATTTTTGGAGGAGTGGGGTGTCGGTAAGTAGGACGAATTAACTGCTAAATGAGCCACCGTTAATGTCAAAACCAGATCTTACTTCCTATCAACATCAAACATGATCAAGGTGGCTTTCCCCTCACCTTTCTCCAAGGGCAGAAGTCTAATAACAAAATTTTGTGGGAAATTCCAGGTCTAACATATCTAAACCCTCCCAAACTGATACTTGTGTTCCTTCCTCCTTACTTCTCAAGATGAGACAATCACAAACAGAGCTTAAACAGATCTCACAGGCACTGGCAGGATGGAAGGTGAAGATGCACAACGGGACGAGGGAAAGAGACACCAGGTTCTTTCCCACCTGGTCCCAGTGCATCCTACCAGCTTTAACTGCAGAAGAGTATGCTCTGATGGGTCCAACTCACCTCTTCCTGTGAGAGGACGGCTTGCAGTTGAACTTGTGATCACCGTCCAGGACAGCACATCAAAAGAATGAATCCAAAAAACTGACATAAAGGAAAATAATCAAAGAAATACTAACAAAAAATCCAAGAAATTAGAGCCAGTGAGCATCAATACACAGAGAACTAAAACGACTCCTTTCCAAAATCAGGACCCATTGTATCAGTAAAATATATCTTCTTGTTAAAAAACAACTTCGAGGGGATCAGAACTAAGATATTCTCTTTAAACTCTATAATCAGTTCAAGGACTCTGGCTCTATTTCTTGGTGATGTCCATTAATGTGTGTGTGTGTGTGTGTGCGCGTGTGTGTGTGTGTGTGTGTGTGTGACACATACAGCATTGGCAATACAAGCAAACAGGCCAAGGTGGAAATTGAGAATTCTGACATCAGTCTGAGATAAGCGAATCTTACATCATTTTTTTTCATTTGGAAAATAATGATTAAATTAACAAAACACAGCAAAAGTATGAAAATATATCTGATGTTTTTTAAAACCAAAACATTTTTAACAACACAAATATTCTGGATTACACAAATATGGAATTTATTATGCTCTTCATCATATTATTTTATAAGATTTATGTAATATCTATCCAAAAAACATGTACTACTATCCCCATTTTTGTTGAGAGAGAAATTAGTGATAAGAAGTTGCATGGCCAATTCAAACCCAGGCCTTTCTGA
Source organism: Globicephala melas (assembly GCF_963455315.2). Classification (NCBI taxonomy): domain Eukaryota; kingdom Metazoa; phylum Chordata; class Mammalia; order Artiodactyla; family Delphinidae; genus Globicephala; species Globicephala melas. The sequence continues at coordinate 93,501,021 of NC_083323.1, read as the reverse complement.
CTCCAAAATTCATGGTCAGCAATACAATGCTGCCCCTTTTCAAAATGCTTCAATCTGCTTGAGAAAAACCCAGCCCCATTACTGATGGTCCCTTGAAGAAGGAAGGAGTTTTCTCTTAGCTGGGGCTCCCCACCAACCATCAGCAAGACCGCACTAGGGGCTTCCCTGGTGGCGCAGTGGTTAAGAATCCACTTGCCAATGCAGGGGACACGGGTTCGATCCCTGGTCCAGGACGATCCCACATGCCGCAGAGCATCTAAGCCCGTGCACCACATCTACTGAACTGAGCCTGCGCTCTAGAGCCCGCAAGCCACAACTACAGAGCTTGCGCTCTAGAGCCCGAGAGCCACAACTACTGAGCCCACGTGCCTAGAGCCCGTGGTCCGCAACAAGAGGAGCCACCACAATGAGAAGCCCTCATGCTGCATCAAAGAGTAGCCCCTGCTCGCTGCAACTAGAGGAAGCCCACACGCAGTAAGGAAGACCCAACGTAGCCAGCCAATCAATCAATCAAGACCACACTGACTGCAATGCTGTCAGCCCCACGTGCAGCTGCAGGAGGAATCCTGGTCCTGCCCCCACCTTGAATATACTCCAGCCTAACCAGCCTCTCGTGGTTCCTGCATTCCCCCATGACTTCCTGACCAGCCGGTCTTTTCCATGGTATCTGCCTCTCCTCCAAAGCATCTTTATTACTCTCTAAGGAGAATCCACCTTGTTCCTGTTGTGGCTCTGTCTCCCTCATGCTGGGTTTCCCATCCTGATACTCCCTGTCCTTGGGCTGGTTTGACAAGGTAGTAGCAACTGCAACCCAAATTAGCTGCCCCCGCCTCCATTAAATCTTCACATTCATCAGCAAAACCCACCAAATCCCACCTGCCCTCGACTGACGTTCCCAAGGTACATGCTGGCTCAATCTGGGAGCTTGGTTAAAGTCATAATTCAACCAGTTTCCTCCCTCCCTCCAACAGTCAAAGATGTTTTAGGATGTTTTAATAAAACAAATGAGAAATTACAGCCTTCTGATGAAAGTTTAATAAATTTTTAGAGAACTATGAGAACATTCAGACTAAAACAATAATGAAATGTAGAATAAAAACAGTAAAGATGAGTAATAAAATCAATAGGTATCATCCTACCATAAAGAAGCAAATTGTAATGAAAAAATAAAATTAGATCACACCCAAGGCAGTAATTAATTCATTAAGAGGAAGAGAAGGGATACATTTCAAATAGAAGTAATGATAAGTAATAAGCTTTTAGATCATTTGATAATCCAATTAATGAGAAGTGAATCACAGGAATACATTGAGAAAAGATGTAAATTTCTTGCTGATCTGACAGAACATACTGCTTTGGATGAAGGTAACATAAAATTCATAACATGCCAGGAAAATGAGGACATGGGTGTCATCAATTCAAAGAGTATTTAAGATAGAAATTCACAAGAAAATCTCAAACCTCCTGAAATCTTAGAGCTCCTCTATGAAACAAACATGATAGTGGTTTGATCAGATTTGACAATTCTAAACATTTTCTTGGCATTACCAATTATGAAGCTGGAAAAAATTTTCCTAAATTCTCTGTAATAAAAATAAATATTTCATCAACTATGCTAGGTAAATAACTGAATAATCTATTCTTTCTATAGAAAATATCACAAAACTGCTGTCAGATAAAACCACAATCAAACAGTATGTTGCTAAAATAACTTTTAAAATAATGTGGGGACTTCCCTGGTGGTCCAGTGCTTAAGAATCCCCGCTTCCACTGCAGGGGACATGGGTTCAATCCCTGGTCGGGGAACTAAGACCCCACATGCTGCACGTGGCCAGAAAAAAATAAAATAAAATAAAACTTTGCCTTCAAAAAAATAAAATAATGTTATAAAGGTGTGCTCAGTAGTTAGCTCATAAAAATAATATATCATGATTTCTGTTCTCATTATAAATAAATATTCACTTTTCATACCTAATTTTGCATTCTTAAAGAGGGCTCCAAAAATGGTCAAAGTTTCAGCCCTATAAACCCTGGGTCCATCCTCACGATGAGATCTTAGATTTGCCCCTCCCTCCTCACTGTAACTCAGGGCTGACCCTCTTCCAGACACAGCCAGTGGCCAGGACAGCACCAGAGCAGGATGAATAGAAATTCTGCCAGCTCTGTTCTTCTCCTTAAAAGTCAGACAAATTCATTCACTAATCAGCATAAGCCCCATGAGAATGCAGAGCACTGCACTCAAGGTTCCAGGGACTGTTGTTTTCACCAAATCACCTATGAACGCCACACAGATATAGCAGCTAGATAGGAAAAAGAGCTGTTTTTTAAATGATTCAGTTTTTTCGAAAGCAAATATTTCTCTGGCATGAGTAAGCAGAGTAAACACATTCCCTGCCTGATGAAAACACAGGTGACTGAATGGATTTACATACTTGAGGACGGCCTGGCAATCTTCTCACTCTAATTTGAAAGATGTTATTTATTTGGACTGTGGTCTCCTTTCTAAGAAAAAGCTCTTTGTGTCTTGAACAAGCATTTGCTGATACATTAGACAAACCAAAACAAACTAAAACTAAGGCTGTTTAACTACAATAGAGTTATCCTTTAATTTCATTATTTCCTTGATTCTTGTTTGCCTATGGTTACATCTCAGGAATTGTCTATTTCATTAAAATAAAAATACGAAGCTTTACCCCAAAAATGTAATTTTATAATTATTTCATTGACGTGTTTCTCACATCAATTCAATTCAAGTCAGCAAACACTGCTTGCGAGCCTTCCAGTGGGTCAGGTACCATCTGGGCCCTGGGACACACAGAGATGAAGATTAAGGATGCTTTCTGCAAACATGCCTCAAGGTGACGAATGCTGCTCTGGTGATAAGATCAAAATGTTGAGAGAACAGACAGGAAGGGACAATGAATGCTGCCTGGGCCAGCTGGGAAAAGAGAAGTGGATTCAAAGTGAGGTTTGTGGCTTCCAAGAGCTCTGTGTGTCTACTGGGACAGTGAGGGGCTGATGGGCAGGGATCTGGGGCTCCCACTGTTGCTTCAACCCAAGTGTATCTCCCTCCACCTGATTTCTCCATTGGAAGTCTGAATTAGACTTCTTTGACAAAATGCTTCTCTTTCGAAAAATAATTTTTTAAAATTACGAAAACAAGATGCCCTTTGATCTGAGCTTTGAAGGTTACAGAATCTATCCAACTAGAGATCAAACGCAGTGGTTTCAGCTCTGTTCAGATGTTAAAGTTCCCAAACCTACATATTTAACCCTAACCTCTCTCCTAGCTCTATTTTTCTCCTTCTCCAATCTGTCCTCTATCCTCTGGAGCACATCTTATAACTATCAATGGCTCCTCACTGCCTACTAGATAAAGTCCAGTCTCCCTGACATGGCCAACAAAATCCTCCCTAATCGGGCTTCAATATCCAAAGATATTGCTGGAGACAGCTCTGCATAGGTCTCTGACATTGCTGTACTTCTTGCAAACAGAGGCACTCACAAATTTTGCCCCAGAGTATCTTTCCAAGAATGTTTGTATAAGTGAGCAGCTTTGGAAAATAGAGAGAGTGACTCTCTCCAGATTGGAGGGAAAGTCTGTTTGCTTTCCAGTCAAGATATTATCTACCTCCAGGACAAATTTTGGGCAGGTTGGCTTACAGTCCACTATAAAAGACTGGGGTTTCCTAAGCTTGAGGTTACTCAGTTGTGACACCCACCCACCGGGTGCAGCACCCACCTGGGCCTGGTGGAAGTGCAAAGCTACCACATGCCCAGAAGGAACGCGAGTTGGGCTACTGCTAAGTCTGGTGACTACCGGAGAACAATGGTCTCCATCCACATGAAGTGACTGGTCTTCATGCAAACCTGCTAAGCTCTCTCGTGCCTGTGCGTTTGGATTTGCAATTTCTTCTTCTCAGAATGAGCTGCTTCTCCTTATTTCTTCACCGCTTCTCACACTTCTGATTACCTGGAAAATTCCTACTATTTTTCAACACCCAACCTAAATATTTCCTTTTTTGATGCTTTTCCTGACCACCCCTCACCCAGAAAAATCTCTCTCTTCCTTAGGCTTCCCTAGCAGTCTGTATATAGTTCTATCAGGGTAATGAACTCACTGCTTCATACTGGCTCATGAATTTGATGTTTTCCATAAACCAAGATCTCCTGAGGAGAGAGGATGGAGATGAGCCCATGATTTTTTTTACATTTATTCAAATCTAATACTATTTTGATTAAAATATTTCCAAGGACTTCTACTCCTTAAGATTAAAAACAAAATCCTTAACACACCTACAAAGCCCACAAAATCTGGCCACCTCCAGCCTTCAAACCCCACACCTTTGCCTCTGCCTGAAATCCCCTCATTCCCCACCCCCTGCCTCATCTAGTCAACCCCGCCTCATCCTTCAGATCTGAGCAGAAGCATTGCTTCCTCGGGGAAGTCTTCCTGCCACCCACCCCCAACCTAGGTCGAATCCCCCCATTATAAGGCCTCATGGTGCTGTGGACTTGCCCATCACAGCACTCAACGTAGCTGTTAATTTACAGTTATGTGTCTGACCATTTTACTGTGTTTCACCCACACTTGACCTGAAGATGTAAGTTCACGAGGGCATGAATCTTATCTATTTTTGCCCACCATTTGCTCTCTAGAACTTTTGGTATATTGTCCGTCACATCGTAGGACTCAATAAATGTAAGGTAAATGCGTAAGTGAACAAATGAATATAATGACTCAATGTATGTGCGTTGGATTGAAAAATTCTAAGTAGGGGGGACAAGAGTAAAGAAAAAACAGAGGCACATGGCCTGCAGGACAAACTTTTCTGAACGACAAGAAGAGCAAGGGAGGCAAACCAAACCTTCTATAAACCTTCCAGTGTTTCGTCTCAGTTTAGAATCTGAATTCTGAACAATCAGCTCAGCAGACGCTGGATTTCCAAGAGAGTTTAAGGATGTCATCTCATCATTTTGCAACCTCTGTCTCTAGGTGTAATTTACACTTAATTCTTTAAACAAAAAGAGACCTCTGAAGCCTGTGACTAACATTATCTAACGCTTATTTGATGATTTACCACTTACAAAGCATTTTCCCTTACACTGTTATATTTTACACTAAACAACCCTAATAATCAAGATTAAAGTCGTAGATGACTTTGACATCTTTACAGAATAATTTCTGGATATATTTGTGGAATAACTATATGACAGGTAAGGCAGAAAAGAGACCCCCCAAAAGGCAAGAAAAGTAGATGGCAGAGGTACAGGGAGGGAGATCAGAAGACAAAGAATCGAAAGGAGTGGTAACAGGAGAAAGGATATAACCTACAAGTCATGCAGGAATGGCCCATGCAGTGGACTGAATGTTTGTGTCCCCTTGAAATTCTTAGGTTGAAATCCTAACCCCCAATGTGATAGTATTAGTAAGTGGAGTCTTTGGGAGATAGTTAGGTCATGAGGGTGGCCCCTCATGAATGAGGTTAGTGCACTTATAGAAGGGACCTCAGAGAGCTCTCTCTCCCTCTTTCTGCCCTTTGAGAACACAGAGGGACGGCTACAACCTGGAACCCCGAATCAGGCTCTCACCAGAACCCAATCAAGCTGCACCCTGATCTTGGACTTCCAGCCTCCAGAACTGTGAGAAATAAATGTTCATTGTTTAAGCCACCTGGTCTATGGTATAATTTGTTATAGCAGCCTGAACTAAGACAGCCCACAAAGCAGGGAAGAGAGGGCGGTGATATTTGAAGTTGGCATCAATGAGTTGTAGCGGGTGGAGACACCTGTGTGGGATAAGAAATGAGTAGGCGTCTTTAGAGGGGGCAAGTCCCTGGGGCAGGAAAGATAAAGAGCCTGTAGGGCGCCTACAGGGACACGAACTTGTCAACAGGAACGTAAAAGATATTTTTAGGTGTGCATGCCAATAAAAGATTTCTTATATGGGTAAATGGGGGCTGGAAGGTTTTAGTTAGAGTTATAAAATGGAGATTAGGTAATAGGTCACAGAAAATGGGAATGACTTATTATTGTTTGTCTTAGGGATTTGGCCAGTATTCGGCCGAATTCAGCCAGTGGAAAGCAGTCTCTTCGGCTCGTTCTGGTACAAAATCACACAGCTGGAGTTGCGGCTATGGCTCCTGGGGGTGTAACACTCATATGCAAGTCTGTCCCAGGAGGAAGGCTTTGAGGTCAAAAGGCACCTTATTTCCCTGCACGGAGGGAAGTGCGCATGTGGAGGGACAGATTTACTTTTCAGGGCTCTTTAGGTTTCATTACCTCTTCAGAGCAAGAACACAGATGGGTGAACTGAAGCTCCGAGGCTGAGTGGCCCTCACCGCCATCCTCTCTAGGACAATGCAGGGCAGAAATCAGCAGGTGACTTGCCAAGAGCCCTCAGTTCCCTGGCGGGGGCACAGAGCCCGACCCTCCTGTCTCCCAAAGCAGGGCCAGCCAGTGTGCGGTCCGGCCTCCTGGTGGTGATGGAGACACATCTGCAGGGCAGGAATCTAGGCGGAAGGTGGCAGAGAGCCAGAGGAGGGAGAGGACTTTGCACCTGAGCGACTCTTCATAAAAACACGATGCTGTTGCTTCCTCCTAAGAGAAGGGAGGCACCTGGAGGTTTTATCAGAGACCCTGGGGCCCTAATTAATACGGGAAGACAGGTGTCCTGGCCAACAACACACTGACTGGTCTCCTCCACCCTACTGCACGGCGGGGGGCCACAGTTAGGATCCTGGGGCACCTGATTCCCTGCTCAACGGGTGCGGCAGAGGCTGGACAAGCAGGTGGCCCCAGGGCCGTGCTTACGACTAGATGACTAGCCGTCCTAGGGCAGGATGGCTTTGGCGGCGACACACCGGGGTTCAAATCCTGCCTGGCTATGGCCCTGACCAGCTCTAGACCTGGAGTAAGTAAAGATCATGAATCTGGACTATTTACCACTCAACAATGTCAGCGTTTATTACTGTCGTTGTTGCTGTTATTTTCTGTTTTCACAAGGAATCCACTTTGCAGCTGCACTGAAAACCCCTCGTATCAAAAGGGCAACACCACCAGTAAAAATGGAGAAGAACCCAGTGACTTAGGGAAACTGCAAGTGAAACCAAATGCAATGTCTCCCTGTGGCTTGTGGTGTGGAACGCTCTTGCTTCGCTGATTGTGCGGAGGTCAATGACCCTCTGAGGACCATCCTCCACTTAGCAACAGGCGGGGCTCCGTTCAAAGTCTCACCCCGCCCAGGTGGCCCCAGGCTCAGCCGCCCCCCCGGCCCCCCGCTGATGCTGTGGCTCAGGGCGCCTGGGACCGCGGGCATCCACACTCATTTCCTGCCTGCCTGTCCCCACACGCAATGGCTCCTGAAAAAGGGGAACCGAGGGTTGTCCAGAATCCTTTCCACACTTGACGACAGTTGGGTTCCCATTCTGAGCAGCGAGACCCTGAACGTTCTCCTGCCATTCCTGTTCACGGCCGTTCGGCAGGGGAGCAAGCAGACCGAGGGGGACGTGAGCCTCCGACAACCGAGGCCATCAGGAAAGGAGACCGTGTGCCTTTAAGACGAAGGTGGTGGGCAGCCATCCATCTTCCCTAAATACAGACTCGCCTTGTTCTTCCATTTCTGGCTGAGTGATAAAAACGTTAAATGTCATTTCCTGGATCAGTGGTTAACCACTAGATGCTGGATCAGAGATTTACCAGAAGTGCTGAAGTTAAGGAAAAAAAAAACAAAACGTGCTGTTTTCAATAACCCTTTCTTGTACCCTGTGGGAACTATTTAACCTTTGCGGGGGGGGGGGCGGGGGGGGTACAAGAGGGGGACAGGAGGGGGCCGCTGGATTTGGCCTGAGCAGTACATTTCAGATTAGATTTGCCAAAGACTTCCTTGTGCTACATACAGGAAGTGAAGCAAGGCATGCTTTTCCCATCCTACATCCCTGCCCAGGGAGTGAGCGAGCGTTCAGGGAAAGTGGGAGAAGACAGAAGTAGAAATCCTCCATGTGCCGCAGTGCCCACCTCTCTCTCAGGAGCTCCGCAGTTGTTTGGCTTTTTTCACCCGCTGTTTCTGTGGAGGACTGTGGCTCCGGCTATGTGCTTCCCCAGCTTCCTGCAGCAGCATCTGGTGACAAGGAAGCATCCCAGCAACCCAGGGAAGAGCAGTGCTCCCAGGATACTTCTGCGTATGAGCAGCTGTGGTCTTAGGGATGGAGAGCCCAGCTTGATCCTTTGTTGTATCTTCTTGGATTTCTCCATCAGCTTCTCCATTCGGTGAATTAAGTGCACGGAAAGTAAAGCGGGGGAGGCCCGGCTCAGCCCCACAAAGATGTGGCTGGACAACCCACAGCTTTGCTCGAAGCCACTCTACTCTGCTGGGCACTTTCCGCCCTGGGGTGACCTCCGTGGGGACAACACACAAAGCTGCCCTGGGCTCCTCCCTGCTGCCCTCCAGGCCACAGGCACCCCCTCTCGGTCTGGGCAGAAAAGACTGAAGAGTTACACTTTGTTCCAGCAAATGCATTTCCTACCCAATGCCACCTAGAATGTTCTGTGCGCACCAAGCACTCCCGGCAATTCACGTCCATCCGGGGACGAAAGGGATTCAGAGGAGGAGGACCTTCGTTATCAAAACTAGGAAAGTCCCTGGCGAACCGGAATGAGTTGGCCCCCAAGAGACAAGTGTGTGACAGGCAAACAGACCTTCTGCTTCTGAGCTGAAACTGAACATTTAGAAAGGGATCCAGCCAGGTCAAATGGAAGAGGGGCGTCACAGTGTAGGAGTTCCTTGGGGAAAATGACACGGGCACTGCTCCCCCACTACTCCCACCCAGCACATCCTAGAAGACACCCTCTCCTAATTCAGCAGTTATCAGTGGAAATCTGAAATCACAGTCAGAATTGGAAGGGAAAAGATGGTGAGGCAAAATACATTCCACCAAAGTGCTTGCAAGTCTGGGAAACTCAAACCTATCTTCCTTCTCGTAACCTTGGGTAACAGCACCTTCACTCCCAGGTGCTCAAGATACAAAACTTAGAGTGCTGACTGTCTCCTCGCTCTATCTCAGTCCCACTCTCCGTGTTTTCAACAAGCCCTGATTTTCCTCCCACCTATTTTCTCGCCTCTCTACTCCCGCGGCTGCTGCCCAAGTTCAGCTTCCCACATCCCTCAGCTACCCACTCTGTCCCCACAACCTCAATTTCATCTGCTCCCTGACCTGTTCGAAGCTGCCTCCCCTTTTTTTAAAATTAAATTCAAGGAACATTTATTGAGTACTTAGATCAGAAGGATGCCATCGATGTCACTTATATGGACTTCATATGACTTTGGACAACATTTCTAATGGGCACTTTTTAAAATAAGATCACCTGTGATGTCGTCTCTTCAGAAAATCTCCCTGATGTTTCCAAGCAAAGCTGAGCCCTTCCTCCCAGCATCCTGGTTCGTTCATATCGCCCTTGAACCCTCATCATGTTGCTGCAATTACCAGTTTATATTTCCATCTTGTCTACTAGCTATGAACCCCCGGTGTCTTATTTATCTTGTTTCCCCAGGGTCGATCCCAGACCTTGATAGATAGTAGCCATTAAATAAGTATAGAAGGGGGCTTCCCTGGTAGCACAGTGGTTAAGAATCCGCCTGCCAATGCAGGAGACACCGGTTCGAGCCCTGATCCGGGAAGATGCCACATGCCACAGAGCAACTAAGCCCGTGCGCCACAACTACTGAGCCCACATGCCACAACTACTGAAGCCCGCGCACCTAGAGCCCATGCTCCCAACGAGAAGCCACCGCGATGAGAAGCCCGTGCACCACAGCGAAGAGTAGCCCCTGCTCACCGCCACCAGAGAAAAGCCCACGTGCAACAACGAAGACCCAATGCAGCCAAAAATAAAATAAAAATTTAAAATAATAATAACTATAGAAGATGAGATGGTCAGAGGTAAGAAGGGAAAATATTGTCTGGGTACTCTTATTTTACTTAGGTGGATGTATAGCCATTTGAACATATAAAACTCAAAGGCTCCTGATCATGGTTAGATCAACCTGGTAGTCTCTATTAGAGACCCAAAGATCTCACGCTACCCTGAGCCCCATCCTAACCAACGTTTTTATAAACATCCTGGATGAAGATATAAAAGGATTTGAAACAGATTAGCAGAGAAACCAACGCTGGGAGGTACCACTAATATGTAGGATGTTAGAATTAACGTTGCAAAATTATCTCGGCTTACTAGATCAATAGACCAAAACTAAGAAGATAAAAATTCACGCGAATAAGTGTAAACGCTACCTTGGTAGTGACCCTATGCACCAGTCGATGACGGGGATCTGCTTCAGCGGCGGCTCAGATGAAAAACTTCCAGCGATTCTCACAGGCTTTGAGCTAGCAGAGAACCCAGCGACGATCCAATATGGAGGCTCTCAAGGTTTTTTTTTTTAAATAATAGGACGGACGTTGTCAGCAGTTAGAATGTCACACAGAGGCCAAGGAAAGAAATGTTTCAAAGGTACCTCTCTGAGGAGGAGTAGACAAGTAGGCAGTCACCTCTCGCCCCCACCTTATCAAGGCCCCTGAAGCATCTTCCCAAGATTCTGAGCTCTGCCGAGCACTGTTTGGAACAGCTGATCTGAATCGGTCTCTTTGCTCAAAAGTAGAGACTTGGTAAGTTGTACACAGCTAGTTAGTGTCTGAACTCCTTCAATCCCTCAGCCAGCTTTATTTTCGTTTTATTTTTTATCTGTTTGTGTCCCTCCCTGGCACTGTGTTATCCATTTGCCTGTCTGTTCATCCCCTGCCCCCTCGCCGGCGGGCCGCTGTCTGTTTTGCTCACCCTGACCCCCGTGCATGGTACGCGGCGGGAGTGAACACTTGCTGGGAAAACGAAGGCAAGAGCTGGAGAAGAGCCCGGATGTCTTGACTCCCAACCTAGTACTGCTCTCCCAGGAGTGTGACTGTCCCAAACGGCAACAGCACAGGGCAAGGTCACGTTAGGCTGCAGTAGAAGATGGTTGTCCTAAATAAGGATGAAAGGGCCCCACCGCACTCTTCATTGTTCAAGCCACGTCTGCAATCCGGTGATAAGTTCTGGAAGCCCCATTAAAGAAAAGCAGAAAGGAAAGCCCATGTGGCGGGGTGACATATAAATAATATTTGGAGGCTAACTTTGTGCCAGGCATAGTACACATTCATGTCGTTTAATCACAATTATGCTATAAAGTAATTATTACATTCCCTTTACATCCAAGGAAACAGAGACTCAGCGAGCTTAGGTAATTTCTCCCCAGCCACACAGCTAAAGGCCCAGGATTCAAACCACTGGCAGAGCTTGTATTCCTTCTATTTCACCGAGATGCCTCTTGGAGGAGGTCCCCAAAAGGGCAAGCTGAGTGTGGAGGGTCTAGAAATCTTGAACATTGGATGCTCAGCCTGGAGAAACCCGGGCACGTGTGCCGGGCCGGGTGGGGCATGAGGGGAAGATGGCGGCAGTCACCAAAGACGGGAGGGAAGTACTGAGACTCAATGTCACCTGTCAGGGGAGGTGGAGAGGAGATTCCTGGATGGGTAGAAAACTGGTCCAAATAGTTCTAAAATCCGTGTGTCTTGGACTGGCTGCTCCTTGGGGGGCAGAGACAGTGCCCTGTGCCCATTACACACACTCGCACCATCCCTCCATCCCTGTATCTTATATGCTGTCCGTCCTCAAAAGCTAGCTGGGGGGTTTATCTTCCTTCGAGAGTGAATACTGAGCAGCAACCACGTGCCCACAAGTTATAGCTGGAATCATTTTCACAGCTGCTTGGCTTCTGTGTTTAAAGGAACGGCCCCAGGTGGAGAGGCTCGTCCTGGAGTAAACAGGCACCAGGCACAGATCATAGTCACAGGACAGTGGGAACCAAGGGGCAAGGCTGGGGTCCAAGTCAGAGACCTGAGCACCGGGGCTGGGAGGAGTTCAGTGACAGGACCCTCTCCCTACGGGGCCAGCACCTAGTCCAGCGCTCTGTTCCAGGCTGCGGGCCTGAACTCCTGAATCTGGTCTAACACGTGAAGGCCAAGAGCAGAAGAGGGGACCCGGGGGAACATGGCCTTTCCCCCACTAGAAGTCTACTAAGACCCTTCCCAGAGGTTGGTCCTTGTCCCAAACCCGCAAGAAAATCTGCCGCGAGCCTGAGCTTTTGGAGACTCAAAGGTGACTACGACAATGTGCTGGCTCAACCCTTGGTTGATCAAAATGTAAGCACGATGACGAAGAAAAGGTTTTCTGCTCTAATTCAAAAAGATACATGCACCCCAATGTTCACAGCAGCGGTGCTTACAATAGCCAAGACACGGAAGCAACCTGAGTGTCCACTGACAGAGGAATGGGTAAAGAAAACGTGGTACATATATACAATGGACTATTACTCAGCCATAAAAAAGAATGAAATACTGCCCTTTGCAGCAACATGGATGGACCTAGAGATATCATACTAAGTGAAGTAAGTCAGAAAGAGAAAGACAAAATATTATATGATATCACTTATATGTGGAATCTAAAATATGATCCAAGGGACTTCTCGGGTGGTCCAGTGGTTAAGACTCTGAGCTCCAAGGCAGGGGCCCAGGGTGCAATCGCTGGTTGGGGAACTAGGTCCCACACACCGCAACTAAGAGCCCGCATGCCACAACTAAAGATCCTGCAGGCGAGAACGAAGATCCCTTGTGCCACAACTAAGACCTGGCTCAGCCAAATAAATAAATAAATAGAATATTAAAATATGATACAAATGGGGCTTCCCTGGTGGTGCAGTGGTTGAGAATCTGCCTGCCAATGCAGGGGACACGGGTTCGAGCCCTGGTCTGGGAGGATCTCACATGCCGCAGAGCAACTAGGCCCGTGAGCCACAATTACTGAGCCTGCGCGTCTGGAGCCTGTGCTCTGCAACAAGAGAGGCCGCAATAGTGAGGCCCGCACACCGCAATGAAGAGTGGTCCCCACTTGCCGCAACTGGAGAAAGCCCTCGCACAGAAATGAAGACCCAACACAGCCTAAAATAAATAAATAAACAAAATGACGGATGAATTATGTTAAAAAAAATATGATACAAATGAAATTATTTACAAAATAGAAACTGACTCACAGACATAGAAAACAAACTTATGGTTACCAAAGGGGAAAGGGGGTAGGAGAGGGATGAATTCGGAGCTTGGGATTAGCAGACACAAACTACCCTATAAAACAGATAAACGATGAGGACCTCCTGTATATCACAGGGAACTATATTCAATATCCTGTCATAAGCCATAACGGAAAAGAATATGAAAAAGAATGTATATACGTGTAACTGAATCACTTTTCCATATACTGGAAACTAACACATCATCGTAAATCAACTATACTTAATTTTTTTTAAAAGATAGCTAACAGAAAGGGTTTTCTGTTCCATGTCCTGTGTCACCTTCCTCCCACTTTCCCTGCCCTCTGCTGAGGCACCTTTCCTGAGAGCCCAGGGTTTCGAGCCACACCCTCCTTGAATACACTTCCCTGTGGCTGAATCCACCCAGACAGCAAGGAGAAGGACCAGACGGAGAATTTGCGTGGAGAACTGATGCTCAGGGGGAGGTGGGAAGACCCCGTAGGCAAAGGCATTGCCGTGTCTAGAATGTGAGAGCCACAAGAACCTTCCAGAGTCACCTGGTCCAGGGACTAGCAAACTCTTCTATAAAAGGCCAGAGAGTAGACACTCTGCACCCTGTGGGCCACGTGTGGCTCTGCCACAACTGCTCACTCCGCCATGAAACACCAAAGCGGCCACAGACAATACGTAACGGAATGGACGTGGCTGTGTCCTGTGTTTATTTAGGGACACCGAATTTTGAATTTCAGATAATTTTCACATGTCATGAAACTGTTTGTCTCTAAAAAATTTTTTTTCAATTATTTAAAAACGTAAAAGCCATTCTTAGTTCACAAAACCAAGCAGTGAGCTGGATTTAGCCTTTGAGCCACAGTTTGGCAATCCCTGCCCTAGTCCAAGCCCCTCCTGAGACACGACTGCAGGGCAGCGTAAGATGAGAGTCCACATATGTGACTCTCCTGTTGTGCTCTGTCCCTGCAGAACGATGTTTCATCTGCCTCTCTTCCCTCGAACACCAAGTGCCTCTACTGCAAGGGTGGCAGCCTGGCCCCACCCTGCTTGCTGTCACATCTGATGAGAACTTCTGGACATGACAGGCTCCACCTCCGTCCCGTTTCTATACTCCTTCACGGGATAACTTGGGGCAGGTCAATCCCCCTCCCTGGACCTTAACGGAAAGCGCAAACACGGGAACTCAACGCAGTCATCTCTGAGAGCGTGTTCCCTGCCAGCCGTCCTCCGTCCCACATCCCAGCCCGGCTCTCAGCCTCTCCCTGTCCTGGGACGTTTCAGTGCCGGGACACCTGGCACCCTACCAGTTGGCGCCGCCTGCCGCCCTCACCAGCAACCGTTGGAGCCACAGGTTCTATGTCACCAAAGGATAATGACTGCTGGGCAGGAAAACTCGAAATGGAAGCAGATGAAGTGTCTATTTTCATGCAGATGAAGCCATGGGAGGCTACGGGATTCATGTGTGGAGTGCTTTCTGAAGAGTATGTTTCTTTCATTTTCTGGAAGACAGAAAGTTGGCTTCCCCGGGGGTGGCTGGTGAGAATGACATTTGGGGTTTCCTCTTTTAAAGGGGGATTTGGTTTGGGTTTTGTTGACGTTGTTTGGTTGGTTTCTTAGTTTTTGTTGTGTTGTGATTTGTCTTCCTGAGGAGTTGGAGATGGAGGATCAAGGGAGAATGTTTTCTTGGGGGAGAAAAAGCAGAGCCCATGTCCAATACCTCCAGGGTCATACAGAGAAGGTCAAGGTGGCTCAAAGTCACGGAGCCAGATGCCTCGGGACCTGCCAAACACCAGATGCCTCAGATAGGAAATTAGCAACAGTTTGCCACCTGGGTCTTGCGCGATTGCCGTCTAAAGATTCGGAAGGGAAAGGCGCGAGTCCTGGTATGCAGCCCTGGGCCCGTCCCTGCCATCACATTAAGGAATGTGGCCATTCTGCTGAAGCAGTCCCCTCTAGTCATGCCAGGTAACAATGGCCCAGGTCCTGGGCACTACCCAGCCCAGAGCCGCGCTCAGCATGGGCTCCCTCTGCTACTCTCTCCCAGGGCATCCAACGCTGAAAGTGGGTGGAGACCTTGAATTAGGTAATTAGGTCACTAGATCTTCTCAGGAAGCTCTAGGGGCCTCTACAAACTTGAACAGAAGCCCCTCCAAAGAACTCCACTGAATCCTGCATTCCCCTTAGCTAGCAGCGTGCTGGTAAAAGTTTAACAACCAGCTATCCAGGGGAAAAAAGGCCCTGATTTACAACAGTTGCCAATTCCCATGGTGTAAACACTCCCATCTTGGCCAATTTCAAACTTGCCAGTGTGATGTCCACTGGCTCACAAAAGTTCTGAAGATAAACGTTCAGCCCCTGCACGCTGGAATGAACCAGCTCCTGTTCACCACTGCCCCTGGCCCGTCGGAATCCAAGGGAAGAGCAAGAATCAGAACAGTCTGCCCAGGGATCAAAATGAACTGGGAATCCGTGGTGAAGCCCAGGCCTTCTGAGCCTGGAGCACGTCACGGTGGAGGGACTCTGGTGGGGGCAGGAGGGGCTGGCCAAGTAGAGGCCCCCAGACACCCACAGGTAGGAGGGAGTGAGGGAGCTGGGAAAAACGTTAGAAGCTGCAGAGGCACCAACCTCTGTGTGGTCCACACACACACATATAGAAAACGGGGAGGTGTGTAGCCACCCCCTCTTCCTGTTTCCTGAGTATGTCTCCATCTCAGTCCATCACTTTCCAGGGAAAGTCTTACTAAAGGATGCGAGGAAGTAGCCACCCTAGATCCCTTCAGGGAAGACAGGCGCCCTGCCTTTAGAAGGCACTAAGAAGAGGTGGTGGCCGACATCGCAGCACCTGTCCCCTGTCTCCCTGGCCAGGCCCAGGTTCCACGACAGATGGAATCATGCTGCCCGCCTCCGTGCCCCGACTGCTGCAACCCCCCCATCCTGCCCCCCGCCTCCCTGCCTACAAGTCCCACCCAATACACTTCTTCTGGGTTGACGGAGGAAAACCTGACCTCCTCCAGCTCCTTAGATTTCCCTACAGTCCACACAAACTCACTTGTTAAAAGAGTATCCAAGGATTTGTGGATAAATGGAGGTCCCTTCCCTTGGGCAGTTTCAGTTTAATGGGAATTCTGGGATTAGGACCAAACAGTAACTCACTTATGAAAGATTCTATTCTGTGCTCCCCTCTCCTCACCCAGCGTCTGACACGCACAAAGAAGCCCTCCCTACCAGCTTCCCTGCCCCTCGCTTTCAGAACCTACTCATCAGTGCAGAGACGCTCACACAATCCTCCGAGCCCCACCTGCTCCTTGCCTGGGAGACGGGAGACCCGGGTTCCCTTCCTTCCTGCTGCTAATCGCCTTCAAGCCCCATTTAACCTCTCTCCACTAGCTTCCTTATCTGTTACATACCTATGGCTGGACTTTAAAACAGTACAGTTCCATACAAATTTCATAGAAAAATAAGGTTTATGTGGAACTTTAAAAATGACCAAATACCTTTCACTTAATCATCACACACACAAAAAACATAAGTAGTAACATTAGACATAATGTTGTAATAAGTAACAGAAGTAGTAATATTAGGTAATATTGGAAAACTGAGGTGCAGAAAGAGGTTGGGAAACACAGCCAAGGTTCTGTGGGCAGGAGACACCCCAACCAGAGTCAAGCTCATTCCTCCAAGCAGACCCCTGAGAGCGAGGGGCTACAACGAGGGCCTCGCATCAGAGCCCCACAGCTCATCCTCCGGGTATGACACAGCCCATGGTTAACATTCATGTCCCTTTGGCTCACGTCCATCAAACTGCATTCAGACTGATTCCATCCCCAGGCTGGGTGACTAATGTGAATACGCTCAACATCAACTCGGGGAAACTAGGTCCATCCTAAGCAAAGCTGGTGTGGGTGCAGCCACCTTCAGTGGGTCTTCCTACCTCTTGTCCACGATTTCACGTCTATTCCTAACACCCTTCATTGTCTTCACACTGGCCTTGCCCTTCCAAAAAAAACACTTCCATCAAAAAGCTTTAAATTATATCCCCTCCCTACCTCCTGCCTTAAAACAAGGGCTGACATGCATCGCTCCACAAAAGGGTCAAGAAACAGGTACCCCTCCCACTTGACATATATATTTCCTTTACTTCTCACCCTTCTGTCCTGTGCTGCCCCGTCTACCACAGGGTAGAATTTTTCCACCTGCCCTGAGTCCTTTATTGCTATCATCATTCTTTAGCATTGTCTATGGAATGTCCTGGACACCCTTCATCCCCCCCCACCCCGACCCCCCACCAAGTCAGTTAAGGCGAGAGGAAGAAACGGAAAGGAGCTTCAGTTACTACCATTTACAT
Source organism: Globicephala melas (assembly GCF_963455315.2). Taxonomy (NCBI): domain Eukaryota; kingdom Metazoa; phylum Chordata; class Mammalia; order Artiodactyla; family Delphinidae; genus Globicephala; species Globicephala melas. The sequence goes on along the minus strand of NC_083323.1, from coordinate 93,483,550 downwards.
AGCACTCTGTCCTAACAACAGCATCCCAACGCCCTCAATGAGTTATGAGAACAATCTAATGCAGTAGGTATTGTTACACTCATTTCTTACAGATGAGGACACAGAGGTTCAAAGACTTTAGGGATCATTCAGCTACTAAGCAGGAGAGCCAGAGTGAGAATCCGTGTTCGTCGGACTCCAAAGGCAATGGCATAACCGGGGTACTCCCTAAGAAATGATCTCATACGCAGGTTCAGGAATATTTGCCCTTTCACAGCAGTGTCTTAAAACCAGAGCCTAACCGCCCAGCCAACAATGCCCTGAGGGGCGGGCCGTAGCCAGCACTGGCTGATGCAATCATCCAGAGAACCCAGCGGGTCTGAAACGTGGGAGCGTCTCACTGCACCAATTAGACAGTCACCAGTTCTGCTGCCCGTAAAACCAGCCATAAATGGAAACAATAAGGCCCAATCCCATGGGTCTGGAGACTGAAAAGATGAGGCCCCCAAACTTAACGAAATTCTGAATCAGAAATGGGGGCACACACCCATATGCCGAAGTCTCAGCTTTCATCCACATAACGCAGGGAACTGGACATAAGAAGCGGTTCACCAAGGCTGCCGAGACTCTGGCAACGGCAGTCAGGTGGTGCTTTCTAAAGTCTCCTGTGGTCTGAGACCTGTGGTAGAGAAACTGATTTTCAATTCGTTTTGGATGAACCCAAAGTACAGACTTGCAGACCTTCCTAGAAATGAATGGTACGACGTGTGAAGTAAGTTCAGATCACCAGAAAACTCTGATTTATTTTAGAGACATTTTCAGTAAAAAGGGGTCAGGGTACTATAGGAACTTTCTGGTGCTTCCACTGGGCAGGTCCCATCGAAAGGCCTTGTTCACAAATACATTATGACTCAGTTAATGAGACTTGGTGAGTTATTAACCATCTTGTAGAGCTAATAATGGTTGACCATTACAGGGCTTAGACCGGGGAAGTATGAAATTGAGCTGCTATCAGAAAAGCGTGAGATATTTTCCTAGGCTTTCTGTATAGGATGAAGACCCGCAAAAGAAGCAGCTCAGGAAATCGTTTGAGTGTAATGTGAAGGTGTATTCTCCAGGTGTTGAGAACACAACTATCGCTACCTAACATGTGGCCTTTGTTGAAGAATGGCTAGGCAGACTGTCCAGGTGCAGGTCATAAAAACATGGAGGCTGGGCTTCTCTGGTGGCGCAGTGGTTGAGAGTCCGCCTGCCGATGCAGGGGACGCGGGTTCGTGCCCCGGTCCGGGAAGATCCCACATGCCGCGGAGCGGCTGGGCCCGTGAGCCATGGCCGCTGAGCCTGCGCGTCCGGAGCCTGTGCTCCGCAACGGGAGAGGCCACAACAGTTGGAGGCCCACATACCAGAAAAAAAAAAAAAAAAAAACCATGGAGGCTGGACCATCTGGGCTGGGTTCAAAGGTGCAAAATGAAAGGTGAGCTGGGAACACCTGCTCAAATAGATTCAAGGAAGCTACCTGGGACTGGGAGGGAAGGGAAGGGGGTTAGTAGAGCTTCCAGAAGAAAAGGGGGGAAATGAAGAGGACTGATTTCAGCTGGTGATGGAGAAAAAAGGGTAAAGGAAAACCAAGAAAGAAGTCAGGGTGTGGTGATTGGCGTCCTGAGAAGACATCTAGGAAAAGACAGCTTCTAATGAGAAAAGGTGCCTAAGTGGATAAGCCTAACTCCAGGGGGAAAGTACTGTGAAGTACTTTCCTCCATGAAAGAGGAAACAGAGGCGGAGAAACAGCTATTGAAAGAGACAGAGAAGCCTGGCCAGCTCACTGTGGATGGATCCCAAGTCCTGGAGGAATGGGCAGAAAAAAAGGAGACAAAGGGAAAGAAATTTAGGAGGAGGCTTTGAAGGCTAATTAAATTTTCACCAAAAGAGGACAGTAAATAATTCAATGTAAAAGCATAAAATTACCACTAAAAAGAAGGCAAGAGTTACCACTTGACAGGCTCTAGGGACAGATAAACTGGGCATCAATTTGTGCAGGAAGAAGTCTGGATATTACCTGTCTGGAGCAGATTTATGCTCCAGGAATACGGACAAGAACCGGATCTGTGAGTTCCCTTACCAGAGAGTTGAAGAGAGTGAGGTTTTCATTTATAGTTTATAATGGGAACTTTCCAAAGATTTGTAGGATCTGGATCTGATAATCCATAATGATGCTTTTTAATTAAAGAAGCATTCAGTTTGCTTCATGGATATGCATATCTCCCCCAAAAGAAATCCTCATAACCCCCCCCCCAAAAGAAATCTGAAAAAGAAAAGCCATACATAAAACACCACTCGTTTCTAAACACCACAAGAAGAGTGTGGTGGCGGAGGGGAGGAAAGGAAGATTTCTACCGATTCTCGAGAAAAGAATGAAATGAGAGAGCTAAGAGAAGTGCCCCAGCAAACCAAATAACCCAGGTTGTTAAGTGCATAGAATTGGAAGATGTTTGTTTAAACACACTCTCCCACAGTTGGCCACATGATTACCAAAACAGAAACTGAGCCAGGTGGGTTGACATTATTTATGAACAAGAAAGAACAGAGGTGGTGACATGTGACGTGACTAATGCTCCCATTTTTATTTTGTGAAGGTAACAGCCAAACTCTGCTTCTCAAGAACTAGAAGTCTGGCAGAGACATAAAGAAGGCGGTAAATTCCTGATGGAACAAGAAGAGATTAAAAACAAACAAGGAGCGATCAAGGAGAGGGCAGGCCTCTGATCTTCCCAGGCTGGCAGTGGTGGGTGTGTTAAAAAATGATATGATACGAGGAAGTGCTCAAGGACAATGGCCATGAAACTAAGGGTTTTAAAGAGAAAACCAGACTCCCTCAAGTAGAAGCAATAAACAGAGAGGCCAGGATGAAGCAACTGAGATCGAAATGATGACATTTAAAGTACCACAGAGAGGTTTCTAGAGGAGTTTGTACCAAGAAGGAAATGAGGAAAAACAGAGAAAGATACAGCAAAAAGTAAAGACACTGCATACAAAAATCTAGCGTGTGCTAGAAAGGTAAGGGAAAAAAGAGTAATGGTAAAATGAAGAGAGTGAATTGAATAGATTTTAGTGGCATGATTGAAATGGAAAATAAGGGGATCTTTATGAAATTGTTTCCAGAAGAAGAAAGGTACAGAAAGAAAAGGCAGTGGGCTTATTCCAGTGTGTCAAGAATAATAAAGAAATGCATGAATCATCAGCCAACAACGCATATCCAACAAGAACCATGTTCAAGCACTGCCTGGAGAGGCAGCCAGGCTCTGCGGCCTCCCTCAGACTCGGGCTCCTCCCTCAGGCTCGGGCTCCTCCCTCAGGCTCGGGCTCCTCCCTCAGACTCAGGCTCCTCCCTCTGACTCACTCAGGCTCCTCCCTCTGACTCCTAAGGACTTGGGCTCCTCACCTGGACCTCCTTGAGCACCTGTTTTCAATGGCATGTGGGGAGAGGGTGAAAAGATGAATGAAAAGAAACTCATTTCTCCTTTGGTTCAGTCAAAATTTATAAAGAGATGTCTATGTACTGCTTGATATAGAGAAACTACAAGAATAAATAAGAACCATGACTAGATATTCTGACATCAATAGAAGCAGAAAGGGGAGGATGGATATTTAAGATATAGAATTTGCTAGATAAGCTAGAGCAAAGTTGAAAGCCATGAAAATGAAAGACAGAGTGAAATGACAGAACTGAAGATGTAAAGGTAGACAAGAGACTGCTGTATAGTCTCTTTAAAGAGGAGAAAGACAGAAAAGAAAAGTGATACAAAAAGGGGAAGTGAGTGGAGAGCCCTGCTCTAGAACCAGGCAAGCATGGGCTCTGACCTGAGTCCCAGCCCTTACCCAGCTAGCTCTGGTATGACCTTAAGCAAGGTTGCCTATGGACTCTAAGCCTCTGGTTGCTTGACTCTAAAAGAGACTAATTATGTCTAACTACAGAGTAACTTCTGGTGTTACCATGACAGAGCAAGGATATCGGGCTCACCCTCCCACCATAAACAACAATAAAACTGGACAAAATATACGAAACAACTGTTTTCAGGTGCAAAACTACAGATGGTGGAGGGATGGGAACCTTGAGAGAAGAGAAACAGAAGAGGTGAAATCCACACTTACTCTGGCCTTCTGCCTGGGGGCTTTCCAAACCACAGCCCAGGGAAGCGGAACCCAAACCAAGGCAGGAGGAAAAGGAGACCAAGTGTTAGGGCTACAAAGGGGCTGCAATTAGCAAGGATAGTACTAGAGGAGGGAGCTGCACAGAGAAGAAATCCTGAGTCTTTCACTGCAAACAAAACTGCACACGTGCCGGGTGAAATGCCAGGGCCTAGGAGAGAACAGGTCCTGAACAGAGACTCCGGAGATCACACGGTGGGGGAGACACTGATGCTCTCAGTGGCCATAAGGGAGAGAGTCTGATGAACAGAACACTTCGGACATTTAACTGAGATCCGGGAAAGGCCACTAGGAGTTGGGCCTCCTGGCCCTGGAGAGGGGCTGCACCGGACCCACCATAACAAAGCCAAAGGCTGACACTCAGCAGTATCAGGCTGACCCACCAATGAATCAGCTGCCACCAAAATAAAGTCAATACTCTTGAAAGGATGATAAGAAAATAGAAAATAGAAAATTATGACACGTCACAAAGAGGAAAGAAAGCAGTCAGTAGAAGGAGTCCTGGAGGTGATACAGATGGAATTAGCAGACAAGGACTTTAAAGTGAATAGGATAAATATGTTCAAGAATTTCAAGGGAAAAAATAGACACAAGGAATGAATAGATGGATAATCTTATCAGAGAATAGAAGCTATGCAGAAGAACTGAATGGGAACTATAAAATTCAAAAATATACAATAACTGCAACAACTCACAGGATGGGCTTAACAGCAGATTGGATACTACAAAAGAAAAGATCAGTAAACTTGAAGACAGAATAATAGGAAGTATCCAGTTTGAAGCACACAGAGAAAAAAAGAACTGAAAAAAGAACAGAAGCTTCAGTTATATGTGGGACAATATTAATCAGTTTATATATACGTGTGTATATATACACACACACGTACACACACACATGCACACATGAAGTCTCAGAAGGAAAGCAAAGAAGAAATGAGGAATTGGGGCAGAATAAATGTTTCACAAAAGGAATGACTTCCAAATGTGATGAAAAACACCAATCCACAGATCCAAGAATCTCAGTGTATCTTCAGTGAGACAAACTAAGAAAACCACATCTAAGCATGTCATAGTCAAATCGCTGGAAAGCAAAGATAAAGAGAAAATCTTAAAAGCATCCTGGGGACAGAAAAAAAAATAACACCTTACTACAGGGGAACAATAATAAGAATTATTACCGACGTCTCATCAGCATCAGTGCAAGCCAGAAGACAGTGGGAGGATATCTTAAAGCTCTGAGAAGGTAAAAACTGTTAATCTGGAATTCTATATCCAGTGAAAATATCTTCCAAAAATGAAGGCAAAATAAAGACGTGTTCAGATAAACAAAAACTAAAAGAATTTATCACCAGCAGAACTGCACAATAAAAAATGTTAAAGGGATGGGGCTTCCCTGGTGGCGCAGTGGTTGAGAGTCCGCCTGCCGATGCAGGGGATGCGGGTTCGTGCCACGGTCCGGGAGGATCCCACATGCCGCGGAGCGGCTGGGCCCGTGAGCCATGGCCGCCGCACCTGCGCGTCCGGAGCCTGTGTTCCACGGCGGGAGAGGCCGCAGCAAGAGGCCCGCGTACCGCAAAAAAAAAAAAAAAAAAGTTAAAGGGAGAGAATTCTCTGGTGGTCCAGTGGTTAAGACTTGGTGCTTTCACTGCTGTGGCCTGTCTCAATCCCTGGTCGGGGAACTAAGATCCCACAAGCCGTGCAGCGAGGCCAAAACAAAAAAAGAACAAAAAAAAAAATAAACATTAAAAAAAAAAATGTTACAGGGAATCCTTCGGGCCAAAGAGAAATGATACCAGGTAGAAATGCATATCTACAAAACACACAATCTACAAAAAACAGAGTGCTGAAAATGGCAAATACACAGGGTAGATATAAAATGCTTTTTTTTCTCCTTTTTTGATTTATTTAAAATACATTGACTGTTTAAAGCAAAAATAATGACAATGTGTTTCTGGGTTTATAATATATGTGGAAGTAAAAGGTATAATAACGATATCACAGAGGACAGGAGAGGGACAGATGGAAGCACACTGTTGGAAGGTTCTTGTATTTCACGTGGTCTCATGAATCCAAGTCAGACTACGACAAACTAACAAAGTCAACAAAACAGTCATGACTAAAAAGCCAATAGAGGCGATAAAACGGAACACTAACAAATACTTCATTAATCCAAAAGGAGACAGGAGAGAGGGGGAAAGGAACAAAAAATAGATGGATACAACCAACAACAAATGGCAACACGGTAGAATTAGACTGAACCTAATTTACAGATCTGTTGTGAAAATAAAATGCAAGCATGAAAGTGGAACTCGGCATCAAGCTGCCCTCGTAACAAATGTGAGGTTTCAACAGCGGGCTTTGGGATGGAGGGGAGGAGGGTACCAATAAAGGAAGTAGAAAAGTAGGCCTGGGGGATGTGAAAACTCTAAAAGAAGAAGAAGCAGGCTCTAAGTGGCCGTGCTACTTCTCACACTGATTTTTCTGGACACACACAGCCATGAACCACTCGCACGGATGGGGCACAGAGCTGGCTGATTGGGTGCCGCGTTCATGGCTTTATGGGACAGTGCTGTGAACTTGGCTTGGGACCTACCCCCGTGGGAGGGGAAGCTGAGCTGGTCTGCAGGGCCCTTGTTGGAGGGGTACAGAAAGCAGGAGACAAGGGTCTAAACCTACCTGCTCGAACGAACAGCTAGTGGGATGAGAGCGCCCTGCTGGAGAGAAAAGGAAAAGGCTCTGTCCACTGAAAAGACTGTGTGAAAAGATGGCAGAAGAGAAGAAAGGCAGCAGATCTAGGGAGAAAAATGATAAACACATGACATAGGAAGCGTGTAGCTGTAAAATTAGAATTTGACACGGTGTTTAATAGGCAAAAGAGCAATTAAAACGCGGCTCACGTGTGGACAAACGGTGGGTTATTTAACTCATGAAGGCTCTAGAAATGGAGACACAACACCACCTCAACTAAATGTGTCATCTCAGTGCTTGTAGGTAATCAGCAAAGAGATGTGGCCGAGTGTGATTCAGCATAGTTCACGCATTTACTGAGGACTCTCCGACACCAGGCTGTTGTGTGCCAGGAGCTGGGGGACAAAGATTACTAAGACCACGTCCCTGCCTTCAAGAAATACCCAGCTCTCAGGGGGGAAAGACGCATAGAAGCCAATCGAACGGTAGTGTGGCTTTGGTCCTTGTAACCCTCTGCCACTTAACAGCTGTGTGGCTGTGGCCAAATCACTTAACGTCCGTTTTCTCATCCATAAAATGGGGATAATAATCACTACCAGGCCAGACTGCTGTGAAGATCATTGTGTCCATGAGTTAGAAAGCGCCTAGCACACTGCCTGGCCTATAGTAATTCAACGACTCAACTTGAGAGCAGGACACATGTTAGAATGTGGGTGGCAAGGAAAGGTCTCATCCCCCTCAGTATCCTGATTCCCCCCAGGAGAAGATGTCCACCTATTCCTGAGAAGGAATGAGAAGGGTGCATGGGTAAAATAAACTTTGAGAATCACTGTGTAAGCATCTAATTCAATTCAATACTTAAAAAGATCCTACTGTGTGCCAGGTTCATAAAAAAACTAGTTAGCATAATTTCAACACAGTGATAGAGGGATGCCTAAGACGCTAAGAGATTACAAAGAGACGGCCCCCAGCCTGGGGTCGGGTAAGACCCACAGACCTTGGCTGTTAGTCAGGCAAACAAGGGTGAGAACTGAAACGCGGAAGCATGATTGTGTTGCAGGGAACTACAACCCAAGCTTTAATGATCAGCAAAGTGCATGTCTGGAGAGGTAGACAAGGGCAAGTTCATGAAACACATGCCGAGAAACTCACCTTATCCTGGGGAAGGTGAGCGCCATGGACGGTGTGAAAGGGAGGCCCAGGGTTCGAGCTGTGCTCCAGGAAAGCAGGTACCAAGCTGAATGTAATGAGAGCACAGCTAGCCTCAGAGAGCCCGGCTTCAAGAGAAATTCCTCAAGGGCAGGGTCATACCTCACTCAGCTTTGCTTCCCAGGCACCCACCAGAGTCTGACCCACAGAAGGCACTCAGCTGAACAGAATCAAAATTAATAAACTTCCTTATCCAGATCTTTTGCATTTTAAACCTTACCTCCAACTATGGGATTCACTCCATCACAGTTTTATTAAGCCCCCTGAGGGGTACACCCACAAGTGGGGAGGGAAGATATGAAAGCAAATAATTACAATACAGTGAAATAAAGGTTAAAATTCAAGTGTGTGCAAAGTACTTTAGGAGACAGAGAAAGGATCAATTCACTGTCAGGGGAAGCCAGGAAGTTTCCACTATGGAAGGAATATTTGAACTGGGCTTTGAGGGAAACACAGGAGTTCAGTAGTCAGTGACTTGCAAGAGTGTTCCAGCCTGAAGATGGGCAGAGGGAAGGAGATGTGAGAGAGAGCTAGAAGTGTTCTAGGATGAGTGATCAGTACTTCCACTCATTGGGGATTAGAACACAATGAGAGGAGAGCCTAGAACAATGGGTTTCCAACCTGGGCTGCTCATCAGAAACACCTGGGGAGCGTATAACCCTCCAGTGGCCTAACCACCTTCCAAACCAATTAAATCAAGATCTCGGGCTGGGAGCCCGTCATGGGGATTTTTTCAAAGCTCCCAACGTGATTCAACGTGCCGCCAAGTTTCAGAATCACTAGTCCAGAAAGAAGACAGAAAGATGTGCAGCATCCCTGGAGGTCAGGCCCTCCTGGTGCCCCCCCACCGCCCAGCCCTGGCACATACCCTCCCCCCGGCCCCCGTGAAGAAAGACCAGCCAAACCCCAGCCACGGGCTTCCTCCTGCTACTCCCTTCCCCCCACCAGCTCTTTGCTCTGAAAAAGAGGTTCTCGAAGTGTGGTCCCCAGACCAGCATCAGCCTCCCAGGGGAGGCCGGTAAAAATGCCACGCTTCCAACTGCCCCTGAGACTGACTAAACCAGAAAGGAGGGCCCAGCAATCTGGCTTCATAAGCCCCCCAGGTGGTTCTGATGTGTGCGAAGTGCGAGAACCACTGCTCTGGAACACTGATTCTTCCAAAGCTGCAGCCGGGCGGCATCTAGGTGTGGCTCTGCAGGTGTCGGGGCTATGCCCCCGGAACCTGGTGGAGTCTCTGCTTAATCAGCAGGGATGCTGGGAGCTGACCTGGGCGCCATCACAGAGGCCTGGAGTCGAAGGGGCCGGAGGGCGGACAGCCAGTTGTTTTCTGCGGTACCAGGAAAAGGCTTTAGGGTAGGGAGGCATGGGGTTTTGCTTATTTTCTCCTTTTAATACAAAGTGGCCCCGTGTAAGCAAACTTGCAAGATATTATAAATCAGGACTGGCAGGAAAACCCACGATGTCGATGGGCATGGATTTACCATATGCATTTTTCCTTTGGAGGAAAACGGAAGGTTAAGGTGCTGGAAGGTCTTATGAGGCGGAGGGGTGGGAGGGAAGAAAGGACACAGCTGCTCCTCTGCTTCGTCTTTGCCCGCCTCCCAACCCCTAACCCGGCTGAGAATTCACAATTCCTGGGAGGAAAATAAAATAAAGGAAGCAACAAAGGAAATGAGTTTTCCGTACAGAAATGGAAATTGCCCTTCCCCTTAAGGTCAGACAGTCAGACGTAAAGGAGTACACCTCGCAGAACCACCCCAGGCTTTCTTGCTGCTGGAGCCTTGAGAAGTCAGCCAGCTTCTCATTTACTCAGTGAATTCAAAGAACACTAGTGGATTCTCTGCCACACAATTAAAGAGGGCAAGTGCTTTGGGGTTTTTACCATCTCCTTTCAGCTCCTCTGTCCCAAGCTGAAGTACTGGAACTACCTGTACTTTTTTTTTTCCTGCTTGGGTAAATCAAATTCCCCAGACTGGGGGAAAAAAAAATCGTTAGGTTTGACAGCGAGTGTGTGGCGCCACCTGGTGACCACTACTTATCAAAACAGTTTTCTTCCTGGTTCTGTTGTTTCTATCAAAGGCTACAGCTTCCAGACAGGTATACATTCAGATCTCATGCCTGGCCTACTTTCCCGTGGGAATTTCAACCTTGGCTGAAAATCTCCTGTCTTTTCACAGACACAAGACAACATAAACAAGCAACAGAGTTTTCTCTCTCAAGTATTTTAAGTCTTCTATGGTACAAATTAACTGATTGACAAATGAAAGCAAGCAAGAAATTTCTGGCTGTACTTATAAATCGTGACAGGTTTTCAGGGATACTTTCTCCCTCATCATAATTCCTGGGGTCCCAGCAAAAAGGAAAGCTGAAGCACCCTTGACACTACACTATCCGGATTTCAAGTTTCTGAAGCAATATATGTTTTTTTAAATTGAGGTATAATTTACATATAACATTATACTAGTTTCAGGTGTACGACATAATGCTTCGATATCTGTATACACAGCAAAATGATCACAGTAAGTCTAGTAAACATCCGGCACCACATATAGTGTGGTGTTTGGACCTGAAGCACTATTTGGGGCTGGGAGGGAAAGATGGTCTGCAGAGCTACTGTAGGTATTGGAACTTGCAGACAAATAGGCATCAGGAGAAATCAGCCCTAGTCTTGGCACTGCTGCTAATCCACTGTGTGACTTTGCACAGGATACTTAATCTATTTGGAAACTTAGTGTCCCAGACTTGTTACCCTCCTCACTATTTCCCCATGATTTTAAAAGATGTTGCCTTCCAAAATGCATCTCTAAAAAAGTAACTAGTAGTGGGAGGGAGGGAGATGCAAGAGGGAAGAGATATGGGAACATATGTATATGTATAACTGATTCACTTTGTTATAAAGCAGAAACTAACACACCATTGTAAAGCAATTACACTGCAATAAAGATGTAAAAAAAAAGTAACTAGTAACTTTTCTATCTTTAATAATCAGACGTATAAATGTCGACAGGAGCTTCTGATCATCATAAAGCAACCAGAGTTACCGTAATAACTTTACATCTCAGACAGAAGTGAAGACACTAGATCCCTCCTTATCCTGATCCCTGGTACATGTATGATTTCTTTTAGGCTTTTAGCATATTGAAACTAACTCACAGACCTTAGTTATAACTTTCCCAGGCCCTAAAGGCTGGGGAATCCCAATTTGGGAAGTTACCTCTTGAAGGTAACTTGAGTTCTTATGAACTATAACACAAGGGAAGAATGGAAGGCTGTGGTGTGTGTGTACAGGTAGCATCCTGATTTAAGAAACATCATTACAAGGAGTTGACATTTAAGCAATACCAGCTCTGTGCCATTTTTCAAAACAGAATGCCCATTGGTCCCCAAAATAACCTCTAAAGTAGCCCTGCCGATGAGGAAATAAGCACAGAGAAGTCAAACTGCCTGTACCATACAACTGGGATCAGAACCAGGTATGTATGATTTCAGAGCACACAACCTTTTGAAATAGCCAACTTTTAATAAAACATGGCAATTCTGAAGTACGAACCAACAGCCCCAACTTAAACCACTTTGTTGAATGGATACCCTATAGGTATTACTGTGTTTCCACAAGTTCCCATCTTCTTAAAATGGAACATTTCTGGTTTAGCATTTATTGACAAACCTCTTGAATATCTACACAATGTTAATTCTTTCTACTATACAATCGTTTATTGTAGTAAAGCCAGTTTCCTGACCTCCAGTCCATTTATCTGAAAACAAACTGTGAAGTACTTCCATTCTACATCCTGCTGATTTTTAGTTACTTGGGTTCATGTGTTATTTCAAGATATGAAAGCTCGGTTCTGGAATATTTTCTTCTATTATTCCTTTGATAATTTTTTGTACCGTTATCTCTGTTTTCTCTTTCTGAAATTCCTAACAGTTGAATACTGGACCACTTGAATAGATACTCTAGTTTTTTAACTTTTCTCTTTGTATTAGAGAATATGGTTCAGCTAGGAATAGAAGAATATCCAATTAAACAGTAACTTAACTTGCGTTTGTTTGGGTTTTCCCCACACAAGAAGTCAAGAGGTAGCTGGATTGGTATTATTTCAGAGGCTCAAGAATGTCAGAGCAGCAAAGATCTCTGGAACTCTCTTGGCCTCTCACCCACGGCCACAAGATAACTGCTGCAGCTCCAGCCATCACATCCATATTTATAAGGAATAAGGAGGAAGCGGAAAGAAGCAGAAAGTGTTGCATCTGTAGCAAGGAACTAAAGGCTTTCCAGAAATCCATCCCCTGCAGACTTCAACTTTTGACTCACTGAGCAGAAATCTGTCAAAAGCCAAATCTAATTATAGGGCAGTCTAGAAAGGGAAGTTTAGTATCCCACCCCCAACAGTGAGGGCAGAAAAAAGAAAGTGGAGTTGTAAAGGAGAAATGTACCAACCTGGTGCCCCATTTTCCAGTCTTTTCTTTTTTACTACTTTATACAAGAATTCCTCAATTTCATCTTCCATACTCTGTTAAATTTTTTATTTCTACTCTAATCATTTTAGTTTCCAGAAGCTCTTTCTTGTTTTCTGACATTCCTTTATTTTGTTTTGATGGCATCTATCCTCATTTCATGGCTGCAATATCTTCTCATCTCTCTAAAGATACCTACACTTTTTCTTTAAATGCTTTTCCTCTTCCTTAGGATATTTTCTTTCTCTTTAAACTGATAGTTTCCACCCACACACACTTTGATCTCTGTCTTTTATTTTGGTGGTATCTCCCAAGAGTCTTTTATTTTGGTGGTATCTCCCAAGAGTCTGATGATCCTTGTCTATTGATTTAGGCTCCAAAATCAGACACAAAGAAGTTGTTTGGAGAGCCTGTGTAATTAGTCAAAATGGTCACCTGGCAGCCTGCAGAGCGATCAGGTGTTGAGCCACTCTGTCATTAGGGGGACACACCCCCTCCCAATTGTCATTATGTATGAGTATTTCCCCTGAGGCAATAGAATTTTTCCATAGACTTCACTCTGGTCTTCTCCAGTTTGATGGAGTTGGGGAACTGGGTCTGAGTAATAAGCCTGGCGCCATAGTCAGAGCAGGGGGGCTGATGGGAGCACACCAGCTAGCATGTCCCAGAGCCAGAGACTCTGGTCAGTTTCTCCTGAAAAGGAACTCTGTGTTCTACACCGATTAGGGAGAGGTTACCCCATACTGGTGTGGGTCAGAGGTATAAGAGGTCCTTCGAGAAACTTTAAAACCATCTCCCTCTCCTCAGCCCCATGACTAACTGTTGCCCCCTCCACTGTCATCGTGTCTCCAATTCCTGAAGTTTTCAGGGGTTCTGGTGAACCAATTTGCTGTTCATCAGTCTTCCTTTCCACAGGCACTTAGGTTTTAGCCACCTCTGCTCTAAGTCAGTTACCATCCGTCAAAACACTTTTCATCTCTCAGATGTGATCACATCTCTTCCCTACTCTTATCTCCCCTCCAATTCTCTTTGACCTTATGCATTTATTCCTTCACTGTAATTTTGGATGGCGTAAGGGGAGGGAGGGTAGAGCTCAGATATATGCACGTGTTTAATCTGCCACGCTTAACTGGAAGTCTGAATATATATATATATTTTTTTAATTTCTCCAATTTCATAGCACATTTTTTAAAAACGATATAACTATTTATTATGCCACATTCATGTTTATAGGTTTATACGAGACTGAAAAAGTTTGACCAACACTATTCTGAAAACTACATTTGGTTAGTAATCTCTCTGGATTCTCCAAAGTAAATAATTTGTTAAAGAGGAAGAAGAGTAGGGACTTCCCTGGTGGCGCAGTGGTTAAGAATCCGCCTGCCAATTCACGGGTTCGAGCCCTGGTCCAGGAAGAACCCACATGCCACGGAGCAACTAAGCCCGTGCGCCACAACTACTGAGCCTGTGCTCTAGAGCCCACAAGCCACAACTACTGAGCCCATGTGCTGCAACTACTGAAGCCCACATGCTCTAGGGCCCGTGTGCTGCAATAACTGAGCCCATGTGCTGCAACTACTGAAGCACGTGTGCCTAGAGCCCGTGCTCTGCAACAAGAGAAGCCACCACAATGAGAAGCCCACGTACTGCAATGAAGAGTAGCCCCCACTCGCCACAACTAGAGAAAGCCCGTGCTCAGCAACGAAGACCCAACACAGCCAAAAATAAAATATAATAAAATAAATTTTAAAAAAATTTAATTTAATCTATAAAAAAGGAAGAAGAGGAAACAAATCCAGATTGTGTTTCTGTTTTATAAGTCAAAGGTAGAGTGGGTTTTGAGAAGCAAACTCAGATCTTCCAATATTACAAGATCTGGAGGGTCAGGATAAAGTGAGCTAGGCTTGTACATCACAGAAATAGCCAAACACCTATTAAAAATGTGATTTCCAAACTGTGAAAACAAACTGTGAAATTTTATGAACAACTTCAAGATAATTAAACAAATGAAAATGTATTTTCAGAAGGTAAGATACACGGAGGAAGAAAGAGCTAGGTGAACTATATGGAGAATATTAATGCACCTGGGGCTCACCTCCTAAGAATGGCTTGTGAAGCGTACCTTTTGATGCAACAAATCTAATTCTGGGGATCTGTTTTACAGAGACGGTTGACCAAGTGTTCAATTATAGTCATTCAAGGATGTTTATTTTGGAGTATTTTAAATAATAACACAAAATGGAAACATCCTATAGATCCTTCAATAAGGCCCATAAGACCCAGAGGTCCAGTGGCCCCAGGAATGATACCTGAATCATGAGTATAAACCAAAGGATAATAAACCTGGGCGGCCAGGGGAGGGCCAGAGCCCAGCACCAGCAGGGTTTATGGTACAGCAACGAGTGAGGTCTCACTGGGCTGTGCAAGACCCATTGAACAGCAGTGCTTCAGGGCTGTGGGTGCTCAGTCTCTCCGACTCTCTGCCTGGTGTTTGGAAACCACACCGACCTCTTTAGACTGAATAAATCCCTGATACAGACCATGTGAGGAGCTGGGACTTCCTCATGCACCTGGCAATAGGAGGAGCCTCTCCCTTCCCTGCTCATATCAGAGGAGGCCTAGTGAAGAGTCAGGAATTTCACCATTGCCCAAAGGTTATGAGACCACGTCCACCATGGTGTCTGCGGGGGCTACACAGAATGTCAAGGACCCGTGGGACGATAATAAAAGACCTAATATTCACGTCACTGGAGTCCCAGAAGGAGAGAAGAAAGAAGGCAGAGCTAAAATAGTATTATCACAGAAATAATGGTTGAAAACTTTCCAAATTTGCCAAAAGACATAAAGCTAGCTTTCAAAAAACTGAGTGAAACTCAAACAGAATAAACCCAAAGAAATCCACACCAAGATATATAGCACAGTTAAATTTCCAAAAACTGAAGACAAAGAAAATCTTGAAATCGGTTAGAGAAAAACAAGGACAAAACAATTCGAATGGAGTAGATTTCTCATCAGAAACCATGGATGCTGAAAGGAAGTGGCAAAATATCTTTCAAGTGATGGAAGAAAAGTACTGTCAACCCAGAATCTTATCCCCGGAAAAAAATACTTCCAAAAATAAGGGGAAATCAAGATATTCTCAGATGAAGAAAAACTAAAAGAATCTGTTACCAGAAAACTAAGAGAATTTGTTAGCCTAAAAGAATGGCTAAAGGAAGTTCTCCAAATGGTAAGGAAATGATAAGAGAAAGAAACTTGGAATATCATGAAGCAAGGAAGAGCGTACACAGTAAGCAAAAATATGGGCAAATACAATAGACTTTCCTTCTCTTTTTGAGTTTTCAAAATTATGTTTGATGATTGAAGCAAAATTTATTTATAACACTTAATACTATCTGATGTAGTTCTCAATGTGCTTGAGGAAACATTTAAAACAATTATACTATAAATAGGGAAGATAAAGAGATGTAAAGGAGGGAAAGATTTCTATGCTTCACAAAAACTGATAAAATAATGATACCAGTTGACTATGATAAGTTACATATATATAATGTAATACCTAAAGCAACCACTAAAAAAGCTATACAAAGAGATATATTTAAAAACACTATACGGGGTCTCGCCTGGTGGCGCAGTGGTTGAGAGTCCACCTGCCGATGCAGGGGACACGGGTTCGTGCCCCGGTCTGGGAAGATCCCACATGCTGCGGAGCGGCTGGGCCCGTGAGCCATGGCCGCTGAGCCTGTGCATCCGGAGCCTGTGCTCCGCAACAGGAGAGGCCACAACAGTGAGAGGCCCGCGTACTGCAAAAAAAACACTATAGGTAAATCCAATTGTAAAAATGTTTAACCCAAAGGAAGGCAGGAAAAAGTAAACAGAGAAACAAAAAGCAGGAGACAAACAGAAAACAAAACCAAAATGTCAAACCAAAATTGACAAACCTCTAGCAAAGCTAACAAAGAAAAAGAGGGAGAAGACACAAATTACCAATGAATGAGACAGAGGATATCACCACAGATCCTGCAGACATCAAGAAAAATGAAGGAATTCTACAAGCAACTCTACACCCATAAATTTGAAAACACTGATGAAATGGAACAAATCCTGTAAACAAACAAATAAACAGACAAATAAATACACAACTGCAATTCACCCAATATGAAATAGGTCATTTGAATAGCTTTATGACTGTTAAGAAAATTAAATTCATAACTTTAAAACTCCCAAAGAAGAAATCTCCAGGCCCAAATGTTTTCACTAGACAATCTACCAAATGTTTAAAGAATTAATAATACCGATTCTACACAATCTCTTCTAGAACAAAGAGGAGGGAACACTTCCCAATTCATTTGATTTATATCAAACCAGACAAAGCCACAAAACTACAGAACAATATCCCTCTTGAGTACAGATACAAAAATCCTTAACAAAGTATCAGCAAATAGAATTCAGCAATACACAAAAAGAATTATACACCATGACCAAGTAGGGTTTATTCCAGGGATGCAAGGCTGTTTTAATATTCAAAATCAATCAATTTAATCAATCATATTAACAGGCTACAGAAGAAAAATCACATGATCATATTAATTGATTGTATCAATGTTAATATCCTGGTAATGATACTGTACTACAGTTTTGCATGATGTTACCATAGAGGAAAACTGGATAAAGGGTGTACGAGATCTCTTTTTATTATTTCTTACAAGTGTATGTGAATCTACAATTATCTCAAAATAAAGAGTTTGATTTTTAAAAACTCATGACGTACCAAAAAGAACACAACACCTTATTTTTCACAAATAAGTTCAGCTGACATAGGCCAGGTGGCTCTGTTGATCTTGGCTGGCCTCACTCATGTGCATGGGGTTCAAATGACCTAGGCTGGGTCCCTCTGAGTCAACTGCGGAACTTGGCTCTGATCCATGTAGCTCTCATCCTGAGAAGGCAGGCCTGGACAAGTTCTCCTGGCTACTGCAGAGGTGCACAAGAAAGCAAGCTCTAATGGATACACCTCTCCGAAGCCTGGGCTTCAGTCATGGCTTTTGCATCATGACTGAAGCAAGTCCCATGACTGAGTCCAGACTCCAGGGACAGAGCAGATCATTCTACTACTCATGGGAGGGTGCTGCCGAGTTACAGGCATGGACACAGGGAGCAGTGAAAGGCCGGGGCTGTGATGGACTCGACCTCACCATCCTCGATCACCTCAAGGATTAAAAACACCTCCTGCTGCTCTTCCTTCTCAGAGGCAGGCTGTGGTTACTCTCCACTGTTTCCAGGATCATACAACAGGATCTAAGTGTTCCTTTGCCGAAGACGAGTCGCAAGGGAAGAAACATGTGATGTCTAACAGTTTCCTACACTGAGCCAAGCTGCCTCTAGGCTGTCCTACTTCTCCTTATCACCACCTTCCCCAGACCTGACCTCATCTTTGTTCCACTGCTGCCCCATCTCTGATTCTCTTCTCACCCCTTCAATCTTCTAGACTGAAGTTTCTTTCCTGGCACTCACCAGACTTTATTTTATTAGATCTCTGTCCAAAGTCACTGAGATCAGTTCTTTTGGTCTCCATGTTCTCATCTGTAAAGGGTGGATAATAGCAGTACCTACACTGCTCCATCACAGTGTCCACGTGAGGATGAGACAATTTAACTCACGTAATGAGTTTACACTGCCTGGTGCATAGTAATCCCTCAATAAATTATACTGTGTTTTGTTTTTTCTTTTTTAATATGGAGGTGGGAGGCACGCTCAGTCTAACTGCAGACAGTTAAAGGAAACCAAGCATTCCAAGATGGAACTCTGAGAATATTTTCCCATAGAAACACTGTTCTCTACTGTGATGGTATTCTACACCACAATTATCGCTCCTAAGGATTCCATGGTGCCAGCACTTCAGCTTAATCCTGTAAGTTAAATGGGCTCTCCTGGACTGGCCTGGCAAAACTAACCACCACGAAGGACATTACTGTAAGAGAAAAATGGGAGTTCTAAATAAGTCCCTTACAAATGAACTCTTGAAAAAGAAACCACTCTTAAGTTTGGTGTTGTCGAGAACTGAATGCTGTGAAGGAAGATGCTTTAGAGACTGTAAATTTGTCAGGCTGATGAAGGGTAGACAGTCTGCTGACCTGATCTCTCTGAGCACGATGCTTAGGAATAGGACCAGACGGCAGAGAGGCTCAGGGCCAAGGGTGAGAAGCGAAACTGTGTTGTGAAGAAAACTAGGTAGACCCTGGGGATGGGGTCGGATAATGGGAGGTCACAATCTATACCTGGATATACAGAGGCTGTGGGGATGTCTTGGAAAGGAGCCTCAAAACCAGAAAACAGGGTCTTGAGAGCGATGCCAGAGCGGTAGGTATATACTTGTTGGTGGGGAGACTGTGAAAAAAGAAAGGCTTTAACCAGAAACTTATAGGAGTATATTTAGGATTCAAACAGAAAAAGAATAGCTAAACCCATCATTGGAAAATGAAATGCAGGGAATTCCCTGGCAGTCCAGTTGTTAGGACTCTGTGCTTCCACTGCCAGGGGCCCAGGTTTGATCACTGGTTGGGGAACTAAGATCTGCAAGCCGCATGCAGCCAAAAGGGAAAAAAATGAAAGAAAAAAAAAATGAAAATGAAATGGAACGGCCAGAACAAATATAAGAACTATAGCTCCAGGGCTATACGTTACACAACCTTAATAACCAAGTCGAAGATCATTTCAGGATGGCCTAATATATGCAAAGCACCCCGTGTGCTAAGTGGGATCCTAAAGTGAATAAACATCTCCTTGTTCTTCAGGCAAACAGGGTGAAGACAGAGGCAGGGACAATGGACTCTAATACAAGAAGACTGATAAGTACTATAATCAATGCTCAAAACTTGCTATGGTGTAGCTAAGGGGAGAGAGGAGACTAATTCAATTTGGGGGGATCTGGAAAGGCTTCTAAGCAGAGGTGGGATTTGAGTTAGAGTCTGAAAGACTTCGACCGCAGAGGTGGGGAAGGAGGCAGGTGGGGAGTGGACAGAGCACAGGATATGGACTTGAGGGGCCGGTTCTTAACTTCCTATTTCACCTGGAGCCTATTTAAACTGAGGGCACTGAACGCATTGATCTCTAAAGTCCAGTAGTAGAGACCCAAAAGGGTACGAGTTTGAGCACTGCAGTTTAGGCAAGAGTCCAGAAGTGTCCTGAAGCCCCTCCTGTACCAAGGGAGCGGAACTTGTGTTTGGGGGAGGGGTGGGGGGACAGGAGGAGGAGAATTCATTCAATATTCTGCCCAGTGCACTGATGCAGCACCCAGCACCATTCTGCTCACGTCATTTTGGGAAACTGACAATGTCCTTCTTAGAATGGTGATGATGCCACCACCACTGCCATCACCACCACCACCAACGACAACACTTCTTTGGCGATTACTATGAGCCAGACTTCCTTAGAATCACTTTACGTATTTACATTGCCATCCCACTGAATCCTCATAACAGCCCTAAGAGATAGGTACAAACTTTACTATTCCTATTTTACAGGTGAGAAAGCAGAGGCACAGAGAGGTCAGACAACTTACCCAAGTTCAGGGAGCTAGTCTTATGGCAGAGCTGGGATCTGAACTCTCGCACCCTGGCTTCCCGCTTTACTTCTTCAGTAAAAACGCAAGGGCAGAACCGACCCCAGCTCTGCAGGCCGTGTTCTGACTCCCTGGAATCCTTTGTGCTTGCAGCTGTCCATAGAGGTCTGCTCTCAATGTTCCTATAAACCTCCAACAAGACAAATGTTCTTCTCTGTTCTGCAACTTTTTATCTCTATATGAATGGAAAAGTGTATATCTTTAAAGGTCAGAGCCTTGAGAACAGGGCTATTATGTATATTTCAGGCCCCAGGCAACATTCTTTTACAAGGGTGCAGAGCCAGCATGACTAAGCACGGGCCACAGAGCACAAGGGTTAGAACTAAAGGAATGGATCCAATATGGAGTCAGACCTGTTATTCTGTTACAATGGTGGTTCTGGGTCTCCCTACCCAGAACCTGAGATTTACTTAAAGCTGCTCAACACACGTCTGCTGTCTCTTTATCTAAAGCTCCAACTTCCCACTGTCACTTGCAACTGAGACTGTTTTCCTCGGTACAGAAGAGAGGACTCAAATTGAATCAGAGTGGTTCTGTTTTCTTTCTGCCTCCTGTTGTTGTAACTGAATCTGAAAAATCCCTTCTTTTGTCATTTACATTTTCAAGAACCTCAGCTCAGTCTGACATTTACTCCAGACCTACTCTATTTCTGTGTATTTGCTTTTTGTCACAGTCCTTGACAAAGACTCTTCTTGACCAAACTTTAGTCAGGCCCCTCTGAGCCCAGCTAGGTTCCCATCCTTGGGCATATTATGCAAGAGCCCAGTTTTAGCAAGAATCCTGGTAAGTTCGTTCCCACCCTGATGTCTGATCCAATTCTTCATCCCCAATAATTCCTCAGGTAATATCTGCTCACCTGGCTTGCCTTCGGCAAGAATCCTATCAGGCCAGTTTTGCAGGATCCCCACTTACCCCTAAAGCTTCCTTAGTAATTTTCCATCCCCTCCCCTCCCCTGCTCCTTGGCTATGAACTCCCACTCTTCCTTATTGTATTCACAGCTAAGCCAAGTCTCTCTCCCCTACCGCAAAGCCCCACTGAAGTAGTCCCTATGCCTATCACAATAGTCCTGAGCACAATAGTGCCTTAGCGTTTTTAACAAGTGACAAAGTAAGTTTTTCTTTTACACCTCCTTGGGACATCTTTTGTACATGCACTTTTAAGCCCAAGTACTTCCTTTTAGCCTCAAAATCAAGTGCTTTTATTGTTTCCTTCTTCAGATCACTCTCTCCTACCCTTCATTTAGTATGAGGCAGAATCACTATTCAACTCCAAACTGCCTTTGGAGCCTAAGCCTTTAACTACTGTTTTATATTATACCTATATTATCTGCAAATGTGTTAATAACTAAGTCATTGATTAAAACACAACCACTGGTACTTCCCTGGTGGTGCAGTGGTTAAGAATCTGCCTGCCAATGCAGGGGACATGGGTTCGGGCCCTGGTCCGGGAAGATCCCACATGCCAAGAAGCAACTAAGCCCGTGTGCCACAACTACTGAGCCTGCGCTCTAGAGCCCACGAGCCACAACTACTGAAGCCTGCACGCCTAGAGCCCGTGCTCCGCAACAAGTGAAGCCTGCACAGTGAGAAGCCCGCACAACTAGAGAAAGCCCACACAGAGCAACGAAGACCCAACAAAGCCAAAAATAAATAAATTTTAAAAATTAAATTAAAAAAAAAAACAAAAGAACACAACCACTAACAGAACCTTGATATCTCTACTCACCTTTGTTTCAATTAAGCAGACAATCAAAGAGCCTGAAGGGAACATGAAGTCCAGAGATTTTAGGTAATTTAATCAGTGTTGGGAGATAATTTCTTTAAAGGTAAAGTCATGACTCTGTCAAAGATGAACAAAGCTAGTTAAAGTAGTAAGGACAGATTTTAATCAGTAATATACTACTGCAATAAAGAAAAGTGTCCCGCATGAACTCAATTTGGATTTGTGCACTTTGCAGGGAGAATGAGGGAATAAGGAAGGAGTGACTGGGGACTCAGTAGAGTCCGGGGAGGGATAAATTACAAAAAGCAGGAAGGGGAGGTTGGTCTGCCTGAAACCATCTGGGTTTGTTGGGTTTCTCTCCTCCTACAGAGACTGGGAACAGGGACCCTATATTCAGGTGTTGGCTGGAACAAACAGTAAATTATGTTGGCAGTCTTGAGTTTTCTCAGGCAGGCACTTTAAGGTGTATGTGTGGGGGCCGGGCGTTGGGTTGGGTCAGCCTAGGGAGGTAGCTGTGGGCTGTCAGTGTTTTGCTCAAGTCTTTAAAGGACAAGATTGAGCCTAGTCAAGAAAGGGCTCAGAGAAGCACAGCTAGAGTTTGATCAAGGAGAGCATCTTTGCCAACTGTCAGATAATAAAAAGGAACATGTGTCAAACATTTTATCTAACTCATTAATTAATAGTAGAACCAGTATAATATTACAACTGCTCAAAGGAGAACTCAAACTACTGCACACTTATAGGCAGATAAAAAATGCTGAAATCATTTTACAAATACAGGAAAAACTAGTCCATACCCACAGGACAATAAACAGTTGCATTCACAAGAGACAGTCTGCATTTTTATGAAAGGAATTATTTGCATTACTATCCATTTCTTATAATCCAGTTTCTGCCTGTATAGACTTGTAGAAGAGCCCAATCAAAAGCTGACAAAGGTGCACATTTCTATAAAATCAAGTAATCCCAAGGGTTCCAGGATTTCATTGAAAGGATATCAAGTAATCCCTTTTGCCCATTTCCAAACATTCCGGTTTTTCCCCACATCAAGGTCAAATAGCAGTAAAAGTAGGCTCAGAAAATCAAAAGTTGTTACCAGATTAATACAGACTGTTATAACTATAAGATGTTTTATAAAACCTCATGGTAACCACAAATCAAAAACCTATAGTAGATACACAAAAGATAAAGAGAAAGGAATCAAAGCATCCCACTACAGGAAACCATCAAATTACAATGGAAGAGACAAAGCGAGAAATAAATGAACAAAGAACTACAAAACAGAAAACCATGAACAAAATGGTAATAAGAAGTCCATACCTATCAATAATTCTTTAAATGGACTAAATTCTTGAATCAAAAGACACAGAGTGGCTGAATGGATTAAATAAACAAGACCTAACTATATTCTGCCTACAAGACTCACTTTAGCTTTAAGGACACACACAGATTGCAAGTAAAGGAACAGGAAAAGATATTCCAAGCAAATAGAAACCAAAAGAAAGCAGGGGTAACTATATCTATATAAGACAAAATAGACTTTAAGCCAAAAAGTGTAGCTAGTGATAAAAAGGTCATTATATAATGATCTTAAGGGGTCAATTCATCAAGAGGATATAGCAATTGTGAATATTTATGAACCCAATATCAGAGGGCCTAATACATAAAGTAAATATTAACAGATCTGAAGGAAGAAATAGACAGCAATACAGTAATGGTAGAGGACTTCAATACCCCACTTTCAACAATGACTAGATTATCCTGAAAGAAGATCAGTAAGAAAACTTTGAACTTTGTATTAGATCAGGTGAACTTAACAGACATATATATAACATTCCACCCAAAAGCAGCAAAATATACATTCTTCTCAAGAGCACATGGAACATTCTCCAGGATAGATCCTATATTAGGTCACAAAACAAGTCTTAATAAACTTAAGAAGACTGAAGTCATATCCAGCATCTTTTTCCAACCACAATTACATGAAACTAGAAATCAATTACAAGAAGAAAACTGGAAAATTCACAAATACGTGGAGATTAAGCAACATGCTCCTGAACAACCAGTGAGTCAAAGAAGAAATCAAAAGGGAAATCAAAAAATATCTTGTGTGGTTACAGATGGCCCACAGGCACACGAAAAGATGCTCAACATCGCTAATCATCAGAGAAATGCAAATCAAAACTACAATGAGGTACCACCTCACACCAGTCATAACGGCCATTATTAAAAAGTGTACAAATAACACACGCTGGAGAGGGTGTGCAGAAAAGGGAACCCTCCTACACTGTTCGTGGGAATGTAAGTTGGTGCAGCCACTGTGGAAAACAGTACAAAGGTTCCTCAGAAAACTAAAAGTAGAATTACCATATGACCCAGCAATCCCACTCACTCCTGGGCATATACCCAGGCAAAACTATAATTCAAAAATTATATATGCACCCCTATGTTCATAGCAGCACTATTCACAATAGCCAAGACATGGAAATAACCTAAATGTCCACTGACAGATGAATTGATAAAGGAGATGAGGTACATATATACAATGGAATACTACTCAGCCATAAAAAGAATGAAATAATACCATTTGCAGCAACATGGATGCAACTTGAGATTTAGTGAGGTAAGTCAGAAAGAGAAAGATAGATACCATATGATATCACTTATATGTGGAATCTAAAATATGACACAAATGAACCTATCTACGAAACAGAAACAGAATCACTGACATAGAGAACAGACTGGTGGTTGCCGAGGGGGAGGGGGTTGGGGGAGGGATGGAGTGGGAGGTTGGGGTTAGCAGATGTAAGCTTTTATATATAGAATGGATAAACAACAAGGTCCTACTGTATAGCACACAGGGAACTATATTCAGTATCCCATGATAAACCGTAATGGAAAAGAATACAAAAAAAGAATGTATAAATATGTATAACTGAATTACTTCGCTGTATAGAAGAAATTAACACAACATTGTAAATAAACTATACTTCAATAAAAAAATAAAAACTTGCGTGGAAACACAACATACCAAAACTTAAGAAATGCAGGAAAAGCAGTGCTTGGAAGGAATATTATAGTGATAAATGCCTATATTAAGAAATAAGAAAGACTTCAAATAAACAACCTAACCTCAAGGAACTAGAAAAGGAACAAACTAAGCCCAAAGTTAGTAGAAGGAAGGAATAACAAACTTCGAGCAGAAAGAAATGAAACAGAGTCCAGAAGACAATAGAAAGGATCATAGGAACTAAGAGCTGGTTTTTTGAAAAGATAAAAACAAAATTGACAAACCTTTAACTAGACTAAGGAAAAAAAAATAGAGAAGACTCAAATAAATGAAAACAGAAATGAAAGAGGAGGCATTACAACTGAAAATGCAGAAACACTAAGAATAATAAGAAACTACTATGAACAATTATACACCAACAGATTAGGTAACCTAGAAGAAACAGATATATTCCTAGAAACATACAACCTACCAACGCTGAATCATGAAGAAATAGAAAATCTGAATAGCATAATTACTAGTACAGAGATTGAATCAGTACTAGAAAACCTCCCAACAAACACAAGTCCAGGACTGGATGGCTTTACTGGTAAATTCTACCAAACATTTAAAGAAAAATTAATACCAACACTTCTCAAATTCTTCCCCCAAAATGAAGAGGAAGGAACATTTCCAAAATCATTTTAGAAGGCTAGCACTACGCTGATATCAAAGCCAGATAGAGAACCTACAAGAAAAGAAAATTATAGGCCAATATTCCTGATGAACATAGATGTAAAGTACTCAAGAAAATATTAGAAAACTGAATTAAACAGTACATTAAAAGGATCATACCATGATCACATGAGATTTAGCCCTGGAATACAAGATGGTTCAACATACACAAGTCAATAAATATGATATACCATATTAACAAAACGAAGAGTAGAAATTGTATGATCATCTCAATAAATGCGTCTGAAGCATTCAACAAATTCAACATCCTTTTATGATAAAAACTCTCAACAAACTGGGTATTAAAAAACATGTATTATCTAAAGCCATATATGACAAGCCCACAGCTAACATACTCAACAGTAAAAAGCTAAACGATCAAGAGCAAGACAAGGATGCCCACTCTTACCACTTTGATGCAACATAATACTCAAAAGTCCTCGTCAGAGTGATTAGGCCAGAAAAAGAATTAACATCATCCAAAAAAGAAAACCTTTATTAGATAGATACATAGATAGATAGAGATAGATATATAGGGAGAGAGAGAAAGGGAGAGAATAGAATATTTTCAGACTCAAAAATGAAAAAAAAAGAGAAAATCTTGCCATTTGCAACAACATGGATGAAACTAAAGGGCACTGTATTAACTGAAATAAGCCAGACAAAGACAAATACTGCATGGTATCACTTTTTATACTGCATGGTATCACTTTTTTTAAAAAATTAATTTATTTTATTTTATTTATTTTTGGCTGCATTGGGTCTTCGTCGCTGCACACAGGCTTTTCTCTAGTTGCAGTGCGCAGGCTTCTCATTGCGGTGGCCCCTCTTGTTGGCAGCACGGGCTCTAGACGCGCGGGCTTCAGTAGTTGTGGCACGTGGGCTCAGTAATTGTGGCTCGCGGGCCCTAGAGCGCAGGCTCAGTAGTTGTGGCGCACGGGCTTAGTTGCTCCTTGGCATGTGGGATCTTCCCGGACCAGGGCTCGAACCCGTGTCCCCTGCATTGGCAGGCGGATTCGTAACCACTGCACCAGCAAGGAAGCCCTGCATGGTATCACTTATATATGGAATCTAAAAAAAATTTTTTTAAGTCAAACTCATAGAAACAGAGATTATAATGTCAGGGGTGGGAGAAGCAGGGAAAGGCTAGTAAAAGGGTATAAACTTTCAATTATAAGATGAATAAGTTCTGAGGCTCTAATGTATAACATGATAACTGCAGATGATAATACTGTGTTGTATAATCAAAATTTGCTGAGAGAGTAAGACTTGAGTGTTCTCACCCATAAGTAAATAAATAAATATTATAAATATAATATTATAAATATTACAAAAATTATTTAAATAGTATAAATAAAAATTATTAATAAATAAATATAAAATAACTGAGGTGATAAATGTGTTCATTAACTCCATGGTGGAAACCCTTTCATAATGCATGCCTATATCAAATTATCATGCACACTATAAGTAGATTACAATTTTATTTGTCAGTTTACCTCAGTAAGGCTGAGGTGGGCACAATAAATTTGTAGAGGAGTGACAAGATAAAGGAAAAGAGCTTTAGGCTTTTGGGGTGACTAACTGTGGGAAGGTAAATATACAAGGGCAAGTGATGGAAGACCTGGATTGTTTTCGTAAGGTTTGTTGTATAGATTCCTCTAGTGGTAGCTCCAGGCTAAGCAGACTCTATAGAGTTGTCTCCAGTGATTAAGAATCCTCCTTCCTTTTTGGTAAAGAAGCAGAGGGCAGAGTTTTTCTTGTGTTGCTTCTTCTTAATTGCCTTCAGCTCAAAACATCCCTATGCCCAAGTTGCATGTTTGGGAGTAGCATACTCTGAACCCCTTCACAGGTATACTTCCTACCAAAGGGTGCTCCTTTTCTCAAGTGTTTCATTTAAACCAGCCTCATTCTTTTGGGAAAGGGGAGGTTTCCCCTTTCAGGTAGCTGATAATGAGTAGTAACAGCATGACCAGCTTGGAAATTCCCTTTTTCACTTTTACAAGATGACCCATCAGCAAACAAAATCAGGTCGGGATTAGTCAAAGGAGTGTCTCATAAATGGGGACGCAGTGTCACAAAATGGGACATTAATGCCTCACAGTCATGCGGCTCACCTGCGTCGGGCAGGGGTTGTGATGTGGCAGGATTGAGAATGTTGCAATCTGAGCAACATGGATGCAACTAGAGATTATCATACTAAGTGCAGAAAGACAAATACCATATGATATCACTTATGTGTGGAATCTAAAATACGACACCAATGAACTTATCTACAAAATAGGCTCACAGACATAAAGAACAGGCATGTGGTTGCCAAGGGGGAGGGGGGAGAGGGAGGGAAGGATTGGGAGTTTGGGGTTAGCAGATGCAAACTATTATATCTAGGATGGATAAACAACAAGGGCCTACTGTAGAGCACAGCGTACTATATTCAATATCTGTGATAAACCATAGTGGAAAAGAATGTATATATGTGTGTAAGTGAATCACTTTGCTGTACAGCAGAAATTAACACAACACTGTAAGTCAACCACACTTCAATAAAATAAAATTTTAAATAAATAAATAAATAAAACATACATCACACACATAGAAACACTGCAATGTTTACGATGTAGATTAGGTGGTGAAAGCAGAAAGCTCTCTGCTTGCAGAGAAATGCTGAGTTAATTCAGAGTTAAGAAGACTTCAGACAGCGTGTGGAGCTTGTAGATGTTATTTCCTAGGGTTAGATCTGCTGAGGTTCTATCTTTGCCGCTGTGGCCATAGCCTTAATGCAGCTGGGATAGGTATAAGCAACTGAAGCCATTTGCCTGCTGTAATAGGCAATAGGCCTCTGTTTATTGCTCTGTTCTTGTGTGAGCATTCCCAGGGCTCGTTTATCTTTTTCATGTACAAATAAGGTGAAAGTTTTTGAATCATTAGGTAGCCCTAGGGCAGGTGGCTCTTGTGGTGCTATTTTTAGTCTTATGCAGGTCTGTTCAAGTTTATCTTCCCAGGAAAAGGGCTGGGGAACTGAAATTTTAGTAAGTTCATAAAGCAGAGACAGAAATAGAGAAAAATTAGGGACCCAAAGTCTGCATAACCAGCTAGGCTCAGAAATCCACGAAGCTCTTTCTTAGTTGTAGGCCTAGGAAATTCTTCAATTAACTTAATTCTTTCTGGAGATACCTGGATGTCTTCAGCGCTTAGGTTCTGACCTATGTCATGAACAGTGTCCAAAAATAATTGGAATTCTGTTTAGAGACTTTATGTCCTTTTTCAGCTAAGTGTTGCAGCAAATAAAGGGACTCTTTTACGGGTGCCTCTTTGGTAACTGAGCGTGGCAAGAGGTCACCCACATATCGTAAAAGGGTCAATTTCCCGGGGGAACTGGAGGGCGCTTAGACCTTGACGGAGTGCTTGGGAGAAATAAGAAGGGGCCTCAGTGAACCTTTGGGGCATGACTGTCCAGGTATATTGTTGATTATTCCAAGTAAAGGTGAATAAATATTGACTGCAGGGTCTCCAAGGATGCTGACAAAGGCTGAGCAGAAGTCTATAGCACTGAACCATCTTAAATGTGGCAGACCTTGTGTTAAAAGGGTTTGGAACAACTGGGAAACAGGGAATGACTGTCTTGTTACTAGCGCTTAAGTCTTTGATAAATCACCACGCCCTCCCATCAGGTTTCCGGACTGGCGAGACCAGTGCGTTACAGGGTACAGGGAAGGACTAATTCCTGGGCAATTAGGTCTTTATTATTGATGTGAGGCCTTGTATGGCTTCAGGCTTTAATGGACATTGAGGCCATTTCCGAAGAGGTTTAGTCACATCTATCTGAATTTTTATAGGCTCTGCATTTTTTATTTTCCCGGTGTCAGTATTAGAAGTAGCCTACTGATTTTCAGGCACCTCGGTTACATTAGGGGATCTTTGTCGGAATTCTTCTTCTATACCAAAGACAGACTGTAAAAAACGTCAGAGATCAGGTTCGGGTTGATCAGGAAATTCTAAGGTGAGCAAAGCATATTTAGCTCTTTTAATTTAGAAAGGAGATCTCTGCCTAATATATTCACTGGGGCTGGGTCACAGCAAAAAAGAATGCTTTTCGGTAAAAGGTCCCAGAGCCATTTGTACTGGTTGAGATAGAAATTCTTCCTGAACTTTATTAGATACCCCCTCTATGGAAACCTTTTTTTCATTCTAAGAGATTTCTGAGAATGGGATTTAAAGTAGGAAGTATAGCCCTGGTATCTACCAGAATTTGGTAAGATTTTCCATTAATTTTCATTTTAATTTCCTCTTGGCTATTTAAGGGTAGCAGTTTACCTGAGGGTCCCTCAGAGCTGCATCAGTCCTGGGAGTGGCCATATGGGGGCCCTCCCTTGGGGGCATTTGAGTGGATATTTAGGAATTTGCAGAGGATCTTTGAGGACAATCTTTTTTCCAGTGCCCCAGTTGATTACAAAGGAAACATTAATCCTTGGGCCATGTTTTGATGGTGGACCCCTAGGAAGGTGCTGTGTGGGGAAACCAGGTATTATTTTAGGTCTCTGGCCTTGGAGCTATTGTAGCTGTAAGGCCATAGATTGAAGGACCTTTATGATGTTGGTCCAAAATCCTTTCAAAGTGTCAAGCAGGAAAAGATGAGTTTTCACATAACGAAGGACAGAGGGGAGAAGTGGGAGGCATGCATCAGTCTTAAGTTTTCTAATGAAGCTATTTTGGAATCTTGAAGCCTTTGGGGAGCTCTGCAGACCAATTAAAGCAAGTATCCTGTTCTGTTTAATTCAGAAAACAATAGTTTCAAGCGCACTTCTTAAATGAAGGACCATGACTAATTGGAACATTCCCCAGACTGGTCATTGTAATCCTAGGTTGTTTTTGGTAAGATTTTGCCATTTTTGTAGATAGCTTCGGGGACCATAGTTTTTAAACATAAAATAAGCAGATGTGCCAGAAGGTGGCGTGCTTGACTCTTTAGAATTGAAGAATTCCCTAAACTAAGCCTTTGGGTTTTTTAAACCTAAAGAGATGCACCGCTGGGTTGGGGATTGTGCGTGTTTTGCAGTGCACCTTGTTGCACGGAAGTTTTCTTGAGGTTGGCGGGTTACCTACTGTCGATCTAACCTGTTCCGTGGTCAACTTGTCTTTGATTTAGCTGTCGATCACTCTAACAGCCTTTATATGCTTAACCTGCAGCCACCAATTTTTGCAGCTTTTTGGCCTCTGAGATCCCCGCTAGCAATAGCCTTTATTTACATAAAACGAGACAAAGGTGCACGTTGACACACCAGCAGTGACCAAGAGATGCTACTGTGACCTGGCTAAGACAAGGCCTGTGCATCCCAACAATTTCTGTGGAACCTTGGCCTGGGGAAAGGATTGGACCAATGGTGGGGACTCAATGAGTACAGGCTGTGGCCTGGGGGCTCTAATATGAACAGAATTAAGGGCTGGGGTTTTGTTTTTGTTTTTGTTTTTTTGCAGTACGCGGTCCTCTCACTGTTGTGGCCTCTCCCGTGGCGGAGCACAGGCTCCGGTCGCACAGGCTCAGCGGCCATGGCTCATGGGCCCAGCCGCTCCACAGCATGTGGGATCCTCCTGGACCGGGGCACGAACCCGTGTCCCCTGCATCGGCAGGCGGACTCTCAACCACTGCGCCACCAGGGAAGCCCTAGGGCTGGGTTTTTTCTGTTTAAAACCTGGGAATTGTCTTAAAGGCTAAGGGCTTAGCTCAGTTGGCTCTGAGCAGAACCATCTACCAGCATAAGCTGACCTGCCCTGTAAGCCAAATAGATCGGAAGCTCGATGCAAAGAAAGTTCAGAACCAAGAGCGAACTTATTACCCACAGCCCTTGGAAAGGGCAAGAAAGACAGTGAATTCAAAAAGGGGCTCATGGGTACATCACCTGTGTTTTTCATTGTCCCCGAAGCCATAAGAAGTCTCCTTCGGTCCCTCTGCTGCCACCAAACCTGTTAAATAACAAAAACTCAACTGAGTAAATCTTAAAGATCTAATTGGCTTTACTGAATGAATCGGACAGCATCCCATCTAGCAAGTAAAGAGGAACTTTGCTGAGCTGCAGAAAAGGAAAGGGTTTTAAAGGCAGAGAAGGAGCAGGAAAAAAAGGAAATTATTAGCAAAGATGCATTGTTTTAGGCAAGGCCACCCTCCTGAAGGGAATGGAAGGGTCTGTCCACAGATTTCCCAGGACTGACCAGGAAATCCCGGGTTAGCTGGAATCACATTCCTGGGGAAGGTTGTAACTGTAATTAGCTTAGGCATCAAGTCTTGGTCTGCTGCCATGGGACCACAAATGACTCCATCCGGGGCCTGTTGTTTCCTTTTTAACAAGGGGCAGAGGTCGTTTGGTCCACCTGACTGCAGGGGCGCATCCTGGTAGACGCATGATTGGGGACAGCGTGAAGAAAAAGGGCAGTGGACCGGGCAGACACCTGAAGGGTAGCAAGGTATTCTTGTCATGGAAGGAAGGAAATACACCAAATTTTTAACAATATTTATCACTGGATGACTGGATCATGATGGTCTTTATTTTATGTATGCTATTTTATGTTGTACAAATTTTCTAAAACACAATGTGTATTTTTATTTTTTAAATTTTTATGTATTTTTTGGCTGCACCACGTGGTTTGTGGGATCTTAGTTCCCTGACCAGGGACTGAACCCATGCCCTTGACAGTGAAAACGCAGAGTCCCAACCACTGGACCGCCAGGGAATTCCCACAATGTGTATTTTTAGGATCAGGAGAAAAGTGGGTTTTGTTTTGTCTTTTAATATATAACATGTATTGAGTCCTGTCTCTGTTATGTGCCAGCTTGTTGAGTGTGGGAGATGCAAAGCTGAATGATTAATGGACATTCTCTGTCTTCAGTGAGCCTACTTCTGCCGACTGCCCCTTTCTTGTGTTTATACTTACCTGCGAAGACCTCACGAGATTCTAAAGGGTTTCTGCCCCCAGTGTCATTAAGTTATGTAGCTCTGAACTCCAGTAACAACTGTAGTCCAAACTATGTGACTTAGTTGTGATTATATGTATTTGTTGGTTCTTAAATTGTTTCAAATGAATGTATCTCTTCTTCCGAAAAAAGACTGTAAGTTTTTTTTTGAAGACAAAACAGTCTTAATATTTCTTTAATATCGCTCAAGTTGACTAGACAGGTATTCGTTATGAGCAATAAATATGAGTTTGCTGGTTAAAATTCACTTTGCGTCACCAAAGAACTAACGTTCCCATAACTGCCATTATTTGTCTCTCATGGATCTGTTTACCTAATATTTAAATGGCCAGTTCTTCCCCCACTTTTATGAAATTAGCCTTAATTCCCCTTTCACCATGCACATTTCCTTCATCTTCACATTTTGACTAGCCAGCGCTCATGGTTTTATGAGCATAAGTGTCTATTTCAGTTAAGAATCTGGATAGACCACAAAATCATATGTTTCTTCTTTCCTATACATAGGGAATTCTATCCCTAAAATTGTGACATATGGTCTTTAAATGAGTTTTTGTGGCTTTTACTATGGCTGGGGTTACATTCCGTTTTGAAAGCTCTTCCCGTGGTTCCATCTGAATACAATCTTTGAATCTCATGGGAGAGGTAACACTGATACAGTGTGAAGCCAGAAAGACTAAGATTTCGATCTCAGCTCAACTGATGGGGGGACCACTTCCGCACCAATACCTTACCTCTCTGAGCCTCAGTTTCCTTGTATGGAAAATGGGAATCATAACAGCTGCCCCTTGATGTGAAGATTAAACATGTGTGCCACGCCTGCCACAGAGGTGATCAGTAAACATTCGCTAAACCGATGAAAGGGAAAGAAAGTAAAGTACTATCAGGAAAACACCCTCATAATTGTGTCTGTCCCAAAGGGCAGTGAGAGTCCTTGGTAAAGGATGCACAACTCCTTTTAGAGTCAAATTACTCGGGCAAAGGTCAGCCCCTCCTTCAGTTGAAAAGCTGGGGGCAGGGCTTAACAAGGAAGTGACTCCCTTCCCTAAGCCTCCTTCCAGCCTTAGTCCCAACCTGAAGAGGCTACACCCGGGTGGAGTCTTACATCACAAGAGCCTTCCAAAATGAGAAGCCAAGAAGACTTGGCCAAAGTTTCCTCTTAAGTTTCGTGGAGAGAGACTCAGGTATAGAAATATCTTTCCTGCCGCCTGACCCGAAGCAGGAGAAACTGCTGACAGCTTGGAGACCAGGTAATACTAGGAGACACCAGTCTTCACGTTCAGCCTTCCCAGCAGGACACAGGGGACTTCAGTCCTGGTTTTGCTAATGAGGCAATCTAACGGGGGGTTAGTAAACCTAACGTTTACGGCATTTATTTAAAAGTTCTGATCATGTAAGTCTCAGGAAGCAAAACTAAGAATCTAAAACTGAAAGCTAACATCTACTTTATTAGGGGTTTCCAGAAAAGGGAGAAGTATTTAGGTTTCCCTTTCATTTCTCCTTTGCTCCAGAAGGTTTGGGAGGGTTAAGAATACATAACTGGCCGAATCATTGTTAACATTATGCAGGTCTGTCTCATTGAGTATGTAGCAAGGTATGTGATAGTGTGACAGAAGCCCATTGAAATGCCAGCTACCTACCCCAGAGCAGAAATGGGCTGAGGACAAGAGTCCCTGGCTTTGAGCCCTGAGTACCTGTGGGCACTTGGGCACGAGATCTAGTCCCGGCAGACCCCCTAGAGACTTCCTTGAGTACAGGGCGCAGGTGAAATGGGGAATACCCCCCCCCAGGAGGCTCCCTCCTGAGTTCCCTGCCTGCTCTGTTCTATAATCATCAGAGCCTGAGTCTTTGTGTTTCATTAATAAGACCTGAGGCTCTCTCTGTTTAGCTTCTATTGTAGGAATTTAACACGTTTTACCTCATTCCTCATTTTCACCCTTAGGATTAAAAACCACAGGGGAGGAGGGATGAAGACACCATAAGGTGAAGTTCAGGGAAGGAAGGGGAAGGGTGGACCGCCTCTGAAGGGCGTAAGGGGGCAGAGGGTGCAGAAGGAGAGGCCCAAGGCAACCGGACAAAACTCAGCTCAAAATCTGGCCTGGGAACATCCCTCTGGGATGAGTGTCCTCACCCATGTCTTACACTCAGGCCTTGTCTGTGTGTCCAGAGTGATGGAAGTCAGCTCTCTGGCAGAGCCTGTTGCTAAGGGGTCCTTCACGCCTCTCCCCCCCAGGGACAGGCCGGAGCAGAGTTCCGTCCAGGGCAGAGTTCCGTCCAGCTTCCTGGGGCCCTGGTGGCCACAGCCTCTGTGCATGCATGAGGGCTGTTTGCTCCGTGACCTGCCACAGGAAGGGAAGGAAAATCTAACCTCGACCAATGAATCCAGAACTAGAAAAATCCCTAAAGTGTGTCCTGTGATCTTGGAAGTCAGATGCTGCTCTGCAGGCCAAGCAGTGCTGCTCTGCGGTGCTCCCAGGAGACTAGCCACCAGGGACTCCGAGGACTTTGGCCATTTAGGGGGCTGGGGGGAAGAAACCCTTCGAGAGGGAAGAGAGGCCAACAAAAGACACTGTGAAACCTTGCTTTCGGGGAGTAGGTCTGTGAGAGTTTGCTGTAGATACGCTAGAGGGTAAGTAAATACTGGATCCAAAGGGTAGGGCTGTGTGCAGAGTCACTGAATTACAATGAGCCTCACAGGGCTTATTCCGGGGCTAATTTTCCACTCCAGGCTCTGAACCTACATTCTGGGGCCTCACCTAGGGCTTCATTTCCATCAACATAAGCATAAAACTTACCTGTATGTTTCCATTAACCCAGAAGTTGGGCTGCTTCTACTTTGAACCCGAACAGCTGAGAGCAGAAGGGCTGCAGTGGTAATAAAGTAACTCACTGCTGCTTCAAAATAAGACTTCATTATCAATTTAACAGCTCTCCCGTCATTCCCAGTGAGGATGAGTAGGAAAAACACCCTACGCTTGTCAAGTGCCTTGAAAGTGTCTGAACTCATCCTTTGACGCAGCTGCAAGCGCTCGCCGGGGCTGGTCAAGGTCCCCTTGGTCCCGGGGAATGCCTGAGCACTGCCCTGCCCTCTGCTTCTCTCTCGCCCTTGGCCTTGCCTCCTGGTTGGGCCCTCAGCTCCTTTCTAGCCTGGAAGACGGCAAAAATCTCTTCTTTCACGAAATGGAAGCGCTGTGTGCTCCATCTTGACCTCTGCTTTCCCCCCTTTTCGGATGTTGCTCCTGAATCAGCAATTAGCAAACTCGTTTCTTTTTTCTCTGTTTTTTTGCTGTAAGCGGGCCTTTCACTGTTGCGGCCTCTCCCGGTGCGGAGCACAGGCTCCGGACGCGCAGGCTCAGCGGCCATGGCCCACGGGCCTAGCCGCTCCGCGGCATGTGGGATCTTCCCGGACCGGGGCACGAACCCGCGTCCCACGCATCGGCAGGCGGACTCTCAACCACTGCGCCACCAAGGAAGTCCAGCAAACTCGTTTCTTAAAGAAGTCGGACCCTTCCTCCCTCTCCAAGAGCAGCGCCCCCGCCCCCCCCCCACCCCCACAATTTTAAAGTCTTCACACTGCATTAGAAAGGTTTGGTTGGTTGGGTTGCCTTAAACTGACACGGTTTCTTCGGAGCGTAGTCCTATGGCTGGGAGAGGGCTCCCCCGCTACCAATGCAACGGCTCCTCGAGGACCCGCGGGTACCTCCTGCCTACGGGGCGCCCTGAGCTGCCCAACTCAAAAGGATGCTCAGAATTAAAACCCACCTTAAACGCCCTCCTGGCGCTGCTCTCGGACTAGGTTCAGCCACTTCCGCGCCGCCTCGGCGGCGCCCGAGTCCCGACCGCGTGTCCCGCTCTTTCTCTCGCGTGACTTAGGTTGCTCAGGCTCCACCCTCGGTCCACTTTCCTCGCTTCCAAGAACCTGAGGTCTCAGTTTTTCTAAGCAGCACCTTTTATTCACCGAGTTGCCAGGTTTGCATAAAAATACAAGAGGCCCTGGCCCTGTTCGGTATGAATTTCAGATAAACAACAGATACTGTGTTTTAGTGTAAGCATGTCCCATACAATACTTGGGACACACTTACACTAAAAAATTATTTGTTATTTACCTGACATTCAAATTGACTAGCTCTCCCATATTTCATCTGGCAGCTCTATATCATGTTTCTTTCATTCATCAAATATTTCCCGAGAGCTTATCAGGTGTCAGGCATTATATGAGGTGCTGGGAAAGCCAGCCAAGTCCCAGGCTTCATATCTTACAAGTATGTATACTTTATGCACACACACCCATACACACATACTCTCTCTCTCTCTCACCCTCTCTCTCTCTCTTTCTCTCTCTCTCTCTCTCTATATATATATCAAGTGTGAATGTTGTGCTAAACCAAATATTTGCATGTCATTAGTTTTCTTAATTGCTGCTTTTGATGAATTTTCTTTTATAAACATATTAAACCTTACAAGAAAGGCTACCTATTAAGATAGTTGTGTTTTTTTGGGGCTGTGCTGCAGGATGGCATGCGGGATCTTAGTTCCCCAACCAGGGATCAACCCGCGCCCCCTGCAGTGGAGGCGCGCAGTACCACTGGAATACCAGATTAAGTCCCCCATTTTTTTTTTTTTTTTTTTGTAGTACGCGGGCCTCTCACTGTTGTGGCCTCTCCAGTTGCGGAGCACAGGCTCCGGACGCGCAGGCCCAGTGGCCATGGCTCACAGGACCAGCCGCTCCGCGGCATGTGGGACCTTCCCGGACCGGGGCACGAACCCGCGTCCCCTGCATCGGCAGGCGGACTCTCAACCACTGCGCCACCAGGGAAGCCCAGAAGTCCCCTATTTTAATGAATAAAGACGCTAATATTTACTGAGCATTTAACATCTACCATGCACTACTTTAAGTGATTTACACGTGCTAATTTTTTTTGCCCACATACCTATGTGATGGGGGAGGGGTTGTTTTATGGGTTTTTAAAAAAATTTTTATTGAGGTATAGTTGATGTATAATATTACATAAGCTTCAGATGTATAACATAGTTATTCACAATTTTTAAAGGTCATACTCCAGTTATAGTTATTATAAAATACTGGCTATGTTCCCTGTGCTGTACAATATATCCTTGTAGCTTATTTATTTTATACCTAATAGTTTGCACCTCTTAATCCCCTACCCCAATCTTGCCCCTTCCCCTTTTCCCCTCCCCACTGGTAGCCACTAGTTTCTTCTCTATATTTGTGAGTCTGTTCCTTTTTTGTTATATTCATTAGTTTGTTGCATTTTTAAGATTCCACATATAAGTGGTATCATACACTATTTGTCTTTCTCTGACTTATTTCACTTAGTATAATATCCTCCATGCTGTTGCAAATGGCCAAATTTAATCCTTTTTTATGACTGAGTAGTATTCCAGTGTGTGTGTGTGTGTGTGTGTGTGTGGTATGTGTAGTACACATACATTTACGTAGTACACATACATTTATCCATTCATCTGTTGATGGACACTTAGTTTGCTTCCATATCTTGGCAATTGTAAATAATGCTGCTATGAACATTGTGGTGCATGTATCTTTTTGAATTAGTGTTTTCGGTTTTTTCAGATATATACCCAGCAAGGCAATTGCTGGGTCATATGGTAGATCTATTTTTAGTTTTTTGAGAAACCTCCATACTGTTTTCCACAGTGGCTGCACCAATTTACATTCACACCAACAGTGTATGAGAGTTCCCTTTTCTTTTCTCACCAACTTATGTTATTTGTAGACTTTTTGAAGATAGCCACTCTGACAGGTAAGAGGTCATATCTCATTGTGGTTTTGATTTGCATTTCTCTGATGATAACGATGTTGAGCATATTTTCCTGTGCCCGTTGGCCATCTGTATTTCTTCTTTGGAAAAATGTCTATTCAGGTCTTCTGTCCACTTTTTAATTGGGTTGTTTGTTTTTTTGATATTGAGTTGAAATGAGCTGTTAATTCTGTATGGGACTCTCTGCACTTCCTGGACTAGGATGTCTGTTTCCTTTCCCAGAGTAGGGAAGTTTTCAGCTATTATACCTTCAAATACTTTCTCAGCCCCTTTCTCTCTCTCTTCTCCATCTGGGACCCCTATAATGAAAATACTTGTGTGCTTGATGCTATCCCAGAGGTCTCCTGAACGGTCCTCATTTCTTTTCATTCTTTTTTCTTTTCTTCTGTTCAGCATCAGTGATTTCCACTACTCTGTCTTCCAGCTCGCTGATCCATTCCTCTGTATCATCTAGTCTACTGTTGGGTCCTTCTAGTGTATTTTTCATTTCAATTATTGTCTTCTTCATCTCTGTTTGGGTCTTTATATTTTCTCTTTGTTAAAAACTTCTAACTTTTCACTCTCCATTCATTCTTCTCCCAAGTTCTTTAATCATCTTTATGATCACTACCCTGAACTCTTTCTTGGGTAGATTGCCTGTCTCCACGTCACTTGGTTCTTCTGGGACCTTATCATTCCTTTGTTTGGAAAATGTTCCTCTGTTGCCTCAGTTTGCCTAACTTGCTGTTTTTATTTCTCTGTATCTGGTAGGTTGGTTACATTTCCTGGTCTTGGAGAAGTGGCCTTGTGAAGGAGACGTCCTCCACATCCCATCAGTGCACTCCCTTTTCATTACTAGAGCTATATGCTCCAGGGGTGCCCCCTGTGTGGGTTGCATGGGCCCTTCTGTTGTGTGGGATGACTACTGTGGGTGGTCTTGTAGGCTTGGTTGGCCCCTGGTCCAGTTGGATGCCAGGCCCTACCTTGTTTGGAGGCTGCCAGCTGCTGGTTGGCGGGGCCAGGTCACAAGGTGGCTGACTGCAGAACCCCAGGGTGGGGAGGGGGCAGGGCTAAGGCTGAATTACTGGAGGATGGAGTCAGGGTCCAGGAGACCCTGGGGCTATTGCCTTCCCATTGGTGGGTGAAACAATGTCCTGGGGCTAGTGCCGGCCTACTGGTAGGCAGAGTCAAGTCCTGGGGTCTGGTTGTAGGGCCCAGGGCTCCTAGACCTGGTGGATGGGCCCAGTTCCTGACACAGTTGGCTGCAGGGTCCGGGGTGTCCCAAAGCTTGCATTGGCCTGTTAGTGGGTAGGGCCAGGGCCCTGCTAGTTCCAGGGCTGGTGCTGGCCTGCTAGTGGGTGGGGTGTGTCCACAGGTTGCAAGGCTGTGGTTGTGTTGTGGCTGGTGTCTGCCCACTGGCGGGTGAGGCTGGTCCTGAGGTTAGAGCAGGCTCGCTGGAGGATAGGGTCAGGGCCCAGGGGGTTGTGGGGTCTCTGGCTGGAGAGCCCTGGGGGTCCTGGGTCTAGTGCCTGCGCACTGGTGTATGGGGCGGGGTCCTGGGCCCTCTGGTGGGCAGGGCTGTGTCCAGGGGCAGCTGTGGACTCAGGGGGTCTTAAGGCAGCCTGTCTGCTGATGGATGGCACTGTGTGTATGCCCACTTAGTTGCTCTGCCTGAGGTGTCCCAGCCCTGGCACCTACAGGGTGCTGGGCCGCTGCGAGGCTAATCCCCAAGGCTAATAAGCTAGAGGGAGGATCCCAGAATGGGGCGGGCCAGCACCAACATCCAGATGGTAGAAGGAACTCTAAGAACGGCTGCCACCAGTGTCCATGTCCCCAGGGTGAGCGGCAGACGCCTCCTGCCTCTCCAGGAGACTCTCCAAAGTCCGTAGGTACGTCTGACCCAGGCTCCTTTCCAATGACAGCTTCTGCTCTGGGTCCCAGAGCGTGTGAGGTTTTGTGCGTGCCCTTTAAGAGCAAAGTCTCTGTGTGCCCCAGCCGCCTGGCTCTCCCGAAAGTAAGCCCCTCTGGCCTTCAAAGCCAAACGCTCTGGGGACTCATCTTCTCAGCACAGCACCCCCAGGCGGGAAGGCCCCAGACCTCTCACTCCTTTGGAGAGCCTCTGCAGCTGTAATTATTCTCCCATCTGTGGGCCACCCACCCAGGGCTACGGCACTTGACTCTATCGCAACTTTGCCCCTCCGGCTCGTTTTGCTGCGGTTCCTTCTTTCTGTCTTTAGTTGTTGAAGATCTTTCCTGGTAGGTTCATCTTGGCTGATCTCCTGCCAGAGTTGTTGTTTTGTTTTGTTTTGTTTTACCCCATTTTACAGATGAAAAAAATGAAGGCAGAAATAAATGAAGGTATGTAGCCTGTCACACAGCTAGTAAGCCGATGACCCAGGATTTGAACCAGGTTATCCGTCTCAAGTTAGACGATATGAATCGCATCTTGTAAATGGAAAAACTACACCTCGTTGGAGGCTACATGACTTGCCTCAGCCCCCTCGCCAATAAGTATGAAAAGCAGCTCTTCAACCGCCTTTTCACCCCACATGCTACACTCTCCCCATTACACCACCCGAAAACCCCTTGCAACTTCTCTAGAACAGCGTGGCCGGCCGTAAGTGGGTTTCATAAATATTTTTTTAAATCAAATACTTGTTCAAACACTTAAATGCTATTCTAAATGCTTTACAAATATTAACTCATTTAATCTTTGTAACAGAAGGAAACGTACTATTCTCATCCCCATTTTATTATTTATTTTTTAAAGATTTTTTTTTAATGTAGACCATTTTCAAAGTCTTTATTGAATTTGCTACAATATTGCTTCTGTTGTTTCTATGTTTTGGTTTTTTTGGCCACGAGGCATGTGGGATCTTAGCTCCCTGACCAGGGATCAAACCTGTACCCCCTACATTGGAAGGCGAAATCTTAACCACTGGACTGCCAGGAAAGTCCCTTCGTCCCCATTTTAAACATGAGGAAACTGAAGCCTGGAGAGTATGTCACATAACTGCTAACGGCAGAGCCAGGATTGGAACCCAGACAGTCTGTCTCAGAATAGGAAAAAGTCCACAGTTCATTGCCAAGTGCCTTTCTGCCCCAGGCATTACTGTAGGAGCTGGGCACCCAGCAGAGAAAAAATAGCACATCAACACGCCTGTCCTCCCGGCACTTACATTCCCTTGTGGAAAAGAGAATGAAGTCTAGATAAATTGGAAGACCTGGGAAGGATCCTCATGGGTGTGACTGAAACTGGGCACCAAGAGGGGAAGAATGGTTGACCTGTGAGAATGGGGCGAGGAGGGGGGCGCAGGCAGAGCGAGGTGAGGGCGCAGATCCTGAAGTGATTCCAGACAGCAGAAAGTTCCCTGCAGTGCACAATGGGCGCGTGAAATCGGGAGTAGGTGAGGGAAGGAAGATAGTCCAAGCCCCAGAATAGGACAGGCGTGTGACGAAAGGGAGGGAGGAGGATCCAGTGGCGGTGTCACCCCTCAAGCACTGCTCAGGCTTAGTTGCCCGAGGCAGGCCTGGGGGGGCTTTGGAGTCGTGCAGATATATCTGTGTGTGCAGTAGGTGTCTCAGGTTTTGCAGCCCTGCCCTTGGCCACCCTGGCAGATCACTTCTGCGCCCTCCGTCTGTACCTGATGTTCTGGCACAGCCCCTGCATCTCCCGCCTGGCATCACTTCCATCAGAACTGCTTTCTCGAGGCTTGGCCACAGAGCACTTCCTGGATGAGCAGCTTCCTATCATCCAGTGTGAGGCTCTTCCAAAAAAAGATAGGAAACAACGATAGAAACAGGAAGCATCATCGGCAGGCCTGCAGGGGATATGTCTCAGCCCTCACACCTCCTTCAAATAGTAATAGAATCAGAGGGGAAAGTTAGAGAACATTTGCTGTGAAATCAGAGGACCAAAAGAATTGAGAGACTTGCCCAAGCACTTTGCAAGTTATAAACTGAGCCAACCCTGGACCATCGGCCTCCAGGCACACAGTCAAATTGATCTGAACCACGTCACAATGCCTCAAACCCCGTCTGCGGTCACTGTCCCAATTCTTTTATTTTTTTTTGAATTTTGCCCTTTTTTTTTTTACATTTAATTAATTATTTATTTTTGGCTGTGCTGGGTCTTCGTTTCTGTGCGTGGGCTTTCTCTAGTGTGGCGAGCGGGGGCCACTCCTCATCGCGGTGTGCGGGCCTCTCACTATCACAGCCTCTCTTGTTGCGGAGCACAGGCTCCAGACACACAGGCTCAGTAATTGTGGCTCACGGGCCTAGTTGCTCCGCGGCATGTGGGATCTTCCCAGACCAGGGCTCTAACCCGTGTCCCCTGCATTGGCAGGCAGATTCTCAACCACTGCGCCACCAGGGAAGCCCCCAATTCTTTATCAGTTGGTCATGGTGTGAGAGGGGACAGTGGAAAGAAAAGGAGAGACATGCCAGCCGATCCCATTAATATCACTACAGCTATTTATTATCACACCAGCTCACATGCCAAAAAACACTCTTAAAGTTGGACCATTAAGGGAAGGGTCCATGATTAAGAGCCACATCAAGGACAGAGTCAGAGGGCCTGGGATGACAGTTGTACTAAAAAAAAAAAATAGCTACCGTTTTTGAGCCAGGTTCTGTGTTGAGGTTTCTCATGCATTACATTGTACCCTCACAATACCCCTGCAAGATGACTATTATTATTTTCAATTTACCTGAAGGAAGCTCAGGTTCAGAGAGGTGAAGTAACTTGCCCCAGGTCACACAGCTAGTCGGTGGTATGGCCAGAATTTGAACTCAGGACTGTTAGACTGAGAAGCCCAAGCTGGTTTCCAGCACACGCACTGTCTGTGAAATTTTAATCCAATGACGGTTGGTAGATCTGGGCTCTCTGGCATCTGGGACAAAAAGGAAATCATAGTCCTTAAGATACAACCAAAGAAAGCAAAGTAGATCAGAAAGAAATGATTTCCTAGCAGACAACCATTTAAGGAATTATTTCATGAGAGCTTAAATTGAACACAATCAGTTAATTACATCTATCTGGTTATTCATATGGAAATAAAGATGAAACTTCCATCCCCATCATTTTAGTGCTTGTATTGATCTTTCTAAAACATGTCTGTGGTCACATCATTCTCCCGCTCCAGACTTTGAAAAGCTCTCCATTGCTTCCATCAGTGTGCTTCAAACTTGTAAAAAAAAAAAAAAAAAAAAGCAGGATTTTTTTCTTCAGATAAAATCTTACATGGAATGCTAAATACGGCAAGGAATAGAAGCAAACCTTTCCAAGCTAAATCAGCGAGTAAAGGAAGAATGGAGAGAGGCCAGGGAGGGCCAGGGACCCCAGACAGCTCCCTCCCCTGAGCTGGCCTCTCCCCTTGCCCAGCTACCCTCTCCCAAGAAGACTTTTTTTTTTTTTTTTGCGGTACGCGGGCCTCTCACTGTTGTGGCCTCTCACGTTGCC
Source organism: Globicephala melas (assembly GCF_963455315.2). Lineage (NCBI taxonomy): Eukaryota > Metazoa > Chordata > Mammalia > Artiodactyla > Delphinidae > Globicephala > Globicephala melas. The sequence goes on along the minus strand of NC_083323.1, from coordinate 93,439,737 downwards.
GAGCACAGGCTCTGGACACGCAGGCTCACGGGCCCAGCCGCTCCGCGGCATGTGGGATCTTCCCGGACCGGGGCACGTACCCGTGTCCCCTGCGTCGGCAAGCGGACTTTCAACCACTGCGCCACCAGGGAAGCCCCCAAGAAGACTTTTAACTGCCCTCCACAGTCTAGGGCCCCTTCTGAAATGTACTGATCTACCGACATGAGAAAATGCAAAGCTTTCAGCCTGACCTTCCAAGGCCCTGATCGCCTGGCCCTGACTGCCACTTCCCCGTGGTCCTTCCACACCCCTATAGCCCCAGCTCTCCACAAAGCACAGGCTTATGCGCCACCAGATCTCTTTCCACTCTTCAAACACATCCTAAATTCACCCAGAGCCTGCCCTCTGCCCAGCCTGTTCTAAGGCCCAGTAGCCAGCCACCCATCCAAACACTTTCTTTCCTTCAAGGAGCCTGCACTCGCCCCCCCGTTCACAGCTGTCTTTCCTCCCCACCTCCCGCGCTGGCTCCTGCATCTCTGTTCGAGCTCCTAGCTCGCCCTCTTTGTCTGGAGTTATCTATGTACAAGTCTCATCTCTGTAAGACTGAACTTTCAGAACAAACCTTGGCTTTTCCAACTCTGATGACCCCCTGCCCCCAGCACAAAGAGAATAGGTACTGAATAAATGCTTACTGAGTTTCACCCCATCTCTCCCGACCTACAAAGAGTAGGTGGCTCCCAGGTAGATGGACGCGTGTGGACTTTGTCGTTGCAGCCCTGCCATGTGCACCAGTAGCGCCTGCGACCTGGAGGAGATCCCCCTGGATGATGATGACCCAGACAGCATGGAATTCAAAATCCTGGAGTTCTATGTCAAACACCACGTCTTCAAGAACACCTCTGCTGTCTTCTCACGAAAGCTCCCGAGAACAAGAAGTTTGTCCCAGAAAGGACCAGAGAGTTGGCAGGCAAAGAAAGCATGGACACAGGGACCGTGGACTTGCAGAAATTCCCAATCCACGGAGAAGGCCATAAACGTTGGCAAGAAAAAGTCGTCTTGGAGAACACTCTTTGGAGTAGCAGAGAAGGAGGAGGACTCTCAGAGCTCACCTCTGGATATCCGTTTTGAGCTGCAAAGTCCGGTGGGACCTCAGAGTGGTCCTCACGGTCGGCAGTGGCCGAGGTCCCTCTCCAATGTGGAACAGCGCTTAGAGCGTGAAGGTAGGCTTTCGGGGATTCTTCCTCCCCCGCAGCCATGTGTTTCCCTTCTTTGTGCGCCCGGGGGTTCACCTCCTCCCAGCTGGTAATGGGGCCTTAGGCAAGGCACTCTTTGAACCTCAGCTTCCCAACCTATTAATACTCAATTCTAATTTCCCTGCTTTTCTCAAGACTGAAAAGAAAGGAAGAGGATAGCCGTGAAGGGTGACGGGACTGGTTTTCTGGCTCCACCGTCTATAAACTTCCTGCCCAAATCCCTAACCCTCAGTGCCAGAGACCCATATAAGAGAAATAGCCCCAGCCGGGCTCAGGCTGCTCTTCCTCCTGAGGGAAGCCAACTCCCGTCTCTGGGCCTCTGTGTTTCCATCTGTACAATGGCCTCTGAAGTGGATGGAAAGATCAGATAGCTGTACACAAAAATACTTTTCAAAGTACAAGCCACTCAAAAAACCACCAAGAAGAATTTTGACAAAATCTTCCTTCAGTGGTACAAAACACGTTGTATCGAACAAAACATTTTCATGAAAGGCTTTATCAGAATCGCCCTTCATCCACAAACCCTGGCATAACCATCTTCCTCCCCTCCAACAATACCTTGTGCCCAATGCCCAGATTTTAAAAGAAACCCCCCTCCTGCTGGGCTGATTGGCCCGTGTAACTTGTCAATAATTAGTCAACAGGTGGCAGTAATGTCTCAATTTTTAAACATTGTGATGGCTGGCTTACTTGGAGAATCACCCCCGCACAATGACAGCTTTAGATCATTCACTGTGATCAAGGAAACTTCCACTTCCTATCAGACTTATAGAATCTTAGGAGAGGGGAAGTTAGGGTCGCGATTACCTGGGGGAACTCCTCCTTCCCCCAGGGGTACAGCAGGCTTCTTCTACTGCGGGTGGTATCTGAGCTCTGGAGCAAACACAACAGTTTGGAGGGACCTCAATAGGCTTTTCTGCTTGTCCTGTTCTTTGGAGTTTGCCAGGAAACGGAAGATTTTACAGACTTTAACCTTCTGGCTTTCCTGAGAAAAATGACGTTCTGTATTTCAATATTACTGAAGTGTCATGTCACCTTTCTTATTTTCTAAAATTTCCATATCTCTGTGTAGATATATAGATATCCCTACAAATGTAGAAACGGTTACTTCCTAAAGAGGCGTAGCTTTAAGGATTTAAGCACAGTTGTTCCTCCCTTCTCACCTTCCTCTCTCCTTGCTTTCTTGTTTAGTTAATTATGTGGGTAGTTAGTTGGTTTTATGTTGGGTGTGACCCCAGAGGGACTCATGTTCTATTTCTATTCTGCCACATGTAAATCAGAGCTCAGCAGTTGGTGTCCTGTTTTTTGTTTTTTTTTTTACATCTTTATGGGGGTATAATTGCTTTACAATGGTGTGTTAGTTTCTGCTTTATAACAAAGTGAATCAGTTATACATATACATATGTTCCCATATGTCTTCCCTCTTGCATCTCCCTCCCTCCCACCCTCCCAATCCCACCCCTCCAGGCTGTCACAAAGCACCGAGCCAATATCCCTGTGCCATGCGGCTGCTTCCCACTAGCTATCTACCTTATTACGTTTGTTAGTGTGTATATGTCCATGACTCTCTCTCACCCTGTCACAGCTCACCCTTCCCCCCCCCCCCGGGTTCTTTTAACTGAAGGTCGCAATTTAGCCTGTGCTGCCATTTCCAGGACTCAGACACCAGGTTGGAGTGAGAACGATGAGGTTATGTCCCAAGACCAAAGTCTCATAGTAAGAGACCTTGGAATGTAGAAAAATGAATGTCAATACCAATTTTAGTAACACCAACCCGAGTTTTTGTGTGAATCTTTTTTTCTCCACAGCTATGACTCGCTACAACTTCAATAACATAGAGATTATTTTTCTCTCCCATAGAAGAAAACCACAGTTTGGCAGCCCAGGCTTGATCTACCAGTTCCACAATCTTTAAGCATTCCTATTCTGCCATCCCTCAGCTAGTTGCTTCCAACCTCAGTCACCTTAAAACCCAAGGTGGCTGTTGGGATTCCAGCCATCATGTCTACATTCCAAGCAGGAAGAAAGAGGAAGCAAGGGAAGGACAAAAGGGTATCTCCTTCCTAGATAATGCAGCTCCCTTTCAGAGAGCTTTCTTAAAACTGTACCCAGCTTCTTACATCTCAGTGGCTACTCCTTACTGCAGACGAGGCTGGGAAATGTAGTGCTGTCAGCTTCCCCTGGCATCTCAGGGATCTGTTACTAAGGAAGAAAAAGAAAGTGGATACTGGGTAGGAAATAGCAGTCTCGACCATAAGGAATTCTCTCACAAACGCCCTGCCTCTTCTAAAACAAATGCCTCAAGCCAAATGCCTCCCCCATCCCGCTCTCCTGCTCTCCTTAATCGCACAGTGAGCCCCCAGAATAAACTCAGAAGGATGGGCAGCCTTTCTGTTCTCTCTCCACACCCACCCAATGTTCCCTTGCCTATCAGATGGGACCAACTCTGATGAGAAGGGAATTTTTTTTTCCAGTTTTTTAAATTAAGGTATTGGAATGGGAATCTTAACTAGAGCTAATTCATCTGAGTCAAAATGAGGTTTGCTGATAGTTTTTCCTGCATGTATTTCACCTGCATCCCTCCAGTCCGCAGAGACAGATACACATACACAGGTTAGTCAGCTTGGGTACCTCCACGTCTGCTGGGGGCCTTGTGATTGCCCTGCCACGTGGCGGGGGCTGGGGGCTGGGGAGCGACAACCTTGGGGGCCCTCACCTGCCTCCTTTGAGGGCAAGGTGGGCGCAGTGTGACTTCCGTGGAAGAGAGCGTGTTAATCACCCTGCAGGCCGCACAAGGTTGCAGAGAGGAAAGCACGTGGAAGCTTTCCTCTCCCGTCTCCTGCGGACACAAGGGAAGGCTCCCACCGGTTTTGGGATCCAGCCTCTTGCCACCTCCTTCCGTGGGTGGCCAGCATTCACGAGCAAGCCGGTTGGACTGCAGTAAGGTGATTTAAAAGTGGAAAGTACTTGTGGTTGGGTTATTAAAATGGGAAGGAAAAGCGTTGATCCTTCTCCTTGACCTCTCCAATTTTTCTCTCTCTCTAACCCACTCCTGATCTGTTTCTGAACCCTATGGATGGAGCATCATGAAAAATGTAGCTTTTTAAGGAAGCCATTATGCCTTTTTTTAAAGGAAGGCATTGTGGACAAAGTGTCAGTTGCCATGGCCTTTCAGTGAATGCCCTGGGGGGGTGAAGGGAAAGCACCAGGGCGCCATGTGCATGTGACGGGCGAGTCCAGGGAGAGAGGTTCAGGAACCACCTTGGCAGCTCCGTAGGAGGTCAAACCCTGCCTTGCATGTGACACAATCCCTCCCCGGACCCAGGCCTTGCCTCTCTTATCTATCCTGATTGACAAGGTCCGGGTGTTCCCCTGGGCACACCAACCTTCTGGCCAAAACCCCACTCTGTCACTTTCGTCAAGTCTTATGAATTAAATACTGTTGTTCTTAAACACTGCATGATACGACCGCTCCGTGTCAAAGGCAGAACTTGTACGAGCTTCTGAAAGTTAAGAACTTAGTGATGGGTTAACAAAGTCAATTTTACTCCCAAGTAACTCAGCAGTACCGCCTGCCCTCCCAATCCGGCCCCATCCCCTACCAGGGGCAAAGTCGACCTGTCCTTCACAGGCTATGACATTCAGGGGGCCAGTGCCATTTAAACCTTCATGTCCCCAAATGCTTTACCCTCTAGTTGCCTGTGCAAATTCATGGCATAAGGCTTTTCCTGGATTATAAACTCTTGAAGGTCATGGCTTAGACTTTATGCATCCTTGTTTACCTATCAGCACTTTTCGCATGTTTCCCACTATACGTGGAGGAGAGAGAAGACAAGTGACCATGCAAGCAAGGGCAGTTCAGTGTTCACTTGATAATGAGTCATGAATATGGCCTGAGAGCAGGGATATTTCTCTCTCCTCCGTGACAACCCCGAAAGGCTTGTCACACTGCTGAATGCCCTCCTATGTGCATAGGGGCCAGCTCTCCAAGATATAAAGGATGTCCAAAAAAAAAAAGAATAAAAATAAAAGCATAATGAGCATTCCCTCAAGCAAAGAACTAAGCACTCCCTTTTGTGTTTCCTCCCTTGCAAAGGGGCAAGGGGACCCTAATTTTGCAAGGCTTCAGAAAGAGGGTGCAGAGGGGCAATTGTTTCGAGGTGGCAATCACTCCTCTGTGAACTCCTCCTCCGTCCCAGCCTCTGCCAGGCAACTGCCAGTGATTTCTGAAGAATGGACTCCCCTCCACGCACACTCCCGGCCGCTTCCTTTCGCTCCAGGCTGGTGTTTTCATTTCGGGCAACTGTGCATACCGATCAGCTAGACGAAGTTCTGGGAAGGGCCTGTCGGCACCATTTTGTCTTGTTTCAGCCGTGGACCCCAAGGTTGTTTCCATTGCCAACCGAGTCGCTGAAATCGTTTATTCCTGGCCGCCACCAGAAGCGCTCCACAGCCAGGGAGGAAGCGTCAAGTCCAGAACGATTGTGACACACCAGGGTCTCCAGCACCAGGGCTTCCAGCCTACAGCTGCAGGTGGGAAGAGTGTGTGCGGTGGGTTGCCTGTCTGCCATGCAGAGGTCTACAGCATTTATGTACTTACACAGCTCAGGGCTCTGCAACTTAGGAATCTCTGCTAAGCTGGCCTCAGGGCACGACAGCAACACGCTGGAGGCACTGACCTTCTTTAGCTTGAGAGACCAGCCCAAGCCAAGGCGAGTATGCCAGCAGCTGGAAGCAACAGGCCAAACTCACTGCTAAGTCCAAAGGAAAGTCTCCTACTGAGGGGCAGGAGGAAGCCTGCACTCAACCTTGTCCACAGGGGGAAATGCAAGTTAGATTTCATCACGTTAGCCATGGCCAGGGACCAGTGTACTCGAGCAAGTGCACAGGGTATAGTTGGAGCATCGCCCGGGGATTTATGATATTGCCTTGGGCTCCTGTGAAAAAGCAGGGGGTTGTCAGGTACCAGGTCTGGGGCAAAACGTGAAGCAGAACTGAGAAGTAGTGATCAGACTGGGTCAGTTGTCACCAAACTATACCAATAGGTAGGACTGTGGATCGCATCCGACTTGCAGGAATTCTAGAGTTGAGGGAAGCAGGACCAAGTGCCACAGGAAGAGAAGTTCAGTCTGGCCATTCCCTCATTAATGACTATCCTGCCCGTGGTTCTCGTTCCCAAACTCCAGTGATGATGAGGGTCCTAGCTGGCCCCTGAGTTTGCAGTACGCCAAAACAGAAGGCAAAAGATTGCTCTGCAAAGGTGGTGGTGTCTCCCAAGCTCAGAAGCAAAGTGCTGAGTTTGTCCACCCTGTGCTGTGCTGCTGGGACCACAAACTACCAAAGGGGCTTAGAGAGTGAGGCGCTGGGAAAGGAGGACCCTTCTGACAGCAAAAAACAGTGTTCCAACTTTATTGCTATCTCATGTGTGCCTGGGCCTCGTAAAGCAATACCCCTAAACCAAGCAAAAGCTCAGGCTCTCATCCTTTGCGCTCATGAGAAATTCAGGCTGCTGTTCTAGCAACTTCCCTGGAGAGAGGCGGCAGCGTCAGATTAAAAACTACACGTGGGCGGTGGAAGCATGCAGTCCTTCTTTTCCCAGGTGACTTGGGTCTCAGACTTCCTACCACCTTGCCCTTCACTCGACCCTGTGGGATGTATTTCCTGGCCTCTCCTCCCCTCTCCCTCTGGGACAAACATGAGGACTCCATGACATCAGAGACTGCGCCATAAGGAAAAAGGGCCGTCTCTGTTTGGATTCCGCTCTATAGCAACGACCGTTTTCCTAATGTTGCATGTTAGCACATTTTGAGACGAGAAAAATCAGACTCCACCTTCCCTGTTCCAACACACACACCAACTGGGGCCACCTCTCTCTCTGTCTGCCATGTTAGCCTTTGGGGTGGGAGACCTTATTCATTTTATTTACTTATACTCCACCTTGTTGTAAAGACACAGCACACAAAGTACACATTTTAGTAAGATAAATCAAATTTGAAAGATACTGTAAAAAGAAAACAGTAGGAAAACAGGTGGGTTTAGGAATGAGTTTAATTCCCCAAATGCAGGAAGACTATACCCCCCCCCCCCCTTAGGAGGCCACAGTTCGGCTCTACAGTTCCTAGCAGCTAACACAAAGGCGTGAGATGATCCAGTAGGGGTTTATGGTGTCTATATGGAAAAAGCACCATATGCTCAGGACAAACCCAAAGACCGAGAGAAACTGCTCCTAAATATCTTTAGAGATAAGCTCATGTATCTTCAACAACATTTTTACAGTAAATAAAGTGATGAGTTTCACGGTGAGAACTGTGGGAGTGCTGGGGGAAGAAAGAGAGGAAAGGAGGGGACTGTGGGAAAGGGTGTCTGGAATGGTTTGGGCCTGATCAGAAGAGGCAAGGTAAGATTTACTTTGCTGAGAATTATGAAGGGCATGTCTTCCTCAATCCCTAACCAGGCTACAAGCATTGTCCCTGGAAACATTTAAGATTGTTTTTTCTTAAAAGAAATAACTGGAATTTTCCCCTGGCAGACGGAAAAGACCAGATAATAGCCAGAATCGTGGAGCTGCTGAAATATTCGGGGGATCAGTTGGAAAGAGAGGTAGGGAGCTTCTCGAACTAACGAGTTTTCTTTCTGCGTCCGCGCGCTGGTACCCAAGGATGGAACTGTACTGCTGCTTGTGCTCCTTTGCAAAGTTCTGGTTTCCACTTAGTCCTGAATTTTATTTCCCTTGGACTCAAAACTCTTCGTGCTGGCAGCATCTCAAAAATGAATCACTTTGGAAAACATAAGTAAACCTTCTGGAGCCTCCTTGGAATTTTTGGAAATGAAAAAAGTAACTTTGTTTTTGCAGGAAAAAGACACCAATAAATTAAAATTTGCTGAATAGAATTATGAATCTAGTTCCCCATGTAACTGATCCTCAGGGAAGTTTAGACTCTTGCATTTGCCCTGCAGCCTGGATATCTGTGTCCCACAGCTGCTCCAAGTCTGGAGTCTTGTCTGAAATCTCCCCCTAGAAAGGCCGGACTGTTCTCTCTCAGCAATTCGGCCAGGGGGCAGGTTAGTGTTAACTCGGAGAACTTGGAGTTTCCTGCCATTTAGAAGTTGAGACCAGTTCTTCCCATCAGGAACGTGTAGGAGTTACCTTCAGGTAAAGAGGTAGTGAGCAGGCCCCCCTGTAGTCAGGGCTTCTCAAGGGATCTTGTCCGTGTCTGCCGCCCACTGACGGCTGCATGGTCGCCAGCATCTGTGCATCAGGGGCTGGCCTGTGGACCCATTCCTTTGTTTGGCCAGGATCCATGGGGAGGAGTCAGGTCTGTGGGGACTCTGCAGGAGGGGGAAACAGCACTCACTGGCTAGCCAGCCAGCCCAGTCTCAGCATGCTCTGTGGCTCCTCGACACCTTTGTCACAGGTGTGCCCAGAGGATGGTGACCAGGACAGGGAAGGGCAGGTGAGGTGGTGCAGAATGAGAAACACTGAGGAAACACGGAGGACCAAAGAAAAGAGAAGGGGGTCTGGGAGCTTCAGGGCCACAGTACGGGGTGGACAGGGGTGCAGAGGAAGCAGAAAACAGAAGAGGGCACATGGTTTTAAGGACACCCCTGTGTTTCTCCAGAACTAACATTGATAGGAGTTACAGGGCAATTGATTTCTCCCCACTTTAAGAATGAACTTTCTAGCACTCAGTGCTGTCCATCGAAGCCAAGGGCTGCCTTGTGAAGAAATCATCTTCCTGTCTCTAGAAGAATTCCAAGTAGATGCCACTAACCAGCCCACAGTTCAGTACTTGAACGAGGAAGGATCTGACAGGTGTGCTCAAGGATTCCTTACAGCTCGAAGTTGCTGTGGCTCTCCTTCCTGGCCTCCCCCCGGGGCCGGGACTTGGCAGTAGGTCTGGGAGGCCAGGGACGGGGGCGTGGTATGAAGGTTGACCCTTCTGGTTATGAAGAGAGATGCTTTCCTTTTCACCCCACAAATTACCACTTTAAAAACCTCACTTTGCCTGATGCACTCTCTTGATGATTTGGGGGCAATCATTTACATTACTTATGTAGAAAACATGGTGGTGGTTCTCTTTATGTGGTTCTCCAGTAGAGGACTCTGGTGGGAACACACAGAAGCTCTACTCGTGCTCTGTGGGTGTTAAGTTCCCCACAGAATGGGACAGTGACGAGGAGGAGGGGACCTGCCATGTCTGCAGAGTGTCTGCAAAGCCACTCATCCCCGAGGGCACTTGTGGGCTCCTCCCACACCTCCCTGAGATGCCAGAAAGCCAGGTGCAACCCCAAGGGGCAGGGGGGCAGAGTGGGTACCTGTGGAAGGGGTTTCCTTCTGGCGTTTCATTCTTTTACTGTGCTGGCATGGTCCTGGATTCCAGCCGCCCGCTGGAGGTTTCGAGTCTACCTTCTTCCACTGGGTCATGACTAAGAGGAGTCCATTCTTGGTGTCGAGGATGTTCCTGCTTCAGATTTATAATTCAAATAGGCCCCTGTGTCTCCTGGAAGTTGGGAGGAGGTGGGCTGGGCTCAGATAAAGGACACGGCTCCACTAAAAATCTTTATGTCGCATCTGACTCATCCCCAGAATACCCCTTTTAGAAACCATCTTGGTTGAAAACCTGCTCAGCTTATCATTCCTCAAGGACAGAACTAGTTGATTTTCAAATAAACATATAGTCCCTGATCATTGAGAAATTTCTGTTTTCACATGACAACCATCACTTTACAGACATTGCCAGGAAGGCCTTAGATGAGGATGATGTATGCTTGATGACACAAGCCCTGATTTTTCACAAGCAGAGGCAGGGACTTCCCTGGTGGTCCAGTGGTTAGGACTCTACATTTCCACTGCAGGGGGCACGGGTTCGATCCCTGGTCGGGGAACCAAGATCCTGCATGCCTTGCGGCACGGCCAAAGAAAAGCATCTCGCATCTTGAAGCATCCTGGACAAATGCTAACACTGAGAGCACTTTCCACCATGTTGAGCACAACATGTTTTACTCAATTACCCTGTAGTACAGGTACTGTCATCCCAGTATAGAGATGACAAAACTGAAACCGAGAGGTTAAGTTCTTCAAGACTGCACAGCTAGTAAGAGGTGTAGCAGGAGGAGTTGAGCCCGAAGACAGTGATTTCCAGGCTTCAGATTCTGCCCATTACACAACCTCTAACAGAGCACTTTGCACTGGGTCACAACCGTCAGTAGACTGTGAGCCCTTTGAGTGAGGGGCTGAGTCTTAATGGTCCACAGTACCACCTGCTGGGTACTCAGCACTCAGGAAACATCTGCTGAATGTCGAATGAATGGGCTGTTCAGTTTGTATTTGTCCCCATGAAAGAAATTCACAGAGAAGGTCCATGCCCAATCCGGTCCTGCAGGACATGGCACCACGATTGAGACCAGAATTGAGGGTTTTCCATTGGGTGTTTCAGTTGCCCAGTGTCGAGTGGGAGAGTTTGCCTGCCCGGGCCAGGCTGCTGTACTGACTGCTTCTCCTCTTGCACACAGTTGAAGAGAGACAAGGCTTTGATGAACAGCTTCCAGGGCGGGCTGTCCTACTCTGTTTTCAAGACCATCACAGACCAGTTCCTAAGGGGTGTGGACACCAGGGGAGAATCAGAGGTCAAAGCTCAGGGCTTTAAGGCTGCTCTTGCAATAGACGTCACGGCCAAGCTCACAAGCATCGACAGCCATCCCATGAACAGGGTGCTGGGCTTTGGAACCAAGTACCTGAAGGAGAACTTCTCGCCCTGGGTCCAGCAGCACGGTGGCTGGGTAAGTGCATCCTATTTAAAAATAAATCTTCCCAGAACTCAGAGGAGATGGGATGGAAAGGGGTTTTTTGGGTTTGTTTTTTTTAAGTGAAGGGAACACATCTTTGAAGTGGTTCTCATGGGTTTTGGACACTTGAGTGGCAAGAGATTTATTCCATTGATGGGAACATATTTTTTAGTGATTATCTTATCAATAAATATTTACTGAGCTCCCAAAGGGTATGTGGGGTATGTGTGTGGGGGGAGAGGGACTGGTCGGATATAACAGGAAATGAAGAGATGTTGATATAAAATGTTTAGATAGACATAATTTCTGTTTTCACAAATTTTGCAGGCAGCGGAAGTCTAGCAGTGAGAAAAGGACAGGCACATAGTTCCTTATTCTCTCAGATGCTGATGGGGTGTGGGTGTAATTCTCACGCAGAGGTTCAGGACTTATGACATTTTGCCATTGTTGCTTGGACCCAGCCATTTTGACAGGGACATTTTGATAACTGAAGCAGTTAAATTTTCATCTATTTTTAATTACCTGCTATCAGGCAAAACAGACCTCTCTACCCTGATTCCTCACCTCAACCCCTCTCCCATCCTTTTCCCTTGAGATTTCCTTAAAACTGCCACGTTCAAATGGCCTCGTAACAGTAACCTTTTCAAAATGCTTTACCCCATCCAGAGCTCTAAATCTCAATACAGTTAAGTGCCCTACGTACGAACGAGTTCTGCTCTGAGAGTGTGTTCGTAAGTCCAACAAAGTTAGCCTAGGTACCCAGCTAACACAATCGGCTATATAGTACTGTACTGTAATAGGTTTATAATACTTTTCACACAAATAATACATGACACAAGAAATCAAGAAAGCATTTTGAATCTTACAGTACAGTACCTTGAAAAGTACAGTAACACAGTATAACAGCTGGCATACAGGGGCTGGCGTCCAGTGAACAGGCAAGAAGAGTCACTGACTGGAGGAGGGAGAGGAGGTGGAGCTGAAGGATCCTCAGCGATAGGAGACGGAGGGCAGCTGCACTTTCACTCATGCCCAACATTGACGGCACAGGTTCTGGTTCCTTGCTGGAACCAGATGCCCGTTTGCATCTTTGAAAGTTCGCAACTTGAAGGTTCGTGTGTAGGGGACTTACTGTAGGCCTAGGGCATTTTTGTCTGTTCAAGCCCTTCTTAGGAGGACATACATTATCATTAGTCCTCTTTCCACGAGAGTGGCCCAGGGGCCAGGAGGCTTGAGTCCGCTCTGGACATGGCCCTGGGGCCTCCAAACAGGCTTAGTGTCTTGGCTGCCAGACGGAAAGTACAGCTGATCATGCCTAAGGGGCTGAAGTGTCCGCCATGGTCTCCAGTGGCTACCCATTAAGCAACCCAGACTTCTGTTCTTTCCTATTTTCCACTTTTGCACCAGATATGATAGCCCTTAAGTGGCTAATCTGAACAAGGCTCTTAGGTATTCTAAATTCAAGCTGCCTTAACTCACGCTAAGAAGAGGACAGAATCCTCAACATCGCTTCAGCTTTAACTGCCCTTCCTTCCAGGACCCCCTCAAGTCCCTCTTCTGCCCCAGAACCCTTCCGGACTACTCCGGCTCAAGACTCTTACCAGCCTCTGACCTTTTACAACACTTCACGTTTGCATTATGATTATATACAGGAAATTACCATCATTGTTGGTCTAGTTAATATATTTTTCCAGCGAGGTTATAAGTATCAATTGGGCTTACAGGCCCATTCTCAAAAGTCTATTTAGTTAATTAATGTAGCTGAAACGCCAAAAGTGTTCTATGAAAAACGGCGTTTCTACACCAAAAGCAGAAGCGACAAAAGAAAAAATAAATTGGACTACATTAAAATTAAAAATATTTCTGCTTCAAAGGATACCATCAAGAAGGTAAAGAGAAAACCCAGAGAATGGGAAAAAATATTTGCAAATTATATATCTGATAAGGGACTTGTATTCAGAATATGTAATAAATTCTTACAACTCAACAATAAAAGACAAAAAACCCCGCAATTTTTTTAAATGGGCAAAATCGATTTGAATAGACATTTCTTCAAAGAAGATATACAAATGGCCAATGAGCACATGAAAAGATCCTTGCTTGCCATCTTCATTTCTACATTAGGGAAACGCAAATCAAAACCACAATGAGATACCCACTAGCATGGCTAAAATAAAAAAGACAAGTGTCAGTGAGGATGTGGAGAAATCTGAATCCTTATACATTGCTGGTTGCACTCTAAAATGGTCAAGCCCCTTTGGAAAACAACTTGGCAGTTCCCCAAAAGGTCTATACCCAAGAAAACTGAAAACAAGTGTTCACATAAAAACTTGTACATGAATGTTCATAGCAGCATCATTAGTCATAATGGCCCAAAACTGGAAACAACGAAGAAGTTTATCCATGATGAATAATGAATGGAAAAACCAAATATGGAATATCCATACAGTAGAATAATATTTAGCCATAAAAAGGAATGAAGTATGGAAAGGTGGATGAACCTTGAAAACATCATGCACAGTGAAAGAAGTCAGACAGAAGGGCCATATATTGTATGATTCCATTTATATGAAATGTCCAGAATAGACAAATTCATAGAGACAGTGGTTTCCTAGGGCTTTGGGGAGAGAGAACGGGGTGTGACTGCTGACGGACACAGAGGTTCTTTTTGTGGTGATGAAAATGTTCTAAAATCAGATAGAAGTGATGGCTGCACAACTTCATGAACATACTAAAAGCCACTGAATTATATACTTTAAGAGGTGAGTTTTAGGTATGTTCAAAAAAATCTGTTATGAAAAACAGTGGTTCTGGGCTTCCCTGGTGGCGCAGTGGTTGAGAGTCCGCCTGCCGATGCAGGGGACGCAGTTCGTGCCCCGGTCCGGGAGGATCCCACATGCCGCGAAGCGGCTGGGCCTGTGAGCCATGGCCACTGAGCCTGCGCGTCCAGAGCGTGTGCTCCGCAGCAGGAGAGGCCACAACAGTGAGAGGCCCGCGTACCGCGAAATACAAAACAAAACAATGGTTCTAATTCTAGTAAGCAAATAAAAAGAGGAAAGAAAAAAGAATATAAAAAGTTTTATTAGTTCTTAATTTGGTTGCTAGTGCTAGAGAGAAAAACAGTTCCAATCAGAGAAAACAGATGATTTTTAGGGGGTAGAAATAATAAAGGGAATTTTCAAAGGCTTTAGAATTTTGTGGCACTAGTTCTTTAGCACTTGTATTTTCAATTCAAAATGTATTAGTTTACTTTTCCAGGTCATCATAAATCTTAATCTTAAGTCTTGGCCACAGTTAGGTTTAATTTGGAGCACGTAGCTAGAAATTAGGAGAGGGAAGAAAAAGAATAAGAGGGAAAGGACTAATTTTTTCCAAAGTTGCAGAGACAGAGTTGCAAAAAATAAAGGATGCTGCTGAAAGAATATTTACGAGTTGATACGAACTATGAAAGTGTGGAGGCGGGTGGCTCAGTCTCCCTGAACAGGAAAGAGATGAATCTGGGTGGCAAGCCTTCCATTGCCCCAGGGATGTTAGTGGCTCTCTGGAGTGTCCTTGTAGTGTGGTGCAGAAGGAGAAAAACTATTCCTAGGCACACGTTTTCCAGGAGCTCAGGGTTCCTAATTATCTTAGTCATCCACATTTCATAGAAGTGCATCTTATCTTCCCAACGGAACTGCAAATCTGTGAGGGCAGAATTATGTATTTCATGCCCCTTTTTCTCTCTCATAGTTTCCATTACTTTTACATAAGTCATAGATGTTCAGCCAATACTTGTAGAATAATGAGTCGATCAAATGAATGAATAGCGACTCTATCCACAAAGCATGCCAAACAAGCCACCATTTGATTTTAATTTATTCCTTGGCCTTTTTGCTTCACTTGAAGCACCATTCACATCGTTACCCCGTGGTCCTGGCAATCTCACCCCTTCTACAGCACTTTGAAAGAAGAGGTTTGCCACCTCCATAGTCATCAACCTTTCAGTATCTACTCTTTCGAATTTAACCATACAATCAAAGACTTTTCCCATCTAGCCAGTTAGCCCTGGGTGTGTAACGTAAGTCCTTAGCTGATAAAGTTTTCCTTTCAGGCATACCAAGGATGCCAGTCACCTTTCCAAACCCTCCCCCAACCTTAACATGGTCTCCAAGCCTTGGGTGATGCCTGGGATAAGAAAGCATATGTTTTCACTTCAACAGTGAATCAAACTTGGAATTTTAAGAATCTATTTCTCTTTTTCCCCCCCTCTAGGAAAAAGTACTTGGGATATCACATGAAGAAGTAGACTGAAACATCAGAGGATTTGTAATCTGGAATACTCATGGTCCAACTCTGGTCTTGCGTACATCCGTCTTAGCACAGACTATGGGAGAAAACAAAAATGGACAAGGCAGATGGACCATCAAAATCTGCAAAACCATTATTCCTGCAAATCAAGAGGCATCAGGAGAGGCCTTGAAATCTCCGGCTCATAGAATCTAGTAGCATGGCCCTCGGCATCCATGTTTTCAGGTCTCCATTGAGTGTGTAAGGAAGTCTCGAAAGGCAAGTGGTAATTTTCCATTCAAATGCTTAGAACAGAAGCCATCACCCTGCCTCTGCCGGCCACTTTAGTGAAAGTGTGTGACAGATGTTTGTTGACCTCATGAAGGTGAAATGATAAACGGTGCATTTGCTTACTCTTTGGTTTCCAGTACTACTTATTTTTCAAACTTCACTGGAGATGGCCCGATAATGACATTGTTTCAAGCCTACCTTTAGGCCCATGTGGCTGTTCGTGTTGGTAGACAGAGCTCAGAGACTCCTGAGTTTACTGCTGTAGCCTGGGGAGAGACTGCCGTATCTGCTTTTATTCCCGCCCCCCCGGTACGTGGGCTTCTCACTGTTGTGGCCTCTCCCGGCTCTGGACGCGCAGGCTCAGCGGCCATGGCTCACGGGCCCAGCTGCTCCGAGGCATGTGGGATCCTCCCAGACCGGGGCACGAACCCGTGTCCCCTGCATCGGCAGGTGGACTCTCAACCACTGTGCCACCAGGGAAGCCCCGTATCTGCTTTTTGACTCACTTCTCTTGGAGAATTCTTTGGCAGTTTGAAAAACTTCCATTTGGCAGAAAACGACTATTCCTATCACCCTCAACTATCTCAGTGACCCCACCTCTACTTCTCGAGGTTTCTAGGCCTTTGTTATTTTTTGCGGTAATGATTAGCGGTTGGTAAAATAAATATGCGGAAAGATAACTGTCAAAAGGGTATGTTTATGGTTAAAATAAACAGTAAGTAAGAGAATACGATTTCTGTGAGGATCATATAAGTTAATTTATATCAAGCGCTTAGAACAGTGCTTGGTATTTAGTGCTGTATTCACTTATGTCCACTATTATGTGCTGCCCTCAGCTAAGCTGAAAACTTCCTTTGCTTTCAAAGCAGTCACTGATAGTTTTTCTGAAATTGATACTGTTCAGAATGAGGCTTTTTAGTAAGTGAAGTATGTTCCATAGTGGGTGTTTAAGACACAAAACAATTTTTAAAAATACTGTCAAATTAGAGTCTTACAAATTTCTGGCTCCCTAGCGCCCAGCACGTAGTCTGATGTAAAGTAGGAGTTTAACAGACCTTTGATGAACAAATAAATGAATGAGTTTATCAGACATATTTTCAGCTTCAAGGGAAGATTGGCGCTATCTATGATCACATGCTTCACTACTCTACTCTGGACTAAAATGAGTTATTCTCTTGTACCTTCTTCCCCCTACAGTGAAACTCACAAATTTTAGGGCTAAAGGAGTTTCCTTTTACAGATGGAGACACTAGAGACCACCTCCTCTCCATTCCAAGCTATTTGCAGTTCCCCAAATGTATTATGTAACCTTGTACCTCTGAGCCTCATAACATTTTCCCCACTTGGACTATTCTTATCTGTCGGTCCTCTTTCCCCCGTTTTCCCTAATCCAACTAATTCTAGCCCATTTTTGCAAATCCATTCCTTCATTTTCTCCAGGAAGCATTTGCTAACCCTCCCTGGGCCACCATCAGACTATATTTGGATGCCTTTCCTCATAAGGATGTTCCATATCACCCTGTATAGAGACATTATACCTAATCCATTGTATCATAAAAATGAGTCTTTTGCACTGGATTATAAATTACTTTGTAAACAACTGTTATGTCTAATTTAACTTTGTATACCTAATGCCTGGCATATTTTTAGTGCACATTTGCAGAATCACACCCTAGCCTCACTGCTATAACCTGTAAATCAGTAAGGTTGGAGCATGGCCCAAGGTATGTGTAGTTTTAACAAGCTCTCCAAGTGTTCCAATATCATCTGCAGCTTCTAGCCAAGATGAAGTACTAGTAACCGAATTTAATCTCCTGCTAAAAACAACTGAAAAACAGATGAAATATATATATAAAAAACCCAGTTATCAACACATTGTGCATCAGGTAATGAAGGACTTGGTCCCTGAGAGATGAGAAAAGAAGTGAGCCCAGTGATTGCCGTAGATTACTGCAGGCAGAGTTCCCAGGTCACGCTGCAAGGAAGGGAGCCCACACAGGGCTCAGCACTCTCCCTGAAGAGAGGAGATACAGCCTGGGAGTCCAGGAAGGCCAAGGCAGCTGAAGTTTATAGGGCAAATGGAGAGAAGATGGCACACCAAGCTCCAGAGATCTGCAGACAGCTCCCCTCAAGTTTTCAGACGAATGCTCATCAACGTGGGCCTATCAAGAAGTAACCCAAGGCTTGGGAAAGAAACGCCTGAAAACATGAAGTGGCATAGACTCTTCCAGGCTCATACAGGGCTGGGAGCAGTGCCTATTTCCACTGAGCAGAATGGAGAAACCTCAAAATCCACATGGCAATAGGCGGAAGAATTCTGCCTCCGTAGTGGGAAAAAATTAGCCCTAGACTAAACATACTTCTGGTTCTCTCCAACAAAAGCAAACAGCAAGTACCAAAAGGACTAAGCTGTTCTCAAGTAATTTAGCTGTGTTCCAGAACAAAGCTCAAGAATCTTTAAAGGATCACAAGACTACCCAACACCCAACAGGTAACATTCACAGTCAGCATCCAATACAAAAAAACTACAAGGCGTGTAAAGAAGCAGGAAAATTAGACCCATCATGAGAAAATTAAAAAAAAAAAAAAAAGAGATGATACAGCTGATATACTTATTCTACAATTAAGATGGAACCATCTTTATTGTATTGCATATGTTCAATGAGCCAGAGGAAAGACTGAACATGTGAAGTACACAGAACCTCGCATAGAAATTATAAATATGACTCAAATCAAACTCCTAGAGAAGAAATCTATAACTCTGAGATGAAAAATATACTGGATCGGATTAACAGCAGACTAGACATTGTAGAAGAACAGATAAGTAAACCTGAAGACATACCAATAGATTCAAACTAAAACACAGAGAAATAAGACTGGGGGAAAAAACCACAGAGCAACAGTGACTTGGGAAATGACTTCTACCAGCCTAATATATGTGTAATTGGAGTGAAAATTTTCCAAATTTGATGAAAACTATAAATCCACAGAACCAGGAAACTCAATGAATGCCCAACACAAAAACACGGAGAAAACTAAGGCACATCATAAACTGCTCAAGAGCAGTGATGATGAAAAAAATCTTAAAAGTAGCCAGAGGAAAAGGCTCATTACATACAGAGAAACAAAAATAACAATGACAGCAAACTTGTCTTGGGAAACAATACAAGACAGAAGAAGAGTATTAACTTTAAAGTATGAAAAGAAAAAAAACCTGTCAGCACAGAATTCTATACTCAACAAAAAGATGATTTTAAAAAGGAAGGTGAAATAAAGATTTTTTTGAGAAGTACAAAAAAAAAGAATTCCTCACTAGCAGAACTGAACTATAAAAAAAAGTTAAAGGAAGTCCTTTAGGCAGAAGGAAAATTATATCAAATAGACATTTATGTCTACAGAAAAGAGTGAGCACTGGAAATGATAAGTACAATAAAATACTCTTATTCTTATTTGAATCTCTTTTAAAGATAATGGACCATTCAAAGGAAAAATGATTGTAGGGTTTATAATATGTAGAATAAAATGTGTGACAATAAGTACAGGGCTGGGAAGAGAGAGATGGAAGCATAATTGTAAGATTCCATACTATATGTGAAGTGTATAATTTCACTTGAAAGTAGACTGTGGTAATTTTAAAATACACACTATACAACTAAAAAAAAATCACTAAAACATATACACACATATACACTTACACAAGACTCACAGCTAATAAGCTGACAAAGGTGATAATATGTAATCATAAAAAATAATCCAAAAATAAAGCAGAAAAGGAGGAAAAAGGGAACGAAGGACAAATAAGACAAAAAGAAAACAAATAGCAGGTGCTAGAATATTAAACCAAACCATATCAATAATCACAATGAATGAAAATGGTCTAAACATCCCAATAAAAGGCAGAGATTACTAGATTAGAAAAAAAATCCAGACCTAGCTATATGCAGCCTACATAAAACAGCTTTAAATACAAAGATATGATTATGTTAAAAGTAAAAGAAGGTAAAAAGAAATACCGTGATAACCCTAATCAAAAGAAAGATGGAATGACTGTATTAGTATCAGTCAAAGTAGATTTCAGAGCAAAGAATGTTAATATTAGTGTTAATTAGTATTAATGCAATTTAATAATAATAAAGGGGTCAATTCATCAAGAGGACCTAACAATTGTAATGTTTATGTATCTTCTAGTGTGTGTGTTTTTTCCCCACACCACCAAGAATTCTCCAACACCAGCTGGGTATCCTACAATTCAACTCAATTCTGACACTAGCTACCCATGACAGATCCCACAGGTTAAGGGCTAAGCTCCAGGAGACTGGCTCCCCAACAACACACACTTCAGATGCCAATTGTTAAGTCCAGACTGTCACCTGGGCTTCTGACCAACAGGCTATAATCAGAAGTTTCTATGACCCCCTCCTTGGGTTCAATTAATTTGCTAGAACAGCTCACAGAGCTCTGAGAAACATTCTGCTTACTAGATTACTAGTTTATTATAAAAGGATATAACGCAGGATATAAGCCAGATGAAAAGATGCATAGGGCTAGGTACGGCTGCAGAGCTTCCATGCCCTCTCCAGGAGCATCACTCTCCCAGCACTTTCATATGTTCATCAACCAGAAGCTCTCTCAACCCTGTCCTTTTGGGTTTTTATGGAGGCTTCATTACAGAGTCACGATTGATTGAATCACTGGTCATTAGCAACTGATTCAACCTCCAGCCCCCTCCTCTTCCTGGAGGTCAAGGGTTGGAACTTTCAGTCCCACCCCTCTAAGCAGATAGATGGTTCCCCTGAAAACCAGCCCCCATCCAAGGTTACCTAGGGGCTTTCCAAAGTTAACCATATTATTAACAAAAAGATACCTTTATAGCTCTCACCACTAAGAAAATTCCAAAGATTTTAGAAGCTCTGTACCAGGAACAGGGACAAAGATCAAATATATATTTATTATTATAAATCACAATATCACAGCTTCAAATACACAACAAATCACAGTATTAAACAACTTCAAAATACACAAAGCAAAAACTGATAGAATTCCAAGGAGCTATAGACAAATTCACAATTATAGTTGGGGATGTCAATCTCTCTCAATAGTTAATAGAACAAGTAAACAGACAATCAGTAAGGATATGGTAGACTTCAATACTACCAACCCACTTGATCTAATAGACATCACAGGGCTTCCCTGGTGGCACAGTGGTTAAGAATCCGCCTGCCAATGAAAGGGACACAGGTTCGAGCCCTGGTCCGGGAAGATCCCACATGCCACGGAGCAACTAAGCCCATGCGCCACAACTACTGAGCCTGAGCTCTACAGCCTGTGAGCCACAACTACTGAAGCCCATGAGCCTAGAGCCCGTGCTCCTCAACAAAAGAAGCCATTGCAATGAGAAGCCCTCGCACCACAACTAAGAGTAGCCCCTGATAGCTGCAACTAGAGAAAGCCTGAGCGCAGCAAGGAAGACCCAGTACAGCCATAAATAAATAAATAGATAGATAAATAAATAGATAAAGATAGATAAATAAATAGATAAATAAATAAAATTTAACTGACATCACAGCCATCACATCCAGCAACAGTAGAAAGCACATTCTTTTCAGCTGCACATGGAACATTTCCAAAGTAAAACTATATTCTGGGTCATAAAACAAATCTTAATACATTTAAAAGGATTCAGATCATACAAAATATGTTTGCTGATCACAATGAAATTAACTTATAAATCAGTAACAGAAAGATATCTAGAAAACCCCTCAGATGTTTGGAAACTAAATAAGTGATGTCTAAATCACCCATGGGTCAAAGAAGAAATCTAAACTTAAGAAAATAAAAGCACAACATACCAGAATTTATGAGAGCCACTAATGTACTACTTAGGGGGAAATTTATAGCACTAAACACCTACATTCAAAGGAATGGTCATTAACTGATGACTTCAGCCTGTACCTTAAATTACAAAAAGCAAATGCAGAGTAGGCATAAGTGGGGAGGGGAATCAAATAGAAAACAGAAAAATAGTGGAAAATTTATGAAACCAAAAAGTGGTTTGTTGAGCAGTACAATAAAACCTCTAATCTGACTGATCAGGAGAAGAGGCACAAATTACCAATATCAGGAACAAGAGAGGTGACATCAATATAGGTTCTACAAATATTAAAAGGAAAATAAGAATATGATACAAAACTTTATGCCAAGAATCTGACAACTTACATGAAATGGACAACTTTCTTGAAAGACAGAAACTACCAAAGTTCACTCAAGAAAAACAGAATGTAAAATTTTACATTGCCAAAATGGAAACCATGTTGGCAGTTCCTTAAAAAACTAAACAAACATCTATGAGATGACCCAACCATTTCAGTCTTAGGAATTTACTCAAAGCAAATGAATTTGGTCCAAAACTTGTACCAAATGAAGTAACTATTTGTGAAAGCTCTAAAGAGAAAACAACCCAAATGTTCATCAACAGATGAATGGATAAACAAATTGTGGTGTATCCATACAATGGAATACTATTCAATTAAAAACATAATGAACTATTGGTATATCCTGTAACATGGATGAGTCTCTAAGTGAAAGACGTTAGACCAAAGCCAGGGGGTGGGGAGCCCACCACATAGTGTATATAGGCTTATTCATAAAAAATTCTACAAAATGCAAACTAATCTATTGTGACAGAAAGCAGATCACTGGTTGCTTGGAAACAGGGAGGGATGGAAAAAGGAATTACAAAGAGACGTGAGTGTTTGGGGGTGATGGAACTATTCATTACCTTGTCACTGTATACTTTAAATACATGCAGTTTATTGTATGCCAATTATACCTCAATAAAGCTGTTATAATTTTTTTTAATGAAGGCAAAATGAAAACATTTTCAATCAAAAGTAGGATTTGTTATGAGCAGACAAACACTATAAGATATATCAAAGGAAATTCTTCAGCTTGCAGGAAAATTACACCAAACAGAAACTCAGACATATACAAAGGAATAAAGAGCACCAAAAAACAATAAGTATGTGGGTAAGTTAAAATATTTTTCTCATCTTTAAATTTTTTAAAAAGGTAACTGTTTAAAGCAAACAAACAAAGAAACAAGACAAAAAAACCTCGATGTATCATGACATAACATTCAGAAGCAAAATACGTGATAATAAAAACACAAAGGACTGGAAGGGGAGAAGGAAATAGACTGTTGTAAGGTTCTTATATGCAAAGTGGTGTATAATTTCAAGCTAGACTTAAGGTAAAGAGGCATACTGTAAATCATACAGCAATGACCATATATGAGCAAAGCTAACAAGTCAATAGTGGAAATAAAATGGAATACTAAAAGGTACTCAAGAGGAGAGAATAAAGAACAGTTGCAACAAAAAGAAAATAGGAAGACGGTAGATGAACCAAATCACAGCAATGATTACATTTATGGAAATAACTAAACACTCCAAATCAAAGGCAAAAATAGAATCAATAAAAATGAAGACCCAACTGTACTGTTTTATGTCTAAACATGAAAGAGAAGTTAAAAGTAAAAGAACAGAAAAATATATGCAAAACTAATACGAAAGCTGGAATGGGTATATTATTATCAGTCAATGTAGACTTCAGATCAAGGAATATAAGGACAAAGAGGGACATTATGTAATAATAAAATTATTTTTAATTTTTAAATTAAAATTAAGAAGATATAATAATCCTAAATTATACAGAACTCATAATAAAGTAAAAACTGACAAAACAATTATAGTTGTAGATTTCAACACTCTTCTCTTGGTAACTGAAATAGATAGAAAATCAGTAAAGACACAGAAGACTTGAACAACAATATAAACCAAACTGACCTAATTGACCTTTATAGAAAACTGCATCCAACAACTGAAGACTACTACTTAAGCATCCATAAAACATTCAATATTATAGATAATCTGGCCTACTGACTATGTCTCAATAAATTTAGAAGGATTAAAATCATACAGAGTATCTATGACCACTATGGAATTAAATCTAAAAATAAAAAATCTGGAAAATCCCCAAATATTTATAAATTAAACACACTTTTATGTAATCCATGGTTCAAAGAAGAAATCACAAGCAAAACTGGAAAATGTTTTGAAGTGAATGATAATGAATGTATCAAAATTTGTGGGGTGCAGTTAATGCATGCTTAGAGGGAAATATATAGCTTTAAATACTTGTATCAGAAAAGAAAGGTCTAAAATCAGTGATTTAGGTTTCCATCTTAAGCAGCTAGCAAGCTTCACCCAAGTAAGTAAAAGGAAGGAAATAATGAGTAAAAAACAGTAAAATAGAAAATGGACATACAATAGAGAAAAATAAATTAGAACAAGAGCTGATTTTTTGAAATCTTCACTTTGACCAAGATAGGATCCAAATATCAATGTCAGAAGTGAAAACAAACATTAAAAGGATAAGGGATGCACTTTATGCCTATAAATTGAAAACAATTAAAAAAGACAAATTCCTTTGAAAGACATAGTTTTATCACTGAACTATTGTTTACGCTATCATTACTTTCCTGTTTGACTGCTTTTCCTTTGTTTCTGCATTCCTTCACTTCCTTAATTAGTTAACTAGTTGAGTCTGCTCTTTGGAACTCAGGGAAGCCCTTGGTGACCACAGACTTTTTCTACAAACAAGAAACAGGGAACACAGAGGGGTTTTTGTAAATACCTGGGAAGGCCCCGCAGGGTCCTGCTTGGTTTCAACCCTGCCTTTTCTTTGATACTCCTTAATCCTGAGAACAGGGGCAGGACAAGAATGGGGATAAAGTTTTGGATAAAGAGGTTAATCATAAACTCAGCAGGGGAACTCGGTTTTAGGGGAACTTGGTTTTAATCCCCACTCTTGTTCTAACTTTCCCCAAAGCTTTGAGGGAATGGTGTGAAGACTCCTCTGGCTACTTCCTGATGAAACAGGGTTTGGTCCTGCCTCAATGTGGGGAGTGGACAGCAAACTGGAAATATTCCCAAGTCCCAGGTTTTGGATTTAAATCTTGCATGATTAACGTCTTAGTCCCTTGGTCCACCATTTTGGTGCAACAGACACAAGTAGAAGTAGGAGGAGGAGTAACAATTCAAATTTTAATAAACCTTGGAAAATAGACTGCATTCCCTGAAGAATTCAGAATAACTCCAAAAACCAGTCTGGACCTGGCACTTCTGGGGAGACTTACAGCCAGGTAGCCAGTTGCCTAGTTTTATCTAAGTAAGTTTTAACTTCTGATTGGCATTTATACATCCACTTTTTCTGCTAAAATCCAATCTAAAGCGATTTGATTGTCCAGTACTATCCTGGCTAAAGAATCTAGTGCTTTCTGCTGGGAGGCTACAGCTTGAGCTGTCTCATTTGTTACTATTCCCAAAGTACGAAAAATTTTATTATAAGAGGAGAACTTTTGAGACCATAAAGTTGCAAGTGGAAGCTTCCAGCAGACACTGTTTTGAGAATGGTTAGTGGCATCCCCAAGTCCGACACAGTTCAGAAAATTCAAGTTCTCATCAATACAGGAACCTGTCTGCAACCACAACCAAAAGGGCCACCCAGCTCTACCTTGGATGCCTGAACCACAACCACACCATTTTGACTTTCAAATGAATTCCCCTTCTCAATGGCCAAAGCAGATGTACAATGCATGCTTGACAGGCCATAAAACAGGCCACTCTGGTCAGCATAAAGTTCAAGATGAATCATGCCAAAATGACTTTCCCATACCTCAATATGTGAAGATTTCTTCCATTGTTTCCCCTTTTGTTTGCAAGTCTTTTGATAGATCAAAACATTTGTCCCTCAGTGCCAGGGTGGTTGCTGCCTGCCCTGGGTTCATAATGTCCCTCAGGGCTAGGCCTCCTCTATAAATATATATACATACACACATACATACATACACACACACACACACCTAGTTATTCATGTTGGGGGAAAATTAACCCCACATAGTGAAACAGCAAAACATGGAAAAACACTCTATAGGCTATACTTTTTTTCAATTATAATGAATTATAACACAAACACTGTACATGTGCTTTTAGCAGACTTGCAGTGAAACAAGTCTTGAGTAGTTATACTCTGTGACAACTTCACTAGATAATTTTTTTACCATTCTAAACATTGAGGGCAACAGTATGGTTAGAAGTAAAACAGTAACTTTCAATGTTGATAGAGAGACACACACCTGGTAAACAGTTCAATTAAATTAGTGGAATTGGTCTCACAGGCCTGGTCCAGATTGTTGGGTCAGCTGCCTACCATTGCCATTGTCTTCTTCTCATCCTGGTGTGGGTCTGGGTTTTGGGGTCAGCAGTCCTTTCTACAGACGAGTCCAATGCAGAGGCCCTTCTTAAATGGGAAAAACATGAATTCAAGAGACATTCTCTTTAGTTTTGCTGTGCATGAGCTAGTTAAGAGTAGCTGGTAATGAATGGTACCAGGTACTTTTATCTAGGAGACAGTCCTTTAAATGATGCCTTTTTCAGTATTTATAATCTCCTTGTTGCAGGTCATGGGGCATCTGATCTTCATTCAAAGATAGAATGTTGTGATAAGCTTCAGAAACAAAGTGTCCTTTAAATAATTCAGTCAAACTTTACAATTATGTAACATAACAACAAGAAACTATCTGGGAGGTGAGTCTTAGACAGTGAATACAGACCTCAATGAACAAAACCAGAATTTAATATCTACAGAAACATAATCTTTTTCTCACTAAAAAAAAAAAATGTGTCTGCAAAATAAGTCTGGTTTCTATAAACTTGGTCTGATTACTTATATAGCTATAACTGACCACACTGGTTTTTTTTAATTGGCTGTGCTGGAACTATAAAAGGTCTCTCAAGGCCAGAAAACCTGTGCCAAGGGCTTGCCAGATTCCACCTATGATATCTAGAGATTTGGGTGAATCCCTCTCTTCTTGAAGTTCCCAAAATATCTTGAGATTCCTGCATCAGTCAGGAGGTGGCCTTCCTTATTCATCTGATAAGGCTGCCTGGTAACTACAAGTTGCCAATTTCTGAAGGATTCAGGTAGAGAGAAAAGCTAAAATCAGGTAGAAAAGAAAAGAAAAATGATAAATGTTTCCATCCTACTTACAAAGGTATAATTTACCAAGTTATTACAAGCCATAATTAGTCTGAGGGGAAAGGTTTCCTTATATCTGGAAAACACAGATTAAAAGCCAGTAATAGTTCAGACAAAACCCATAAAAATTATAACCACGTTCACCAGATCATTCAGTCCTATGTAACTAATCCTTGTGTTAACAGTTTTATGAAGCCATCACATTTTCCATTGGAATTCTTTAATTTCTTACCCAGTTCAGCAGTATGACCTGAACATTATCAAAAACCTGTACTTGTCAAAAAGTCCTCTCTATGAATCTTCTTGAAGATGAAGCATTTTTTTTGGTAAAAGCATCAGAGTACAATGATAATTGTCTATAAATGACAAAAGACTTGAAAAGGCACAGTTAAACACATGATTACATTGCAATGGACAAAGAAATTCGGTTACTGCTGTGACAGACAACATTTTAAGATAACAACTAGAATTATGACTGACATTATACCAGAGCATACCAGATTTTTAAAAATTTCGTATAACTTCTAAAACCTTTATATTAAGGGCATTTACCCATACACTATAAACTAAGAAAATTTATTACCAATCACTTGACAATGTTTCCCAAGTAATTTAACATACCAAATAATCCTAATTATTTTAATATTGCTCTCTGAGATGCCTTAGGGTTTCTCTGAAGCATTCCAAAATTACCTGGAGATCAAAAGTACTTTAATTAGAATTTGATATTAGAAAAGTTTGTCAAAAATATAAAAAAGTTTTAAAACACCTGGTCAAATACGATCATAGGTCACTGTGAAACAATACTTATTTACTTAACCAAAGTGACAATAAGAGATTTTAAGAGCAAATACAGAAAGTATAAATTACTTAAAAAGTTAAGAAACTTTACAATCTATTATCAAAAGCTGATCAATATTCCAATAAAACTTTGTTCTCTTAACAGAAAGAGAAAACCCAATTCAAGTTTTACACCGCTTTACCTTCAATCTTAAACTTTACTCAGTTAAATTCATTCTCATCTTAGTCCTGACCACACAAAGAATTCCTTTTAAAGATTCTTTTTTGTTTTCATAAATCTACAACTTTCTATATCAATATCAGTTTATCCCTTATTTTCTTTCCCATTGGGAAATAATCAGCTTTAGGACAAAATTACTTTCTTTTCCCTTAAAAAAATGCATTTCAATTTCTCATACATTCTTTTACTGAAAACACACCTCCTACTTTCCTTGCATACTGAAATGTTTCCCTTATTATTTTAGTACCTTTATATACATATATATTACAAATTTTAACCATCAAAAACCTTAATCTCTAGTGAAAACCAAGAAGTAAGCAATTGTGAACATACCAGAATTTCCTGACTGGCCAACTTATGAATATATTCTATAACCTCTAGAAATATACATCTCCTCATATTATAATTTCTTTCCTCGTTGTGGTACAAGACATGTGTCTAATAAACCCAAACATCTTTAGTTTTTCTCTCACAAGAAGACAAAAGTAGGTAAACTTAGACTTGTTTAACAATTAACATTCCAGTATTTTATCTTATTTGAAATGACCTAGATATTCCATAAATTTCCATCATTTAACTTAGTTTAATAGCAAACTTAAGTTAATAGCAAAACTCTATAAAGAGTTTTAAGTTACCAACACCTGGAGAGATGATTTTTAAGTAGACATTCGCAAAACATAATTATTCCCAAAGAGTTGATCCAAAAAAACTACTACCTCATTTACATTTAGTTTACTTAAAAAGTTTCATCATATCAAGTTATTTTCTTTCCTGACAAATTTTGTAACAGGAATAACAAAATCTTATTGACTCTCAGTAAACCTAGGTATAATAAAAGTATTCTACTTAATGCTGATGACTCAAAAGACTTGCCTATATTAAACCAATAAACTTTAACTTTAAAACCAAAAATTAATTTAATACTAAATATTTCCCAGATCATGTGAACCTAAAATTCATCAGGTTAGTTTCTAAGTCTGAAAATTTATGTAAGTGCTTACTTTCCTTTAAGCCAATTAAATAGAGATCATTTACAAATTAATTTTGGTAATATCATCCAGAGGTAAAAACATATCATCTCTATAATGTACACAGACATCCATCCATCCATCCATATAAACACAGACCTCATTGTTTCCTCCTTGAGTTAAAAATCCCTCTTTTTCCTTTTTTTTTTTCTTTAGTCTCAGGAATTGGAGACGGTCAGATAAAAGTTTGAGAGCCCAATTAGAACATTTATATCTCAAAGGCACAGGGAGAGAAATGCAAGTTCCTCCTAGAAAGACTGCTTCCTCTCACAGGATATGAAAAAAAAAAAAAAAATTAGAATGTCAAAAGAGCTCCATCCTCATCATTTTTCTCTGGAGTCTCAAGAACACCATGGCCACCGGAACTGAGGGTGGTCTAATTTTGTAGGATGCATCCTAAAGGGCTATTTTTAGGAAATGAACTTTTGTTTCTCATGTCCACCAGTCAAAACACTGCACCTTCTTTAACACAAATATACACTCACACACACCCCCTCAAAATATAAGCCAAACGAGTTCCAAAAGGCTCAAAGCCAAACCAATTCCAAAAGGCTTACTTTGATACAACAGTATAAAAAGGCTTTGCATAAGGAATTTCATACCATTTTCCTTTCCTTTTACAAAACAGTTCTACTTGAAAGATCATGTTATAAATTAGAGAGCCATTAGGGCCCATTGTTCTCCAGATCCTAAGAAGCAATGAGGCCAAGCAGTATTAAAATGAAACACTTTTTTCTTTCATGGATGCATAACTGAAGATCTCCCAGTTTTGCAAAACAGACCCTAAGGATCTACAAGATATACTAGAGTTCTGGTCACCCATCATAAATTACCCATGGCTGGTACTGTCAGACATTCCCCAGGCTGTGTGCCAAAACAAACAAACCAATGCAATGGGGTCCCTTGAGGTCACACTTCCCTAACTTGAGAATGAGAAGCCTCCTCTTACTGTCCCAGATGGTGGTGTATGAGTCCTGGTCCGAACGGGAGATTCCCAGGTACAGCCCCAGGTGGTGCTAAATGGCCAGAGAGACTCCTCAGTCCAAAAGGGAAAATCCAATTAAAGCAGTGCTCTGCTCAGACACTGGAGTCAAATGACCAAGTCCCAAACCCAAATGGAAACTTCCAGTCAAGGTAACACAATAGTGAAGAATACCCTGGTATCATCACACACAAGACTCCTCTACTTACCAGGTACCTCAACCTTCAAATGCCTTGTTTCCTTTACCACAAATATCAAAAGCGCTGTGCGTCAATAACACAGAGTCAGTGGCAAGCCTCAGGGCTGTCCTTGAGACAAATGTGCTTAGGCAGCTGCTGGACAGAATGAGAGCTGCCACAAGCCAGGGTTTGATGTGCCACAGGTGAGACACCCACATGGGATGATGAGTCCCTTTGTGGCCACCAAATCCAACTAGGATCTGCTGGTAAAGCCAATCTACTGACACGGGGTTGTGGTGAAGGAAAGTACAGCATTTATTTGAAGGGTATCGAGCAAGGAGAACAGGCAGTTCATGCTCAAAAGATCTAAACTCCCTGATGGCTTTCAGGGAAGGGTTACTAAAGGCAACATTTGGGATGAAAGATGCAAGGTGCATGATTTCTTCTAATTAGTTGATGGTGAGGTAAGAGTGGTGTTTCAGAAGTCTTAATCATCAACCTTCTGATTCCAGTCTTCTCAGGTCTACATACTTGTGGTCTGCATGTTGTCACCATCCTCCAGGCAGGGAAGGGTATCTTAGTTTTGCTGAACAACTCAAAGATATGTATCAGTTATGTGTATCCTTTGAGGAGGAAATAGGACTGTCTTTTATCACTGAACTACTGTTTAAACTATCATTACTTTTCTTGTTTGTTTTACCTTTGTTTCTGTATGCCCTCACTTCCCTAGTTAACTACTTGTGCCCACTTTTTGGAACTCAGGGAAGACCTAGGAGACTAAAGCTTTTTGCTACAAACAAGAAACAGAGAACACGGAGGGGCCTTGGTACCTGGGAAGGCCCTGCAGGGCTCTGCTCAGTTTCAATCACACCTTTTCTTTGACACTCCTCAATCCTGAGGAGAACAGGGGCAAGACAAGAAAGGGAATAACGTTTTAGATAGAGAGGTTAATCGAACTCAGCAGGCGAACTTGGTTTTATAATTACTGGACAAAACGCAAGCATCTCCAGGACCATACAATTAGGTAATCGCAGAGCGGAAGCTTTTGGTAGAATAATCAAATCAAAAAGCTCCCTTTGATTATCAAAAGATAATCACTTTTGTCTGCCATACAGCTTTTACGGTATGATAGGCCTTGTGTTGTCTCTCTTTTGAGAGCTATAAATTCCTTTGGAATGCAACGCAAGACCAGAGAAGGGGCCAGGAGGAAGGAGGCATTAAACAGGGATCTACACAGAACAGGATGCTACATAGCTGTTTGGCCTCCCTATAATACTATTCATTGCCTAGAATGCTTGATGTACAAGTAGCTCTCTGGAACAGGTGGTAGAACTGGCTGATTGAAGAGTCAAGGTTCAGAAAACCATTAGAGACGAATACCAACAAATACAGAGAATTAATGACTTCAAACATGTCTTGGCAATTAATTAAAATGGAACAGAGATTACAGTCTAAATCTCAATTCAGTGACCTTTTCCCTGCACCCACTGCCAACTGTCTCTGATCAAAATTTTACACTAGAATTTTCATACTTCAATTGGGCACTTCCTGTCAAGGTTGGTCATTAATCAGTGATTATTTTGTGTAAAAAAAAATGGGATACTTCCCACAGCACCTGGTGCACAGTAAATGCCGGTTAAATGTTAACAAACGTTACCCTTTATTTTTAGCCTCTTTATTGAGGAAGACTGGCTTTATATGGTAATTAAATCTGAATTTACAAATGCAAATCTCAGGCAGAAAATTTTCTGGGGTGGAAGATGGACTGTGCAGACTGCACGATGGTACAAATGAATAGATCCAGAGGTCTGAAACCAGTACAGGGGAGGAAAGGTATCTTCTAAGTTCTCTACTGGGACCGCTGTAACAAAAGAGATTAAGAATAGAAAAGCATACAAATGTGTTTGTTTTACGTGACATGGGAGCCCTCATAAGGAAATGAAGATCCAAAAGATGGTTAAACCTGTTCTTTCACTGGGTTTGATGAAGAGTGGAAAGTCATGGAAAGATACGATAGGGCAGAGTATGAGCTAAGCGTAGTAAACTGGGAGAACTCAGCAACGCCTGTTCAGATTCCTCAGTGTGTCTTTCTTCCGGATAAAGGGAGGGCACCTTTCACATGATGGTTTATACCTGCTTCACAGGCAGGTCAGAGAGTCCTTCCTGAACATCCCATTTCTCAAATTCCTTCGGCTTAAAATATTCAACATGCCAAGGTGCCATACTTTGGGGTAGTGTGTCCTGAACACTGAGAATACTAATTCATCCTTCGATTTAAATTTACAGAAATAATGCAATCACATACAAGGCAAAGAATTAAAATTAAAAAGATTGTGGGCTTCCCTGGTGGCGCAGTGGATGAGAGTCCGCCTGCCGATGCAGGGGACACGGGTTCGTGTCCCGGTCCGGGAGGATCCCATGTGCTGCAGACTGGCTGGGCCCGTGAGCCATGGCTGCTGGGCCGGCGCGTCTGGAGCCTGTGCTCCGCGGTGGGAGGGGCCGTAAGAGTGAGAGGCCCACGTACCGCAAAAAAAAAAAAAAAAAAAAAAAAGATTGCAAAACCTTAGCTGAAAACCTATCTGGGGAAAGAACCCAAAACAACTCACTGTATTCCCTATTCATTTTTTAATGGAAGTATAGTTGATTTACAATATTATATTAGTTTCAGGTGTACAACATAGTGATGAAATATTTTTAAAATTATAACCCATTTAAAGTTATTATAGAATATTGGCTATATTCCCTGTGCTATACAATATATCCTTGCAGCTTATTTATTTTATACACAGTGATTTGTATCCCTTAATCCCCTCTCCCTACCTTGCCCCTCCCCCTTTCCCTCTCCCTACTGGTAACCACTAGTTTGTTCTCTATATCTGTTAAGTCTGTTTCTTTTTTTTGTTATATTCATTTGTTTCATATTTTAGATTCCCACATACAAGTTATAGGATACATTATTTGTCACTATCTAAGCATAATACCTTCCCTCCAGGTCCATCCATATTGTCGCAAATTTCACTGTTTTTCATGGCTGAGTAATATTCCATTGTGTGTGTCTGTCTGTGCGTGTATACACACACTACATCTTCTTTATCCACTCACTTGTTGGAAACTTATGCTGCTTCCATATCTTGGCTACTGTAAATAATGCTGCTATGAACACTGGGCTGTGTCTTTTTGAATTAGTCTTTTCACTGTTTTCCTTATTCTACAGCACACCTTTAAAATCAGGCAAACCAACCATAGTTCTGCCTTTCCTTTCTTTGACTCAACTGGCAACAGCACAACTTAAATGATTCTTGTTTCCCTCCAGAGAAAGAATGCAAGGGGTCAGCAAAGAAGCCAAGGTAAGCTTATTTTTTCAAAAGCATCTACTAAGGAAAGACTTTTACATTAAAACTAGGTTTCCACTAAAAGCAGAATTACCATATGATCCAGCAATCCCACTCCTGGGCATATATCCAGACAAAACTATAATTCAAAAAGATACATGCACTTCTATGTTCATAGTGGCACTATTCACAATAGCCAAGACATGGAAACAACCTAAATGTCCATTGACAGATGAATGGATAAAGAAGATGTGGTACATATATACAGTGGAATACTACTCAGCAATAAAAAAGAACAAAATAATGCCATTTGCAGCAACATGGATGCAACTAAAGATTATCATACTAAGTAATGTAAGTCAGAGAGAGAAAGACGAATGCCATATGATATCACTTATATATGGAATCTAAAATATGACGCAAATGAACCTATCTGTGAAACAGAAACAGAATCATGGTCATAGAGAACAGACTGGTGGTTGCCAGGGGGAGGGGGTTGGGGGAAGGATCGAGTGGGAGGTTGGGGTGAGCAGATGTAGGCTTTTATATACAGAATGGATAAACAAGGTCCTGGGCTTCCCTGGTGGCGCAGTGGTTAAGAATCCGCCTGCCAACGTGGGGGACATGGGTTTGATCCCTGGTCTGGGAAGATCCCATGTGCCGCGGAGCAACTAAGCCCATGCGCCACAACTACTGAGCCTGCACTCTAGAGCCAGCGAGCCACAACTACTGAGCCTGCGCTCTAGAGCCAGTGACCCACAACTACTTAAGTCCACGTGCCTACAGCCCATGCTCCTCAGCAACAGAAGCCACCATAATGAGAAGCCCGCGCACTGCCAACGAAGAGTAGCCCCCGCTCGCCGAAACTAGAGAAAGCCTGTGCAAAGCAACGAAGACCCAACACAGCCAAAAATAAAAAATAAATAAAATAAATGAAAAGAAACAGAAAAAACAACAAGGTCCTACTGTATAGCACATAGAACTATATTCAATATCCTATGATAAACCATAATGGAAAAGAATACTAAAAAAAAAGAATATAATCACTTTGCTGTACAGCAGACATTAACACAACACTGTAAATCAACCATACTTCAATTTTAAAATATACTGATTAAGGAAAAAAAAAAAAACCACTTGGTTTCCATTTAACCACCTGATGTTTGAACTCAACTACTGCCTAATAAAAAAGCAGCTTCCTCTCTTCCTATCAAACAGTAAACTCAGACTAATGCAGGGATCCGGTAGTTTTGAGCTCTCAATGGTTTTTCCATCCACCCTTCTGAGTTCTTAGATGAGATTCTTACAGTAAAAGACAGATTTATAAGGGGGGGAAAAAAAAGACCAGAAGTTTATTAACATGTATACCTTAGGTATACATAGGAGATACCCAGAGAAAAATGAGTAACTCCTTAAGGTGGTTTAGAATTCAGGCTTAAATACCATTTTAACAGGGAAAGGGGAGAGAGGACGTAGGCCTCTTAAGGGATTATTAGGAAAGATGAATAGGCCTTTAAGAAATACATAGGAGATATGATAGTTTGTGACAAAGTTTGTTTGGCCAACGTGTCCACTTCTAGTCTCCTATCCCATGACGTCAATCTTCCCTGGTTGATAAAACTCTCGGGGAAGGGATTTATGATTCATGACAGTTGTGTTGCTTTCAGATGATCTGTCTTTAGGCAGATAAGGGGAATTCAGAGGCAGCTTTTCTCTGCATATGCTGGTTTTCAAGTGCCTACAGATCAAAATAATCAAGATGCCAAAGCGGCATGTTTTGCAGTGGTATATTCTGCTACCCTTCAATATCATATCATATTGGGCTCTGCACCAGGAAAAGCAAGTTCATTTTTAAAGATAATTTGGAGGAGGAGAAGGGGGTGGCTCAGAGGCCACATCAGGACTCCTCCTAGGAGTTTATAAAAACAAGAGCAGGGCTTCCTTGGTGGTGCAGTGGTTGAGAGTCCGCCTGCCGATGCAGGGGACATGGGTTTGTGCCCCGGTCCGGGAAGATCCCACATGCCGCGGAGCGGCTGGGCCCGTGAGCCGTGGCCGCTGAGCCTGCGCGTCCGGAGCCTGTGCTCCGCAACGGGAGAGGCCACAACAGTGAGAGGCCCGCGTACCGCAAAAACAACAACAACAAAAAAAGAGCAATCAGAAGCACAAATTGTGAAACTGAGCAGGACCCTGTGGGGCCCTCCTGAGCACAAAAGCCCTCCTATCTCCTGTTTCTTGTTTGTAGAAAAAGGCTTTAGTCTCCTAAGCCTTCCCAGAGTTCCTACTAATTAGGGAAGAGAGGGAATTCAGAAACAAAAGAAAAGCAGTTAAGCAAGAAAAGCAATGATAATAGTTCAGTGGTAAAACAGAATCCTAGTTCCTTCTCAAGGGATATACCTAACAACCTGATGCATACCTTTGAGCTGTTCTGTAGAAACTAAGATTCCCAGCCCCCCAACCCAAGTAGAGAATGGTGACTGCATGCTACCCACAAGCATGTAGAACCCAGACTGGCTAGAACCACAAGGTTAATGATAAAGACTCCTGAAACACCACTCTGTTACCTTACCACCAACCAATCAGAAGAAAGTCAAGCACCTTGCAGCTCTTACCCCAAATGCTGCCTTTAAAAAAACTCTCTCCTGAAAGCTATCAGGGAGTTTGGGTCTTTTGAGCACAACTGCCCATTCTTCTTGCTTGGCACCCTGCAAATAAATGCTGTACTTTCCTTCACCACAACCCGGTATCAGTAGATTGGCTTTGCTGTGCAGTGGGTAAGCAGACCCAACTTTTCCTTATTCTGTTCCCAATCACAGGTATTGTCAGCATTGCACTAAGCAACAGCCGTTCTCAAACCTCTCTTCCAAAGTTGTATTTTATTTGAAATGCAAACAATAAAGGTGGGTTTCGTTGTGTCTGAAACACGACATTCATATATCATAGCAAAGCACAATCAACTGTTTTAATTTCTTGCTGAAGAAATGACACTTGTATTTTCCACTGTTTTATTATAAAAATCAACATTTCATTTGTTACAACTCAACTTATTGTAATAATCAAAAAGGGGATTTATACAAGGTATTTTTATACAGTTTAAAATTAAAGCACTTATTTTACAAAAAGGGGGAAGTGAATAGTGGACAAGGGCTGACCAAATGTTGGTCATTAAAATATAAATACATCCTTGCAAAGCACCATCGTACCAAAGTCCATGAACAAGAAACACCAGCTGACTTTAAGACAATGACGAAGATTAAAGCTTAAGAAAAAATTTAAAAACACAGAGGATAAAACATCTGAAAGCAGCACCAGATCCTTCACTTGCAAATAAGGCTAGTCCAGCTTAAGCATCTCAGTATCCTCTTTACTCTTATTATAATAAAATGTCCTCAACGAAGCCCAGATACTTAATTTCATGTAATGTTAGGTTTAATCAGACTTTCTTTGCTTTATTTTCTTTTTAATATTCAATATTTAGGCATTGATATTTAGAGAGACATATACATAGAGATCTATCTATCTGTATATATTTATCTATATCCCTGCCCTTATATTTGATTTAAAATTTTTTTTTAATAATTAAAAAAACTTCTTTCTTTTAAAAAAAGAATGGACAGTTAAGGAAAAGCACATTGTATAATTCTTTGGTGTTAACTACTGGGCAAACCCTAAGTAATGGGAAATATAAAAGTTAGTTAGGGCTATATTCCACTTCTGAGTACAAGATATCATTTAGTTTATAATTCTACCTGTAAAGTCATGATGATTTTTTTCAGCAATAACTTA
Organism: Globicephala melas; assembly: GCF_963455315.2. Taxonomy (NCBI): domain Eukaryota; kingdom Metazoa; phylum Chordata; class Mammalia; order Artiodactyla; family Delphinidae; genus Globicephala; species Globicephala melas. Next base: position 93,402,740 of record NC_083323.1, on the reverse strand, counting down.
AGAATGGTTTAAGAATGCCTTATGAAAAAAAACACCAAAACCAAAAAACCAGTAAAGTTTACCTTGACTGAAGAAGGGTGAAGTCAGTAATTTCATTCTAAATCATCTAGATTAACCGAAGAATCTACCTCCCTCTCCACTCAGGTATAGGCTTAGTTTAACAAAAGGCAGAATCCAATCAAACAAATATCCTGAGTATATGGTTCACAATTTAAAAAATCTTTTAAAATTATAACAGTAAAATGCTATGCTTTAGGGTCCAAAGTCCTTTAAAAGTTTGAGAATTTGAAAAGCTAAATTTTGAGCCTATTGTGAAATGATGCAATCCCAGAAGTCAGAAACCAACCATATGCTACTAGTACTTTGTAAAATCATCTGTTATTTCTCTTGGTTCATTTTAGGTTTGGGATAAGGAAAGGGGTACCAAATAAAATTAAATTTCTTGAGTTTAAGAATTCTGAGCACATGTTTTAAACAATGCTTGATTATGAACTTCTTTAAGACTCAGTCCATGTCTACACTCAGTGTACAGTCTCATTTACTGATGCTCAAACATTTGTCAGCCATCTGATAATCACATACTCATACCCACACTCCAGACATACTATTCATGTCATTATTCAGAATGAAGTACTGTGCTTATTAAAAGTTTGACGTACTTGGGGGGCGTGAAAAGGCCAAGATTTTTGTTCCTGAATCTTGTTAGATGTGTAATGGCAATAACCAACATGCTGCTTTTATGGCACGCAAATCAATGAAGTGGCAAGCTTCCCCCTGCAAGAGATAAAGCAATTTTAAAAACTGCACTTTTGGGCTTCCCTGGTGGCGCAGGAGTTGAGAGTCCGCCTGCCGAAGTCGTGCCCCGGTCCGGGAGGATCCCACATGCCGCGGAGCGGCTAGGCCCGTGAGCCACGGCCACTGAGCCTGCGCATCTGGAGCCTGTGCTCCGCAACGGGAGAGTCCACAACAGTGAGAGGCCCGCGTACCGCAAAAACAAAAACTACACTTTTAAGAATCTAGTCGAGGCACAGGACTTGACAGAGAATCAATAGCAGCAGACCTCTCACAAAGCCAGGCTTGCTTAAGGCAAGCCTTTCTTTTGTACCAAAAGTAAACAGTCTCTGTACTATGATTACTGCTATCAGGTCATATAAATATACAGTTCATTAAGGGATTAAGTCACAGTTACTAACCCTACATGAAGTATTCTTCATTAATGAGCTTTTACAGCAAAACAAAAAAATTTTCCCTCCAAACTAACTGCTACCTAATAAGGATGGTGGCGATTTTTATACCTTAACAATGTCTTAATATCAAATGAGTTGGTTGTATACAAATGATTGACTTTGGAGTATTTTTAAATGATGAAAACATATAATCCTCAATCATCTTAAAATTTTACTGCTCAAAAGCCCCCACCCCCAATTACTGGCCGATATTAGATGAAAATGTACTGTAAAGACTTCATTTCTAAATACATATCAACCCTTTAGAATAGTTGTTCTCAAACTTATTGAAGGGTCAGATAAGCTCTTGGTGGTATATCACAAAGTATTTTTATATTAAAATTAAAATAATGATAATTTTCTGTTAAACATATAATATCTCATGATATGCTAGTTAGAAGAGTTATAACAAGTGTCAGAGGCATAACACAATTTCCTGAAAGAAAAATTAATATTGAGAAAATTCTATGCCTTAACTGTTTTTTACATTGTGAATATGCCATTATCTGATATAAGCAACAAAATCCTTTGGGCCACTGTTCAGAAAACCAGGGCTCTGCAGAAGCCAAGTTCAAGATTATAAAAGCTCAGAATTATAAAAGACCACTTCAGTGAAGAATAGCTTACTACAGGGCACAGAAAGCATGCTATGCTGAAGTTCAATTCTCAGATAATTTTAATGACATCAGTAAGTGGGCGTACTTCACGTCATACAATCACAATGAATACTTTTGCATTTAAGGAATATAATGAAATTTTATTCATTGCCCCCCAGCATGGATGATTCTAGCAATACTCCAAATTCAAAACACTTTTTCCCTTTTTCCCCTGATTTGTGCTCTCATATATTAATTTTTTATTTTCCAATTAAAGACCTTGTGTTTAATAATCAAGATAGTCTACTTTTAAGCTTAACTGTCCATATAATCTGAGGGTCAATAAATCTTTCCTGAATTTTGACAATCCTCTCGTTTGAAAGGTGCTCCCCAAAATGTTAAGCATCCATCTCAAATACCAAGAAAGAGGATTCTGAGATTAAGCTGAACTGCCTTCAAATAATTTCAAACAAATTGGCACACAAATTAGTATTTTGCAAGAAGAGGCCATTGCCATCGCAGTACAAGCACTTGAACTGAGATATAACAAGGCAATATTCTTCTTAGTTCATTATAGTGCAAGTTTCCACATGGGAAGCCCACCAGATAAAGATGCACATTAAAAAATGTAAACATATAGAATTCTCAAATTCTAAGTGATACCCAGTTATTGCTAACCTTTCCATCTTCATTTGAGCATCAAGCGCCCTTGTGTGTCACAGAACGCAACTTCAATGTCCATTTTGTTAGAACTTGAGCACTCTGTTCCATCAACAGGAAGAGTTAACACTCGTCTGACTGAAATGCAAGATACTAATGGATTACCATTTATTTATACGTAAAATCAAGTGCACCTGATTCATATAAGGTGCTCCCAATAATCTAAGCATTACTCTGAAACTGTGTTTTTTTTCTCTTTAAAAAGATTACTTAGGTATATTTTTAAATTGCTTAAACAGTTAGTTCACCTCTATCAAAATTCTGAATCCCTTCTTCCACTGTTTTCTCTTCAGTCCTGAAATCCAGAGAGGCCTCAACAAAACAGTATTAAAAAAAAAAAAAATCATTCGATAACAACTGACCAACAACTGTTAAGGTAAAAATACATTAGTTTAAAAACACATTCAACTTTAGCAGAGAAATTCTGGAAACATGTAAAAAGCAGGAAACCAACTTCTGGCAAGGTGGCAGAGCAGTGCTAGAATCATTCCACAGGTCAGCCCTGATAGCTGAAGATGAAGCAGCCCCAGTACCACACAGGTCAGGCAGATTACGTAAGAGCCTTCCAATATTCCCCTCCACCCAAGTTCTGACAGCTGAGAAGTTAATAGTTTGCCTTCTCATGTAATCCATATTGTTAAATTTGTTAAATCGTCTTAATCCATCATGGAATAAGAGAGACGACACATAAAAAATATATGAGGTGATTATAAGAATAATTCATGGATAATTTGAAAACAATCTAACATTCACATTAGGTAACAGAAAAATATTAAACTCATGTCACATGTTAGAAGAGGTATGTATGTAGAGATCATTCTGAGAAAAATTGGCCTAAAGAACATGAAAATGTCACCAACAGTTAATAAAGGGAAAACCCAACGATAACAAAAAAATTCTCTTTTTAAATAGATTGTCTCTAACCGGAACATATTTAAATGGTTTACTAGGAAAGATACATATAAAAATTATTTCATATTGTGATATTATATGCTGAAAGTACTGCAAGGATATATGATTAATTTACAACAAAAACTTAATGGTTAAATTTGTAACTCTTAAACATTTTCTATATGTGTTGTACAAAGACATTTTAATGAGCATTAAAACAATCTTGGAAATAAAGAGGAGCAATAACATGTCTAACCTTTGATCATTATGCGAACACAGCAGTCCAAATGAAGAGCTAAGCTGACTGGGGTATGGAGCTAGTAGAAATATTAAAATGAAATCTTAATTAGAAAATTCCATTTTATCAATCCTCAGATAAAAAACTGTGAATAAATTATGGTATTTTGGCAATATACCCTACAATACTGCTAGGGGAGGAAGCAAGGTGAAAACACCCAGGGAAAAAAATTAATATATGACAGAGGGGTGAGTTTTAACGTAGGGATAGAAGACTTGCACAACAAACGGCCCCATAGCATCTTACCAGACAGCTGATCTCTCCCACAACAGCAGCACCCCAAATGGATTTTTATAAATATCTATTTTCCTCGATAAAACTGTTGGATTCCTAGAGAAAACAAAGCCCTTTATCCAAAGTTAGTATTAATTCTTTTTTTTCCTTTCATTTCTTAAATCTGCTGGCCTTCAAATGTTAGTTAACATGAAGGCCATTTGGCTACTTCCAAGTATCTATAGTTTGCTGCTCTGAGATGGACTTTAATTTTTTTTCTTCTTTTTTTTTTTTTTTTTGGTATCAATAAAGCCCAGACATTCCTGGTCAGTGATGCCTTTATTATTCCTGTTTCCTTTGTACTCAGTCACTTCACTGGGTTTAAGGCATGCTTTGTGTATTTAGTTTGCAAAAATAAAACTTTTAGTACAAATTTATTTTTTATACAAATTTTTATGGCACAAGCAGCAAATGTGCTGTTTTAAGAAAATATATAAATATCTTTTCCTTCTGTACAAATATCTCCAGTATGCCCTAACCCATTTATAATTTTTATCTGTACATGGTCTGCCTCACCCTTCTCGAAGAGCTCCCTCCCCCCCTCCAGATCTCAACCGATTTCGTGTTTACACTTTCGTGTGGGAGGCAGTCAGAGGAGGAGGGCCCCTCCTCAGGAGGAGTCTGTACAGGGAGAGGGCGGTGGTGGGTAGAGGTGATGAGAGTAGCTCCTCTCTGTGTATGGAGAAGGTGGGCAGCTTTCATAGTTCTCTTCTGCCGACAAGTACTGGCTTCGGGGCGTGGGAGGCGGAGGCACAGGCTCTGAGTCATAGTTCAAGTCACTAGTGTAGCCCTTGGCTGTGGCCACTGAGGTCATTATTCTCCGGCTGGGAGCGTAGTCACTGTCACAAACATCTGTGCTGCAGGGTGTGGTGGGCGGTGCAAAGTGCCGGTAACTGTGCGGCCTGTAGCTGGCATAGGGAGAAAATCAGGAGAGGCTGAGTCAGGCTTCTGGAGAGGTGGTTTTCTCTATCAGAATACAGAGGTATTAAACGCAAACCTCACCTGCAAGACGATAAGCTACTACAATTTAAGGCTGAACCAACCAAGAGGCAGTTTTCCATGGCAGATTGGAGGAGGAAGATAGCATGTGTTTCATATTTGTAGATAAAATGTGATTAGAGGCAATTAAAAGTGGATAGAATGGGAATGCAGAGGTGAACCCATTCTAGCCTCTGGGTGTGCGCTTGTATCTTTAAGTTACCCTGTATCATAGAATAAAAAAGAACTATTCAAAGTTGTATTTAATGGTCATCTTTGGAAAATCAGTTATACATTTTGGATTTAGTCTATAGAGTGGACCTCACCAACTTCTGCCTCTCCATGATCTGTGAGAAGAATGGGTCTTTATTATCTTACATTACTCAAACATGTTAGCATTCTCTCAATACTCCTTAAATGATCTATGATTTACCTGATGAATAATTTAATGATATCTGAAGACTTCACTCTCTCTTTACAACTCAAATACTGTACAAGCCAGGCTGAATTTTGGTAGACAGCCTAAGGAGCTTATCTATCCCATTATTATTACTATCAGCAAAGGAAAATTGCTGTGGTTTGGGGGAAGGAGTGTTGATTCCCTGTATGTAGACAAGCATATTGTCATAAGAGTGGCTCTAACTGAACATCAAAATGATAAATTCTAGGTATCCATACAGGACCAGTGAATTTTCTAATACGTATTTCAGAGTCCTAATTTATTTTTTACACCTTTTAAGCTACCTTTTCAAGTAATCTATAGCTGTTAAGTCAAGTTTGTAGCGTGGCTAACTAAAGAAAAAGGCACTGGAAAGAGAGAAATATACTAGTGAAAATAAGAGCTGACAAATTGCTGGCTTTTCTATCATTTCTACTTCTATCTATGACTTCTTATACCATTCATAGTCTAAGTATAGTAAAGCTGATCTTATTTCATATTTATCTCAATCAAGATTTATTTATATGCTTTCCCATCAGACAAAATGACTGCAAGAGTAGGGCAAGAGCAAGTGTAAAACTGAAGGAACGATTTATAAAATACCTAGCAATACAGAGTGCCAGATAACACCTCAGGATAAAAGCCATGTGAGGCAAGCCCTCAGTGGTATGAAAAGAAATGGCTGCAAAAGACCACAAGTTACATGACCTGCCAAGCAGGTTCTCAAGCATTTTTACTACCAGTACTGACATGATGTCATAGTATTTTTTAGGTCTTATCTTTCTGTCCAATCAGGTGGCGAGCCTTGGAGAAATTTCTTGGCTCTACATTTAAAGGGCCCAAATTCCATTTTCATGGGAGAAAAAAAAAAAAAAGAGGAGAGAACGAAAGGAAATAGAATTAACAAAATTCTTTAAAGTTCCACAAACTTTAAGTTAGACAAAAATTTCAACAAATGATGAAAAGTTTCACTCTGAAGAAATAAATTGGGCTTGAGATGTGGGAAATGGTTAAATAAGAATTGTTTTTGATGCAATTACGTTTACTTGAACCAAACAGTGTTTTATTCAACTTAAGGAAATTAATTTTTTAAAAGTAAAATTTTAGGTCTTTCCTTTTGTTTTTTCAATTTTCAGGTTTCTGCCTTTCTATTTGGCTTTTTAGAACAAACCTGTGGTAGGGAAAGCAACATTTACAATAAAACATAAAAACAATCAGTTCAGAGCCAAGCCTATCTTATCCATAAACTGAATGAGAATTGTGAATGAGATACTATAAACAATTTCCACTTGCTTTCTACACATCTATGAAGTTATATATCAGGGCAATCTGACTGGAATGCTAGAAAACACCTGATCTCGAAGATAATAGGCACTTGAGGGATGCCAATAAACACTGGGCACTAAGTGAAGAGCGAGTATAAGTTTTTGACTCTCTGCTGGCCTCTCGAATAAGACGAAAGACGACACACGAGGACTTAACTTGCTCATCCCTATGCTCTACGGCCTCACGAATCAGCACAAAGGCATAATCCTCCCATTTCTGGCTTACAAATACATTTCAGTTATTTTAGTGAGTCATGATTTATTCCATGCAACTATATGAGAAACTTCATTCCAGATTGTAATAACATATGTAAGCAAGAGGTGAACTTAAGCTTCTCTCAACTCTTCTCAAATTCTGTTCCCTTAATACTCCTGCTGTTTTAGAGTTCTCGTAACGCTCCCAACCTTAGTTTTATCCCAATATTCCACTGAAGACTATCAATCAAACCTAACCTCAGCAGTAACCTTTTTGCAATCAAGTCACTTTGTGGGGTAACTTCCTTAGAATACTGCTAAAGCCTGGGGGCTCTACCTTAATACTTTAGAAGACAGCATTTTTGACTCTCTTTAAAAAATGTATAGTGCCCTGAAGACCCGAACAGACATTTTTCCAAAGAGGAAATGCAGATGGCCAACAGGCACATGAAAAGATGCTTGACACTGCTATCATCAGCAAAATGCAAATCAAAACCACAATGAGGTATCACTTCACACCTGTCAGAAGGGCTATCATCAGAAAGAACACTAATAACAAATGTTGGCAGGACGTAGAGAAAAGGGAACCCTTGTATACTGTTAGTGGGAATGCAAATTGATGCAGCCACTGCGGAAAACAGTATGGAGGTTTCTCAAAAAACTAAAATAGAACTATCATATGACCCAGCAATTCCACTCCTGGGTATGTATCTGAAAAAATGGAAACACTAATTTGAAAAGATATGTGCACCCCAATGTTCCCAGCAGCATTATTACAATTGCCAAGATATGGAAGCAACCTAAGTGTCCATCAACACATGAATGGATAAAGATGTGGTACACACACACACACACACACACACACACACACACACACACACACACACACACACAATGGAATACTATTCAGCCATAAAAAAGACATTTTGCCATTTGCAGTAACATGGATGGACTTGGAGGGTATTGAGTTAAGTGAAATAAGTCAGACAGAGAAAGACAAATACTATACGATATCAATTATATGTGGAATTTAAAAAATACAACAAACTAGTGAATATAACAAAAAAGAAGCAGGCCCACAGATACAGAGAACAAACTAGTGGTTACTAAACTAGTGGTTACTACTGGGGAGACAGAAGTGGGGAGGGGCAATTTAGGGGCAGGGGAATAAGAGGTATAATATTTTAGGTATAAAATAAGCTACAAGGATATATTGTACAATACAGGGAACAGCCAATATTTTATAATAACTATAAATGGAGTATAACCCCTAAAAATTGTGAGTCACTATACTGTACACCTGTAACTTACATAGTATTTGTGGTAGGGGCAATATCAGCATTGCCAAGATAAGATGCCTGTTCTCTCTTGGTGACCATCATCTATTCATTCAGGGCTACAGCAAACTCACAACTAGAATACTTGCTTCTAATAAATACTTTGATTTATGCTGGAGGAGGATGTGTATTACCTGTAGGACCTATGAGTGGAAGGACTGTTTGAAGAATAACCAAATTCCATAGTGTAATGTGATCGCTCTGTGGCCGGGGATGGCGGAGGGTTCAAAATCTAAAAGGAAAAATAATCAAATTATTGAAATAAGAATAGTCTATTCCAGACAAGAGACTATTAGCCTTTTTTCAACTTATTTTTCTTCATCTCTGTTCATATTACTTTCCATTACACTAGTAGCACAATCCTGTTTCAAAGAACTGACCTAAAATAGTACTTCAGGACTGTGGCTCTCCACCCCCCAAGACACAATTTCATTATGGCTGAACAGCACAAGGTGATGAGAAGGAAATCTGTAATCTACAAGTCACTGGTTTAAGTGCAGCACAACTGGGTTCTGAGTTTTTAAAATTATAAATGTTTAGAGAAAAATTACGGACTTAGGAGAAACACCAGGTGTGCTTCGTCTCTTGGGAGGTCATGGAATGAAGGTCCTTAGCCTCTCAGGAGGTACTATTCAATAGTTCTACTTTTACCCAGTATATGAAATTAATGTCAGTGTTTTCAAATATGCTGGTTGCTACACAGTAAACTTAAAGAAAGATTTCTAAGTGCTCACGTGGTGGTAAATCCTTTGAGCCTTATATACCTAAATTCTACACTAAAAAACTTTTTATATTACCATCACTGAGTACCCACATTTAAATAAGTTAAAAGTCTAAGATCCTGTTTATCTTAGTATTCAAAGTGAACAAAGGAAAACAGACTGCTTACTGCAGGGAAGTAAGTGCCTTTGGTGCTTGAAGAACTACTTGACGATGCTCCTGTGACATGAGCTCGGTCATAAGGGGGTCCACTGCTTCCCCCCATGATACTGAGGGAGCTTATCATTGATTTACCTCGAGACATTCCTAAAATGAAGGAGGATAATACTGAAGTTGAACAAGATCTATAAAAATGCATGAAATAATTTTATTCAGTACTAAAATTACAGATACCAATAGTCAAATAGTTTGGCTTTAAAACAATTTACGCCCTCTTTTCCCAATAACAATTGAAAACACTTAATGGAAAAGAGAAACAAATGTTCCCTAGAAGTGGACACTTCCACTGAGAGCTGGCCTAGAACAAGGCCAAGAATAGCTCCCAGCCCTTCCTCTTCCCCAGAATGGAAGCAGAGCTCTTCAAACTGAGAGGTTTTCAACCTCTTAGAGGATCTGAGAAAGAAAGAACTGTGGAGAGTGGAGGCTGCAAAGCAGGGCAGACTAAGTAACAGATCTGCTCAAAAGAAAACTAAACCCATTTTTAAGGGCATAAATTCACTGTATGGAAGATTATTGCTTTATCTACTGGATGCAAATGTTGTTGGAATCACAACTACAATGCTAAAGAAAAAATTCCATTTTTTCAAAGTGACTTCCCAAATTCCACTAACAAAGTTGGGTATGGTAACAAGGAATCATTAACAGTTTTTAAAATCACATGTTTCCTTAGAGTTAACATCCAGAATAAGTTCTTATTTTCACAGGGCTCTTGGCCTGGTATTATCTTTCTCCATATTCATCACAAGAAAGGCTTCCTTTCACTGAGGGTACCAAAATGCACTGAAAAGAAAGCTGGGGCTTCCCTGGTGGTGCAGTGGTTGAGAATCTGCCTGCCAATGCAGAGGACACGGGTTCGAGCCCTGGTCCGGGAGGATCCCACATGCCACGGAGCAGATAGGCCTGTGCGTCACAGCTACTGAGCCTGTGCTCTGGAGTCCGCAAGCCACAACTACGGAAGCCCGCGCGCCTAAAGCCCGTGCTCCACAGCGGGAGAGGCCACCGCAATGAGAAGCCCGCGCACAGGAACGAAGAGTGGCCCCCGCTCGCCACAACTAGAGAAAGCCCACTCGCAGCAACAAAGACCCAACGAAGCCAAAAATAAATAAATAAATTTATTTAAAAGAAAAGAAAAGAAAAGAAAGCTGTACGTCCCTAGAGCAATATGGTCTCTCTCAAGTATAGAACATCTGGTAACTTGGCTATGTTTGAACAAAACCTACTCCCACTGTCATCACCTAAGTTAGGAGAAAACGTAAGATGATATATACCTCCCTGCTATCACTCAGGTATTTCTAAATCTCTGTTTGCTGAAAAGGAATCTTCATCCATTTTTTGGCCTCCTTTAATTCCTGGGCTCAGTAGTACTGAGGTCTCTTGGTAGTGAACCTAAAGAATTGTGGTTCATGACTCTTTTCACCAAATGACCAGCTGATTCATTTTCAGTAGAGCACATCCAGAAACGCAGTATATGCAGTAAATGTATTACATATAAATGCTTGTATGTACATATATTTGCTTTATATCCTTTGGCAATTTCTACCAAACCATACCTAAGGACTTCCGTGTAAAGAGAAGGTGCTAAAAGTAAAAGAGAACATTTGTTCTTATAATTGTTTAAACCCAAAGCGGTCTACGTTGACACAGACTGTAGGCAGTATTCTGTTTCCATAATGGAAACGTGGCAATCTTGCCAGGACCCAAGACTTGATTCTCAATGGATCAGTCTCAGCTCACCTGGAAGGGATCCTGACAAAGAGCTTGGGTGTGGCACATAACCAAGGGGCACGGAAGCTGGTCCATGAACTACATAGTCATTAGTCATGGTTTCCCCATCGCCCTTCATACGTGGACACAACATCCTCTGGCAAATAAAGTATATGGTTCCAGACACAAAAATGGTAACAATTACTCCAATAACTGAACCAACTGTATTGGTGGCCTGTGGTGCTGGCTCCTCAGTTGGATCTAAAATGGGAATGCAGTACAATTATATAATGGAAAAACAACTGTAGGTCCAAAATAGTAATTAAAAAGAGGCTTGCAAGCAGAATGTGAGGCTAATGAAGACAACTCATAAACACTTTTCTCTTTTATGAATACATATACATCATGCCCCATGGATATATACATAAATGTCATTGTTAGGAATCAAAACGAATTATCCTTAAGTGAAAACAGACATAGAATACATTGGGAAGTATAACTGTAAATCAATAACAAAAATGTTAATTATGGATTTAAACACCATTAAGAAGCTTAAAACCACATATACAGATAAAATCTATCCTAGTTCATTCTGTATATCATAAAAATCAATAAGGTTACTTTGGAATTTCAGAGAAAATTTTAGGGTCAGAAGGGATGGACCTGGAAAAGTCATCAAATGTTTTACCTGGAATGGTAAAGAAGCCAATATCAGCTCTGAGCTTGATTTTAGGTCTGAAAAGTGACATTTAGGCCTCGTGAAGAGAAAGCAGAAGCTACAGATGAGCATTAGCTCTCAGGCCCAACATACTGCTGCCTTAAGGGGGAGTCTAGTTGCCTGAGGGCAAGGAATATAAGGTCTCTGATACGTGAGTGCCCGAGGACTCAGAAAGGAAAGCCAGAGCATGAGATGCCCATGGCATCTATATTCATGGAATCCCTCATCTATCTGATCTGAGAAGCAGAGGGCATCAATATTAGAGGTAGAGGGAAATAGCAAAAGGGCTCATCAGATTCAGAGCATTACTCTTCTATTCAGAAGGAAAATCCTTCCATTCTGAAGTCAGACTATATTCCACAATTGCAGATCCTTTAAACACCTTCCTTCTGCTTCATCTTGCCTCAAAAGCACCCATCCACATAGCTAACTCACCCTATGATTAAATCCAAGAAATGAGAGAAAACAACATCACTACGTTACATAATATGTAGGGGCTGCCAGTCCCATATTATCACCTATGGACCCTGAGGCAGACTCCTTAGTCCTTGTGAGCAACAGCCCATCTTTCTCATTCTTTTTCAGTGCACTGGCATTCCTTTCTAACGCCAACCTTCAAGAAAGAACAGTTTACACTCACCATCTCCAATTCTTAGTCTCTGGGTCACATCTTAACTCACTGAAATTAGACTTCTGTCCTCACTACCACAATGAAACTCGTCTGAGAAGGTCAAAGTTCTCCTATTTGCCATAGTCAATAAACTCTTCTTCTCACTGACATTTCTACACATTCGATATTGCTGACTCCTGTTTTCTTCTCAAAAATGCCTGATCCTTCCAAGATACCGCTCTCTCAGTTTTACCATCTGATTATTTGTTCTGTTTCCTCTTGCTGGCTTCATTCTCTGCTGCCTGCCTCAAGTGCAGGTGCTTCCCCAGAGTTCTGTCTACCACCTGCTATTTTCCTCCGCTGCTTACTCTCCCTAGGAGATTCCGTCTACTGCCTCAGCTGTAATTAACGTTAATAAACTAAAAAGCCCATCTCTCTCTCTCTTGAGCTACAGACCCATATAGTTAACTTTCTGAATAGCTACAATAGGATACCCAATGGGCAACTTTAATGCAACATAATCCAAACTGAACTCATAGTCACCATCATTTATCAATGTTTCCTAGACTCCAGGGTAAGGTAGATCATAAATAAATGATGGCACCTGTAGCAAATTAAAGGAATTTAAATTAAATTTAAAACAAAAATAAACTAATTAAAAATCTACATCAGCTAAACATGACATCCACAGTCAAGATACAAAATGATACTTGGGTTCTTAGTCTCTGACATATATTCTGGTTTATGACTCCAGTCACTCAATGAGGTAACCTGTGAGTCAACCTAGACTTATCAACTCTAAATGGTTACCAAACCCTTTTTATTCTATTTCTGGAATAACTTTGAAATCTATCCCCTCCCTCTTTTCCACCACCACTGCTCCCCTTGATTTAGACCTCCACCATCTTCTGCTGGAACTACAATAGCCTCCAAAGCATTTTAAAATTACAGGCTGCAAGTCATTAGATGGTAAAAACTTAGTGGGTTGAAAGCAGCATTTTGAAACAGAAAACTTCAGAATGCATTCCACACAATATAGGTAAATACTGTTGTATGACACTTTCATTTGTGTGTACTCACATCTTTGTATTCCTCTTGATGTGGTCAAAAAATTTTCAAATCTAAAACCAATCTAAAAAATTTCCCTGCCATAATCTTATCACCTCCAATGCATCTGCTTTGCAGCTTTCACAATTATGTAGCCATGCCAGTCCTTCACTTAAGTTTTTCAATGGCTCTCCGTTATTCTGGAATACTGTCTAGACTCTTTAGAGGAAAAGCAAAATCCTTCGTGATCTCACCTTTACATATGCTATCTCCAGCTGACACCCCTCAAGACAGGAGACTGTATTTTGGCAGTCCAATTTACATGTAACTTCTCAAAGGTGCTTGTTTCACTCTGGTTTTGAGCAGGACAGGACAGTCCCTCTGCCTGGAATGCAATCTCTCCACTTATCCGCATAAGTAACGCTATTCACTGACCAACACCCACCAACCTTATGCACCATTTTTCTAAGACGTTTGCCCTGAAACCCATCTTCATTCCTAAAGATCTGACTACTCTCTTCTTTGTGCTAATCCTTGTATAGATCTCTATTACAGCACATTTAATATCATTTATCACACGCCTTTATCAAGTATCTACTATGATCCAAGCTGTATGTTTTATATACATTAAATCATTTAATTTTCTCACAACAGCCATGCTAAATATTATCTTCATTTTAAAGATGGAGGGCTTCCCTGGTGGCGCAGTGGTTGAGAGTCCACCTGCCGATGCAGGGGACACGGGTTCGTGCCCTGGTCTGGGAGGATCCCACGTGCCGCGGAGCGGCTGGGCCCATGAGCCATGGCCGCTGAGCCTGCGCGTCCAGAGCCTGTGCTCCGCAACGGGAGAGGCCACAACAGTGAGAGGCCCGCGTACCGCAAAAAAATAAATAAATAAAAAAAATAAAGATGGAGAAACTGAGGCCTAACAAGAGCAAATAATTGCTGGTAAGCGGTGAAGTTAGAATTCAAACCCATCTCTGCCTGGCTTTAAAATCTCTCTTCTTACTACCACCTCCAACCACAGAGGACTTTGAGAACCCTGGTACAGGTACCATGCATCCTCAGCACACAGTAGGTATTCAGCACATGTTTGCTGAATAAATGAATAGTTTCCAAAAATTTTAGTGAGTCTCCCATTTGAATTTTGTAAAAATACCAGCTTGAAGTCTTTGTTAAGATTAAAGAGCTTTAAAATGAGTTCTGTCTAAACTCCACAAACAGGGTAGTAGACCTGGCTTGTGTTGAATTCCATTCAGAACTGTTTGTCAATTTGGGATATACTTTATGTTAGGACATTAATCAATAGTTATGAACCCTGAAGAAACACAGGTTATTTAGCCTAAGGTCTCTAGACCTAGGGGTATAAGGTGGCTCAAGTATCCTCAGGCTGCATTTTAAGGAAGCTCTTAAAGTCACTGGTAGAAAATTACCCAGAAAAAAAATGGGAGATTTTAAACATGGACCAATGTTCAGAAACTCTTAAGTTCAGACCACTGATTGATTTCTACATATCTAAACTGAGAATTTCCTAACTTTAGTTTCGGCAAAACAATATTCTTTTCTGATGCTTTACTAAATGTTTCTGTGAAGATTTTTGTACATAAGAAAACTACTGTCTTTAAGAAATTATTAAATATAAAATGTAAGAAATCCCTGGTACAAACAACTAACTTAATAACTTGTTTCTTAATAAGGAAATATTGGTTGTAAGTGAACCTCACACATAAAGAAAAGGAAAAGTACTATAGAACTTCTCCCTTAAGAGTAATAAACAAGGTTTTAGTCATACTTACAACAATCCAGTTCATCTGATTTGTCGCTGCAATCTAAATTATGATCACATTTCTTGTGTTTTCCAATGCACTGACCGTTGGCGCAGCGGAATTGATCAATTAAACAAAGCACTGAGGAAAAAAATGCAAACAGTTTTCTTATTTTTGCTACCATGTAAAGGCAAACTCTGGCAAAAGTCAAAAAGTGCTTTCTGGGGCTTCCCTGGTGGCGCAGTGGTTGAGAGCCCACCTGCCGATGCAGGGGACACGGGTTCGTGCCCCGGTCCAGGAAGATCCCACATGCCGCGGAGCGGCTGGGCCCGTGAGCCACGGCCGCTGGGCCTGCGCGTCCGGAGCCTGTGCTCCGCGTCCGGAGCCTGTGCTCCGCAACGGGAGAGGCTGCAACAGTGAGAGACCCGCGTACCGCAAAAAAAAAAAAAAGTGCTTTCTGGGCGCAAATGAAAAACAAATTAGACTTTTAGAGAAAACTTACAAATTATTCTCTAGGGATTTCAACTGGTTGAAAGAAAAGAGAAGACAAAGGAATCCAGCACAAAATTTCCTGTTTTGTCCTTTATGCTAAATTTCATCTTTCACTAATAATTCTGTCAAGAATTAAAGAATTCTACATGCATTTCTGTACACTAAAAATTTCCAGAGAATTTGTTTTTCTTGTTTTTGTTGTGGTTGTTTTTTACTGTGTTAAAGGTTAGCAGATAAAAGAAGAAAATATGAAATTATTTTACGTTGTAATAAATAAATCCACTAACTGAGAGCTCATTGGAAATAAGGACTAGTTTTACATACTGAAGGTCTAATGTTTCGGCCTCATTTCTCAACTTGCAAAGCTTATTAACGTGTATAAACCTTACGCACGTTAAGTGAATTAAAACAATTTAGAACATGCTACTATGTTTAGAAATAATAAAGTCAAATACACTTGAAAAACCCCAAATCTACCACTGAATGAGCCAAAGCAATACTCTGAATTTCAAACAACTTAATTGAAAAAGGACTCCATAACCAGGCCTAGGAATTTCGGATACCTTCACAGTTCTTCTCATCTGACTTATCCTGGCAGTTGGCATCTCCATTGCATCTCAGGGCGCCATCAATACACTGCCCACTGGCACACTGGAACTGGGACTCTGAGCACACAGGACAATTGAGCTCATCACTGTGATCTTCACATTCAGTAAACCCATCGCACCGCCAAGCCACAGGGATACAGTCAATTTCTCCCGTGAAACAAGTAAACTGCTGAGGAGAACATGTCGGGGGTTCTTCAAATGAACAAGGGGGAGGGGAGTGACAAAAACATAATCACAGTCACACAGAGGTACAGACATTTACACCTGAGTGAAGCCCATTTAATAATTAGCATGTACAAAACACTTTATAATAGATAAAATTTGTAAAGTGTCTCACTGAATCAGAGAAATATAATCTTTACAGTACTTCATTTAGATTCACTAACTTGCAAAACTATAAGGCAGAAGTTTTCTCATATACTATAATTCAAGTAGGATTACTGTATTTGCAACCCGTTATAATCTCACACATAACCTGGGAATCATCACTATAATCATCGACCTCCAAATATTTTAAAGTTACCTTAGAATTCATAACTTTTCTAGCCCTGAGGTTCTCAAATAATGGTCCACAAACCCCTGGGGGTTCCTAACCTGCGACCTCTTTCAGGGAATTGACAGAAACTATTTTATAATAATATTAACATGTCACTTGCATTGGTGCCACAAAAGGAATGGTGGGTAAAACTCCTGGCACCTTAGCAGATTCGAGGCAATGGCACCAAACTGTACTAGCCGTCACTGCATTCTACACAGTGACATACACACGGGGTGGGGGGCAATGGGGAAGCCAGTTTCATTTAAGAATGTTCTTGATGAATCAGTAAAAATATTAATTACATTAAAATCAATTCTTTGAGTACATGTCTCCTCAATACTGTCTGACAAAATAGGAAGCATGATAAAGCTCGTGTTGCCTACCTCAGCATGATGGTTTCTTAAGGGAGAGCATTCTGAGCTATAAACGCAACCTAAAATGGGACACCCTTCTGACGTGAAAGAACAACTGACAGATAAACTATCAATGTTTGCACTTGGGTACTTGGCAGGAAGTTTTAAAAAAAATGAACCAGTGAGTCAATTATTTCAAGGAAAACAAGAGCAAATCATTATAACACTGTACTTCTGTGGCAAATTATAACACTGGAACTTTCAATCAGAAATTATAATTTTGGAAGACCTATATCCAAAACTAAACTTGACAGACTCCTAGTACTTAAATATTTTTATGATGAGATTGGTGGTAATGTTATTTTTTTCGATACTGTATAATGAAACGCATCAAAATCTGAAGATCTGGGAATTTCTGAGTGCAATTCTAGTATTTCCAAATGACCAAGGTGTAAGGTTACAAAACAGTGCATGGGTAAAATATCCATTCTGAGCACAAGATAAACTAACAGATTTCAACATGAGACTAGGAAAAGTGAGCTGATATGGTTTCAAATTCCACATTACAACTCAACCTATAGAAAATGACCCCTTGTCAAGATTTGGTGTAGAATTCAACATAAATATACATAATTATTTGAAAAGGCTATATTATAGTCCTCCATTTTCCTCATATCTGTATGAGGCCAAATTTCTTCATGTACTTCAACAAAACTACGTACTACAACAGACTGAATGCAGAAGTAGACATCAGAATCTAGCCCAACATTAGAGATTTACAAAAAAGTAAAAATAATGCCATATTTCTCACTAAAATTATTTTGCTTTAGAAAATACAGTTAATTTTCTTAACAGTTTTAATTTGAGAACATGTAAAGGTTTATTATTGTTATTTTTTAAAGTTCTTGGTTTCAAATCCTACTAGGTAAATACAGACAAATATAACCTATGCAAACAAAAGCTCTCCTCAGCAGTTCTTTAAAATGTAAAAATATGCTGAGACCAGTTTGAGAACTGTCATTCAATCCGAATTTCTTTGTTTTGCAAATGAAGAAACTGAGGTTCAGAGAGGCTAAGTGATCACCAAGGTCAAAGAGCTTCCTATGAACAAGAGTGATTAAAAAAAAAGAGGACTAGAAGGGCAGTCTCCTTACTTTCAGCCCATTACCTTTACTACTGTATCACAGGCCCACTGACTCCTTTTAAAAACTTGTCTGTTAGTAAATTCTCTAGAGAACAGAACTTTATTATATGACTATGGATCAGAAAATCTTTTATCCTTAAAATAGAGAATATTAGATAGAGAATAGAGATTACAAGTGAACATTTTACATGGAGAATATGAAGGACTTTTTAGAGGAAATCTAATCCTATTATGTATAGAGCACTGTAACAGGTCATATGGAGAATAAAAACAGATAAAATATGGTCCATGTCCTTAAAGAGCTTTTAATTTGGTTGGGGCTAGGAACACACTAATGAATATAAAACAAATGATTATGTAACTCTGAGCTGCATGCTGCTAACAAGTGCTACAATTCAGAAAAAGGGACAACAGTAACAGCTAGTGAAGGTTTCAAAGATCATGAGGAAGACTCATCAGCTGCACCTTGAAAACGAGAGATTGAGGATGTGCAGGCAAGAAGAAAAATACATCCCTGAAATACCACAAGAAAATCCACAGAAGCAAAACAAAACAGAACAGGCCACAGTGATGTCGAACTCCAAACAGCCACACAAAAATAAAGTGAGCAGATTGGGCAGAAATACAAATGAGATGGGTTGGTAAAATAGGCTGAAATGAAAACACATCTTGAAGGTCAAGCAGAGGAATTAAGATTCTGTATTTCATTTACCTCCATTGTAAAATCAATGTTAAGTCACAAGAAAAATCTTGTATAAAAACATTCACTGCAGTTTCACTCTTAATAACAAAAACTGAAAACAATTAAAATGTCCCTCAACACAAGAATAATAAAACTGTGGCTTATTTATACAATGAAACATACTACTAGCAACAAAAAGATAAAAATGACTGATGCACTCCACTATAAGGATGAATCTCAAAAATATTATATTAAGCAAGAAAATGCAGACATACAGTACATACGTCATTCCTTATATAAAGTTCAAGAACAGGCAAAGCTAAACTATGAGGATGAGAATTAAAAAAATCGTTACTTCTGGAAGAGAACTGGCTGCTAGGACACAGGGAACTTTTCTTAATGAAAACACCGTATGTCTAGATTTGGGTGTTGGTAACACCATTGTACACATTTGTTAAAAACAATGCATTTAATAAAAATATGCATTTAATATATACATTAAAAACAATCACTAAATGTGAAGGGAAAAAACACTGGTCTTTTACAGGACATTTTCTAAATGAAAGGTGGTATCTTTGATTCAGTTTTACCTACGTTATCATTACATAAAGGCATATTTTTCTAGGATTTGCCTTATTAGAGCAATAATCTGGCACCCTGACATGGAAACAGTTGTTTTTTTTTTTTAATTGTGGTAAAATATATGTAACAAGTTTACCACTTTAGCCATTTTAAAATATACAGTTCAGTGGCATTAAATATATTCACATTGTTGTATAATGCCTGCTATTTTGGGGAGAGATACTTCAAGTACCAGAGCTTAACTTTTACTATGCACATATCTGATCTCCCCGACTAAACTGTATGCTCTGTGTCAAAGATCTGCAAATCTTCTGCAGTCCAAACAGAGTGCCTCATAGCTGCTACTCAATACATGTTATTTATTTTTTTAAAAAAACTTAAAGGAAAGTTAGAAGAATAAAATAGTCTTATAATACCATCTTATCAATAATTTTTATATTTTGAGTGTACCATCTTATCAATAATTTTTATATTTTGAGTGTAAGCCCTTTCAATCTTTGTTCACAGAAATACGTTTTTTACGTAATTCTCATCACAGTAGAAAACGCAATTTTAATATTTTTTTCCACTTGCACCAAATTTTGGCTACATTTTTACGTCAGCTTATGCTCATAATGTTTAATAGCTATATAAACTCAGTTATTTTACTAACTTTCCTATCATTAGAAATGGTTTTTAAATTTCTGTCACTGCAGAGAATAGACTTTTTCCTTCAGTTGAATTAACTTAGCATTATCCCCGAGAGGAGAATTTCTGAATTAAGGGAAAAAATATTATAATGGCATTTGAAGCTACCATACTTTGCTTTAACAAAGGAATATACCAATCTGTTATGGTCCCATGAGTGACTGAACCAATTTCACTACAACATTATTACTACTCAGTGATATCTTTAAAAAAAAAAATTTTTTTTTTGGCTCCGTAAGTAAGAGAAACAACAGGGAACTGCTGATAGAACTGAACAAAAGAGTATTCTTTTCACTGGATACACTCCCAGCAATGACATATAAACGGATAGAATCTAGGATTCAGTGGATGGAGACTATAGGAGGTAGAATTCATTCACCTTGTTACCCTTTGGGGTGGGAAAAGCTACTTTTTTTATTAGGAAGTAGATTCATTCATAGTTATGAGTTTCCCCTTTTGCCTTAGTCCCAGGGTTAGGTTACACCTATCACTTGTCATGATGAATTCACTCTTAGAAGAATCCAAAAGCCTAGTATAGTGCAGAAAATGAAATATAAGTGAGCAATCAAGTTAGGAGAAAGCAATTTCACTGTCAAATCAAAGAATGCTAGACTAAGTTCTAGAACATGACTGGCATTTAGACTTTCAGAAAAAAAAAATAACATATTTACCTCCACATAGTAGCTCATCTTGAAGCAGAACCAAGTGCATGGGGCAGGAGCACCTTGTAGTACCATCTCCCTTTACAAGACAAATATGTGAACAGCCACCATTATCCTGAGTACAAGGGTGCTGTCCTGCAAAGAGAAGAGAGAAGAGAAGAGAAGAAGAGCACAGAAGAGGAGAGAAGAGAAAAAAGAAAGGAAAGAAAAAACGGAAAAAGAAAAGGAAGGGAGGGAGGAAGAAGGAAGAGCCCAGACAAAATCAATTATTTTTGAGTTACCAACAAAACCAAATGTAAAATCCCTTTGAATTTTATTTCCACACAGTATAATTTCTCACCCCATCCCTACACAATCTACAAGAAAAGGAGGACAAAAATTTAAAACACAAAATACTTATATCTAACCACTGTCTTTACATACTTATACATAAAATATTTTACAGTATTTAAAGTAAGGTAACGGTACAGCTCATGTTAGTTTTTGTGAATAAGAAAAAGTGATTATTCGAACTAAAAAAAAATGCTAGGGAGAACGCTGAAACTTGGATATTATTCTCTTTAAAATATAAAAACTCTTCTAAAGATTTTTAACTCCGAAATTCTACCTTTCTGAGAGATAAGATGATTTCACTCAAAAAGTATACTCCAATGAGGAACCTGCTGAAAATTAGAGTTGTTAGAAGAAAAAACAAGTTCACATGAATCTAACCACCCAGAGACAATCAAAATTATTTGCTTGGTCAACTGCAAAAGAACTTGCAATGTTACAAATGTTTAATTTCCTCATATTTGGGTTAAATTAAATAAATACACTATCAGGCACATTTCAAAGTCTGTCTCATAAGTTGTATTTAATGAAATCATTGTTTTGACTTTTCTACTTAGCTCGTGTCAAAAGCAACTTGACAGCTGTCATCCCAGTAGCCACCCATTTATTATGACTCTTTTCTCAGTAACACATCAGTCCCGCTTCAGTGTGTGTTGATGAGATTGAGGGAGTCAACTCTGTACAAATGAGCAGATGTGTGATACTACACATGTGTGTAGTATCACACAAAGCAGACACCCCAGTCCTTGTATTAGGATGTACAACCTATAGAGCACTTTCTCAACCTTTTAATTCATGACACTTTTCATAAACAGCAATCCAATTTTCTTTAATGTTATTAGAAATTTGAAAAAAAAGTTTTTCTAAATATAAAACCATATTTAAGTGTTGAATTTTAAAGATATTCCCCCTGAAATTCTGAAAACCTTCGTTGAGATTCTTCTGCAATAAAATGTTCATATCAACTGAATAAATAACTTAGCCATTACATCATCTCTACCTTATTTCTGTTAAATATTCAGCATGAATTATATGTTATAACATAGAATGACAACAATTCTAACTTTCTAAATCTCAGATACCTCCTAACTTAACTTCTAAGTTCATGAACAGTGACAACACAATGAAGACTTGAACAAGCTACGGTGCTCTCACTCCTCTTCCCTCCTTTCATACTCCAATTCATTTCTGAAGCATTGTGCCAACAAGTTAAGGAGTTTCAATACTTCTCTCAGTCCTCCATTTAACATGTGCATTCCTGATATACTGTATAAGACCTACAGTAGTGATTGCTAGGAAGGCACATTTGATGACAGACACATATTAACAAGAGTTAACAGTATTACATAAACACACGTTAACTAGGCCAAGATGACTAGTCATTTTCAAGTTTTCAGTAAGATAAAAAAATAATTTATGGCCATTTTTCTAAGCTAGAATTGAAAAACTTATCCAAGTGGGGAAAAAACAAGCTCTTATTAAACACAGTCTTCTCTAAGTTTACACACTAATTTTTAGTTTGTTTTGCTTTTGCTTAAGAATAGGTTTATTTCCATGATAACTATAGTCATCATTATATAAATGTAACGTTTGCTTTTGTTGAAACCATGGGGATGTACATGGAACAAAAGAAATATATGCTGTATACCAATATTCTTAAAAGGGCTGAAGGAGAGAGGAAAAACATGACAAGCAGAGTCCTTGCTATACCTGGGGACGTTTTTGAAAATGAGCAATACCATTCCTTTCCCCCACTCCTGTTTCATGAGGAAAAAGTATTTCATATGAAAAAGCTCCCAGGTGAATATAGGCTTTAAAAACATGAAGAGTTTAAAAAAAAAAGGCAAAACTAAAGGTGTATGAAAATCTTAAAGATAAAGAAATAAGAAGACACAAAACAACATCTTAGTTTTATACCATTTCTTACAACATGAATCTTGCGATTAGCAGTACACCACCAACACTTACTATATTCCTGAAGATTCAGCTCCTTTACTGCATGAATGTCACTAAGCTGGGCAATTCGAGCCTGCACTTTGGTTCTACCCTCTCGACCTGTCATGTCAATTTTTTCAATCATCTGCTGCTGCTTATCAATCCAATACAGCCAGTTTTCAAACACAGTTAGTCCCACAGGCTGCAGAATGTTGGAGTCTTCTAATACTATCCGGTTGGCACCTTGGAAAGGAGAACATTCAACAGAAATGATGCATATGGGTCAAGTCATACATTCAACAGCTATTTACTGAAAACCAGTTAGATTTTTAAAGTACTGAAAAGGAAAATATGATAAGCTCTCTACCAGAAAACTTAAAAATCATTCTGAGAAGAAAAGATATATACATCCCAGAAAACAGGTAACAGACTAGACATCCAAGTGCAGTCAAGGGCAAATAAGCATCCAGTACATAGTAGATACTAAGTTCACAGAAATGTAGAAAAGCACTTGAGTCGCTTTCAAAAATTTTTTAAAGCACAGTCCAGGGCTTCCCTGGTGGCGCAGTGGTTGAGAGTCCGCCTGCCGGTGCAGGGGACACGGGTTTGTGACACGTTCCGGGAGGATCCCGCGTGCCGCGGAGCGGCTGGGCCCGTGAGCCATGGCTGCTGAGCCTGCGCGTCCAGAGCCTCTGCTCCGCCACGGGAGAGGCCACAGCGGTGAGAGGCCCGCGTGTACCACCAAAAAAAAAAAAAAAAAAAAGCAAAGCACAGTCTATCTTTCAAATTAAGTCTTATGAAACTCTCTAACATGTACAACACACAAAAACAATACTTCTCTGGATGAAGCAGTGGTGGTGGGCCGAGAGCTCTGTGTTCTCGGCTTCCCCCACCTGCCGAGCACACCCAAGGCGTCTGTGAAGACCACCACCCTCACCCACCGGGCCACTCAGAACACAGGAAAAAGGACTCAAAGGTTACCTGGTTCAAGCTTCACCTCAAAATAAGATTTCTACAACACCCCAGACACAGAGCCATCCAGGCTCTGAAGAGGCAGCTTATTCTACTGCTGAACTAGGAGAAAGTTCTTTCCCATAGTGCGCTGAAACCTGTGCCCCCTGCCCACCCCCATAGCTTCTCCTTCATTCAGAAAGAATAAAATACATCAATTCCTTCTCTCTTCCTCCTAATCATCCTTCAAATATCTATAGAACTTTTCCCCGGTCCTTAAGTGTTTGATCAAAGAAAGACATTAGCTTAATACTTTGGAAATATCAGGGAAAGTTCCAGGAAAGAGGCAAACATAAAGCTAAGTTTTAATAAATGGAGAAAAGTGGGGAGGTATTACGGATGAGAAGGCACCGCCTAAGTGAACATTCAGATTCATGGTGGGTTAAACACAAGTCTACTTAAGCTCCCTCCTAAACATCTACTAAAACGATGGTAAAAAATGAAGGCATAAACCCATAAGGACAAATGGGACAGAAGAGTAGAAAAGCGATATAAAATTTACAAGTTGGAGAACAGACAGACAACAGATCAAGAATTTTAGCCTCCTATGAACCTCCTTTCAATAAGCTAATAGAGGATGTGATCTATCACGTAAAAGGAATTAACGAAAGAAACGGAATCTGGGAAACAGCAGGTTCAGAACCAAGGAGACTGGCAAGTACATTCCCAGGATAACGGTGAAAGAAAGTTGCCCTAGAAAGCAAGCAAATCCAGACTGGAGCAAGATGACAAAGAAATGCAGGAGGTACGTCTTCAGTTAAAAAGAAAAAAAGATGGAGTGCTTGATGCATCTGCACATGCTGAAACAATATTTACATTAGATAAGATTCATTTCAGAGAGAAATAAAGCTACAGAAGGAAATGCAGCTCATAGTAATATTTTCATAGCCATAAATAACAAACAATTATGAACTTAAAAATTATGATATAACTAAGCTGGGAGGATAGGAGGAGAGTTCATATAGGTATGTTAGGGATATATGGTTTAAGACAGCAAAATCATTATCTTCCATTAAAAGAAGTCAAATTGTGGTATCTAAAAATTAAAAATCATGAAGCAGCAGTTTTAAACAAGTTATTTTAAACTATCGGAGATGCCTCTGAGAGTAGGAACTGAGAGGAGGAAGTAGAGCAGTAGACTTGGTTTTTGTAGGCCAGTTAGAACCATTTGATTTCTATACCTACATGTATTACTTTGATGAAAATTAAAATTAAATTTAAACTGTAACACTAAGAGTGATTAAAAAAAGATGAGTTGGTGGTAGTGGAAGGATGGCCTCAATTGGACAACTGGGGAAAATAAGAGGTCAACAGTGTTGCTGGAGGATCCCAGATCTACTGATTGACTCTGATGGCAGTTATAAAACTCTGGAATCAGCAATGAAAAGACATTTATTCAACAATCTAAGCATACACTAAACACAGTGCAGTATAAAAGCTCTGTAGGAGGCTAAAAATACTAAGTAGAAAGATACCCCATGAAAAAAGTATATGATTATCTGTGAACATGTAAGGAAGGGGGGGAAAAACCTACCAACATTATACTAATCTTATTCAGAAAACGTAAAAAAAGGAAACATTTCTTTTTATGAGGCCAATGTAACCTTGATGGCAAGACGCCAACAAGTACATTATAAGAAAGGAAAATTATGGGGTAATCTTTCTAATGAACACAGATGTAAACATCTTAAACAAAACATTAGCAAATCAAATTCAGCAATATATAAAAGGGATAATGTATCATATCAAGTTTGATTTATTCTAGCAAACTAAGAACAGAAGAGAATTTCCTTAATCTGCTTTTTAAAAGTTATCTACAGAAAAACCTTAGCAAACATAAAACCTAATCAAGAAGTATTGAATGCTTCCCCCAAATCATGAAAAACAAAAACAAAATGAAACAAAAAAATCTAAGGATTCTATTATTTTATTCAATATTGTACTGGGGGGTCCCAGTCAGTGTAATAAGGCAACAAAGAAAAAGGACTGGAAAAGAAAAAATAAAACTCTCCCCATCTGTAGACAAATGATTCTGTAACACAGAAAATTCTAATTTAGCAAGGTCCCTGGGAACAAGCACAATGTACCAGACTGGGGAAGAAGGGAAAAACTGTATTTCTATATTCCAGCCACAACCAGAAAATGAAATATTAAATATTTAGACTACTCTTTATTACCAGCATTCAAAAGCATTAAATACCAAGGAATAATTCCAATGAAACACAGGCAAGACCTCTACACAGAAAACTACAAAACACTGAGGGAAATTAAAGTTCTAAATAAATAAGGGATATACCATGTTCATGGTTTAGAATCTAGACTAATATTATAAAGATAACAATTCTCCCTAAATTGATCTATAAATTCAAAGCAAACCAGAAAGAATTCTAGTAGGTTTTTGCTTTTTGGTGGAAGAGGCTGATCCTAAAATGTATTTGGAAATGCAAAGGGTCAACACTAGCCACGGTAATCTTCAAGAAATACTAAGAAGAAATACTAAAGATGTACACTGCGAGATACACTTGTTATAAAGTTTTATTAATTAAAACAATACTATGTAAGACAAAGTGACCAAGGGACGATTAGAGTCCAGACACAAAGTTACACTAATATAATCATTTCATTTATAACAAAGGTGACAGGAGAGCACAGCAGGGAAAGGATGGTCTTCTCAAAAGAAACAGTGTTGAATCAAATAGTAACGTGGGAAATAAAATATAACTTAACCCCTGTCTCACACCATACACAAAAATAAATTCCAAATGGATTAGAGATCTAAAATAAGAAAAGTTAAACAAAAACATTTTAGGAAAAAACACAAGAAAGTATCTCTGTGACTATGCAGAAGTCAAAGATTTCTTAAATATAACATAAAAGGCACTAATCATAAAGGGAAAAATTAATAAACTTTACTACAATAAAAATAACTTTTTTCATCTAAAGACACCACTGGGAGAGTGAAAAGGTAAATCACAAACTGAAAGATTTATGTAATACATATCTTTCTCTATAGAGAAAGTATGAAGGCATACCAAAAATTATTAAAGAAGACTTATAAATGGAAGGATACCCCACAGTCATGAATGAAAAGACTGAATTCCTTAAACATAACAATTCTCCACCAATATGTATGTAATTTGATAATGGATTAACATCCTGAATAAAGAATTTCTAGAAATCAGCAATAGGAAAATGGGCAGAAACTACGAATTGCAATTCACATATGAAATATGAATGACCAATAAATTAACCTCAAATTCAAATAGAGAAATGCATACTTTATTAACAATGAGATATACCTCTAAAACTATTGGATTGGTAAAAACTCAGAAGTCTAAAAGTACCAAGTACTGGAGGAGAAGCTCATATACTTCTATATATGCAAAACTGTGGGTATTCTAAACTGATATAATCACTTTGGAGAGCAATCTGAATAGATATAGTCAAGTTGAATATATACATACCACATTAGACAGTAATCCCACTACTAAGTTTAGGCCACAGAGAAATATTCAAATATGTACATAAGAATAAACACTGCAGCACTGCTTTTAATGGCAAAAAATTGGAAATAGCAGTTTAGATAGCAGAATAGAGAAACTGTAGAATGATCATCAATGAAATACTATTTAGCACTGAAAATAACTGACATAGATTTGTGGATCAACAGGGATCACCTCAAAACCATGATATATCTGAAAAAAGCAAGTGACAAAAGAATACATGAGACTACTTATACTAATTTTAAAAAGTGAAAAGAAGTTTAAATGTGTGCGTGTACATGGTAAAAAATACAGAGAGAGAGCGAGAGAGAACGAGCAAGAGACAGAAAGCAAAACATGCATGGCAAAGAAACACATCAAAAGTTACCTCTGAGCAAAGAGGGAGGAAAACAGAACAGGGGAGGGATACACAAGGGCTTCAAATTCTCCCTAATGTTTTTTTTTTTTTTTCACGAGAGAGGAGGAAGGAAGGTTCAAAAGAAAATATGGCCAAACACTAAGATTTTTTTTTAACATCTTTATTGGAGTATAATTGCTTTACAATGGTGTCTTAGTTTCTGCTTTATAACAAAGTGAATCAGTTATACATATACATATGTCCCCATATCTCCTCCCTATTGCGTCTCCCTCCCTCCCACCCTCCCTATCCCAGCCCTCTAGGTGGTCACAAAGCACTGAGCTGATCTCCCTGTGCTATGCAGCTGCTTCCCACTAGCTATCTATTTTACGTTTGGTAGTGCATATATGTCCATGCCACTCTCTCACTTTGTCCCAGCTTACCCTTCCCCCTCCCCATGTCCTCAAGTCCATTCTCTAGTAGGTCAGCATCTTTATTCCTGTCCTGCCCCTAGGTTCTTCTGACCATTTTTTTTTTTTTAGATTCCATATATATGTGTTAGCATACGGTATTTGTTTTGCTCTGACTTACTTCACTCTCTCTGACAGTCTCTAGGTCCATCCACCTCACTACAAATAACTCAGTTTCGTTTCTTTTTATGGCTGAGTAATATTCCATGGTATATATGTGCCACATCTTCTTTATCCATTCATCTGTCGATGCACACTTAGGTTGCTTCCATGGCCTGGCTATTGTAAACAGACCTGCAATGAACGCTGCGGCACATGACTCTTTTTGAATTATGGTTTTCTCAGGGTATATGCCCAGTAGTGGGATTGCAGGGTCATATGGTAGTTCTATTTTTAGTTTCTTAAGGAACCTCCATACTGTTCTCCATAGTGGCTGTATCAATTTACATTGCAAGAGGGTTCCCTCTTGCAAGTGCAAGAGGGTTCCCTTTTCTCCACACCCTCTCCAGCATTATTGTTTGTAGATTTTTTGATGATGGCCATTCTGACTGGTGTGAGATGATATCTCATTTTGATTTGCATTTCTCTAATGATTAATGACGTTGAGCATTCTTTCATGTGTTTGTTGGCCATCTGTATATCTTCTTTGGAGAAATGTCTATTTAGGTCTTCTGCCCATTTTTGGATTGGGTTGTTTGTTCTTTTGTGATATTGAGCTGCATGAGGTGCTTGTATGTTTTGGAGATTAATCCTTTGTCAGCTGCTTGGCTTGCACATGTTTTCTCCCATGCTGAGGGCTGTCTTTTTGTCTTGTTTATGGTTTCCTTTGCTGTGCAAAAGCTGTTAAGTTTCATTAGGTCCCATTTGTTTATTTTTGTTTTTATTTCCATTTCTCTACGAAGTGGGTCAAAACGGATCTTGCTGCGATTTATGTCATAGAGTGTTCTGCCTGTGTTTTCCTCTAAGAGTTTGATGGTGTCTGGTATACATATAGGTCTTTAATCCAGTTTGAGTTTATTTTTGTGTATGGTGTTAGGGAGTGTTCTAATTTCATTCTTTTACATGTAGCTGGTCCAGTTTTCCCAGCAGCACTTACCGAAGAGACTGTCTTTTTCTCCACTGTATATTCTTGCCTCCTTTATCAAACATAAGGTGACGATATGTGTGTGGGTTTATCAGTGAAATTGGCCTGTAGATTTCTTTGTGACATCTTTGTCTGGTTTTCGTATCAGGGTGATGGTCGCCTTGTAGAATGAGTTTCTGAGTGTTCCTCCCTCTGCTGTATTTTAGAAGAGTTTGAGAAGGACAGGTGTTAGCTCTTCTCTAATGTTTGATAGAATTCACCTGTGAAGCCATCTGGTCCTGGGCTTTTGTTTGTTGGAAGATTTTTTAATCACAGTTTCAATTTCAGTGCTTGTGATTGGTCTGTTCATATTTTCTATTTCTTCCAGGTTCAGGCTCAGAAGGTTGTGCATTTCTAAGAATTTATCCATTTCTTCCAGGTTGTCCATTTTATTGGCATAGAGTTGCTTTGTAGTAATCTCTCATGATCCTTTGTATTTCTGCAGTATCAGTTGTTACTTCTCCTTTTTCATTTCTAATTCTATTGATTTGAGCCTTCTCCCTTTTTTTCTTGGTAAGTCTGGCTAATGGTTTATCAATTTTGTTCATCTTCTCAAAGAACCAGCTTTTAGTTTTATTGATCTTTGCTATCGTTTTCTTCATTTCTTTTCCATTTATTTCTGATCTGATCTTTATGATTTCTTTCCTTCTGCTAACTTTGGGGTTTTCTGTTCTTTCTCTAATTGCTTTAGGTGTAAGGTTAGGTTGTTTATTTGAGATGTTTCTTGTTTCTTAAGGTAGGATTGTATTGCCATAAACTTCCCTCTTAGGACTGCTTTTGCTGCATCCCATAGGTTTTGGGTCATTGTGTTTTCATTGTCATTTGTTTCTAGGTATATTTTGATTTCCTCTTTGATTTCTTCAGTGATCTCTTGGTTATTAAGTAGTGTGTTGTTTAGCCTCCAGGTGTTTGTATTTCTTACAGATTTTTTCCTATAATTGATATCTAGCCTCAAAGCATTGTGGTTGGAAAAGATACTTGATACGATTTCAATTTTCTTAAATTTACCAAGGCTTGATTTGTGACCCAAGATATGATCTATCCTGGAGAATGTTCCATGAGCACTTGAGAAGAATGTGTATTCTGTTGTTTTTGTATGGAATGTCCTATAAATATCAATAAAGTCTATCTTGTTTAATGTATCATTTAAAGCTTGTGTTTCCTTATTTATTTTCATTTTGGATGATCTGTCCATTGGTGAAAGTGGGGTGTTAAAGTCCCCTACTATGACTGTGTTATTGTCGAGTTCCCCTTTTATGGCTGTTAGTATTTGTTCTTATGTATTGAGGTGCTCCTATGTTGGGTACATAAATATTTACAATTGTTATATCTTCTTTTTGGATTGATCCCTTGATCATTATGTAGTGTCCTTCTTTGTCTCTTGTAATAGTCTTTGTTTTAAAGTCCATTTTGTCTGATATGAGAATTGCTACTCCAGCTTTCTTTTGATTTCCATTTGCATGGAATATCTTTTTCCATCCCCTCACTTTCAGTCTGTATTTGCCCCTCAGTCTCAAGTGGGTCTCTTGTAGACAGCATATATACGGGTCTTGTTTTTGTATCCATTCTGCCAGTCTGTGTCTTCTGGTTGGAGCATTTAATCCATTTACATTTAAGGTAATTATCTATATGTATGTTCCTCTTACCATTTTCTTAATTGTTTTGGGTTTATTATTGTAGGTCTTTTCCTTCTCTTGTGTTTCCTGCCTAGAGAAGTTCCTTTAGCATTTGTTGTAAAGCTCGTATGGTGGTGCTGAACTCTCAGCTTTTGCTTGTCTGTAAAGGTTTTAGTTTCTCCGTCAAATCTGAATGAGATCCTTGCTGGGTAGAGTAATCTTGGTTTTAGGTTTTTCCCTTTCATCACTTTAAATATGTCCTGCCACTCCCTTCTGGCTTGCAGAGTTTCTGCTGAAAGATCAGCTGTTAACTTTATGGGGATTCCCTTGTGTGTTATTTGTTGAAACACTAAGATTTGACAAAGATGGATGGCAGAAATTCTACACTTTCTGTATGCTGGAACCATTTCATAATTAAGGGTGGAAAAACAAACAATAAAACATGAATAGACAAAAAAAGAAGCATTAATGACGATAGTCTTTTGTTTACAAGCAGCTCATGCAGCTCAGTATCAAAACAACAAACAACCCAATCCAAAACTGGGCAGAAGACCTAAATAGACATTTCTCTAAAGAAGATATACAAATTGCCAACAAACACATGAAAGAATGCTCAACATCACTAATCATTAGGGAAATGCAAATCAAAACTACAATGAGGTATCACCTCACACCAGTCAGAATGGCCATCATCAAAAAATCTACAAACAATACATGCTGCAGAGGGTGTGGAGAAAAGGGAACCCTCCTGCACTGCTGGTGGGAATGTAAATTGATACAGCCCACTATGGAGAACAGTATGGAGGTTCCTTAAGAAACTAAAAATAGAATTACCATATGACCCAGCAATCCCACTACTGGGCATATACCCTGAAAAGACTATAAATCAAAAAGAGTCATGTACCACAATATTCATTGCATCTCTATTTACAATAGCCAGGACATGGAATCAACCTAAGTGTCCACAGACAGATGAATGGATAAAGAAGATGTGGCACATATATACAATGGAATATTACTCAGCCATAAGAAGAAATGAAATTGAGTTATTTGTAGTGAGGTGGATGGACCTAAAGTCTGTCATACAGAGTGAAGTAAGTTAGAAAGAGAAAAACAAATATTGTATGGTAAAACACATATATGGGATCTAAAAAAAAAAAAAAAAAAAAAAGGTTATGAAGAACCTAGGGGCAGGACAGGAATAATGACACATATGTAGAGAATGGACCTGAGGACATGGGGAGGGGGAAGGGTAAACTGGGACGAAGTGAGAGAGTGGCATGGACTAATACATACTACCAAATGTAAAATAGGTAGCTAGTGGGAAGCAGCTGCATAGCACAGGGAGATCAGTTCAGTGCTTTGTGACCACCTAGAGGGGTGGGATAGGGAGGGTGGGAGTGAGACACAAGAGGGAGGAGATATGGGGATATATGTATATGTATAGCTGATTCACTTTGTTATAAAGCAGAAACTAAGACACCATTGTAAAGCAATTATACTCCAATAAAGATGTTTTAAAAATAAATAATGATAGTGTTTTGGATTTTCTTTTTTTATTTGCTAAACTGTCTTTAATAAACATGTGCCGCTTTTATAACAAAAAATAAACATCATAAACGAAGAGAAAAAGAGAAAAGGAAAGAAGGGGGAAAACCCACATTAAATACTAGAAAAAGTTATAACACTGTTATAATAAATAACTATCATACACACGAGAGGGGATATAAGAGATACATGTGATCAGGTAAGGGAAAGAACATACTATGCAAGGTGGGTGCATACACACGCAAAGTGAGTGCATGACTGTTTGGAATCAAAGAAGGCATAATGGAAGGGAGGCATTTGAACCTGAAAAGACAGAATTTCTTAAAATTTTAAACAAGTTACACATATATGCAAAAATATAAAACTTATATGATACAGAAATAAATACTCTTAACATATTAGTATGCTAACCTTACATACCTTTCTCAAGGTTTATGTGTTTGCATATTTCTCAAGGAATATACAAAAATACATACCTATATTTTTGTTAATAGTATACATATTGTCTGTGTGTGTGTGTGTCTGTGTGTGTGTGTGGTACACACATTTTTGGAGGCAATTTGCCAGTATATATAGTATATAGTTTGTGTGTGTATGTGTATTTATATGTGTGTGGGTGTAAAATATAGTTTTAAATTTCAAATAAAACTAAATCTTAATAAACATTACTATACAACTTAATTTTAAAAATCATCCTTCTATGTCAGTACACACAGATCTACTGAATGACTGTAATAATTACTGAATGATTGTAATATTTCATATCCCTGATATACTAGAATGTATTTCTCTGTGATAGACTATTACAAATAATGCTCAGCAAACACCATTGTACGACAGGGTCAGTGTTTCTGTAAGACTGCTATACGCAAGAGAAAGTTACCAGCAAATGGCCCTCCAAAAAGGTTCTACCAATTTCCACTTCTACAAAAGTGTACGAGAGCATGCCATTTTCTACCATTCTGGCCAATGTTGGGAATAATCAACACCACATTTTATGACTCTGATAGATATAAATAGTGTATTATTTTAATTTCATTTTCCTGATCGCTAGTGAGACCACACAGAGTATTTGGACTTCAGAAATTGGGGGTAGGGGAATAAACATGATTGTAAAGAGAGGACCACTGAGAAATGAGAAAGTAAAAAGTATATGAAGACAAACAAATTATTTCATTAAAACACACCAGGAATCTTAAGATCATTTGAGCTTGAGGATGAGTCTGTGAAAGGAAAATACCAACTTAAGCATGCAACCAGACTTTTTTTCTTCAGGTTCTAAGAGTACCCTGAAGGGTTTTTTTAGTATAGTTAGTGACATGATTAGAAACCATGCTTCAGAAAATTAATTTAGGAACAGTGTGTAAACTTTCAGGGGGGAAAAAATCAGCAGGCAGGAGACTAATCATAGGCTAGAATTCAGGCCAGAGATAAGACAAAGTAGAGCAGAAGAATTAGAAAAGGAGAAGAGATGCATTAGAAACATATTATTTACGGAGCCCAAATCAAGAAAATTCGCAAGTTATTACATAAAAATGGAGTAATCATGTTGATGGTTAAAGAAAAAGTGCTTCCCAACCAACTTGATGCTGACTATTCTTAGTGAATAAAACTGTAAAGAAATGTGTACAAAAATAATACAATAGAAGGAAAATACAAATGCTATTGGTGAATCATCTCAGTAACTCAAATCAAAATAAGGAAACACATTTCTTGGGTACCTGAGAGATCGCTGCTTTCAATTCGCCGGAGATCTGAATCAGCCCAAAAGAGTTTGCCCAATCTGCTATCAAGAGCTAAAGCAATTGGTTTACTTAAGCCACTGAAAAAGAGGACCTCCCGTTCTGTTCCATCTAAAGCAGCTCGTTCAATTTTGGGAGACCTTTCCTGAAGATTGGTAAAATACATATACCTGAAGAGAAAGGAGGAAACTATAAGTTTACCAAAGTAAGAAATCACACAAAATGAGAATACTGCTGTTGATTAAGACAAAAGGAAGTAAAATAATATTTTTAAATCTTATTTTAAACGTTTTAAAACATATGTTTTGAAGGTCATGGGATATATTTCAATTTCAGTAATAGTAACAAAGGGTGCACAGAAGTTCTTAGGGAGTTAACTTTAAGGAATTAATAAAACAAAGTGTTAGATACAGGCAGCCTTATGCTTTTGGAATAATACAATATAATAAATAAAATAGCAGTAATCAGAGAGATCTGGACACAAAATTTTAACTTTCTTCTCTATTAGTCTATTTCATAACTGAAAATAAGTCATATATGAATCATTTCTTATATTTAACTTCTATAGTTCATCTCTTTCCTGTAACTCCTTTGAAGTAAGCTACTTTCCCTGCTGAATTCCTTATCATTCATTCAGATTCAAGTAAGTATAATTTATTAAATGCAAAGCTCTATATTAAATGAAAGAAGGCATATTAGTTCTTATCATAAAAGAACCTAAAATCTAGTAGAAAACATAAGACTGAAAAACAAGTATAAGGTAAAGTGGAAAGGACTAAGTATAACTAGAGAGGTACAGACATAGAGCGGTGGGTATTTGAGAGAAGAGAATGTTACATCTGGCTGAGGGTGGGGCAGATCAAGGGAAACTTCACAGAGGATGTTACAGTTCAAACAGTCCTGGAGATATGGGTAGAAATTAGAATTAAAGCAGTAGTGACTAAGGAAGGAAATTCTAGACAGTAAAATCAGAGAAAGCAAGAATATACATGGGCTGAAAAGGAAGGCTGATGAGGGTTTCAGATGCCACCTTAGTAACATACCCTTTTTCTGGGTTTACCACAATGGCTCGAGGTCTGTCTTGCTCGCCTTTTAACACCACTCCAATCGATCTCCCATCTAATCTTGTTACATTAATGACATTGGTGGCCTCGCAAGTCCAATAGATGTAGCGGCTATAAATGTCAATGCTGAGGTCATAGGGCTGTATTTCTAGGTTCTGATTTGGAACTGAGCTCACAACCACTGTAAAGCCCTAAGGGAAGAAAAAGAAACACACACAGAAAATTGGATTCCAAGCCAGACAGCTCCGAGGAGACCACTCACAATACTTATACTTACGTGGTCACACACCTGAGAAGGAACTCTCAAGTCTCAAGCGACATTTCTTAGTGAACATTTCAAATGTTCCCTTTGGTTATTACAACATAAAGCAGTAGAGCGAGCTGAGGCCATATCGGTTGCTCTAAGAAGCTGATAGTGCACTGATCAGAAATGAGAGTGAGAAGGTGGCAGCTGTCCCTGTAAACCAGAGACAACTGCGGCTAGAACCACACTCTAGAAATACCTCTAAAGCGGTGGTGCTCAACCAGTGGCGATTCTGCATTTGCAAATGCCTCCACCAGGGGCACTGGCCAATGTCTGGAGACTTTTTTTTTTTTTTTTTTTTTGCGGTACGCGGGCCTCCCACTGCTGTGGCCTCTCCCGCTGCAGAGCACAGGCTCAGCGGCCATGGCTCACGGGCCCAGCCGCTCCATGCGGGATCCTCCCCGGACTGGGGCAGGAACCGTGCCCCCTGCATCGTCAGGCGGACCCTCAACCACTGAGCCACCAGGGAAGCCCTGGAGCCATTTTTGATTGTCACGCCTATGAGACTGTAACTGGCTTCTAGTGGGGAGAGGCCAGGGATGCTGCTAAATATCCTATGACGTACACGTCAGACCTCCACACAGAGAATTATCCAGCCGAAAATGTCAACAGTGCGGAAGCTGAGAAACTGCTCTAGAGACAATAGCAATTAGTCAGGGCTACAAACCACATCTATCAGTCATGTCCTTCTCTAATCCTCAAATCTACCCCCCACCAAATTTTCTTGTAAACAAAGCCAAGCAAAAAGAGAGGCTTTGTTCATCTGTTTTATCTGAATAAATTATATTTTATTTACTCGGCATCTCTGAGGTAACACTCCTTAATAAGGCTATCTCATTTATTTGCTATGTCCTCAGCTGTATAACAACAGCTATAATTTCTATCAACTAGTTATCAGCCTATTGGTCCTGGCCTACACCGTGTAAAGTGCATCTGTAGTACACCGCTACAACTATACCCCTAAATGATCCTCGGCAGCCCTAAATACACTATCTCCTTGCTCTTGTCAGACAAGACATGAAAAATAAGTAATCTAATCTCCCTAAATTTTAATGCATTAAAAATGCAACTTAACATTACTGTTAAAAGGAAAATGACAAATAATTATTTATAGTAATCCCGGTCTAATACTGCTTGGACACAGAAAGAAAGCAAAGAATTATGGACAGTGGTATGTAAATCATGACTAGAATGTAAGCACAGATAAGACGTGTTGATAATATTTTCATTCCTATCCCATAGTCACCAAATAATAGTTACCAAAACAAAAACAAAAAAAGATTAGACTAATGATAACATATCCTAGATGTAATTTTACTGAGACTGTGTTTTATGTTTCCCATCCGCTGAACCTTTTAAATACTAGTTAACTAGTAACACAACTATTATTTACTGAGGGCCCACTGTGTGGTAATGGGCTATGTGCTTTTACATTCCTTTCAGCTAAAAAGTTCATAAGAGTCCTAGTGAGTGACAAAGCTGAGATCAGAACCAAGTGTGTATTTGATTTCAAAGTTTCCAACACTCCATGTAAATGGAATTAAAAAAAGAAACTATATAAATGATACAGGTGGCACTGACAGTCATACTAATATATGAGTATAAGTTATTTTAATACAACACGATCTTCATTCTAACAGAATTATCAAACAATTGTTTACTCAAATATCATTAGGAGGGAAAAAAGCTGCTAGGTTCAGAATTTCAGTTTTACACACACACACACACACACACACAAGCGGAGTCAAGCCTTCAGTAAAATAGGATGGTTGGCTGGTCCAATTACTAGGCAGAAGAACTGGATTTTGAATGCAGCCCTGAATTACCTGGCTGCCATCTTCTTGTGCTTTTCGGATCATGTTCTGTCGTGAGTCAACCCAATAGAGTTGCTTGTCCAGCGGGTCATAGTCAATGGCCCGGACATTCCGAAGGCTGTGGATAGGAAGGATGATGTCAGGGCTCTGCTGTTCATCAATCACCATGCGGTTGATGGCACTCTTTTGACTGAAGAGCAGGAAAGTAGTTGGAGCTTAAAGAAAGAAAAAAGTAAATAGGAAACGTAGTTACCCTAAGTCTTGTATCACTCAAAGATTTGATCAGCCTGTTGTCTGTATCTCATACAAAACAGACATGTATGTTGAAAAGGTAAGGTTGAGATAAAACCCTTTGGAATGCCTCCAGAAACTCTCCTAGAGGTAACACTGATCGGCACTCTGGCCAAACCAGTTATGAATTTACCCCATGATAACAGCCAACTAGCCACTTTTTCTCTGTCTTGTCCACAGCGGTATCACAGGACACTTGATTTTAATGAAGCATTTAATAGAGATAGACAAAATTCTCCTGTCTGCCAAGTAAATAATCCTAACTCCTCCATAACCAATTCTTGTAGATGGAAGGAAGCCTGGGTCTCCACAGGTCAAAGAAGAAACTTCAAGATTGGTTTTAGTCTCACTTCTCACACTATTTAGTCACTTGATCTTAACTAAGGCCCTAAACCTCTCTGAGTCAAAATCTACTCAACTCTAAAATAAGGTCATAGCTATGTTGTCCTGCTCATTGACTTGCTATAAAAATTTTACAACATATGTGTAAATACTTTAAAAACTGTAAGGCATTATGGCAATTATACCTCAACAAAACATTGTAAGGCATTATGTAAATGTCAAGTAAAAATAACTACTGTTTATTATTATCAGTAGTAGCAGTAATAAACTTGGTATTAGTAGGATTCAAACCAACCCTCACTGGTTGCAGATATAGGCTTAATATTTTGCATAGTGGGTTGCAAGGAGAGGGAGCCAGTTAAAAAAAAAAAAAAAAAAGCACACTTAAGTTGATGCCCTAAATTTATGAAATGGGAAAATGCAACAGAGACAACACTTCCCTTTCCCAGGGACTAGGCCTCTGCATCTCTAACCTAGAAAAGGATAGCATCTGGCAGTGCTACCAAAAACTTCAAAGTCTAATAGCATTTTTTAAATCTTCATTTAAAATATATGTAAAAATTCTGTAACTACACGTTGCTCAGTCACCACCTAAATCCAGGAGAATTTTGTCCTTCTCAGGGATATAAACATAAATGGCCAAGACAGAACTCCCTGCTTTATTTCCCCTTAAACCCCATTCTTCACAGCTCCATTAATTGTGGTTCCCTGGTTGACTTTACGTTTACACCCAAATGTATACTGGCTTAAATCCCGAAGAAATTCACTGGTTCTCACAAAGAAACTTGGTATTCACAACACTGAAATTCGGCTTTGAGTTCCTCACTGGCTAAAAGTCCATACCTAGCTTGGAAGATTTAGAAAGTATTCCAATGATCCCACTGGAACTCTCCATTACCTGGAGTCCATGACATATTGATTTAACAATTTTCAGCAATTTTAGTAGAACCCATGCCTTAAGCAGTAAGAATACAGGTCACAACAGAGTAGTTAACAAGTTTCCCATCTTTTTTTTTTTTTAAAGAATTATTTTTTTGGCAGTACTACATTCTTGTAAATCAAGACAATAGAAAAAAAAAGTTCTGAATTCTAAATTTCCAACAAAATAAGCACCGCTTATACTAAGACATACAATGAAACTTAGAAGAAAGACCCCACAGTTTTAGGTGTCAACTTTTCCTGCCTGGGAAATAATCAAATATATATTTGGCTCCAAGTATGTTTCACTGGGTACTTTTTTTTTTTTTGAGTCAAGTTTTAACCTTTAATAAGATTCCACAATTAGGTGTTCTAGAAATGTAGATTAAGACAAAGCCAAATATGGCTCCAAAGAAATGCTCGTTTCAAAGTCTATGGATGACATTAATAATTACAGCTGGCTAAATATTTCTAAGAGGAAGCTAATGTTTTGACTTATTTACAAAAGTGACAAAGAATATGCAATTTTGTAAACCTCAATCCATCCTAATTTATGTAACCTCTAGCCACCACTCCCTCATCTCCTGCAGAATGCTTTCAAAACTGTCCTATGAGGCTGTCTCTGTTTTGCATTCCCACAACGAAGACAGCCAGCCACACGCAGAAGCTGGAGGATGATGTAGGAGGAAGCTCTTCAGCTCTCCTTTGAAGACACAAGTGTTCACCCAAAGCTGAAAGAAAGGTATTACTCTGGTGTAAGAACAGCATAAATGACAAGGCCAAGCCCACCATGTCTGACTGTGCCATCTGTGCATTGTGCCAAAGGCGCCAAGTAGGGACTGAAGTCCAGTCCACACTTCATTAGCCAAGTCAAGCACCTATGCAGCTGCATCTGCCCAGAGGAAACACCTTTTCCCAATTTGCACAAAGGTTCCATAGAGGCCAACCACTTCAGTACTGAACAAGGGATTACACAATTTGGCCTCCTCTCTGACTTAATTTCTATTCACTGTGTTCCAGAGACACTGGCCTCCTAGGTGTTCCTCTAATATGCCGAACATGTTCCCCCTAGGGCCCCTGCATTTGCTATTCCCTTTTGCTTGACAGGTCTTCTCCTAGATATCCAGCATAGCTCATTTTCTCACCTCCCTCAGTTCCGGACATAGTGTCACTTTTACAGTCAGGACTTCTCTCATGACCCTATTTAACACTGTGATCCTCTTACCCACCCTTTCTTGCTCTTAATTTTCTCCATAACACTCATCTCCATCTAACTCCTGACAGAGTTTACTCATTTAGTTCATTATCTGTCCCACTGAAATGTAAGCTCCATGAGGGCAGGGATTAATGTCTATTTTATTCAGTGCTACATTCTTCACTGGCTCAAATGATGCCCAGTGTGGATTAGGTGTTAGTAAATATTCACTGAAGGAATAAATGAGTAAACAAATGAAGAAACAAGCATGAGATGATGATAACTAAGGACAGCCCTGTAGCCATGATTTTGAAAGTAAGGAAATAAAATTATTTCAGAAAACTGGGAAAGAAAAGAAACAAGCATTTATTTAGGAACTCCAAGATGTCACACATCATACCAGATGTCATCCAATTCCCCAAATTACTCCATTTTATAGGTGAGCAAACTCAGAACGGTTAAGTAATTTCTAAAGAAAGCCTCAGAAAGGTTAAGTAATTTTTCCCAGGTCACAAAGCTGCTGCTGAATGGAAGAGCACATGTTTTTCCAAATCCTGTCCTGCTTCTTCATTCTTCTATTTAACGATGATTTCTTGAATGACTACTATTTACCGAACACTTTTTTAGGCACCTAAGATACATCAGTGGAAAAACAGGAAAAAAATGCTGCTTCATGGAGTTTATATCCCAGTAAACAGATAACAAGTAATAAGCATAATAAAGAGGCTATAGTATATAAATAACAGAGTGTATAAATTATACAGTATATCAGAGAGTGATTAAGTGTCACAGGAAAAAGAAAAATGGCAGGTAAGGGGCACTGGCAATGTTAGATACGGTGGAAGGATGACTTGCAATTTTAAATCGGGCAGATCAGGTCTCACTGTGGAGGTCACAATTAAGCAATGACTTGCAGGTGAAGTATATCCATGCAAGTAT
This sequence comes from Globicephala melas, assembly GCF_963455315.2. Taxonomy (NCBI): domain Eukaryota; kingdom Metazoa; phylum Chordata; class Mammalia; order Artiodactyla; family Delphinidae; genus Globicephala; species Globicephala melas. The sequence goes on along the minus strand of NC_083323.1, from coordinate 93,361,448 downwards.
CTGCAGGAAGAACATTCCAAGTAGAGAAAATAAGCAGTATAACAGTCCTGAAGTAGGAGTAACTGGCATATTTGAAAACAGCAATGAGGCTGGTGTGGCTGCCATGGAGAGAGCAAGAGAGAGAATGGTAAAAGCTGAGGTTAGAGAAGCAAAGCGGGGGTGTGTGTGTGCGAAATGTGGGGTACAGATCATGCAGGAACTTGTAGGCCATTATAAGAACCAGGTTTTCACTCTGTGTGAAATGGGAGGTTTTGAGCAGAGTAACAACATGGTCTGATTTAGCTTTTGAAACACAGGTCTAGGAGTAAATTACACAATGTTAGAAAACTTTTTGAGGGCAAGTACTTTGTGTTAAACTTCTCTTGTAATCTGCTTTGGAATCTAATACATCTGTGCACAAATATTAAATAGTACTCATAAAAAGAACATGCAACAGGAAGCCTCTTGAAACACTGCCAATCATCTCAGAAAGAGCCAAAGACAGACATTAGGGACACTCAGCACTGATTTCTCAAGACCTTCACTCACCAACTAGCACACACTGGTAAAATCAGCCCAAACAATAATGACCTCAAAAGGTCTTTCCCTATTCTTCTGTCTCCAACACTTATTACCCCCATTTTCTCCTTCCAAAGTTAAACTTCTTAAAAAAGATGTCTACATAACACATACACTACCAGCCCTTCCTTTTCTCCATTCACTTGTTGATCTATTCCCATCTTTCACCATTACCTCCCTGAAATTACTTTTTTCAGGGTTACTAATAACCACCTCATCCAAATATCCAATGGATACTATTTTAGGCCTCACCTTACTCAACCTGTCAACAGCATTAACACAGTTCTATTTTCAAACAATCTTCTCTCTTGTCTTCTGTGTCACTATCTTCTCCTGGTTCTCCTCTGGCCCTTCTCGCTGCTGCTTTTCTGCGTCCACTGCGAGCTTTCTCTCCTCAACCAGAGTTCCTGAGGTTACCAGACCCCTTCTTTTCGCCACACTAGAGTTTGCAAACTATGGCCCACAAGGTAAATCTGGCCTGCTGCCTGTTTTTATAATAAAGTTTATCAGAATTGAGCCACATTTTAAAAATGTAACATCTATGGCTGCTATCACACTGAAATGTTCAGAGCTGAACAGATGTGAGAGAGACTATAGGATTCACAAGCCTAAATATTTACTCTCTGGCTTCTTAAAGAAAAAGTTTGCTGACCCCAGGTCTATACCTTCTCCCTAAGTACCTATTTTAAATACATGCTGGCATTTCTAAAATTAATACCTCTAACATCTCCCTGAGCTATGCATTCTTCTATACAATTTCTTTCTTTCTTTCTTTTCCTTCCTTCCTTCCTTTCCTTTCTTTTCTTTCCTTTCTTTCTTCCTTCCTCCCTCCCTCCCCTCCCTCCCTCCCTCCTTCCTTCCTTCCTTTCTTTCTATCTTCCTATCTATCGATCTAACTATGGCTGCATTGGGTCTCTGTTGATCGACTGATCTATCTATCTATGGCTGTGTTGGGTCTCTGTTTATCTATCTATCTATCTATCTATCTATCTATCTAAGGCTGCGTGGGGTCTCTGTTGCTGCACACAGGCTTTCTCTAGTTGCAGTGAGTGAGGGCTACTGTTCATTGCAGTGCGCAGGCTTCTCACTGCGGTGGCCTATCTTGTTGCAGAGCACGGGCTTTAGGCACGCGGGCTCTAGAGCACAGGCTCAGTAGTTGTGGCACGCGGGCTCTAGAGCGCAGGCTCAGTAGTTGTGGCTCACGGGCTTAGTTGCTTCACGGCATGTGGGATCTTCCCGGACCAGGGCTCGAACCCATGTCCCCTGCATTGGCAGGCGGATTCTTAACCACTGCACCACCAGGGAAGTCCCTACAATTACCTATCTAATAGTTCTATTTCCCATAGGAAAATCAATACAAACCTAAAATTATTTTTTAATTCTTTTTGAAAACGAATCCTCCCCATTTACTATCTACTTAACTGCTCACACCAAAAATCTACGAGTCATCCTTGCTTCCTCCCTCTTATTCTTCCTCATATACAACTCATTAACAAGTTCTGTTCATTCTAGTTTCAAAATATACCTTGAACCCATCAACGTCTCTCCATCACGATGGCCACCAGCCCCGTCTAAGTCGACCTGCATTATAACAAGAGTCTGACTGCCCTGCAACCACTTAATTTTCCTCCTCAAATCCATTCTCCACAGCAATCAAATCATGTTATTATATCTTATTCAATTTTCATAGCAACCCTACAAGTTAATTACTATTATTATTCCCATTGTACAAATGAGAAAAAATAAGGCTTAAAAAATGTATGTGACTTGCTTTGGTAAAACACAAAACTTACATGTGACAGAGATGCCAAATCATTAAACTATAAACTGATGTTCTTTCCTTTTCAGAACTGAAGTCTTGTGTCAGAACAGACTAGATCCTTTCCTATGTGACCTCCTATACTTTCAGGCACAGAATAAGGTAATTTCAATAGTTCACTATATCCAATATCCTAGAGCAATTTTGTTACCTTCTAACTTAGTGAACTACCCTACTTCTCTCCCACGAATCTACTTTTTCTGATCTACTTATCATATCTACCAATTTGTTCTTGTCTATCCACCAAGACGTGGGCATTCACGCACACCTGAATCATAAATCAGGACTCCCCAAGCCAACAATCTTTTGTGGCACACTGTGTTTTGGTGTTCTCAGCACTGTATGTGTGTGTGTCTCTGTGTGCATGTGAAATCTGAGAAGAGCTGGTAACATCAGCTAGAAGTGGCGACCACTCACTATGTTCAGAGCATGTGCTCTTTAGTTTTCCTTCCCCATCTATTTACTGTTTCCTACTGAGCTAAATTTACTCATAGCATTTTCTGCCTGGCCTCTTACACACTTAAATTCTTCATCTTTAGCCTATTCTATGAACTTCAAAGGACAAGGAGATCGTATTTTGTAGATTCTCTTTGTTGTACTGTTTGTACTGTTCTTCCCTTCCTTTATCATGAATACGTATAGCACACGTATGTGCTGTCTGCTGTCTCTCAAAGAAGCTATGCACATTTTTCAATACATATTTAATCCCCAAGGATAAAAGACTTACTTTTTCTATAGTATCAATTCTTCCATAACATCAACTAGTTAGCACCAAACAAATGAAAGTAACAAAAACTTGCATTTTTCCACATTTAGTCCTTCCCTTTTATTAAACAAATGATCAACTCTGGACCTCTACAACTTTTTATTCTAGAAAGAACATGAACTACAGTGTTTTCAAAATCCTGCTTTCTCCTCTAATTCTAGATTGCTTTGCGGGGGGGAATGCAGCTTACCACTACAAGTCCTGTTGTCAGCATTAAGAGAGTAGTGGGCAGGGCATCCACAAACAAAACCTCCAACTGGCACTGCCAAGCAGAGGTGGGAGCAGTGCCCATTGCTGGAAGCACACTCATTCCACCCTGCCTGCCGAGAGGAGTGAAACACGAGGATGTCCATCACATAATCCAAATGGCCCTGGATGATGGTGCGGTTTTGGCCACTGGTTTTGTTGGCACGCTCGATGCTGCGTCGGCTCCAGTCTGTCCAGTAGATGTAATCTTGGTACTGAGTTAAGCCAAACGGATGAGGCAAGTCATCTGCTATAACCTCACGGTTGAGTCCTGTTTTCAGAAAGGCAGTAGAAAGGGGAGAAGCAGAGAGATGAAATATGTGAGAATGTAAGTCTTGTTGGCAAAAATAAAATAAAATGTTAACATATAAAACATTACTTTTGTAAGCAATTTAAAACAGAAGAATTCCTTTAAAAGCAATTCTTAAACCAGACTGGTCCTGTGAAATCAACCCACCTGCAGTCTGACCCCATGCCTCAAACTAATATTCTTGCTACAAATCACTGAGTTTTTTTAAACTCCTGTAAATGGTCTATTTTGATTGTGGTCTTATTTTCCCTCCATAAAGGTCTACAGTTCAACTATTTTTCCTTCCAAAAAAGGATGAAAATGCATATATTGTATTTTACCGGTACAAAAAGTCACTTCAGGAATGCCCAGGGTGTTATAAATTCCATTATAAGCCCAACAGTAATGGAATTTCCACATATTAAAGAGATATGAATCCAAGTACCTAGCCCACTATTAATAAATAGGATACAGTGTGAGACAGAGGAAAAACCTAGACATTCATATGAAGTTTTATTAATAGTATCTAACCTATGGTAAACAGCAGCCACTGACTTTTGCACAGAAAGGATTATATACTATCTGTCTGAACAAAAGGGAGTACAGCTTACCAAGCATATTTGAAGATTCTATTAAGTTGGTGTCCAGGTCTGTCCAATAAAGCCTCCTTTTAGCATAATCAATAGTTAGGCCATTTGCTCGCCCCACATTTGGAACTAATGTAGTACGTTCACTTCCATCCATGGCAGCTCTGTCTATCTTAGGCTTTCCACCCCATTCAGTCCAATACATAAATCTAAATTCAAAACAGTGGATACTTAACATTTCATTTTTGACTATTTGGGAGAAAGGATCATATTCATGCACAGTAACTAAATGAATTTAAAGAAAATATACATTAAGTCAAGGAAATTGGTAAAGCAAAATCATAGCTATAATTTTTTTCAAGAATACTGGCAGCCTCAACTAAATATTTTTTCTCATATCCTAAAAAGGAAGTGAGTCAGCTTTCCTTAGTCTTTCCAATGAATTTGTTCCATCCAAAACCTAGGAACTGGAAACAAACCAATGATTTCCTTATTGCAGCATTGCATTTATAAAACTAATATTCAAGAAGTTAGCAAAGAATTAAAGCTCTGGTCTCAGAACCTGATTCACTTCAGAACAAAATATATGTATTTCTGAATACAAGTAATTCGAATTTTTAAACTTCTTTTCAATTTGTGTCATCAACTCTCCCCCAAACTAAGTTGCCGCAGTACATCAAGGGTAAAAATTAATAGCCTTTAACTGAAATTTAAAAGCAACGTTTGAAAACGTATTTGGTCACATGGTCCAAGGTAACATACTGCGACGTGTAAGAGCAACGAACCACCCCTTAATGTGTCAGCTGGTCAGTGAACACTATTACTACAACCCCTGTGAAATTTTAGAACCCTCTTTTGCTTTTGTTGTACTCTTTTGAGTTCTTCACCTTAACCTTAGAGCAGCTCAACAGTATAGGTTTTTTACACGTGAGGAGGCCAAGGCACTAAAAGTGTGACTGATTTGTCTGATGTCTTCAAGCCAGTCATATGGCAGCGCTAGAACTAGAAGCTAATCCTTAGCCAAATGCCCTTTCAGCTGAACTAGTAGTGCTAGTTTCAAGACACTCTGAATACTGGGAGTAGGAATGTTCTCCACGTGCCAGGTCTCATCAAATACCCATGGCAGACATTCACTCATCAGCCTGTTAGCTGATGGTTGATTTGGTAGCAATGTATGAACATGGTTTTCTGAAAACTGAAGTTGTCTCGGTCTTTGTTTGCATTTGTACTTGTCAGCTGACAGGCACGTGCACACCCCGAGAGCCCAAGAGAAAACAACTGTGGGAGAAATTTCACAGTTGCCAGCAGCCACATAAACTAGAGTACTTCGTCCCAACTACTAAATATCTGTCTGGTAACTAATGTTTAGAATAAAAATCACCATAACCCAATCACAACATGTCAGCACAGAGGGGGTGCTTTCAGTATGACCTTCTTAACTACATGGCTAACCAGCTAACCATGGAACTGACTGATTCAGGGAAACTATTTTTCATTACGGCTATAGTAAATATGTTTGTATGTGCACACTGTTAACTTCTGCTTTTTAAAATGGAGTTATTCTTCACATTTCAGATTTCTTAGATGCTGGCTTTTTAAAATTTGCTAAATCATGTAAGAAGGATCATCTACCGTTGAAAAACATGTCACGTTGTAAAAAAAATAGTTTATCAGAAAGTTCACTGTTTAATATCAAAGTTTCCCCAAGTTTATAATAATAATCAAACTAATTGTCCATTTTTGAATTAACAAACATTCTAGAATGGAGCTTGTAAAATGCAGTTATTTCCTAGCACACATTATTTCAGTGGGTTTACTTTCATAGGTTTGGAATCTGGTGTAACTTGGGAGAGAGTGCAAGCAAATACAGACTTGATGACACCTTTAAAAAGGCTGTCTACTTAGTACATAAGTATGATCATTAATATTTAATTATTAATCCATTTCACTTTTTTTTTTTTTTTTTTTTCCGGTACGCGGGCCTCTCACTGTTGTGGCCTCTCCCGTTGCGGAGCACAGGCTCCAGACGCACAGCCTCAGCAGCCATGGCTCACGGGCCCAGCCGCTCCGCGGCATGTGGGATCTTCCCGGACCGGGGCACGAACCCGCGCCCCCTGCATCGGCAGGCGGACTCCCAACCACTGCGCCACCAGGGAAGCCCTCACTAATCTTTTTCACCCAATGTTAATGATGACAAAAGTCAAATTTAGCTAATAATTATTAATTCTAAATCAGTGAAATCTCAACTAATGGTTTTAAGATAAAGCCTGTCTATGGTTGACTTGTCAAATTCCTAATAAGCATTATTTAAGACATCAAGAATATAATCCATAACTTGGCCATGAACAATGCAGTTGCAAAGAATGCATACAAAAAGCTGTTTACCCTTCAGCGGGGTCCAATGCAAGAGCTCTGGGACTATCTAGGTCTTTCCACACCAAAACTTGTCGGTGCTGCCCGTCCAACTTTGATACCTCAATTCGATTTGTTCCTGTGTCTGCCCAGTACAAGTTCTTCCCAAGCCAGTCTACTGCCATGCCTTCTGGATAATCTAAGCCAAATTCTACCACATGTTCCAGTGCACTGCCATTCATAAAGGCTCTGCTGATGGTCTGCAAAAATAAGATTAACAAAAAAGTCACAGGGCTTAAGTACAAAACACCATCCAGAAGGAATGTATGGTTTGTTTTTCGATGGGTGGGAGGATCCAGAAGAGCCAGAGGCATAGTTTCTCAATACAATTCACATATTTTATGAGCAAAGAAAAAAAATGATGTCAACCTCTAATAAATGCAACTGTGACCTCAAGTTTTATTGCCAATTCAGGGAGAAAGTTTTGAAATTTTTAAGGACCAGAAATTTATTCTAGTAGAACAGTGGAATGACTATTCTTGTAAAATTTATTAGTAATCAAGTGAAAGAGACGTGACCAGAATGTTGTAGACTTTTAACTGGTAGTCAGTTTCCTGAGGGTATTTGAGAGTAGGCCATGTCACCGTGTCAACTGAAGATCTCAACAACCTTATATTGATACCTTATAGAAGTGCATGTGACTATTATCATACCATTACCACTGTAGCTTTGAATCCCCTAAAAATTAAAACCGTCATAATTCAAGCTATTAATAACAGCTGCTACTTCATGGCAAGTACTATCCTAAGTACTTTGTGTACATATATTTTCTGATTTAATCCTTACAACAGCCCTGCAAGATAGACATTATCGCTATTTTCAAGATGAGGAAACTTACAAGCCCACACAATAAAAGCCAAGATAAAGCATTTATTCACTCATTTAACAGATTTTACTGAACACCATTAGAATCCAACTCTGGCTCTAACATTCCATGATTTTTTCACATGAGCCAAAATTTTACACAAGTTATCTAAAACAAGTCCAAAACAATCTGGAAGAAGGAAAGCTTATTCTCCAGATTTTCCGGTTAAGAGCTCCTCCTTATGGACTCAATGTGCTTTTCAATATTTATTCTAGGGGGGGAAAAAAAGGTATGCTATAACTCATAATTGCCATTTTCTACCTCAGTCAGGTGCCCCCAAATTTTTTTTAATACATTTAGAGTCAAGTCTCTATAAGCCATTTATATGAAGCATACAATTGCTTACTCTCTAACTGAAGAAAACGTCACTCATTAAATTCAAACAGAACAAAGCAGAGGAAGATTATGTCTTGCAGATTGAGAACACTCAAGCAGAGTATCTTGCACTAAAACATACTTAATAAAAAATACTGAATGGGCCTTTCCCTCGACTTCCTTTAAAAAGTTAAGTGTTTTTGTAGAACTCTGCCTATTAAGTAATGAGGAAAGTTGATAATAGCACGAAGAGTCAGAAATCCTAGACGCTCTCCCTTTTAGCCTCCAGTTTTAATATTCCAGTTCTTTTGCTAACCTTGAGTGATATGTCAGTCCAGTAAATTCGGTTGTCTGTCACATCAAAATCCAAAGCAGAAGCTTCTTTGACACCAGTGAGCGGGATGGCCACGTTATTATTGTTAGTTTCCAAAGAAATTCTCCTGATATCTGCTCTCCGTGAAAACAAAAGGAAAGCCTCTGGGACAATGCAGGTCTTCATGTCACTGATGAGTTCAAAGCCAATGGGGCAGGCACACCGAAGGCCCTGAGGTCTATAGAGGCAGAGATGGCTACATCCCCCATTCTCCTCAGCGCAGGGGTTGGAACCTAAAATTATAAAAGGGCACAGAAGGACACACACATTGATACAATCAACACATTTTCAATTTAAAATGACTAAGCATTTGTTTCACAAAGACCAAGGATGATATTTGCTCCCAAATCTAGAGTTTCAGTTGTAATCTCATAGACATGCACTGTGAGGGTTAATAGGGAATAAAAGGCCAGGCACAGTTGTGCAGGCCTATAGTCCCAGCTACTCGGAAGCAGGATGGCTTGAGCCCAAGAGTTTTGATCGGTAATGCTCTATGCTGATTGGGTATCCGATTAAGTTGGCATCAGTATGGTGACCTCCCAGGAGTGGGGACTACCAGGTTGCCTAAGGAGTGCTGAACTGGCCCAGGTTGAAAACGGAGCAGGTCAAAACTCTTGTGCTGATCAACTGGGAATAGAGGTATGACAAAAATACTTTCCTTTGTACCCACAGTAAACTTTAACTAAACTGCATTATTCATACAGTAGAAATTCTTTTCATGAAGGGGGGTGTGTGTGTGTGTGTTAAGTTTAGCCCTTCGATTCAAACTATGTAGGCAGAGTACTAAGCCAACATTTAAAAGGTTATTCCTGCCAAGCAATCTGATAACTTAAAGTTCTCATTTGTTTCCGGATAAACAACTTTAAAGAAAGTTCTTGATTCCAAAATTATTCATGGACCATCTACATGGTGCCCAGCACTAGGTCATCCCCAAATATCACTGAACTTGGTGATATGCTGAAAATATGTTTGGAGGTTTCAGGAACCAAAAGAAGAAAGTGATTTGGAGTATTTTCCCCGGGACATTTATTTAATTTCTCTGGTTCTTACATTTAGGGTTTGACAGTAGGGAGGTGGAAGGAAATGGAATGATAGTCCCTGAGAAAGAAGATAATTGTCTAAAAGCTGTTCACTGTCTTCCTTAGCCACTAGACACCATGGGATATGATGTAAAAGGTATCAGACTTTGAGAAAAACGTACTTGTACCACAAAGAATTTATGTATATCCCCTCAAAACATCAACAATTTACACTGCTGACTTTACAAGCTGCTGACTGTCTCTATCTTTTCTCGTTCCTCGTTCAATCTCTAAGAGAACTGTGGAATTACTTACCAACGATTCGATGAACATTTGTGGCCTTCAGGCCCATGAGGTCAGGGAGCTGGTCTATGATGATTTCCCGCTCTGCACTTCGTTTGTGTACTCTTTCGATGCTACGCCTCTGCCAGTCGGTCCAGTAAACATAGTCACCCAACAAAGTAAACCCAAATATGTGGGGAATTTTGTCTTCCACTAGCACTCGTCTCCCAGTCCCATCGGTATTCATAACCTTCAAGTTTAAGTTTAAAGAGAAGGAAGAGGAAAAGATGTGTACTTATTCTTCAAACGTATATAAAAATGACAAAACCAACTATGCCTACATCAAAATCCAAGTATCATCTTAGTTACTCCTGTTACAATGCTTTCACAAAGTGACAACATGTTGGTTTAATGAGAAGGATTTCGAAGACTCAACGTGGGCTCGTATTTTACCTCTACTTGCCCAGTCTTTTATTACCCTTCCTTCTAAAAATCCCGGCAACATTAGATTTAGTAGGCACCTCCTCTACTAAATGACTGTGTAAAAATTAAAAGTACAATATTATCGCCTTAAGTTTGCTTGTACATCTGTTTTCAAATTATAGTGTACCTTTGCACATATTATTTTATTACGTATTGTGTTTTATAACATATTTTATTTTATCATGAGAGTTTTGCCTGTTTGACATCTAAGGAAACTAAGATTCAAATAAGGTTGCACAGCTTGTATAGAGTTGATGTCTTTTTTAGAACTCCTTCTATTTAGTGTATTTTTTATTTCATTGTTTTTGTTTTAAAAAAAAAAAACACTCTAGGTACTCTCTCTGCAACTAAGTTTCAAGTAGCTAGGACGTATCAGCTCTTTCCAACTACCCTACAGCACAGCGGTCCCCAACCTTTCTGGCACCAGGGACCAGTTTCGTGGAAGACAATTTTTCCACGGACTGGGTGGAGGAGGATGGTTTCAGCATGATTCAAGCACATTACATTTATTGTGCTCTTTATTTCTATTACTATTATATTGTAATATAATATGAAATATATAATGAAATAATTATACAGCTCACCATAATGCAGAATCAGTGGGAGCCCTGAGCTTGTTTTCACTTGCCACTCACTGACAGGGTTTTGATATGAGTCTGCAAGCAACTGATTTATTATGGTCTCTGTGCAGTCAAACCTCTCTGCTAATGATAACCTGTATTTGCGACCTAGAGCCCTCACATGTGCAGTTCACAGTAGGGTTCGCGCTCCTATGAGAATCTAATGCCGCCGCTGATCTGACAGGAGGCGGAGCTGAGGCAGTAATGCGACCAATGGGGAGCAGCTGTAAATACAGATGGAGCTTCGCTCGGCTCACCTCCTACTGTGCAACCCGGTTCCTAACAGACCACGGACCACTCTTGGTCCGTGGCCCGGGGCTGGGGACCCCTGCTATAGCAACATTATTAAATCCATTCTGACATTTTCATTGTAAACATCAGCAATTTCCCTAGGCGTCTTATCTGTCGCTGACGTTGCAGAAACATGTACTAATCTTCTGTTCTAAAAGGCAGAGGAAGTATTCTAAAGCACCAACTTCCAAGTCCTCATCTGAGAACATTTCTATCATTTAAAGTGGCCTGTGTACCAGGCAAATCAGCCTTCAGAAATGTTATTGTTACTAATAACATGTACATGCAAACACCCACCTAAAAAGAAGTATCAGGAATAATCTTATACAAGTATTAATTTTTTATTCATAAATTATATTCCATGTAAGTCAATACTGTGATGCCTAGATGGAATGACAAGCAAATATCTTTCTCTCTCCTCTCTAAAAATTTTAAAACACTTGTTGACCTTCCCCAAACATCCAAACCTTGGAAACAAAATACTTAAAAATTGAGCAAAATTGTGCCATATTCTTGTATCTTCACTTGCAAATATCAATAAATATTTGATTTATATCTGATGGAAGAGAGATTATATTAGTTGGATGTTTATCTGTTCATATTAGATACAAGAGGACTTCTATTAAGCCAACTGAATAAATCTATATTTAAATGTAATGTTTTTTAAAAGTCAAAAACATAGTTAAAAAGAATTAAATACTACTCCAACTCCTAACATTACACACTTTTTAAAGTTAATAATTTCTGCTTGAGACATGAGTTTAGATTTTTTACATTCACATTTTCTTGCAACAGACCATTCCTGGATATATTTTATGATGTCTACGGTTTATCTTAAAATTACTTTGGTGTTTAACAGTAAAATGACTAAGCAGAGAAAAAGGGTTGATAATCTGTTTTCATATATAACTAGGATATAATCTCTAGAATAGCAGGAACCTAATTTCATCTATTTATGTCTTTCACAGCTACTATTAAAGAGCCTGGCAGAGAACTCAATAAATATTTGTTAAATAATTTTTAAAAGGAGGGACTTCCCTGGTGGCGCAGTGGCTAAGAATCCGCCTGCCAATGCAGGGGACATGGGTTCGAGCCCTGGTCCGGGAAGATCCCACATGCCGCGGAGCAACTAAGCCTGTGCGCCACAACTACTGAGCCTGCGCTCTAGAGACCGCAAGCCACAACTACTGAGCCCGTGTGCCTAGAGCCCGTGCTCTGCAAGAAGAGAAGCCACCGCAATAAGAAGCTCATGCACCGCAACTAGAGAAAGCCCGCGTGCAGCAACGAAGACCCAACACAGCCAAAAATAAATAAATTTATTTAAAAAAAAAAAACTTTAAACGGAGACAGGTTTCCTAAGACCTACGACAGTCATGAAACCTTAGTAAAAATGGAAATTAAAATTTATATAACAGTTCTTATCCTCAGATCCTAGCTTAGCCATGTGAATGAATGAAAGGTATTCTTGCCCAAATTTTAAATCCATGTGAAAATGCATACTACTGCCTACTTTTAGAGAATGGATACTTTCCTGATCCCTCCTAAAAGCAGAGCTCCAAGAAAGAATTTCTGGCCCCATTTTATTACTGCCTGGAAACTCTGATCAGGGTGAAAATTTTTCCTGTATTAGACATAATTTAGAATAGTCATTATTTTTAGGTGGGAGAAGCTTATTTTAAAACTCTGTCCTTTTGCCTCCACCCTAATATGGAGATTCTCTCTTGACTCTGGTATCTTCCTCTACCCTCCCTGCAAGAATTTCCTCCCAATACTATGTCCTTCCTTCCCAGGATCTCCAATTTCTCCCTCTCCATAAGGTCCTTCTTTTCTGCCTTTAACACAGTTTCCACCATTTTAGAGAGACACAGTTTAAAAGCTGAATGATTCTGTTTTTGCTGCCATGTTCTCTGAATGATCTGTAGCTGCTGCCTCCACCTCTTACCATTCATTCCCTCACCTCCCTACAACTGGCTGACAATCCGAGACTCGGCTCAAATGACTACTGAAAACGATCAGTGACTACTTTTCTGTTCTTCTCTGCTCTTCTGCACAATCTGCTTTCTATCTCTTCATCTCCCTGGTTCCTCTTTCCTTCTTCAAACCTGGCTGGATATGTTCCAAGATTTCCTGAGTTGTTCTGTCTATAAAACACCTTTCAACAGGCCCATCAAGTCTTAAGGCTTTAATATGACCTTATGCAGAAAAATTACCAATATGTAAAGTTCTAGTCTAAAGCCTCATCAGTTTCTACTGCAATATTTCCCACTGCATCTACCAGAAAATGTACTGCTACCTCATCTAAAATGTCATATACTTAACGGGAAACCTATCTTCTCCATTAGGCGGAGGAGTTCATCATCCTATCAGAGAGCATCTAACACAGAGTGCTAAACATTCTGTATTACAGACCTCTAAAATAATACTTTCTTACAAGTGTATGGTATAGTAAAACGTGTCTGCTTTTACCTTATTCCTTGTTTCAGTATTATCTTAAATCAATTATTATCTTACGTTTAATAAATACTAATTTTGCTGATTACTATGCTCCAATATTGGCCTTCCTATTAAAATTTATTTGATCTAAAAGCATACACTAGTTACCTAATACTGAACTTTTTAAAAATAAAATCTAAATTTCTACTTCAAAAATATTACAGGATCAACCAACTCTCCTCTTTCAGTTATGTGTCCTGCAACATTCTTGTTTGTTCATTTTGAGAAATTAACAACTTAAACAAAGATAGCTGATTAGCTATGAATTTAGATAATGGGCAAAGAATGAAACTGAAAACCACAGTGAGAAAAATAACAAAAAGATAATTCCAAAAGATTCTTCTCGTTTACACAACTCAGCATTTTCTTATTTAGCATTTATTCTTCATTCTTCTGCTCTCTAAAAATCTCTTATGATTAGCAAACAATACTCTGGCAGAATTAGACAGATTTGGATTTTAAATATAAGATCTATCACTCACTAGATACCCTTAAGGAAATTTCTCACATGTAAAATAGGGAGAGAGCACTTCCATTACTGAATTATTTAAGAAAGAAAAGAATGTTTACTTATATAGCACAGTATCAGATTAATAGATGCTCAGTAAATGCTGGTTCTTGCCCTTTATTGTTTTAGTAAAATGCTTTAGTCCCTAAAAGTAAATAGCTATACTTAAATGGCTATATTTAATTAAGTTAGTAAAATATAGTGCTTCAAAATAAAAATGAATACATAAATATAAAAGGATATGTGGAAGTAAAAGACCAAACCACCACACAGTTTTAAGCTGAATAAAAACAGCACAGACTTTTCTGTATCCTGGCCACTAGTGGAAAACTGCAGGGCTGCAGCCTTATTCCCATTTCCAACCCCCATTCTTATTGTTTGCTTATGCTGCTTAGAGCTTAGATGCACAGTAACTAAAACAGTAAACAAAATGGAGCAGTTTGACAATTTGATTGGAATATACTTTCTGCTGCTCTACCAGACCCTCAACTCCACTCCCCACCCCAAATCAAACAACATTAATAAACATATCTACTAAACGCAAATCACATGAAAAGCATGATGAATGCTAACAGAAGTTTACAACAGGGCCTCTTCTAGCTAAGGGATTACAATCTGGTTGAGGAAGTAAACTATATTTACATTAAAACCATAAACATACACCCTTCTCTGGCGTACAGCTAATCAGGAAAAACTTTAGGAAGGAGCAGGAGTTCAAATTCACCTTCAAGAATTAGAAGAATTTGGACAAAGAAAAAGAGAAAATGATTTTTCAAAATAAAAGAAGTAACACACGTTAAGACACAGTCATGGATGTCTTGTTTGACTTTGAAAGAGACGCTTTGAGGTAGAAAGAATACAAAAGGGACTCAGAGAGACAGCACCCTATAGGAGGTATGAAATTCCAGGTAAGAAAAACTATAGAAAACAAGAAACTTCTGAAAGCACTTTAAGGAGAGTGACATAACAAAGCTGTATTTCAGGAAGACCTCATTTACCTCTATTACTGCATCCAGATTGTGATTAAGATAAATATCCTAAATATAGAATTACGGTTAATAAAATTAATAATATTTTCAATTTCTATGGGATGATAATAGAGCTCCAAAAATCCTCTTTCTGAAAGTCTTTGGGGCTAGCTCTATTTTAGAATTTGGACTTCTCTGAAATACCGAAAGGCTAACACAATGCACATGGCGTATCACCTCTACCTGGGTCCAGGGCAGCACTTCATTGCCAAGCATGATAATATTTTTC
Organism: Globicephala melas; assembly: GCF_963455315.2. NCBI lineage: Eukaryota > Metazoa > Chordata > Mammalia > Artiodactyla > Delphinidae > Globicephala > Globicephala melas. The sequence goes on along the minus strand of NC_083323.1, from coordinate 93,346,265 downwards.
CAGCAAGACATATACATATTCCCACAAACGGGGATAAATAGGGACTACAATTAGTCTTACACTGCTTCAAGTCAGACTCCTTTTTTTTTTTTTTTTAACTGTTTTTGATGTGGACCATTTTTAAAGTCTTTATTGAATTTGTTACAATACTGCTTCCATTTTGTGTTTTGGTTTTCTTGGGCTCCCCCACCAGGGATGGAACCCGCACTCACTGCCTGGATTGCCAGGGAAGTCCCTCAAGCCAGACTCTCTACCAACTGAATTAATAAAAATAACTTTCGGTTTCAAGAGCTTTTTGGATTTCAGAATTGCACATAAAGGATTGTAGGTTAGGAATGCTTTGGTGATCTTCACTCTGGTCCCCTGACAAAACTGGGGCTTGGATCAGTGTTAATGCTGCTCTAAGTGCAAGCAAGGGTCTCAGGAAGAAGAAAAACAAGGAAAGGACATGTTAAAAAGATAAGGTAATTTTTAGCAACATCTGGCAAATCAACAACAAATGATAATGAAGGTCTTAAGAAGATCTTTAGAATAGCACAGAGTCCAAGAACTCAAATATAGTTCCCTAAAAGCCACAGCTAAGGATTTTGTAGCTTTGCACACTAGAGTATTAGTCCCTTCCAGCTAGCTATTCCTTGTTCTCTCACTTTAAAGGCAAAAACTAAAAGTGTTTTTTTGTGGGGTTTTTTTGGGGGAGGGGTAGTAGAGTAAATAAAGTACACACTAAAGCTAGATATATCACATCTATTTCAAATTAAACAATGTAATTAAGATATGCTAAGATACTTTAAATGTAAGTTTGTAACCACACTGCTTCCCTTAATTCCCTATCTTCCCATTCTTGACTGTTGTAGTAGCTTTTTACAACAGGGTTGGGTCTAGAACAGTGCTGTCCAAAAGAAATACAAGTTACAAATGTGAGTCATGTGTGTAACTTAAAATTTTCTAGGAGCCAGATTTTTTTAAAGTTTTTTAAAAAATAGGTAAAGGTAATTTTAATAATATATTTAATCTATTCATATATATCCAAAATATTTTATTTCAACATGTAACCACTCTTTAAAAATTTATTAGCGAGATTTTATGTTTTTTCTTACTAGGTCTTCTTAGTATGCATTTCACACTTCAAGCATCTCAGTTCAGAGTAGCCACATTATAGGTGCTCCATAGCCATATGTGGTTACTGGCTACCCTAGTGGACTGCGCAGTATTAGAATTTCATGGTGGTGACTATACAGCCCACAACAAAATTAATTTACTCCTGTTTTAGATTAGACCCCTGTCCCCCCTCAAACCTGCCACCTTCAGGGTTGCCCTAGACTCATCAGGCTCCGTAAAGCCACAAACAAATGCCTTCCATTTCGTCTTTCCTCCCTCCCCAGCTATGCTATACTTAATTCTAATATGGGTTAAAATTACTTCAAAAATGATTTCTCATGAAAAGAATAAAACTCTACTTTTTTCATCTTTTATCACAATTGTAAGTTTACATTTCAAAGTTCTAGCTGAGATTTGCAAGAGTAAGGACAAAGGCCTGATTCTTTCATTTCTTTTAGGTTATATCAAAATAGAAGTATTAAAATCACATTTATATTAATAAGAGAATCCCTATCTGCCATCTCCTTGGCTCTCCCCTTAAGAGCATTCTAGATTGACAGATAATGGTTGAACCCAGGTAGTTCCTGAGTATCTTTCCTCTGCTTTACTACATGTCTGAAATTTTCCATAATTAAAAAAAAAAAAATGAAGAGAGGAAAGATAAGGGAAAAAGTCCAAGGGCATCCGAAGAATAATAATAGTTGTTAGTAATAAATGCTGTTATCATTTTTGTTGTTCACATGATGTAGGAGGCAATTTATGAGAATCCTCTGAAGAAATTAAGGGATCAAAAACTTAAACAAAATCTGATTGTGAGACTTTACTTCTAAAGAACTACATATTTCCCTTTATACCGAGACTGATTACTTTCTGAAATGTGTTTCCTTCCATTACTTTTGCAGAGTTGACACTTCTTAGAAAATTGGCTTCTGCCCTAAATGCTTCTCTTTTATCAGCCACACAATCTCTCTCTACTACTGGGCAGAAGCAACATAGAGAAACAAGAACATGTTGCTTTGTCTCAAAGAAAATTACTGTTACATTTCTCATACCCAAGGAGTAACAGTTTTGGACAGGTTACTAGGTTTGTAAATACAGTTTTAAGCCCCTTTATGTTTAAAATAACCACCCAAATCCTGGTAAAAGCTTGCTTGTACATTCTGAACCCAGAACAAATGCACCATTTTAGGCCAATCCAGAAGATAACCCTTATGCTTTAAAAGCTGAGCCAACACTAATTAAATCTTCTTGAGGGTGTGTTTCACCATATTACCTCAGAGTGGTTTAATTAAACTGAAATTAGGCTTCTGTCACTTCTAAAATCTACCTCCAAATCTGAACCAGAGTCTCCAGTGGTTTCAGCTGCTTCAACCACATTGTGGTATGGATTTAACATTCTGAGGCATTTCCAAATATTGCAAACCACACTGAGCATACGGGCTACAACAGGAAACAGATGTGGGTTAACCAGAACATTATCTTCACAGAGAGGAGGTAATAGCAAACCTTCTGCAGACATCACATCCGGTTTTTTTGAGTAGTTTCATCAGCCCATTAAATGCCAAGACAGGATTACCCATGAAATCCTGGAATGCAGCCAGTCTACTACCAAAGTTGCTGCTATGCAAATTCACTTGACTGGACATGTTCAAGAAATAGATGACAACAGGACAACCAGGCACCCCTCATAAAATGAACTGGGAATGCTATCAAGTTCCAAAAAAGAAATGCAAATGAACCATTCCTCTTATACTGTTCCAGCCAATATCCAAAACAAGTAGTAAATTAAAAGTTTATATATATATATATATATATATATATATATATGTGAGACAAATAGGTATCGTTGGGGGCTGATTCATCTAATTCATAGGTTATAAAGTATAATTTCATAGAAATGGCATTTTTGAAAACTATATCGATGGAAATAACATTTCAATCACGCAGAATCTCACTGGGGTGAGAAGGAAAGAGAAATGCTTTGCATCCAGTAGGGGAAGCAAAGGGACGCCACGCACCTGTTTAAGAGAGCAGTAACGGCAAATTCAGTGCTGCATTTAAAGCCTTTAACCTACTTCAAGACATATTATGTCTGAGTAAATACAAGTGATTTTTCATATGGAAAGAAAAAGTATCAAACTTGCACTAGGTAGTTTCATAATATTTTTTCAAGGAGTCGTGCTTAGAATATTAAACATTTGCAGTTACTATGCTCTTTTACAGATAGAGCTACGAATTGCTATTGTGACCAAAGCATTCTAAAACATGAATTACTCAGGAAAACTATAAAATTGAGAACAGATTTTCAGCTGAAGGTATCACTATGATGAAAACCAACACCACCTTAGTCAATACTCAAATGCTTCATGAGATACTTGTGAGAAACCCACTGTCCTGGAGCCTTTAATAAACCCTCAGGGAAACACATTAGCATATTAACAAGGGAAAAATGCTCCCTTTCCTCTCATTCTTTTCAAGCACAACTAACATATATTTGGAGTCTTAGTAGGAAAAAAAAAATCAACTCTAACATCTTAGTATTAAGACAAATTACTCAAGTACCAATGAGCATGCCTTATGCCCAGATACTGGTTTTTAAATACTATTCTTCATTAAAAAGAACCATGGCTCCTTGGCATGGGAAGTAAGAGAAAGCTGGAATATGCTGTTGTTCCAAAAAGTATTTTAAAAATGACAGGGGCTCCTTACAAAATTAAAATTAAATGACCATTTGATTCAGCAATCCTACTTCTGGTACACACCCAAAAGAACTGAAAACAGGATCCCAAAGAGATATCTGCACACTCATGTTCACTGCAGCAGTGTTCACAATAGCCAAGAGGCAGAACCAACTTAAATGTCCATCAGCAGATGAATGGATAGAGAAAATACGGTATATACTACAATGGAATATTATTCAGCCTTAAAAAAGACGGGAAACCTGTCACAGACCACAACTCGGATGAACCCTGAGGACATATGCTAAATGAAATAAAGCCAGTCACAAGAACATAATACTGCATGGTTCCACTTATAAGAGGTATCTAAAGTAATCAAACTCTTAGCAACAGAAAGTGAAATGGCAGTTGCCAGGGGCTGGTGGGGAAGCAGTTGTTCAAAAGGAATGGAGATTAAATTTTGCAAGATGAAAAAGTTCTACAGATCTTGCAGAACAATGTGCATATAATTAGCACCACTGTACACTTAAAAATGGTTAAGATGGTAGGTTTTATGTTATGTGTTTTTCACCACAGTTAAAAAAAAAAGATGGAGGCATGTCAAAAGGACACAGAATCACCTTGAAGGTGATCCTAATGCCAATTCTGGAACAATTTTTGCAACGATATAATGATGATAATGAAATATACCCTGTAGAATAAACTGAACATCCACTGGCTCATATATACACATATATATGTGCATACATATATATATGAATAATTGAATAAATAGGAAAGGGGACACCTCTTCCTTATGGGAGAATTCCAATTAATATAACAGGAATAATGGAAATGGTATCAGTGTTAATTTCCTGGTGTTGATCACTATTCTATGAGTATGTAAAATGAACCTGGGTGAAAGTTTTATTACTCTTGCAAATTTTTTGTTGAAGTCTGAAATTATCTCAAAATGAACAGTCTAAAAAAGAGGCAGCAGAACTCAACACAATAAGTACTGTATTAGGAATCAGGAAACTTGAATTCCATTGTTTTCTTCATAAACAGCAAGTTCTATGACCTTTGACAAATTAAAGAAGCTAACTAATCAAAAAGCAACAAACACTGCTGAATTCTGGGAAGAGAAACCTGGGATAGAAAGAACAAATGTTTGTGTAAGTATATGACACTATCTAGAAATCATCTGATAATGTCTAAACCGTCTGAACATGGCTTTTTTCCCAAAGACAACAACACTTTGAAAACCCATGAAACTCTGTTTGCTTACTATCTATAGACTAATGAAATCTATTGTGGCAGAGAAGGGTTTGGGATTTTTCCCCCATATTTTAAGAATAACACTGTAACTAAAACACAATAGTAGTGTTATAAATCTCAACCAGACATAAAGACCAAGTCATAAATCAATCTAAAATCAAAAATAAATGAACATTTAACGTTTTAAATATCTAAAGCTAAGTGAAAGCAGCCATACTTACAAGGTAACATACTGTATGATTCCATTTATGCAAATCTAGGTGCAGAGGTTGCCAGAGAGTGAGTGTGGGGAGTTGAAAATAAAGGGGCAGCACAAGGCAGTTTTTGTGATTGATGGAAATGTTCTGTATCTTAATTGTGGTGGTGGCTACATGACTCTATGCACTTATTAAAACTTATGGAACTGTAAAAAAATCAATCAACAAAAACAAAAAACTGAACAGGGTCTATTTATTAATAGCATAAAGCCTCTAATTTCAGTCCTACTTACAAGCTCTACAGCCTGGCAGATCTCAGAAGCTCAAAATTATAAATGAAATAACAAAATACTAATCTGTTGAAAATCTCAGCACTATAAAAGGGATTCTAACTCCTTCCCTCAGATTATTATTTCAGATCAAATCTACCAAAAAAACAAATCATAGTACAATGAAGAGTTTAGGAAATCTATTGAGTTCAACAAAAAAATTACAGGGCCTGCATTATAACATTCTCAACATTTTAAAATTGTAAGCTACACTTAAAGTGGAAAAAAAATTTAAGGAGAATCCTTTGCTCGTTATGGATAACTTCAGCAATGACTATTACATAGAATCCTTAAATAGCTGGTGATAAATTAAGTTGAAACAAGAAGTTAAAATACTTGTTATTGTTAACATTGCTCTATGTTTTGCAAATTCCCTCCCAAGAAGCCCGAAAACTGTGGTCCTTGCCATTATATTACTTTTTACCCTTTCCAAACCTTCTAAAAACAGTAAAAATAAAATCTCTATGACCCCTTTAAAAGTATAATAGTTTCCCAGCTACAGGGAAATAACCTCCTGAAAAATAATGTTTTACATGAACTCCATTAACATTTACATGTTTGGCAAGCTTCAAACAACGGCTTTAAACATTTATTTAAACCCACCATGCATATTAATAATGGAGTAGCCTGCATACAGGTCAACGCAAAATCTAAATGAATAGCTTACTGGAAGTCACTAAAACTGAGTTACTAAAGATACTGAACCCCCAACAGGCAAGTTTTCTTTAGGTGATAGGAATTAAAGGCACAGTAAATAAGGAAAAATTTAAAGAAAAAAAGAAAACAGTCATGTCATCTTCAATATAGATTCCCTTTTAGCAACTCTCCCAAGCAAAGTGTTTAATTTGTTCTTAACCTATGACATGCAGTTAATATAAAAAACATCAGAAAATGTTATAACTGGAAAGAACCTAAAGATCACCTGGTTCAAATGACCTCACTGGCCAAAATACAAAGACCGGAGATTATGTGAATTATCTAAAGTCACCGAGTTAAACGGCAAAATCAAACAAGAACTAGATCAGGGTCCAATATTATAAAATGTTTCAACAAAACATCTAGAGATTACCTCGATAAAAACTAAACATTAGGGCTTCCCTGCTGGCACAGTGGTTGAGAGTCCGCCTGCCGATGCAGGGGACACAGGTTCGTGCCCCGGTATGGGAAGATCCCACATGCTGCAGAGCGGCTGGGCCCGTGAGCCATGGCCGTTGAGCCTGCGTGTCCGGAGCCTGTGCTCCGCAACAGGAGAGGCCACAACAGTGAGAGGCCCGCGTACCGCAAAAAAGAACAAAAACAACAACAAAAAAAACCCACACTGTTATAAACTGTAAAGAGGATGACCTCTCTTCTCAAGAAAGTAGGACACTGAAATCAGGACTCTTACTTCAGGGGTACAAAAACCAAAGGAATAAAGAAGGTACTTCTAAAATAATGACTGTAACTAAAAACAGCTCCCCACATATTAAATGGTTTTATACTAAAACATGAGGCGAAAAAGTATAATAGCAGAACATTTAAAAAATAATCCAAGTGCAAGTTCAAACTTGGTCACTAAAGTGCTTTCTAGGTACCAAATGAACAGATTATCCTAATTTACATAGATAAAATTATACTAACTCCAACGTGAGGCAACTGCATCTTGTTTGGTGAGGCTCCAGGGTTTGCTGTGCCAGTTCAGGAAAATATGATCACACCTATCATCGAGCAAGTTTCTCTCACTATAAGTATGTGCAATAACTTTTTTAGAGCCAGACAAAGTAGAGGAGATAATGAGATGACAGCACATACAACTGGACGATATACTACTCTGGCTGCTATAGATGATAACAAGTTAAATAATGTTGTTAGAATTGTACATCAACAGGTAACCTTCAAATAGCAGTTCAAAGATAGATATAATCATAAGATACACCCCAATCAGAAACAAGATGATAGCCCATGCTTACAACTCAGTCAATACAGTCTCCAAATCCAGGTATTCTGTTGAGCTGAGGAATCTAATAACGGAATTTATCAAAATCATTCTTCCATTATTATATGTCAAGAAGATGTGGGGAAAAATATATATTCATATATATATATACATATAGTGTGGTAAAGTAGTAGGAATGGGCAAAGATTCAGGTATTTAAGTTATCCTGAACATTTCTCTAAAACTAAAAGTAAAACCAATTTTAAGAAACACATAAACTGGCAAAGATTCAAAAGAAAGAACTTGTTGGTACTTGTCATACACTCAGGAGAGCTTTATCTCAACAACAGATGATTATATTATTATAATTTCTTAAGGAGGAATTAATCTTAGAAAAAACAATAAGAAAAACCATCATAAATGGGTCCTTGTGTGTTTTAACAGACTTTCACAATACACAGGCTAAAGACGCCAAAGAAATTACTTTTAAAAAAATCTGAATACTTGGGAAACAAATTTCTTTATAAGAGTACTGATTAAACAGAGGAAGTTGTCAGGAGAGGAAAATACAGCCCTGCATAATTATCTCTGTTTCTGTTTCCCAACAAAATTGTGCCAGGTATAATTAGATTTGGACAAAACTACCTATGGACACTGTTCTCTAAAATAGGGAAATTTACAATAAAAGAGATATGAAATAATTCTACATGTCCTTGAAGTAAACAAGAAAAATCTCTCTCTTCACCTACAACCACTAGGTGTTGCTGCATTTGTCAGCATAAGCTCAGAAATGAAAAGGGGAAAAAAATGAATAAAAAGTATATAATGAGAAAGTAAACTGTGAGAAAATTTCAGCTATGACAATATTATTATTTTCAATAAAACCAGCGACTGAAAACGCATTAACTGAAAATGTTTTAAACTTATAAATTATCTATGATATGTCTTCACTATTGGTAAGCAGTACTGCAGGCCCTCAGTACAACCAATGTTTCTGGCAGTTAAAACGGACCGAGAAAAATGAGAATACTGTTAAGACACAATGTGCTTCTGCCTACTGCAGGGTCTTATAAACCCGAAATAAAGGCTTGTTTGATGTTCCCCAACCAGAAAAAAGAAAATGATCCTTTCTGCTAATGCTTTAGTATTTATTATCAGGAAGCCCCAGAACACTATAGTAACACTTGGGTGGGGAGTAGAGGGGACCCCAGTGCAGACAAGTAAACTAGAAGCTTGTATGTAAAAGGTGATGAAATGATTTCAGCATAATGAAGAAACGTAAACAAGTACCAGGAAGTACCTTTTAAATAACACCTACAGTTAAGTGGTCACTATCAGTTGAAAAGCAGGGAAATCAGACATATCCTCACAAACACATTCTTATATTAAAGCACCAGCCAATACGATGACTGTCTTTTTTTAAAAAAATGTGACATCATCAGCAATTCCCTATGTACCATCCCTCTCTGCGGAATTGGTTATAGACCTCAGGTAAACCTATTTATTCTTTCTTGCAACTCTGTACAACAGAAGCCGAGTCTGAAACCCAGAGCTCCCCATTAATTTTCTCTGGTTTCCCCAATCCTCAGACCCAGCTCCCCAATATCCAGCATCTGGTTACATCACCACTTACCAAAAAAAGTGAGTGAGAACCTGATCTAAGGAATCTCCACTGAGGGAGCAGAGAGCATAAGCGAATGAACATTTTAAGCTCTTCCCATAAGATCCACTCAAAACACAAGAGTTTACTATGCCTTACACTGCTACATAATTTATCAAATACCTATCTTTTCTTCCCAAATGTACTGGAAACATATATCCCAAGTAAACTCTAAGTCTTCCAGAAGAGAAGGCCACTACAACCATAATTTAATATTTTCTTATAGTCCCAGGAAAAAGTACCTTTCATTCTTGGGCATGACAAAAGCAGGGAAGCTTTCTTAAGAGAAGGGGAGTAGCAAGGAGCATGTGACCTAGACTAGGGTCAGATCAGCACCTAGGATCAGCTGATACATAACAAGAGGCTAGCAAGTAATCCTAGAAAAAGAAGCATTTTTAAAATTCTGTGTCTTCCCAAAACTTTTAGTCGACCTACTACTGAGTAAAGCAAAATGAAAAAGCTGGTGGTTACAGTTGCTCCTATAATCACTACTAGTCTCAGAGAGGGAAACTAACTAACAGTTTTTCTCCCTCAGTTATGCAATATGAAGAGCTGTGCTCTTTCCTTAGTTTGCCATATACCAGCAATTTTACATATCATTGTAAATTTGAGGGTAACAGATAACAATATCTGCTCTCTTTATTTCCCAGATGTGTCTGTAAAAAGAATTTTTTTTTTTACATTGTAATTGTAATTAAAATTACAAAAGCACTGAATGTTCAATTAGGGAAACTTCATCAGAATCTCTGGGGAAAGAATGAGGGGAGGTCATTGTGTATATAATTTGGTGGAAGGAGATATATCACTAACCTCAAATAATCTGTCAAAAGGGGGACAAACAACACATAGCAGCTGTGTTCCAGTAAACCTGGAAGAAGAGAAATAGATCTGAAAGGTAAGTTTAAGGATGCTGGTACAAGTCAAGGAGGAAGGAAATAAGAGGTGAGAAAGCAAATGACACCACTTATATACACATACACAGCTCAAAAGGCCAGAACTAATACTAATTTTAAGACCTACTGCACTTCCTGCAAACTAAGAAAATAAATCCTGTAAAATGAATATTAGATATTGTTATATAATGTGTATTCGTTTTTATTCTTAAACACTGTCATTCAGAACCTCCATAAATTCCCATTTCTTTACCTGAATCCCTCCTGAACTATTTGTGATTTTGAATGAATTTCTATATCTAAAGTGCTAAAAGTGATCTGCAGTAGGGAAAATAAGACTTGAAAAATTCCTAGAAAGAAACAAATGTTTTATTTACAATCTAGTCAGTCAGTCATAGTAAGCTAAGAAAGATCAAATACAGAATTTTTAAAATCCCTATAGAATGATAAATCACGTGTTCTTCCGTGATGTAAATTATGCGCTCTTCCCTTATGGGCAGACATTCCTCTGGGACACATGGACTTAAACTATTTTTCTAAGAGTAGTATACCTATACACTCATGTATAGTCCACAGCTGATCAACAATACACATTTGTGAACTGGATGGGAATGCTGTGAGATTTGTACTCAAGCCTACCCAAGTGAAGCTAATAGCCTGTCTGAAAAGTGAACTCGTAACCTTTGTCTCATTAGCACTGCACTCCAGCTGCTAGATTCAAACCTAACTTGGATTTAAAGGGGGTGGGGGCAGTGAAACGCTAACAACAGGGAGAAAATTTATATAGTCAAGTCTATGCATAATTTTCTATTAATGGAAACCAGCTGCAAGAGTTGAAGATGGTTTTCAGTATTTAAGCCTGGTGGAATACTAATGGCTTTTTTCTATTCCAAGATTCCATTCTTAAAGGAAGGCCCTTTAACTCATTATTCCCTCAGAGTTCCTGACATTCCTAAGAATCACCTTTCTAAAGTAACTGCTCCAGAGCCCAAATTATCTCTCTATTGCGAGATGTGTGCTGTGCCTTTGAAGAGCCATTCAAAGCTATTCCTTATATGAGAAGTCATGTGTTTTCCAAAGAAATATTGTGATCAAAACTCCGCTTTAAGTATGTGATTCACAAGACCTCTAGCAATTCAAAGTTGTAAAGTTAGACTTCACAATCAATTATCAAGGATATATGCTCTTCACAAAACAATGTGATAAAATAGTCACATATTCACATACGGTGGTTGTTTCCACCGTAATTCTATTCTGATTGCCCTTAGTTCTATCATTTGGAAAATATTTCCCCCAAGCTTTGGCTAATTAATTTTTCTCCCACACAGCTCATAAATCAATTTAAAAACCATTTGCATGTAACCATCTTAATAGTTAATATATGCCACCACCTGCCCCAACACCATCACCAACAGAAAGTATATATGCATGTATGGGCTTTGTTTTCCTGACAACGACTATCAGCTCTTTCAGTCTAGAGCTTATGTAATATTTGGTTTGTGCAAACTGCCCCTAGGAAATTCAGGCAGTGGCTTTACCCATAATGAGAAAAATCATTCACATAAGCTTTTAAGACTAGAGATACATGAATACCCATTTCTCATGCCAGTGTAACTCAGAAATTTTATGGTTAGATGGAAGAAAATACACAATCCCCAGAATCCTAAAGGTTGAATAAAATACCTCTGGCACCCCAGTGAAGATGCAAGAATATCTGCATCAAATTACCATTAATTCAAAAACGATTACAAAACTGGTTTCAAAATGAAAAAGCAAGAAACAAACCTCAATTTTGTCTGTTTTGGCATCTCCCCAGTATATTTTGCCTTCATCATAATCCAAGGCTAAACCATTTGGCCAACCAAGAGAAGTGTTAACCAACACTACTCGATCAGAACCATCCAGAGCTGCTCGCTCAATTTTCGGGATTTCTCCCCAGTCAGTCCAATACATGTACCTATAGAAGTACACAGAATATGAGCTAAAAACAGATAATAAACTGTAACTTTCAGATATCCTAAAGGTGAGATCCACCCCTCCTTTACACTGATCATCTGTTAACACCACAGAAGGAAAAAAACATAAGACAAACATACGAAGAGTAAGTTTAAGACATTTATAACAGCAGTGTGTAAGCTTGTAGAAAATTTTCAGAATGAAACAGTGTTTTCTAGAACTGATAATGTCTCCCAATAATGATACTCTATTTTCAGCTGTGTTTTTCAAAATATTTTGTGCTCCTTCCCAGGAACAGTCCTCTCTTTCTTGCTGGCTTGTCATCTCTGACACAAAAAGGTTAAACCACTAGTAATATTCAGATGGCAAACTGATTTCCCCAAATAACTAACTCCTCCTGTAGCACTACGTGATTCTTGAGGCTCCTGAGAATTTAAGGGGCTCGAAGGCATTGGTATGCACTGAGGTGTAATAATTTGTCATTATGTTCACCCTCAGGATGAATCTCATAGTAACAAACAACACTGGTGAGTATGTAGAAAGCTGTGTTTCCCTGGACCATCGTCAGGGTATTATAGCCAAAAAAAAAGACTAGGCATAAAGCTACATGGCCTGACCAAGTTTTGGAAATCAAATCATTTATACGCTTGGGGACATACAAAAAGTAAGATATATTCTTTACCAAGTCGTTCTGGAAGTACTGAAAATGAGATGAAATTAAATTTTCTAGGGGGGAAGAGAAAGAGCTCTGAAAACAACTTCTTTCCACAATTTTCATGGTCATGATGCAACCTCGGCAAAATCTACAGCCAACACCCAAAGTCAGCAAGCATGGACTTGATTTAGAAAGAAAAAATATTCAAAACATTCAAGGAAATAAACTAGCAATCCTTTAACTTGAGATTTTATTCCAATCACTATATTCTAAAAATGGACAGTTGTTAAAGAGCTATTTATTGGAAACCAGCATATACTTCACATTGTTTTTCTCAATGTTTCTGTAAAAAACCAGAAACACCTGGCAAAATTTTCTATCAGCAGAGCCTCTTACCCAACCATGGGATCTAAAACAATAGCCCGGGGTTCCTCTAAGTCCTCTGAAATCAAGATCTTCCTCATGGTCCCGTTGAGCCTTGTCACTTCTATCCGATCAGTGCCAGTGTCTGTCCAATAGAGATTTCGGGCAACCCAATCAACAGCAATACCATCAGGATGGGCGATCTGAGCAGTGACCACAAACTGACTGCCAGATCCGTCTATGAATGAGCGGCGTATGGCCCTCACTTCATCATCAGTCCAGTAGATATAGCCTTCCACAGGATCATAATCTATGGCAATGGCATGACGGATGTCTTCCAACTGTAGAACAATGTCTGTGAAATCTGGTGTATCCAAAGAAATTCGTCTCAAATCTGTCCTTCGGGCTAAAAGCAGTAATTCAGTGGCACCTAGAACAACAAAGTGAAAAAAATGAAGAAAAGACTTGAAACCCACAGGCAAAATTTAGTTACTCTAAATAAAGAATGCAGAACTTCTTCAGTAATTGAAAAGTAATGAGTATAAAAGGATACTAAGGGGCTTCCCTGGTGGCGCAGTGGTTGAGAGTCCGCCTGCCGATGCAGGGGACACGGGTTCGTGCCCCGGTCCGGGAAGATCCCACATGCCGCGGAGCGGCTGGGCCCGTGAGCCATGGCCGCTGAGCCTGCGCGTCCGGAGCCTGTGCTCCGCAACGGGAGAGGCCACAACAGTGAGAGGCCCGTGTACCGCAAAAAAAAACAAAAAACCATAGTAAGCAGGTTGACATCTCAAAGAGCGAAAAAAGATTCCCAACCAAAGAAATGAGTCCGAAAGAAAATACTGATATTAAACTTCAAGCATTAATCTGGAATCATAGTAGAAAACACTGAGAAGAGGAGTGAAGAAGCTCTCAGCATCAGCTTTTTGACTCATGGATTAATTATAAATGAACTCTGTCTTGGAGAGAATACAGCCCTAAATGCCACAGCAGGCACCAACTAGGAGTAACTTTATCCAATTCACTGCCTCTGCTAACTACCAAAAGAAGCCAGCCCTAAACTCTGCAAACAAAGAAGTCATAGAGAGTGAAGCTGTCAATTTGGCAAGGTGATCAAAACAGAAGAGTTAACTTAAGGCTACTACATGCCAAATGTATATCTGAAATTCAAAACAGGAGTTAAACTCGTACATCTGCACTGCTATAGGGTGTAAACAGACCACTACCGCTAAAATAAATCCTCTGTTTTAAAGTCAGGCTACATTTTTAAACAAAAAGGCAACATTACAAAAACCTTTTGTTTTAAACTGAAACCAAATTATTGTCTGCCATGAAAACCGTCTGACAAGAGTCAGCCAGCTTCACCTTTGACTAGGAGGATAATTTATCAATGCCAAGTCATGACAAATATCCTGTACACCAACTCAATTCCATCTCTCTGACTCCCTGACCCCCTTGCCAGGAACTCTAACCCACTCCTAAATAAAGGCTTCTACTTCTCAGAGTTAGATAAAGAAGCCACTGCTAAATATAACAATTTTCTTACCAGGTCTTGCTGGTGGCTAGAGAACCAGATGGTGATCCATAGGGGTAAGAATGAAGAATAACATTCTCATTAAGAAGAAAAAGAGAAGAACTGGTGTTATCCCAAACCAGAAGTCCCTTGAAATGTCCTAAATCAGAATACTTCTCCAATATGCCCTCTCTCTATAGGGAATTGAGAGTAAGGAGAAGAGGCAGTGTGGTGGTTAAGTATAGAAAAAGTTGCTTTAAACAGTACAATAAGGAATTCTTTTCTTCTTCTGAAGGCAATTCTCTGTTGTTAAAAGGCAATTAAAAACATCATTCAATCATTTTTTAGAAAATGTTTATCCCATGATAGTCTTTATAGTTAAAAGTTTAATAAACATCTTTTCCTTGCACTGAAGTTCTTTATTTACAAATGCTACCTACTGTTAAAAATGTATTCTTTATGAGAATACTCATTTCCACAAGAATCAATTGTGATCAATGACTATGAGATTTTTTAAATTTCATTTTATTTTTTTATTTATTTATGGCTGTGCTGGGTCTTCGTTGCTGTGCACGGGCTTTCTCTAGTTGCAGTGAGCAGGGGCTACTCTTCGTTGCAGTGCGCGGGCTTCTCATTGGAGTGGCTTCTCTTGTTTCAGAGCACGGGTTCTAGGCGCACGGGCTTCAGTAGTTGTGGCTCGTGGGCTTCAGTAGTTGTGGCTCATGGGCTCTAGAGCACAGGCTCAGTAGTGGTTGCGCACGGCCTTAGTTGCTCCGCATCATGTTGGATCTTCCCGGGCCAGGGCTCAAACCTGTGTCCCCTGCACTGGCAGGCAGATTCTTAACCACTGGACCACCAGGGAAGCCCTGACTATGAGATTTGACAGAGAAAAGAAATGGCACCTAATTTTTTTTTCCAAAATAGCATGTTAAAAATTCAGTTAAATACTGAAGTAATTTATAATATTCGAGAGTTGCCATAAAACACAAAACACTCCTAGTATATAACCAATTGTGAAGACTGAGAGATTAAGTGACTAGTCTCCCAAAGCACTGTAGAGCTTATTACAGAGAAATAAAATAAATCATAAAGAATCCCAATTGCTATCTAAAATTCTTCCTTCTTGGAGACCAACTTCTTACCATCTTTGCAGGTTTTTCCATTCTCCAGGAGTTTAACCCCAGTTGGGCAAGCACACTGATAAAAAGGCTTGACTGGAGACATCAAACACAAGTGGGAACAACCACCATTATCAATTCCACATGGATTTGTAGCTGTCAAATATAAATCACAGTAATTAATACCAATGATTATGGATGACCTCCCCCACTCTAGATACACAAAGGTTAACAACCATAACATGAGCAACTCTGATAAACCAAATTATTACCAAATGTCATCCAGGTGCTTGACTACCAGACCATCTGCAAGGAAGGGAATTAATCAGTGAGAATTTACTTAGCATTTTGTATCCAAAGAGGAAGATACAAGAAATAAAGCAGGATGTCCCTGCCCTAAAGAGCTTGCAATCTGGCCAGTATGACAAAATTAATGAACAATAATACTGGAAAACAATACAAAACAATGAAACTGCTATCTTGCACATTTAGACTGTAAAGTCAGTATAGAGTCAAATGGGAAGTAAATCACTAAGGAAAGATACAGGACATGACTGAAGTCTTGAAAGGTAGGAAGAACACACAGGGGGACATTCAAGTGTGGTAAAACCACATGAATGAAGGCTTGGAGGCTGTACACTGGGTGAGATAATAAAGTGAACAGTGTAACGGAAGATTAAGGTTTGACTAATAGGAACTAAAGCTGAATGAGCACAGGGAGGGGAAAGTCTGTGGTGGAGGCACTGAGAGACAAGAAAAGCCACACTTTGGAAAGATTTACATGGAAAAGATAAACAAAATGGACTTAAAAGGGAAAACTGAGAAGCAGAGATTAATTAGAAAATGTGAAGAAACTATATATAGAAAGGGATGGATTTAAATAATACAGAAAAAAAATCAACAAAAGATGGAGATCAACAAAATATGAAAGATAAAAGAAAGCAATATCACACATAACTGCAAATTCGCAAACTAGTAAAACATAAAGGATCAACAGTGTCATTAAAAAAACAAGAACAAAGAAATTCTTTCCTGAGGGCCAACACTGAAATAAAAAATTCACGCAAGTGACTAAACATTTTCTTTTCTACAGAAGAGTAACACAAACATTTTAAAACATTTTTATGGACTCATGATCACCAGATTCCAATATGACACATTCAGTATTTGACTATCTCCCCCTAAATGGAAGGAACTAATACAAAGCAATGCATAATCCAAACCCCCTGCATTTTTGGCTACAGAATACAATCTGAAATACACTCAGACACATGCCAGACATTTATTTACACACCAGTGCCAAACACTTAACATTCTCATATTCTTTAAACCTAATTCTAGTCCTCTCTTAACAAGAAATTGTTGTCAGCAGTCACAGCCCAAGTCATTATAAAGGATGGCCAGAAACAGAAGCAAAACTAAGAAAAAAAGGCGGGGGGATGTGCACAGAAAAGGTATAAGCAAGTATTTTATTTAAGTAACCTGAGGTACTTAAATTAACCAGTTAGATTAATAGAGGTTTCCATTCAAGAAAAGTGCTCATTTTTAAACATACAATGAACAAAATCACTCATTAGAGAGAAATAATATGAATAAGAAATGCATTTGTGCACAATCTTAACATATGCGCTATCTCAATTTCTTATTTTATTTCTCTCTTCTTTACCTTCATACCCCCAGACTCAAACAAAGGGCTGAGGTGGTCTGTAGTGACAGATATCAAGTTACAAATGGTTTACGCTGTTGTCTACCCTGAATTATATTTTGACATTTTCCCTGTTTTTTATTTCTTCCCACTACCTTTGGATATATCCTCCCTCCTCTTGCCCCTCACTAAAGCCAGGCATCAAGAGTGCTACAAAGCTATTCCAATCTGCAATTTAAAAATCAAGATCACTTACCATTTGGCTGCCTCTGCTGGCTGAAGGCATGTATATCCATGGGAGAAAAGATGTTAGAATGGATTTCACGCAGACCCTCGCCAGTGTACTTGTTGCAAGCCAAAATGGAGTGTGTATTCCAGTCAGTCCAGTACAATGTGTCCTCAAATAACGTCAAGGCAAAGGGATGTGGAAGGGAACCTTTAACCACCGCCTGCCTATTAAACACAAAGAGAAAAACTCAAACGTTTCTAAATTTTCTTCTTTAATCAAAACGTCACCTCTCCCATTAAAATGGTCTTGCCGTCCACACTAACACATACAAATTCTGGATAACACATATGTTAAGGTCAAATACACCTATGAAAAATAAGACAAGGAGTAAATTCAAACGTATTTGAAATCATGGTGCCCGAAATCCTCAACCAAGCACGTCAGAATGGTTCCTAACTTGGCGGCAGGCTCCGGGTGCACTACAAGCTAGCAGACAAAGTGAAGGCCCAAGTATCAGCACTGCTGTCAGCTCCCATCTCCGCACTCACACCTTCCATCCTTCCACATAATTCATGCCATTGGAAAGAGAAAGGCTGGCAAAAAGAAAAATCCCAGGGTTTAGAGTTGGCCGTGGGAAGTAGTTTTAAATCAGCAATAGGTGTTTCCCTTCTTGAGGTGGAAGAACAAAGAATCTGAGCCTATTTCTTCCATCACTTCTTATGGCTTTGGTAACTGAAAAGTAAAAACATACACATGAGGCTAAAAAGTCATTCTGGTAGAGCTCTCTCTCTGCAGACTCCAGTCTCGCTCCAGCAAATGATCACCTCAGTTGGCTTTCTGCTATATGGTTACTTAATCTCCACAAGCCAGGTAGCAAAAAGGAAGCCCAACCACCGCAGAAAGTGTTCAAGAGACAAAGCAGATCCCCAAATTTCACAAGCAATCCTAACTATATGGAAGGAGAGGTAGAGAGCCTGATTAGTACTGAAGGCACAGAACTTTGCAGAATGTCATGGAGAGTTATGTAATTAGTAAATAATATAATTCTTGAATAATGAACAAACTGTGTTTGAGCCACGATAGCAGTCAAGAAAATAAATGCTTTGATATTTTCATAATATCAAATCTAATATTTTCATAAATCGCTCAGCTAGGAGAGAAAGAGGAAAATGTAAGCAACTAAAAAGAAATAAAGGATAACACATTGACAGAAAATCCAATTTTTAGGTCCCTGAGGTTATCTGATATCTAACACCTAACAGATCACAGGTATACTAAATTAAATTTAAGAGCAGTAAGATAATTTTCATCTAAGCAGAATTAGCATCTGTTATTGTACATGGAATGGTCTTAGCCTAAGATGTTTTAAATCTGAGCCAGATTTTTAAATAACTGTATACAAGATGAGCAGGACTAGTTTATCAAACTTTCTATTTTAAAACCTCACGCCTAGGCCAGCCTACATCACCACAACTTTCTCCTCTCTTTTTTAATTCTCGCTTCCCTAGCAGATTACTTTCCCTCTCATTTCCCAATTAGAACGGTCACAATGACTACTTCTGAAGTGGTTTCTTCCACTTTTTGAATGAACAGCTTTATTAAGTTTACTAAAATGATTATGCTATTACAGGAGTGATACCATAGTTTAAGTTCAAATTTAAATAGGCCTGCATATTTCACACTGACGTTTTCCAAAATTCATTATGATAAGACAGAGTTCTGAGAAGCTGTCAAGAAAGTCAAGTAACATGACTGAGAAATAATAGTAAAGATGAAATTACTTAGGTTTTCATTAACCATCTTAAAGAATCACAAATTATATTACCAGATCTTTGAAAAACTCTAGGGAGAAAAAAGTCTTCTAAGTCCTTTGTATATTATTAAATAAAAAGTTAAAATTCACTCTAATGAATTTAACACAGCAGAATAAACAGATAGGAAAAACAGAACCCCTCCCTAAAAGATTTACTCATTTTACATATTGACTGAAAGCATTTATATACTGAAAAGAAATGAGACAGAGCCGAGTTCAAATGTCCCCCTGTACTTACACTACTTATTTCCACAAGCTTTGTTTTCCTCATCTGTTATTGGAAGATAATAACCTAACCACACTGAGTTACTGTGAAGACTAAATGATAACATATGCAAAAGCATTTAAGCGTTATGATTGGTACTTAATAAACATTTCATAAATGACTCCTCAATTTTAGGATGTATGTTTTCAATATTTTAATATTTCTGACATAGGGATAATATTTTACAGCTGAAGTGAACATTTCATGTGCTGGTTTGTAAGTCAAAATAAAAAGCTCTTAAAATCAATAGCTTATCAGAATCAAGTAAATACTAGACTCTGGCTTATTTATATTAACAGGATCTCACACAACACAATATGACAATATGTACAAAATTAGGTGGACTTATTAGACACTCAGTGAACGCCTGATCAAATTAAATATCTTAAATGAAATATGTAATTAACAGAACTGTACAAAAAGCAGAGCTAAGAAGGCTATCACCCATTCTTGTCATATTCTTTGGTGACTTACCGATTTGTCCAGCCAATGGTGACTTGCTCTGAAACTGCAGACAAGTAAACACAGTCTTCACCTTTCCTCCCTCTGGTTGGGATTACCCCCCCCCCCGGAAACTCGAGTTACTTCAAGGAGGAGTTGATCACGGATACTGAGAACAAATGTGGCTGGCAAGGTCAAAGCCCAGTCCTTCAGTAGTATGCCACAACCAAAACAGGACTTGAAAAATTGATCTCTTCTACAGAGACCAAAGGAGAGAAACCGAGACCCCTACTGATGCTTTGCTTTAGTGCTGGCAACCTCTGAGCATCATCTCCTCCCTCTGTCTGTCATTTCCTGAGGGCTCACTCTCACCAGTACCGCCAAGTACAGGAGTACACTCACCACCTCTCTCAGATTCCACGCCTGGCAGGTGCCTCTTTCAAATTCTGCACCAACCAGACTTATCCTTTATAAAACACCTGTACACTTGTATTCACTTTCTGTTTCTGAACCTCTTCCCAGAAAGTCGTCCTCTGCCCCCAACTGAGAACTCCCCACCTGTGTGGGTAATAAATCTACTTAGTCACACCAAAGCACTACTGTCATGAATTCTGACATCTGAACCTAACCTTGGAAGAGAGCTTCTCCACATCACAGTGAGGTTTTAATAACACCTAAAAAGATGACAACAGTGGTAGTGGTACAGTGTTTGAAAAATCTCTACAAGTCTTCCACATGAAAACAGAACAACTAGGTAGCAAAACCAAAAAACCCTTGGACAACATTTACAACAAATCTAGATGAAACAAAGCTAGATGAGAAGGTACTACCACAAAACCCAAGACACAAAAAGGAAAACTACCAACAGCCATAAGATCTCATTGGCATCAGCACTTCTGCAGGAGGAATAGGAAGGAAAAAATAGGGCATTCAGCAGATCCAGGAACAGGAGAACACACAAAATAGACAGCAATGGAAAGACAGGGAAACCAAACTGCCGAGGACTGGTTCTGTCCACTCAGAGAATGCAAAGAGTGGATGGTTGGTACTGAAGGGACTGGTGCACTTTAACCTCCAGTGAACTCTCCAACTGACCCAACAGAGCTCCCTTACAGACAAAGGCCCATACTGACCATACATTACTGGGAGTACAATGAAAGTGAGGATTATAGTACAAGAGAGGTAATGGAAAACTAAGGTACAGAAAAAAGTGGAAGAAGGAAACAGAGCCAGGAAATCTCAGAAAGCAAGCTGCCAATTTTTTAAACACACACACGCTCGAGTAACTTCTGTGAAGTTACAAAAGTTATGATGAAAAACTCTGCCTTCTTCAACAAGTTCCAGAAAAACAATTTCAGGTGAAAATTTAAAAGTAAATTAAGATCAAGTCCATTAAAAAAGTTAATATTAAAAACAAAAAAAAAGAATAAAGAAAATAACATCCCTAAAGATAATAAAATATGCGAGAAAAGTATGGCCCTAAAACAAATAGTTTACAGCCTATTGCAAAATAACCTGAAATGCTTTAAAATCATATATTAGCTGTAAAAGAATAACACAAATTACAATTTAAAACCTCAAAACTGAGGCGACAGAACGAAAGAATTAGAAGTGTAAGAATAAGTCACTTAAGAAATGAATTATCAACTAGAAATAATACAAACACAGGAGTGAATAAACATAACAGATAAGGAAACAGAAACAGCCAGTGAAAAGAAGGAATTTTTTTTCTTTTTTCATGATTTTTTCCCGTTTTATTAAGAAATAATTGACATATATCACAGTACAATGTACAGAATGATGGTGTGAGTTAGACATATTGTGAAAAGATTACCACATAAATTCAGCTAACATCCATCATCTCATACAGATATAACAGAAAGAAAAGAAAAAAAAATTTCTCCATGGGATGAGAACTCTTAGGATTAACTCTCCTATAACTTTTCTATGTATCATCCAGCAGCGTTAACTACAGTCATCATGTTGTACATTACATCCCTAAGGAGGAATTTCTGAAGATCAAAAAGAAACAGAAAAATAGATTTTTTAAAAATAAAGATTTGAAGCACGAAGGACAGGGAAGAGAACAGAACTAATCCGGAGCAAAGAAATGACATCAAATAGTAACTCAAACCCTCAGGAAGAATTACAGGGTACCTGAAATGGCATATATGTAGGTTAATACAAAAGACCCTATGAATAATGTTTTCTCTTTTTCTCCTTTAACCTTTTAAAAACACCTAAGATTGTATAACGTGATAATTATAACATTCCATTGGTTATAATAGAAATGTAATATAAATGACACTAATAGTACAAAGGAGGGGAGAGGGAATGGAGATACACTAGACTAAGATTTCTATAATTTACAGGAATTAACTTAGTATTTTACCATAATACAGATTTTGACAAAAGGAATATTGCAATCCCTAGAATAATCACTAAGAATATTTTATTCTCCAAAACACTGTTTAAAAACATAAAAGGAATTAAAACGATGCACTAAAAAATATCTACTTAATACAAAAGAAGGCAGAAGAACCAAAGGAACAAAAAAAGACAGACATGAAAAATAAAATAAAAATGTCAGATGTAAACTCAACCATATTATTAACAACATTAAATGTAAATAGATTAAGCACCCCAATTAAAAGACAAAAGGTTGAACACCTTAAATATATAGTTTTTCTTTGTAAAAAGAAACCATATATATATGGCAAAGGTTGTTAGACCGGGTAAAACAAAACAAGACTCAACTGTAGGCTGTCTACAAGAGACACCTTTTATATCCAAAGATCCAAATTCGTTGAAACTGAAAGGTTACAGCAAACAGTAACCATAGGAGAGATGCAGTGGTTCTATCAGACAAAATATATTTTAACACAAAAAAGTATTATTAAAGATAAAGCAGCACATTTTATAATGACAAAAAGTCAAATCATGAGGAAGATGTAACAGTTATAAACATACACAAATAAAAACAGAGCCCCAAACAAATGAAGCAAAACCTGACAGAACTGAAGGAAGAAACAGACAATTCAACAATAACAGTCTGAGATCTCAAAATCCTATTCTCAGTAAAAGGTAGGACAACTAAACAGGAAATCATAAAGGATATGGAAATTCGAACATTAGGACAAGTATCAATTAATTTTAAAGACTGAAGTCATACAAGGTGTATTCTCTGAGCACACTGAATATCAAGAACAGAAAAATTCGGGAAATCCACAGTGAGAATTTTCTCATAGTTAAATTTTTCTAAATCCTCCCTCAATGTCTTCTAAGTAAGCAATGGGTCAAAGAAGAAATCCCACTAAATTAAAAAAATATATTTTGCGCTAAAAGAAAATGAAAATACAACATATAAAAATGTGTGGGATGTCACCAGCCAGAGCAGTGCTTAGGGTAAATTCTATAAATTTATCCCTAAATGCCTGCATTAGAAAAGAAGATAGGGACTTCCCTGGTGGTCCAGTGGTTAAGAATCTGTCTTGCAATGCAGGGACGCCGGTTCTATCCCTGGTCAGGGAACTAAGATCCCACATGCAGCGGGGAAACTAAGCCCGTGTACCACAACTAGAGTGAAGCCCACCGCAACGAAGTGAAGAGTCCACACACAATGAAAGACCTGCGTGCCCCAACTAAGACCTGACACAGCAAATAAATAAATAAATATTAAAGAAAAACAGAAGAAAAAGACAGACTTCAAATCTATAATCTAAGCTTCAACCTTAAGAAACGGGGGGGGGGGGGTGCAAACTAAATCCAAAGCAAGAAAATTTTAAAATATTAGGGTGGAAATCAAATGAAATATAAAACAGAAAAAAACAATACAGAAAAAAATAAATAAAACCAAATGTGGGTTCTATTAAAAGATCGACAAAGTTGACAAGCCTTGCACTAGACTGAAAAAAAAAAGAAATTGGGAAATTTGTGAATAAAATTATGAATAAAAGAGGGACATCACTACTGACCTTAGAAATTAAAAGGATTATAAAGATACCATGATTATGCCAACAAAATGGAAAACTTAGATGAAATGGAAACATTCCTAGAAACAAATTACCAAAACTCACTCAAGGAGAAATTAAATGTAAAGACCTAGAACAATTAAAGAAATTGACTTAGGGCTTCCCTGGTGGCGCAGTGATTGAGAGTCCACCTGCCGATGCAGGGGACACGGGTTCCTGCCCCGGTCCGGGAAGATCCCACATGCCGCGGAGCGGCTGGGCCCGTGAGCCATGGCCACTGAGCCTGCGCGTCCGGCGCCTGTGCTCCGCAATGGGAGAGGCCACAACAGTTAGAGGCCCACATACCGCAAGAAAAAAAAAAAAAAAAAGAAATTGACTTAATAATTTAAAATCTTTCCATAAAGAAATCCCCAGGCCCAGAGAGCTTCATTAATGACTCCTATTAAATATTTGCAGAAGAGGGCTTCCCTGGTGGCACAATGGTTGAGAGTCCACCTGCCAATGCAGGGGACACGGGTTCGTGCCCCAGGCCGGGAAGATCCCACATGCCGCAGAGCAGCTAGGCCCGTGAGCCATGGCCTCTGAGCCTGTGCATCCAGAGCCTGTGCTCCGCAACGGGAGAGGCCACAACAGTGAGAGGCCCGCGTACCACAAAAAAAAAAAAAAAAAATTTGCAGAAGAAATAATATCAATCCATCACATACTCTTCCAGAAAACAGAGGAAGAGGGAACACTTCCCAACTCATTCTATGAGGCTCGTATTACACTGATACGAACCAGCCAGACAGCACAAGGAAAATAAACTACAGACCAATTTCTCATGAATAAACACATAAAAATCCTCAACAGAATATTAGCAAACTGAATCTAGAGACATCTAAAAAGGATTCTATGGCTTCCCTGATGGCACAGTGGTTAAGAATCCACCTGCCAATGCAGGGGACACAGGTTCAAGCCCCAGTCCAGGAAGATCCCACATGCTGTGGAGCAACTAAGCCTGTGAGCCACAACTACTGAGCCTGCGCTCTAGAGCCCGCAAGCCACAACTACTGAGCCCACATGCCACAACTACTGAAGCCCGCAGGCCTAGAGCCCATGCTCCGCAACAAGAGAAGCCACCGCAATGAGAAGCCTGCGCACGGCAGTGAAGAGTAGCCTCCGCTCGCCACAACTGGAGAAAGCCCACGTGCAGCAACAAAGACCCAATGCAGCCAAAAATAAATTTTTTAAATATTATTTTTAAAAAAAGAAATAAATAAAAAGGATTCTAAAACATGACCAAGTGAGATTTATTCCAAGAATGCAAGATTGGTTAAACAACTGAAAACCAATTAATGAAATTCACCATGTGTATAAAAAACAAAACCCCATGATCATCTCAACAGATGCAGAAAAAGTACTGGACAAAATCCAATACGCAATCATGGTAAAAACTGAAGATACTAGGAATAGATGAGAACTTCCTAAACCTGATTAGAAGGTCTCTACAGAAAACCTATAGCTAAGATCCTGCTCAATGGCAAAAAAAGAAAAAAAAAAATTTTAATGATTTCCCCCCATAGATCACAAACAAGGCAAAGATGTCTTCTATTCAGCCTAAGACCTAGTGAGTACTACCAAGTAAGAATAAAAGGCATCCAGATGGGAAAGGAAGAAGTAAAACTGTCATTATTCACAGATGACACAATTCTGTATGCAGAGAATACAAAAGAATTTAAAAGAAAAAAGCCTCACAGATGTAATTAATTCAACAAGGTTGCAGGATACAAGATCAATATACAGAAATAAATTGATTTCTATAGACTACCAATGAAAAATACAAAAAGTGATACAGTTAACTAATATTTAACAAGGGAACCAAGAATATCCAATGGATAAAAGACAATTTCTTTAATAAATGGTGCTGAGAAAACAGAAAAATTGAAATTAAATAATTCATTCACAACACCATAAAAAACCCCAAATACTTGGAAGTAAATTAATAAAAAAGTGTAAGACATCATACACAAAATGGATCATAGATCTCAATCTTAGGAATTAAAACAATAAAACTCTTAGAAGAAAACACAAGTGTCAATCTTTGTGACTTTGGGTTAGGCAAAGATTTCTTACTACGTCAAAAACACCTTTAACAAAAGAAAAAACTAATAGTTTGAACTTTATTTCTAAATAATATATCCAATGAAGAACTTGTATCTAGAATACATAAAATTCTTACAATTCAATAATAAAATAACCCAATTTAAAAATGGGCAATTAACTTGAATAGTGTCTTAAACATCTGAGCCTCATGTGAAGGAAGACTGAGCTACACTGTATTCAAGAGGATTACAGGCAGGACAGACTGAAGTAAAGTTAATAATGTATCTGGAGTAGAGGCAAAGGAGAAGCATGAAGGGACCTAAACCATGTCGGCAAAATCTGGTATTTACTTTTTCCAAAGTAATTATTTTCT
Organism: Globicephala melas; assembly: GCF_963455315.2. Taxonomy (NCBI): domain Eukaryota; kingdom Metazoa; phylum Chordata; class Mammalia; order Artiodactyla; family Delphinidae; genus Globicephala; species Globicephala melas. Next base: position 93,319,817 of record NC_083323.1, on the reverse strand, counting down.
CCTGATAATATAAAGAATACACATATGTTGACTATAAAAAATGTGGAAATAGAAAGTATATCTTTCTAGTCCTTTATTATGTGCATATGTACAATATGTACATGTATATACACAAATACAAGCAATTTCCAATGATCAAGGAATGGAAAACCTGGTTTCTTTTATAAATAGTTAAGGTACAGCATGAAACCAACTAAGACATAACAGGAAACCAACTAACCAATGGAATTTAGAATTAAGAATTTGGTAAAAATTCATTAGTTCTAAATAGTAGCCCCCAACAGGACGAAGGAAAACAGCTGAGCCAAACCAAGAAACAATTGAGGCGCCTGCACCAAACCAGGAATAAAGAGCATTTACCACCAATAATTACTGAGCTTCTTCACTGGGTATATATGCAGCAGGTCCCAAGGTCCTTGTTGCATCTTAATAACTGTTAATAGGCCCTGAGAAAAAATGGTTAATTTATGTATTTTGAAAGACTCCAACTCATCCTCTCATCTTGTTTAAACAATATCTGACTGTTTTTTTTTTTTTTTTTTTTTTTGCGGTACGCGGGCCTCTCACTGTTGTGGCCTCTCCCGTTGCGGAGCACAGGCTCCGGACGTGCAGGCTCAGCGGCCATGGCTCACGGGCCCAGCCGCTCCACTGCATGTGAGATCTTCCCGGACCGGGGCAGGAACCCGTGTCCCCTGCATCGGCAGGCGGACCCTCAACCACTGCGCCACCAGGGAAGCCCCTGATTCTATTTTTTTTACAAAAGTGGATTTTTGTAAATGCACAGCATTTACTGCATCATAATGACCCATCTTCATTTCACAATGTAAAGATTTTCAACATATTATTAAATATTGCTTTCACGTTAATTTTAAAGGCTATATAACATTGCACTGAATGGCTGTGCTATAATTTAAAAACCCATATTGCCAACATTCAACATTATATATTAAATAAGGTGTCTTTAAATATAAACATATATTTTAGAAATTATGTAATGATCAGTTGACGAAAATTTTTTGACAACAGTCTAGCAGGAAACTAATTCTGTATTTCTCCTTAGAGCAACGGTTCAGGGCTCACTGTATTTCCATGTTCACAACAACTTTATAAAATTAACTACCATGAATCATGAGAATCCACTATAATTAATACTATGGAAAATATTCACTCTCACTAGTAAAGAAAAAACGCAAATACAAATAAAATATATTTTTAAATTTCAAAAAGGATGAAATTATCTTTTCTTAGCTAAACTTAACGTAAAAAAAATGGTAGATTAGATATGCAGAAATATACTGTGTGACAGTGGAAATTAGTAAAATCATTCCATTATAAATAAAAAAAAAGGCGGCCTTAAAACTCTGCACCTTGACATACAAATCCTACTTCTTGTAATGAATTCTAAAGATGTAATAAAAGATGCAGATTCATTTAGGTTCCTCTTTATTCCATCAGTATTTATACAAGTAAAAAAATTACAACTTAAATATTTCACAATAAGGAAGTGTATAAAAAATATTGTTTAACATTCAGATTATTTCTTCCATTTATATTTAATAGCATAACTGTTTGACCTTACTCTTTTCTTATAACTTCCATTTTTTACTTTTCCTTATACTCCACCTCTCCATTTTTTCATGGACTTTTCCTACTACACTGGATTTATATGCTTTTTAAAATGCCTCTAGGGATCTGGAGGCTATACAAACTGTTTTATTCAATTTTATTATCTTTATGTTTTAAAATCATATGTGATCCTACTTTAGACAATAAACTTCAAGAGTAAGACAGTATCTACTGACACTCCCATGTGTAAGGTAAGAAGTTAACATGCTCTTCTTCCTCATCAAACCATCCCACTACCATCTCTCTCTCTTTTTTTTAATACATTTATTTACTTATTTTTGGCGCATTCGGTCTTCGTTGCTGCGCGCAGGCTTTCTCTAGTTGCAGCGAGCAGGGCTACTCTTCGTTGAGGTGCGCGGGCTTCTCACTGCAGTGGCTTCCCTTGTTGCAGAGCATGGGCTCTAGGCACACGGGCTTCAGTAGTTGTGGCTCTTGGGCTCTAGAGCGCAGGCTCAGTAGTTGTGGCGCACAGGCTTAGTTGCTCCGTGGCATGTGTGATCTTCCCAGATCAGGGTTTGAACCCATGCCCCCTGCATTGGCAGGCGGATTCTTAACCACTGCGCCACCAGGGAAGTCCCTACCATGTCTCATTTTTTAATTGATGAAACCTGGAATTTTAGATCTCTATTACATGCTTTCATTTTATCATTTTTATTTGAGAGAACAAAATATCTCACGGTTACATTAAGTTTTAAAAGTACATTAACAGTAATTACTAGATTTAACTCCATGTTTAACTGGTTTCATTCTTCACAAATATTTAATTATCCGATATCCTCACTCTTGAGCTCTACATTGTACTTCATCTCTATCAGTCTTCTGAAGTGTAGCAAGTAACTTTTTCAGAAAGAGTGATATAAATGGCATATTTTGACTCCTTGCATATCTAATAATAATGTCTTCCTGTTGCAGTAACAGAACTCCTAGATCAACCTCCATGTCTCAGATCTTTTTATTCCATTGTTTTCATCCCTGCTTCTACAATTTGTGGGAGAATTTCTCAAGGTTACCTTCCATTTCACTTATTTTTTTTTCAGTCATTTATTTGGTTGATGCTGCTCAAACTTTTTTTTTTTTTGCTTAAACTTTTAAATTGAACAATCATGCTCTTTATTATCATTCTGTCTTCACCAGTCTTGAATGCATTCTTTCATACTATTTACTCTGTTTTCATACACGCCGTGTCTTCTTGAACTTCTATAATTTTTTCTCCTACATTTTACAGGAAATTACAGGAAGACATTGTTCTGATTCTTTAACATGGATCGTTCATTTGAACTGTAGTATCTTCTCATGTGCCCTGTTGTTTTTTTCTAACAGGGAGGGAGGGCTTTCAGAGGGAAGACTGTACATTATTGGAAGTTGATATTAATTCTGTTGCAGCCTGAAAATTCTTGGTCCAAGCTTTCAGATCAAGAAGGGAGAAGGCAAATAAATTTCTGATTTATCACAACTTCATTTTAATTTGGAAATCTGTGCAGAGGACAGGGCGGTGGGATCTGAAGCTAGCAATAACAGCAGCATATTCCTGTTTCTTTTGCATGTTTCTGGTAGCACCAAGAAGTCTGCTGATATCATGACCCTGCTTATTCTCTGGCACCACTGTATTCATTCAGAGCCAGCTTTAACTACACCTCTGATGTTTGCGTAAGATGCTCAATCATGTCAAGTATGGTTGTCATAAGGTACGTGTCCTTTAGTGCCTGGTATATTTCCCAGAGGTGCTAACAGAATCCAGATGAGACCTACCTTCCACCTTACCCTACCTCCCTCTCATCACCCTCACCTTCAGCCCTCCTTCTCTAGAGTTGTGGTTATTATTGTTTATGTGGGTAAATCTCTTCAATTTGCTTCTTTGGGAAGCAGATTCTTCACAAACTCTGTAGGTGGCCAACCATGCTGATTTGCCTGGGTCTGAGGGGGTTCCTGGAACCAGGCAAACAAGGATGGCTAATCATGCAACAGCTCAGTCAGACTGGGACATCCTTCAGTCTTGAAGAAATTCTTCAAGGTTTCTGGTATGTGGTTATTATCTTTGCCTAAGTCTCTAGCACTGATGTAAAATTCCCCTATGTTTATAGCCCATGGCTTTAATAACCATTAACTTGATAATGGTTATAAATCTAAATCTCCCTCTGAGACCGCTCTGCTGAGCTGCAGGCTCATACATCCAAAGCTCCCCAGACTTTATCACCATAGTTTTCCGTAAGCAACTCAAATGCAAACGCAAACATGTCCAAAGCTGAATTCAATCTCATTCTCTTTCTACATCAAAAAAAGAAAGAAAGGGCTTCCCTGGTGGCACAGTGGTTGAGAGTCCGCCTGCCAATGCAGGGGACACGGGTTCATACCCTGGTCCGGGAAGATCCCACATGCCGCGGAGCAGCTGGGCCCATGAGCCATGGCCGCTGAGCCTGCGCATCCGGAGCCTGTGTTCCGCAACAGGAGAGGCCACAACAGTAAGAGGCCCGCATACCGCAAAAAAAAAAAAAAAAAAAAAAAAGAAGAAGAAAGAAAGAAGTAAAGAAAGGAAAAAGAATATATCCTCCTTTCCTGAATTTTCTATCTCACCATCAAACCAGCCATTAAAAGCAGAAACCTAGGAGTCATCATAGACACCATCAGGGAGTCGCAAGTGGTTTGTTAGGATTGGGGCATAGTAGGCAAGGGAGGAAGCGGTGAGAATACTTGTCTAAAACAAGGTAAATGAATTAGATCATGTAAGCTATAGTGAAGAGTCTGTACTTTACTGGAGAACAATGACGATTAATTGGAAGACTTATGGGCGAAATAATTAGTCTTCAAACCATTTTCTACACAACTACCAAAGGTATTTCAAAGACAAATTCATCCGCGGCAATTTGCTACTTGAAAATTTCCAATGACTCTCAATAACTTCAGGCTAAAATTCAAATGCTGCATCTTAGACCCAGCGGGATCTGGCTCCTAGCCATCTCTGTACACTTGCCTCCAACCATTCTTCACATTTCCAGTTGCTGCTGAACAGGAACACTGACAAACCAAAGCTTTCTTTAATAACCTTAATAATAACTTTAATAAGCTTAACTTGAAAACCTGACTCTACTAATTAGGAATTAAAATGTTTTCACAGAAAGGGCTTTTATATTCCTCCCAGTTTTTAAAGTTTATTATTTTACTTCAGTGTTTGTCAAGGCAGTTAAAAGAGCATATTTACATCCTTGATACTTATGTTAAAGTCAACTAACCATATATACACTAGTACACTAGTTTCTGAACCCTATTTTGTTCCACTGATACCTATCTATGCTCAGATTTAGTACCTCATTGTTTTAACTACTCTGGCTTTATGGGAAGCCTTGAAATCAAGTGCAAAGTCATCATACCCAAAGTCCACAGTTTACCCTTAAAGATCACTCTTGGTGGTGTACATTCTATGGGTCTGGAGTAATGTACGTATCATTATAGTTTCATACAAAGTATTTTCACCGTTTTAAATGTAAATCCTCTGTGCCTATTCATCCCTCCACTCACACTGTCTTTTCAGTCTCTTTTTAAAATGAAATATAAATACAGTTGATTTACAGTGCTGTGTTAGTTTCAGGTGTACAGCAAAGTGATTCAGTTTTATATATATCTTAAGATTCTTTCCTATCATAGGTTATTACAAAATATTGAGTATAGTTCCCTGTGCTATACAGTAGGTCGTTGTTGGTTATCTATTTTATATATATAATATGTATGTTTTAATCCCAAACTCCTAATTTATCCTTACTCCCGCCCTTTGCCTTTAGTAACCGTAAGTTTCTTTTCTAAGTCTGGTTTTTTCTTTGTTTTTTTTTTTTTTTTTTGCGGTACGCGGGCCTCTCACCACCGTGGCCTCTCCCGTTGCGGAGCACAGGCTCTGGACGCGCAGGCTCAGTGGCCATGGCTCACGGGCCCAGCCGCTCTGCGGCATGTGGGATCCTCCCGGACCAGGGGACGAACCTGTATCCCCTGCATCTGCAGGCAGACTCTCAACCACTGCGCCACCAGGGAAGCCCTCTAAGTCTGTTTTAATCTACAGGTTCCCTCATCATTCTTTGCAGTTTATCTGCTCAAGGACCTGGGGAGTGTGACCTGTATGTCTGCATCTGCTGACACATACTCATGGTGCAGTTCAATATGTTTCTCTGTCCTTTATTTCTCCCACAAATTTCCTGCAAATTCCAAGTTTCATCAGATTTCTGATGAACTGACCCTTTTGGCAAAATGAAAGAGGATGCTCTTTTCTTCCTTCAGATGGCAGTGTCTGTTGTCTTCCTTGTGATGTCAGCAGCCATTGATGTTCAATGCCTAGATCTAATACTTCACTGCAAGTTATAAAATGCTGATGTTCTAATTATATTATTTCTATCATTTATTAGCTGGAATAGCTTTCTCATATCTACTACTTTGTAGCTACTGGTAGATTCATATACAAAAGGGAAGATAAATTGCTTGATTCTCTTTATTACCAACATTCAAAGTTATGAACTGGGGACTAGGAACCAAGATGGCGGAGTAGAAGGACGTGCTCTCACTCCCTCTTGCGAGAACACCAGAATCACAACTAGTTGCTGGACAATCATCGACAGGAAGACACTGGAACTCACCAAAAAAGATACCCCACATCCAAAGACAAAGGAGAAGCCACAATGAGACGGTAGGAGGGGCACAATCATAGTAAAATCAAATCCCATAACTGCTGGGTGGATGACTCAGACTGGAGAACACTTATACCACAGAAGTCCACCCACTGGAGTGAAGGTTCTGAGCCCCACGTCAGGCTTCCCAACCTGGGGGTCTGGCAACGGGAGGAGGAATTCCTAGAGAATCAGACTTTGAAGGCTAGCGGGATTTGAAAAGGACTGGGGGAAAGAGAGACTCCACTCTTGGAGGGCACACACAAAGTAGCGTGTGCTTCAGGACCCAGAGGAAGGAGAAGTGACCCCAGGGGAGACTGAACCAGACCTACCTGCTAGTGTTGGAGGGTCTCCTGAAGAAGCGGGGGGGGGGGTGGTGGTGGTGGTTGTGTCTCACCGTGGGGACAAGGACACTGGCAGCAGAAGTTCTGGGAAGTACTCCTTGGCCTGAGCCCTCCCAGAGGCTGCCATTAGCCCCACCAAAAGCCCAGGTAGGCTCCAGTGTTGGGTTGCCTCGGGCTAAACAACCAACAGGGAGAGAACCCTGCCCCACCCTCAGCAGTCAAGCAGATTAAACTTTTACTGAGCTCTGCCCACCAGAGCAACAGTCAGCTCACCCACCACCAGTCCCTCCCATCAGAAAACTTGCACAAGCCTCTTAGATAGCCTTATACAACAGAGGGCAGACAGCAGAAGCAGGAAGAACTACAGTCCTGAAGCTGTGGAACAAAAACCACATTCACAGAAAGATAGACAAGATGAAAAGGCAGAGGGTTATGTACCAGATGAAGGAACAAGATAAAACCCCAGAAAAACAAGAGAATGAAGTGGAGATAGGTAACTTTCCAAAAAAAGAATTCAGAATAATGATAGTAAAGGTGATCCAGGACCTCGGAAAAAGAATGGAGGCAAAGATTAAGAAGATGCAAGAAATGTTTAACAAAGGCCTAGAAGAATTAAAGAACAAACAAACAGAGATGAACAATACAATAACTGAAATGAAAACTACACTAGAAGGAATCAATAGTAGAATAACTGAGGCAGAAGAACAGAAAAGTGATCTGGAAGAAACAATGGTGGAATTCACAGCTGCGGAACAGAATAAAGAAAAAAAATGAAAAGAAATGAAGACAGCCTAAGAGACCTCTGGGACAACATTAAACACAACAACATTCGTATCACAGGGGTCCCAGAAGGAGAAGAGAGAGAGGAAGGACCCGAGAAAATATTTGAAGAGATTATAGTCGAAAACTTCCCTAGGATGGGAAAGGAAATAGCCACCCAAGTCCAGGAAGGGCAGAGAGTCCCATACAGGATAAACCCAAGGAGAAAGACGCCGAGACACACAGTAATCAAACTGGCAAAAATTAAAGACAAAGAAAAATTATTGAAAGCAGCAAGGGAAAAACGACAAATGACATACAAGGGAACTGCCATAAGGTTAACAGCTCATTTCTCGCAGAAACTCTACAAGCCAGAAGGGAGTGGCATGATATACTTAAAGTGATGAAAGGGAAGAACCTACAACCAAGATTACTCTACCTGGCAAGGATCTCATTCAGATTCGATGGAGAAATCAAAAGCTTTACAAACAAGCAAAAGCTAAGAAAATTCAACACAATCGAACCAGCTCTACAACAAATGCTAAAGGAACTTCTGTAAGTGGGAAACACAAGAGACGAAAAGGACCTACAAAAACAAACCCAAAACAATTAAGAAAATGGCCGCATAAACATACATATTGATAATTACCTTAAACGTGAATGGATTAAATGCTCCAACCAAAAGACACAGGCTCGCTGAATGGATACAAAAACAAGACCCATATATATGCTGTCTACAAGAGACCCACTTCAGACCTAGGGACACATACAGACTGAAAGTGAGGGGATGGAAAAAGATATTCCATGCAAATGGAAATCAAAAGAAAGCTGGAGTAGCAATGCTCATATCAGATAAAATAGACTTTAAAATAAAGAATGTTACAAGAGATAAGGAAGGACACTACATAATGATCAAGGGATCAATCCAAGAAGAAGATATAACAATTGTAAATATGTATGCACCCAACATAGGAGCACCTCAATACAGAAAGCAAGTGCTAACAGCTCTAAAAGAGGAAATCGACAGTAACACAATAATAGTGGGGGACTTTAACACCTCACTTACACCAATGGACAGATCATCCAAAATGAAAATAAATAAACAGAAGCTTTAAATGACACAATAGACCAGGTAGATTTAACTGATATTCATAGGACATTCCATCCCAAAACAGCAGATTACACTTTCTTCTCAAGTGTGCATGGAACATTCTCCAGGATAGATCACATCTTAGGTCACAAATCAAGCCTCAGTAAATTTAAAAAAATTGAAATCATATCAAGCATCTTTTCTGACCACAACGCTATGAGATTAGAAATGAATTACAGGGAAAAAAACGTAAAAAACACAAACACATGGAGGCTAAACAGTAAGTTACTAAATAACCAAGAGATCACTGAAGAAATCAAAGCAGAAATCAAAAAATACCTAGAGACAAATTACAACAAAAACACGACAATCCAAAACCTATGGGATGCAGCAAAAGCAGTTCTAAGAGGGAAGTTTATAGCTATACAAGCCTACCACAAGAAACAAGAAAAATCTCAAACAATCTAACCTTACACCTAAAGGAACTAGAGAAAGAAGAACAAACAAAACCCAAAGTTAGCAGAAGGAAAGAAATCATAAAGATCAGAGCAGAAATAAATGAAATAGAAACAAAGAAAACAGTAGCAAAGATCAATAAAACTAAAATCTGCTTCTTTGAGAAGATAAACAAAATTGATAAACCATTAGCCAGACTCATCAAGAAAGAAAGGGAGAGGACTCAAATCAATAAAATTAGAAATGAAAAAGGAGAAGTTACAACAGGCACCACAGAAATTCAAAACATCCTAAGAGACTACTACAAGCAACTCTATGGCAATAAAACGGACAACCTGGAAGAAATGAACAAATTCTTAGAAAGGTATAACCTTCCAAGGCTGAACCAGGAAGAAATGGAAAATATGAAAAGAACAATCACAACTAATGAAATTGAAACTGTGATTAAAAATCTTCCAACAAACCAAAGTCCAGGACCAGATGGCTTCACAGGTGAATTCTATCAAACATTTAGAGAAGAGCTAACACCCATTCTTCTCAAACTCTTCCACAAAATTGCAGAGAAAGGAACACTCCTGAACTCATTCTATGAGGCCACCATCACCCTGATACCAAAACCAGACACAGATACTACAAAAAAAGAAAATTACAGACCAATATCACTGATGAATATAGATGCAAAAATCCTCAACAAAATACTAGCAAACAGAATCCAACAACACATTAAAAGGATCATGCACCATGATCAAGTGGGATTTATCCCAGGGATGCAAGGATTCTTCAATATACGCAAATCAATCAATGTGATATACCATAATAACAAATTGAAGGAGAAAAACCATATGCTCATCTCAATAGATGCAGAAAAAGCTTTTGACAAAATTCAACACATATTTATGTTAAAAACTCTCCAGAAAGTGGGCATAGAGGGAACCTACCTCAACATAATAAAGGCCATATACGACAAACCCACAGCAAACATCATTCTCAATGGTGAAAAACTGAAAGCATTTCCTCTAAGATCAGAACAAGACAAGGATGCCCATTCTCACCACTATTATTCAACATAGTTTTGGAAGTCCTAGCCACGGCAATCAGAGAAGAAAAAGAAATAAAAGGAATACAAATTGGAAAAGAAGAAGTAAAACTGTCACTGTTTGCAGATGACATGATACTATACACAGAGAATCCTGAAGATGCCACCAGAAAACTACTAGAGCTAATCAATCAATTTGGTAAAGTTGAAGGATACACAATTAATGCACAGAAATCTCCTGCATTCCTATACACTAATGATGAAAAATCTGAAAGAGAAATTAAGGAAACACTCCCATTTACCACTGCAACAAAAAGAATAAAATACCTAGGAATAAACCTACCTAGGGAGACAAAAGCCCTGTATGCAGAAAACTATAAAACAGTGATGAAAGAAATTAAAGTTGATACCAACAGATGGAGAGATATACCATGTTCTTGGATTGGAAGAATCAATATTGTGAAAATGACTATACTACTCAAGGCAATCTACAGATTCAATACAATCCCTATCAAATTACCAATGGCATTTTTTATGGAACTAGAAAAAAAATCTTAAAATTTGTATGGAGACACAAAAGACCCCGAATAGCCAAAGCAGTCTTGAGGGAAAAAAACAGAGCTGGAGGAAATCAGACTCCCTGACTTCAGACTATACTACAAAGCTACAGTAATCAAGACAATATGGTACTGGCACAAAAACAGAAACATAGATCAATGGAACAAGATAGAAAGCCCAGAGATAAACCCACGCACTTATGGTCAACTGATCTATGACAAAGGAGGCAAGCATATACAATGGAGAAAAGACATCCTCTTCAATAAGTGGTGCTGGGAAAACTGGACAGCTACATGTAAAAGAATGAAATTAGGATGCTCCCTTACACCATACACAAAAATAAACTCAAAATGGATTAGAGACCTAAATGTAAGACTGGACACTATAAAACTCTTAGAGGAAAACATAGGAAGAACACTCTGACATAAATCACAGTAAGATCTTTTTTGATCCATCTCCTAGAGTAATGGAAATAAAAGCAAAAATAAACAAATGGGACCTAACTAAACTTAAAAGCTTTTGCACAGCAAAGGAAAGCATAAACAAGACGAAAAGACAACCCTCAGAATGGGAGAAAATATTTGCAAACGAATCAACAAAGAATTAATCTCCAAAATATATAAACAGCTCATGCAGCTCAATATTAAAGAAACGAACAACCCAATCCAAAAATGGGCAGAAGACCTAAGCAGACCTTTCTCCAAAGAAGACATACAGATGGCCAAGAGGCACATGAAAAGCTGCTCAACATCACTATAATTATTAGAGAAATGCAAATCAAAACTACAATGAGGTATCATCTCACACCAGTTAGAATGGGCATCATCAGAAAATCTACAAACAACAAATGCTGGAGAGGGTGTGGAGAAAAGGGAACCCTCTTGCACTGTTGGTGGAAATGTAAATTGATACAGCCGCTATGGAAAACAGTATGGAGGTTCCTTAAAAAACTAAAAACAGAATTACCATATGATCCAGCAATCCCACTACTGGGCATATATCCAGAGAAAACCATAATTCAAAAAGACACATGCACCCCAATGTTCACTGCAGCACTATTTACAATAGCCAGGTCATGGAAGCAACCTAAATGCCCATCAACAGACAAATGGATAAAGAAGATATGGTACATATATACAATGGAATATTACTCATCCATAAAAAGGAACGAAATTGGGTCATTTGTTGAGACGTGGATGGATCTAGAGACTGTCATACAGACTGAAGTCAGAAAGAGAAAAACAAATATGATATATTAACGCATGTATGTGGAACCTAGAAAAATGGTACAGATGAGCCGGTCTGCAGCGCAGAAGTTGAGACACAGATGTAGAGAACAAAGGTATGGATGCCAAGGGGGGAAAGCTGCAGGGGGGTGGGGATGGTGGTGTGATGAATTGAGCGATTGGGATTGACATGTGTACACTGATGTGTATAAAATTGATGACTAATAAGAACCTGCTGTACAAAAAAATAAATTAAATTAAATTTTAAAATTAAAAAAAAACATACTAAACTATCTTTGGGTTATTTGTATGGAAATATGTTAATATAAATGTTTCAGACATTACATGAAATTTCTAATAATCTTATATGTTCTGGTATAATGTTATAAGTCATAATTCTAGTTATTATTTTTTGCATGTAATACCGCTTTCACTCTATTTTTAAACTTTTATTTTATTTTATTATTTATTTATTCTTTTTTGGCCGCTCTGCAAGGCATGTGGAATCTTAGTTCCCCGACCAGGGATTGAATCCATGCCCTCTGCAGTGGAAGCACAGCATCTTAACCACTGGACCGCCAGGGAAGTCCCTTCACTCTATTTCTTAGAGTGGTGCTCTACCTACATTACCTAGACCTTATATACCATACTCTCAATCTTAATCCTCGTTTAGTCTTAATACAAGTTAATTATATGTTTGATGCTCTTCACCAAGCCTTATTTTGTTATATCGCTCATCATTTTGATTATCTAAAGCTCAGCCACTAGTCCATTTTCAGAATGACTCAGGGAAACAGTATTTCTTGATTTCTTGAATGTTAATAAAATTTGTCTATGGCTTTGTATAAGGAAAATCACTTTTGCTGGGGAAAAAAATCACTGGCTCACACCTTCTTACTTTCAATATCTTAAAAATACTATTCCATTTAATCCTGACAGGGAGTGTTGCTGTGAGAAAGCCTAATGTGAATCTAATTTTCTTTTCCTTTTAAAAAGTCATTTATTTTATTCTTAAAGGAATATTTTCCTTTTTCTATAGAGTGATTTTACTTACATCTTGTATAAGCTTTAGCTTATATTACCAGGTACATATGGTTCTCTGTTATTTCAAATTTTCTTTTAAAAACTTTTTCCTTAATTATAGTTCCTCATATTTGTCCTATTCCTTTACAAAAGTTATCTTCCTAAGAGTCTTTTATCTATGTGTTTTTTCTTCTTTGCCTATCTTTAATATTTGTTACTTTCTCTCAAATCCTGTTCATTTTTTACATTTCTTTTTAGTCCTTAAACTTTTCCCCCTTTTCAACTTCTGTTTAAAGATCTTTTCTGTTTACTCACTCTTGTGTCCCTTCTAGTTTAGCTAGCTTTTCTGAAATAATTTTTTTCTTTTATTTATAATTCTTTCCTCAGTTCTGGCATCTCATCTCTGAACTTTCTAATTTTAATTTATGTTGGTCTTTGACATGTGATACGGGTGTCTCAATTAGTGATAGTGCATTTTAAAATGGAGGTTTAATGTGTTCTATGATCATATCTTTCTGGGGAGATTTTTATGTAAGACATTATTCTGTTCCTCACTTTTTTTGTTGTTCAGCTTTTTCCAGGTATAATTAACAAACAAATTTGAAAGATACATAAAGTGTACATAGTAATGATATGATACACATATAAATTGTGAAAGAATACCCCTCCCCTCATCTAGTTATTTATCACATCTCACACATTTGGGGGGGGTTGTTTTACTTTTTAGGGTTTCATGTTTTGGGGGGGTTTTTTGGTTAGAACATTTAAGTTCTACTCTCTTAACAAATTTCAATTACACAGTACAGTGTTATCAACGACTGTCACAATATTATACAGCTGACCCCTGAATAACACAGGGATTAAAGTAAACCCCTGCATCTGTGTATAACTTTACAGCTGGAACTCCATATCTGAGGTTCCACCAAGCACAAATCATATAGTACTGTAGTACATATTTATTTTTAAAAACCTGCACATAAATGGACCCACATAGTTCAAACTCATGTGGTTCAAGAGTCAACTGTAGGGCCTCCCTGGTAGCACAGTGGTTGAGAGTCCGCCTGCTGATGCAGGGGACTCGGGTTTGTGCCCCAGTCCGGGAAGATCCCACATGCCGCGGAGCGGCTGGGCCCGTGAGCCATGGCCGCTGAGCCTGCGCGTCCAGAGCCTGTGCTCTGCAACGGGAGAGGCCACAGCAGTGAGCGCCTGCATACCGCAATAAAAAAATTAAAAAAAAAGAGTCAACTGTATACTAAATCCTCAGACCTTATTCATCTTATAGCTGAAAGTTTACACCCTTCCACCAACCCCTTCCTATTTCCTCCAATCTCCTGACAGCCACTTTTCTTCTCTTTGTTTCTATGAGTTTAACTTTTTTTTTTCTTTAAAGATTCCACACATATGTGATATCATGCAATATTTGTCTTCCTCTATCTGGGTCATTTCAATGAGCATTATGGCCTCAAGGTCCATGCATGTTACCACAAACAGCAGGATGTCCTTCCTTCTCACGGTTGAACAATATTCTACTGAATGTGTATATACCGCATCTTCTTTATCCATTCATCCGCTAACAGACACTTAGATTGTTTCATGTATTGGATACTGTGAATAATGCTACTATGAACATAGAAGTGCAGATATCTCCTCAGGATCCTGTTCTCATTTCCTCTGGATAAATACCCAGAAGTGGGATTACTGGATCATATGGAATTAATATTTTTTATTTTTTGAGGAGCCTCCATACTGTTTGCTTGTGGTGTCAAACACACACAAAAAATCATAACCAAGACCAATGTCAAGGAGCTTACACTCTGTTCTTTTCTAAAAGTTTTATAGTTTCAGGTCTTATACTGGAGTCTTTAAGCCACCTTGAGTTGATTTTGTGTGTGGTATAAGATAGGGATCTAGGGCTTCCCTGGTGGCGCAGTAGTTGAGAGTCCGCCTGCCGATGCAGGGGACACGGGTTTGTGCCCCAGCCCGGGAAGATCCCACATGCCGTGGAGCGGCTAGGCCCATGAGCCACAGCCGCTGAGCCTGCGCATCCAGAGCCTGTGCTCCGCAATGGAAGAGGCCACAACAGTGAGAGGTCCGTGTAATGCAAAAAAAAAAAAAAAAGATAGGGATCTAGTTTCTTCCTTTTGCATGTGGATATCCAGTTTTCCCAAACCATTTATTGAAAACACTATCCTTTCCCCACCGGATATTCTGGTTCCTCTCTCATAAATTGATTGACCAATTATGCATGGGTTTGTTTCTGGGCTCTCTACTCTGTTCCACTGATCTATGTGTCTGTTTTTATGCCAATACCATACCGTTTTGATTACTACATCTTTGTAATACAGTTTGAAGTTAGAAAGTGTGATGCCTCCAGCTTTATTCTTTCTCAAGATTCCGTTGGCTATTTGTGGTCTTTTGTAATTCCACAGAAAGTTTAGAATTGTTTGTTCTACTTCTGTGAAAAACGTCACTGGAACTTGGAAAGGGATTGCACTGCATCTGTAGATGGCTTTGGGTAGTACAGACGTTTTAACAAATTAATTTTTCTAATCTGTGAGCATAAAATATCTTTCAATTTATTTGTGTCTTCTTCAATTTCTTTCATCAGTGTCATAGTTTTCAGTGTACAGCTCTTTTACCTCCTTGGTTAAACTTAATATTAGGTATTTTATTCTTTTTGATGATATAGTAAATAAGGTATTCTTAATTTTGCTGACAGTTTATTATTAGCATACAGGAACATAGCTGATTTTTGTATACTGATTTTGTATCCTGCAATATTACTGAATTTGTTTTTAGTTCTAACAGTTTTGTGGTGGTTTCTAGAATTTTCTATATATAACATCAGATCATCTGCAAATACAGCTTTATTTCTTCCTTTTTATTGAGATGCCTTTCTTCTTTTCCTTGCCTAACTGCTCTGGCTAGGACCTCCAGTACTATGCTGAATAAAAGTGGCAAGAGTGGACATCCTTGTCTTGTTTTGACCTTAGAGGGAAAACTTTCAGCTTTCCTCTTTTGAATATGATATTAGCTGTGGGTCTGTCATATATAGCTTTCACTGTGTTGAGGTATGTTCCCTCTATACCTACTTCGTTGAGAGTTAATCATGAACGGATGCTGAATTTTGTCACATGCTTTTTCTGCACCTATTGAGATGATCACATGATCATCACATCTCTTTTATCCTTCATTTTGTTAATGTGCTGAATCACATTGATTAATTTACATATATTGAACCATCCTTGTATCCCTGGAATAAACTCCACTTGATCATGGTATATGATCCTTTTAATGTGCTGCTGAATTCAGTTTGCTGGTATTTTGTTGAGGATCTTTGCATCTATATTCATTAGGAATATTGCCTGTAATTTTCTTTTCTTGTAGGCTTCTTGTTTGGTTTTGATATCAAGGTAATGCTAGCCACTTAAAATGAGTTTGTAAGAGTTCCCTCCTCTTCTATTTTTCGGGAGACTTTGAGAAGGACTGGTACTAATTCTTTTTCAAATGTCTGGTAGAATTCACCAGTGAAGGCTTCTGGTTCTCAACTTTTATTTTTTGGTAAGTTGTTTGTTTTTTTTTCTTGCGGTACGTAGGCCTCTCACTGTGTGGCCTCTCCCTTTGTGGAGCACAGGCTCCAGACGCGCACGCTCAACGGCCATGGCTCACGGGCCCAGCTGCTCTGCAGCATGTGGGATCTTCCCGGACCGGGGCACGAACCCATGTCCCCTGCATCCGCAGGCGGACTCCCAACCACTGCGCCACCAGGGAAGCCCGATATTTACTCTTTTAGTAACTTTCAAATATGTAAAACAGTATTATTAACTATAGTCACAATGCTGTGTATTACATCCCCAGGACTTACTTATTTTATAACTGGAAGTTTGTATTTTTTGACTCCCTTCAACCATTTCACTAACCCCCATACCCTGTCTATGGCAACCACCAATCTGTTCTCTGTATCTATGAGCTTGGTTTTTTGTTCGTTTGTTGTTTAGATTCAACATGTAAGTGAGATCATATGGTATTTCTTTCTCTGTCTGACTTATTTCACTTAGCATGATGCCCTCAAGATACATTCATGTTGTCACAAATAGCAATACTTCATTCTTTTTTAAGGCTGAATAATATTCCATTGTACATATATACTACATCTTCTTTATCCATCCAACACATCAATGGACAATGGGTTGTTTCCTTATCTTGGTGACTGTAAAAAACATTGCAATGAACATAGGGGTGTATGTATCTTTTCAAGTTAAGTGTTTTTGTTTTCTTCATATACCCAGAAGTGGAATGGCTGGATCATATGGTAGTTCTATTTTTCTTTCTTTGAGGAACTTCTACACTGTTTTCCCCAGTGGCTGCACCAATTTACATTCCCATCAACAGTGCACAAGGGTTCCCTTTTCTCCGCATCCTCACCAACACTTGTTATTTCTTGTCTTTTTGAAAAAAGCCACTCTAACAGGTATGAGGTGATAATTTTCCAGTTTTCTTCTTGTAACTGATTTCTAGTTTCATACCACTGTGGTCAGAAAAGATACCTGTTATGATTTCAACCTTCTTAAATTTATTAAGACTTGTTTTGTGGCCTAACATATAATCTATTCTCCAGAGTGTTCCACGTGTGCTCTAGAAGAATGTGTATTCTGGTGCTGTTAGATGGAATGTTTCTAAACATCTCTTAAGTCCACCTAGTCTAATATGTACTTTAAGTCCAATATTTGCTTATTGATTTTTGCCTGGGTGATCTATCCACTACTGAAAGTGAGGTACTGAAGTCCCTACTATTGTTGTATTACTGTCTATTACTCTCTCCAGGCCTGTTAATATTTGCATCATATATGGAGGTGCTCCTATGCTGGGTGTATTAACAAAATTATATCTTCTTGGACTGACTCCATTATCATTAAATAATCACCTTTTTTGTCTCTTGTTACAGTCTGCAGCTTAGAATCTATTTTATTTCATATAAGTATAGCTTCCTTGCTTTCTTTCAGTTTCCATTCATATGGAACACATTTTTCCATCCCTTTACTTTCAAAGTGTGTGTTTCCTTATGGCTGAAGTGAGTCTCTTGCAGGCAACATACAGTGAGTCTTGTGTTTTATCCATTCAGCTACTCTACATGTTTTCATTGCAGAATATAGTCCATTTCCATATAAAGTAATTATTGATAGGTATAGGCTTCCTATTGCCATTCTGTTGCTGTCTGGCTGTTGTGTATTTCAATTGTTCCCTTCTTCTCTTCCTCTCTTTGTGATTTGATGATTTTTCTATTAATCTTTTGTATATCTATGACAGGTTTTTGTTTTCGATTCCCATTAGGCTTACATAAGATGTCGAGCCCAGCAGAGCTCAGCACAGAGGGAGCAGTCAGAATTGCTCATCTCCCAGTCTTTCCCTAAAAGAGGTCTATTTTCATACTTTAAAAGCTGCTGTCTAATGCTCATGCTCCTAACTTGGCAGACATCCAGGGGCTAACTGCAATCCTCCTAGGAGACCAGGGAAGCCAGCAGATACCGCCTCTGCCTTCTCCCACTAGCCCACTCCAAATCTCCAGTATTTCCACACAGAATCAGCTTGTACACACATCTGGTACCCCAGATTTCATGGATGCCACTCAAAGAATGGGCCCCTGGCTCACCTGGCTTTGAAAGTCAACAGGGCTTGCCCTGACAAATCCCACAGGACTGTGGCAAACAACGAAGCAGTTTTTAATGGGTACAGGAGGAACCTCTTTCACAGCTATAAGCTGGGTCCAGAGCAGAAGGAGCAGGCAAAAAAAGCCTGTCTCCGAGATTCTCCATAGAAGGGCTCAAACTACATGTATATTCCCTGCTGCCTGGGGGTCTGACTTCCAAACAGCCTTCACCTAGGTACCAACTGCAATCCTCCTCTATGGAACACTTGACAAATCCTGGCACACACTCAACTACTGGGAGCAAGAAGAACAAAGAAGCCAGCTTGGACAATCACAAAGGTTTGAGAGACAACCAAGAGCTCAGGCCAAGCTGAATGCTAAGGTTCATATCCTACACAAGACTCCTCCTCTGTCAGGACTGGGAGAGGTGGCTGTTTTATCTAATGCACAGAAACCAACACAGAGAGTCAAGGAAAATGAAGAATCAAGGGAATATGTTTCAAACAAACAAACCAAAAAAACCCCTACAGAAACAGACTTCATAATGAAACGAAGATACATAATTTCCGTGATTAAGAGTTCAAAACAACCATCATAAATATGCTCACTGACGTCAGGAGAACAATGCATGAACAAAGTGAGAATTTCAACAACAACAACAAAAATTAAAAGAGAACGAAGTGCCAAACAGAAATCAGAGAGCCGAAGAATGCAGTAACTGAAATAAAGAATTCAATAGAGGGGTACAAGAGTACACTAGATCAAGCGGAAGAAAGGGTCAGCAGACTCAAAGACAGGGCAGCAGAATTCATCCAGCCAGAGAAGCAAAAAGAAAAAACAATAAAAGAAAGTGAAAATAGCTTAAGGGACTTATGGGACACCATCACGTGGACTACTATTTGCATGACAGTGGTCCCCTAAGGAGAGGATAGAGAGAAAGGGGAAGAAAGCTTATCCCAAAATAACGGCTGAAAACTTCCCCAACCTGGGGAAATAAACAGACATCCAGATCCAGGAAGCCCAGAAACTTCCAAAAAAGATGAATCCAAAAGGACCCACACCAAGACACTTTATAAATAAAATGTCAGAAGTTAAAGACAAAGAGAGAATCTTGAAAGTAGCAAGAGAAAAAACAAGCTGTCTCACACAAGGGAACCCCCATAAGACTATCAGTAGGTTTTTCAGCAGAAACCTTGCAGGCCGGAAGGGAGTGACATGATACAGTCAAAGTGCTGAAAGAAAAAACTGCCAACCAAGAATACTGTACCCAGCAAAGCTGTCCTTCAGAATGAAAAGAGAGATAAAGAGTTTTCCATACAAGCAAAAGCTGAAGGAGTTCATCACCACTGTATCGGCCTTAAAAGAAATGTTAAAGGTACTTCTTCAAGATGAAACAAGAGTACTAATTAGTAACAGGAAAACATATGAAAGTATAAATCTCACTGGTAAAGACAAATATAGGGTTAATTCAGAATATTCTAATGCTGTAATGGTGGTGAGCAAATCACTGAAAACCGAAAGTAGTAAAAACTAACTATAATAATGCGTTAATGGATACACAAGGTATAAAGATATGCATTGTGACATCACAAACACTAAATGTGGGAGAAAAAATGTAGAGTTTAAGTACATGGTTTGTTTTTGTTTGTTTGTTTTCTGGTTTTTCTTTTTAGCCGCACCACGCAGCATGAAGGATCTTAGTTCCCCAACCAGGGATTGAACCCGAGCCCCCTGCAGTGGAAGCGTGGAGTCTTAACCACTGGACGGCAAGGGAAGTCCCTAAGTACGCATTTAAAGTTTAGCTGTTATTAGCTTAAAATACTGTTATAAATATAAGATATTCTTCATAGTAACCTTAAATGGGATTTTATACCTTGATATTTTTATGTTTCTATTTATGTGAAATTAGTTTTCCTGAACTTTTAGAACATAGTGGTGTTCAGCGTAGTTTTTCTAACTTTACAGAATTCACTCTTCTGTTTTCACATGTTAAAAAATATGGTAGCTCCCTTTCTGAGATATCCCAGCTCTTCCTCTGCCCATCCTTATCTGAACCTTCTCTTTCCTTCTCCTTTCATTCCTTAATTTTCCCTACTGTGCTGAATTTTGATGCTATTCTATTCAACTTTGTCTCTACTCTGTAGTACCCTGTCCTGGTAGAGAACTCTAGCAGGTCTGTTTTGAGAATTCTCTGGAGCCAGACTGCTCTGTCCTCTTCTGTCTTTACCACGGACACACTGCACTTGCCTCATATTGGAGTGGGCAACCCCCCACTCTCATTTCAGCTACTGCTCTTAATATAGCCCACTACACTGTCTAGTAAATAGCTGGGGCTATTTTGGAGGTCCCCTGCTTTTAAGTTCAGTGAAATACTTTACTCACTCCCTCAGCTTACTCTTGCACAGACAGTAATACTATGGAGGTCTTGTGGCTGTTAGTGGTCTGCCCTTACCTGCTTTCATTTCTGGATGCCTGAGGTTAACTTTACGGTAAGTATTCAGATTTGCTATCTTGTTCCATTGGTTTTTTGGGGGGTATTCTGAGAGAGTCAAAAACCTACAGAGTGGCCATATTCACTTCCTAGTATCCCTCTCAAAGACAAATTTGAAGTTCAAACACAGCAATTATGTTGTTATATTCATCATATACTTATCACTTTTTTTGACACTTATTTCTAATTATTTTTTAAACCATCCTGTTGTGAGTCATTTCATTCTTTTTTGCAACAAGGCAAAAAATTCTCTCACTCCATGATTTTAAAAAGTTCACTTTAATATATTCTTTAAATCTTTCCTGGTTTTCAACACTTATAAATGATTCCTGACTCACAATTCAGGTAAGTTACAAATGTGTACACTTTTAAAAATTCCTTCAACTACCTAAGGCTCCCTGCTTCTACTAAGGTTTTAGAATGAGACCACTAGAAACCTAAATAATCTTCCAAACACAAGAATATATAAAGTATTTTTAAAAATCTGAACAGGACTTCCCTGGTGGCACAGTGGTTAAGAATCCACCTGCCAATGCTAGGGACACGGGTTTGAGCCCTGGTCCAGGAAGATCCCACATGCCATGGAGCAACTAAGCCTGTGTGCCACAACTACTGAGCCCACATGCCATGACTACTGAAGCCCACATGCCTAGACCCCATGCTCTGCAACAAGAGAAGCCACCACAATGATAAGCCTGCTCACCACAACTAGAGAAAGACCACACACAGCAACAAAGAGCCAACGCAGCCTAAATAAATAAATAAATAAATATTTTTAAAAAATCTGAACATACACAACATTGTAAATCAACTATACTTCAATAAAAAAAATTTTTTTTAATCTGAACATGATCTGAATAGAAATTCCATGTTTATGTATTATAACTTTGTCTTCTGTGAATACTGAGGTATAGCATACATGCAGTAGGTTTTCTCCTAGTCTAGGGGTCAGCAAACTAGAGTCCAATGGCTCAAAAAAAGTTTTACTGGAACACAATCATGCCCATTCCCTTAGCTATTATATATAGCTTCTTTCACACCACAACAGCAGAGGTAAATAGCTGCAACAGAGACATGGCCCACAAAGCCTAAAATATTTACGATCTGGCCCTTCGCAGAAAAAGTTGGCCAACCCTGTCCTGGTCTACAGACCTATCAAATGAGCTTCCACAAACAGCACCTGGGAGGTGGGTAAGTCTGAACAGGATGACTCTTTGTCACATTAGGTGCCCAGCACATTACAGGATGTTTAGCATCTCTGGCCCCCCAGGAACTAAAATGCTAGTAGTACTCCCAATCCCAGTGTTAACCAAAATTCTCCACACATTTCCAAACACTCTGGAAGAGAATGGAAGCACTATCCCTGGTTGAGAACCACTGCAGAACTAAATTAGCTCAGAGTAAAGAAGGAGAAAATACAACCCATAAATTCTAAGTGCCACCAAGATAGATGAGAAATGTCATTACCTTTTTAAAAAGCAAACTAAAAATCTATTCTTCTTCCCCTTTGACAGTTAAGCCAAAAATATGCTAACTTCTTAATAAAATTAAGCTTTATAATTTGATTACTACATCAAGATATCACAGGGTTGACTTAAAGTTTAAAAATAAATTTATAAGGTAATCTTACCGATTTGTTCCATCCAGATTTGATCTGTGGATGAAATTAAGTTTTGCATCTGCCCAATAAAGCTTCCGTTCCTTATAATCCAAAGTCAATCCATTTGGCCAGTAAATTTCAGTGTTTATTATAATGAAGCGACTTGAACCATCCATTCCAGCACGTTCTATCTTTGGTACTTCTCCCCAGTCTGTCCAGTACATGAACCTAAAAATCATGAAAAATAAACCCATGACATAAGCAGGTTAACCACCAAGTATCTTATAATTATCACTATTGGATAAAGAAAGCTCTCTCAGGAACACTAAAACTGAAACTCCTAGAAACCGTATCGAAATTTTAAGCATCTATCTTTTTGCCACCATGATGGTAATAACTGATTCAAGACAAGCATCATCAGGACGCAAAAACCATCTGATCAGTTTCTTTGGCAAAAAGGATACCTTACACTGTCTCAATGTATCTCCCCACAAATTATTTATTAATGACAAAGGGGAAAATGGTAACTTTAGAGAAAATAAACTTGGTGGACACCACCTTATCCACATCATCTAAATTAACATCATCAACACTGGCATCATATATGTGATATGCTGGGAAGAACATTCCATCTTCTTTTATATATAAATTTATTTATTTTATTTTATTTTTGGCTGTGTTGGGTCTTCATTGCTGCACGCGGGCTCTTCTCTGGTTGTGGTGAGCAGGGGCTACTCTGTTGTGGTGCGTGGGCTTCTCATTGTGGTGGGTTCTCTTGTTGGGAGCGCAGGCTCTAGGTGCGCGGGCTTCAGTAGTTGTGGCACACAGGCTCAGTAGTTGTGGCTCGCGGGCTCTAGAGTGCAGGCTCAGTAGTTGTGGCGCACGGGCTTAGATGCTGTGCAGAATGTGGGATCTTCCCGGACCAGGGCTCGAACCCATGTCTCTCGCATTGGCAGGCGGATTCTTAACCACTGCGCCACCAGGGAAGCCCCCATACCATCTCTTTTATGTATATTCTCTTACATATTATTTCTGTCCCAAAATGCATAACCTGAATAAAATTATTAAGGAAAGAGAGAGTACCAAATTAAAAAACATTCTACAAAACAACTGCCTTTGAAAATATCAAGGTCATAAAAGTCAAAGAAAGGCAGATGAACTAAGCTAGGTAGGAGGAAAATAAAGAGACACAGTAAGGGACTTCCCTGGTGGTCCAGTGGTAAAGAATTCACCTTCCATGCAGGTGACGCGGGTTCGATCCCTGGTTGGGGAACTAAGATCCCACATGCCGCGGGGCAACTAAGCCCACGTGCCACAAACTACAAAGCCCACGTACCACCAGAGAAGAGAAAACCCCCAAGCCGCAACTAGAGAGAAGCTCCAACAGACCACGCAGTAACGAAAAAGATCCCGCATGCCTCCACAAAAAAATCCCGCGTGCTGCAACTAAGACCCAAAGCAGCCAAAAGAAAGAAAAATAAATAAACAAAGAGAGACACAGTAACTATATAAAGTGTATGATCCTGTACTGATCAGTTGGGGAATATGCTACAAAGACATTATTGGGAAACCTGGCAAAATCTGACAGCATGTCAAATTCTGTAATAGAAATGTACTAATGTTAATTTCCTAAATATGATCATTGTACTTTGGTTCCAATATTTCAAATAAATCATGACCAAAAACTTCCCTAATTTGATTTTTAAAATACTAGCCCATACATCCATGAGGTTTAATAAACTCCAAGTATGATAAACACAGAGATATACAACTATACACATCAGTTAAACTGCTGAAAGACAAAGGAATCGAGAGCACTAAGAAAATCAACTCATCACTTGCAAAGAAACCACAATATAACTAAGAGCTGATTTCTTATCAGAACAATGGAGGGCAGAAAGCAGTAGGATGACACACTAAAAGAAATTAAAATGTCAACCAAGAATCCTACATACAGCTAAACTCTCTTTCCAAAATGAAGGTGAAATAAAGACATTCCCAGATAAACAAAGTGAGAGAATTTGTGGCATGCAGATCTGCCTTACAAGAGATACCAAAGATATTCTTCAGGCAAAAAAGAAGTGACCTAGATGTTAACTCAAATCCACATGAAGAAGCAAACAGTACTCATACAGATAATTATGTAGGTAATTATAAAAGACAGTACAAATATATTTTTCCCTTTTCTTCTCTTAATGGATTAAAAAGACAACTGCACAAAAAAGTAATTATAAACTTGTTTTATTGGGCTTGTAACATATAAAAGTGTTATATATATATGGAAATAGTAGCATTAGGAAGGGAAAAGGGAAGCAAAATTGAGGCAAGTTACAGCCATTCTTTAGGCCTAGCCTAAATTCCTAGTTTCATCACCTCGTGTTCCCTACCTTGAATCCTACAGTTAGAGCCCCAAGTTGACAGATTGTTTCCTTCCCCTAACAGCCAACCATGAGTGACTTGGTATGGTACTCTGTTCATAAAGGCTGTGAAGCCTAGTCAAAGCTGTGGGGGGAAACTCAGTGATTTTTAGTCAATGACTTCTACTAAGAACCCAGGGGAATGAGCTAATGCAGGCCTGCCTTTGTTGACCCTACTCTAAACACAGCGACTACATGCTCTTCCCAAAAGACACCCTGAGTTTTTTGTCCCTATGTTTTCGCACATACTATTTTACTCCACCCTAATTTAAAAAGCTAATAACCACCATCAATAATTAACTCACAAAACTGCAGCTATTACACATTAACTTCTACTGAGATAGCTATAAATAATCATAAAATTAAACAAAATATATGAGGCAGCTGTTCTAGGAACTGAACATAAGGTGGCACGAGACCACAAACCATGAGACAAAGGAAACTCACCAGGTGAGCTCCAAAAATCACCCTGACTCAACCTAGTGACAACTCCCCAACCAAAGTGTGGAAAGCTGAAACTGAAATTAGGAACAGTGGTCTCAACAAGCTTAAAGAGGCAGAGAGAATTTGGGGAAAAGAAAAGACTGGAATCTGCAGGGCCCCAAAGAGGAGAAAGTTACATTGGTGTGGGTGGGGGGGACTCATGGGGGATCCCCATGAGTCCTTGGACCAAGAACCAGGCTGTGCACGCTCAGGATCCTCAAGGATTATCAGGTTGAGAACAGAACTAAAATGCCAGAAGTCAAGCAATGCGGGTGGTCTTACATGTTCTGCCAAGACAGAGTAAAGAGCATCAACACCACACTGGACATTCAGCTGAGACACCTCAAAGGGCTGAATCCAGACCACACCCTAGGGCAGTGGTTCTCAAAGTGTGATCCAAAGATCCCTGGACAGACTTCCCTGGTGGCTCAGTGGTTAAGAATCTGCCTGCCAATGCAGGGGACACGGGTTCGAGCCCTGGTCCAGGAAGATCCCACATGCCGTGGAGCAACTAAGCCCATGCACCACAACTACTGAGCCCGCATGCCACAACTACTGAAGCCCATGCGTCTAGAGCCCATGCTCCGCAACAAGAAAAGCCACTGCAATGAGAAGCCCGCACACCGCAACGAAGAGTAGCCCCCGCTCGCCACAACTAGAGAAAGCCCGCGCGCAGCAACGAAGACCCAACGCAACCATAAATAAATAAATAAAGTTATTTAAAAAAAAAAAAAGATCCCTGGAGATCTTCGGAATCCTTTCAGGAGGTCTACAGGGTCAAAACTGTTTTCATAATATTGCTAAGTTTTATGTATTTATTTAGCCTTGTTCACTTTCATCCTGGAGGTTTTTCATGGATACATATAAGGTGTGGTGATGACTTCACCCTGATGGCTCATGGAATGTATACCTATTATATTTTCCATAAGCTTCTAAGGTAGGTTTTGGAAATAACTATATACATGTTCCGAGATTAACTCAGTTCCCAGCACTTTTGCACTCTTACTAGCTACCTTTGATTATACCTCCTATAATCTCTGTACCTCATTATCATCTAAAAACTTGTTACTTTTGAAGTCTTGAAATTTTACTGTGCCCAGAGCAAAAACACATCAAGGAGCAAATACACTGCTTTGTTTTACAATATTTCTTAACTTTAAGTTTTTATTTTAAACTGTTTTTATTTTGAAATTTACTAGTATTCTATTTTAAAATAAAAGAAAATTTACTTATATTTGTCTAGTATTTAAGAATGGACCACTGGCTTATAAAGGAGAGATGAGAAAACTCACTTCTTCAACCCACAGCTATACTGCCTACATTTAAAGATGTTAAAAAAGATGATACTGATCTATCAGAGAGAGTTCTCTGACTCTAAGAAGGGATGAAATCTACTCCAAGACCCTGAGCAAAACTGTAAATGAAAAAGTATTACAAAAGCAATCTTTCCATTGGCTTATACACGCTATCTTTTTGTGAATAGTATTATGGTTCCAGTTAAGCTGAGGCATTGAGACAATCATTCAGAGTTTAAAGAAAAATGAATTGCAGAGTTTAAATGTAAATATGACCTCATTAAAAGCCAAACAATGTTTATTACAGCTTTCCAGCTGGAGAAACTCACAAAAACAGAGACTCATAAAGCTTTCTCCAGTCAACATTACTGAATTCCTCCCAGAGGAAAAACCAATAAAAGAAATCATAGTGCCGCCAATTTCCAAAGCTACAGTAACAGAAAATTAAAATTTAGCTGCAAACATGAAGATGGAAGTTAATGTCATCTAAGAAACTGTGCTTTTGCCTTATATATGACTAAATTTAAGGATATGGCCGGACTTACTGTTTTGTTTGTTCATCACGTGTCAGTACCAACTAATCATCAAAGATCTTCTATGTGAATGTTTACAACAATAAATGTAAGTGGTGCTGAAATATTCAGTGTTGAATAACTTTTTTGAATTGCACAGATTACCCTGAACTACCTACCTGTGCTGATATTTGCACTGATAGTCCAAAAGCAATGGTGGGTAAGACTGCAGGGAGTGGCAACCAACTGTACTAACAGTCACTATATTTATTCTTCACCACATACAAAAGAAAAGTCAGTCTCAATGAACAATGACATTGGTAAGGCAGAAAATTATTAATTTCATTAGAGCTTGACCTCTGATTACACATTTAATATTCTGTGTGACAAAATAGGATCTACAGAGAAAGTACTTTTGCTGCATATGAATGTAGAATGGTTGTCTTGAGAAAAAGCACTTGGC
Organism: Globicephala melas; assembly: GCF_963455315.2. Classification (NCBI taxonomy): domain Eukaryota; kingdom Metazoa; phylum Chordata; class Mammalia; order Artiodactyla; family Delphinidae; genus Globicephala; species Globicephala melas. The sequence continues at coordinate 93,292,148 of NC_083323.1, read as the reverse complement.
CAACTGAGCTAGCTGCTTTTTTCATGGAACACCATGTTTACTTTAAAAAAAAAAAAAAAAGAATGACAAACTATGGTTAATAAAACTTAGGTATCAGGCAGATACTTTCTTGGAAATACGTGGAATGACCTTGTCACTTCAATTTGTTGCCAATAACAAAATCTGAGCTTTCCGTGTTCAATCTGTTGTAGTACATTATATATATCTGACAAAGGACTTATATCTGTAATGTATGAAGAACTCCTAAAACTCAATAAGACAACCCAATTAAAAACTGGGCAAAAGATCTGAACAGACACATCAACAAAAGACATACAAAGGCAAATAAGCATACAAAAAGACAGTCAACATAATTATTCATCACGGAAATGAAATTAAAACTATAGTGAGATATCACTACAGATCTAGTAAGATGGCTAAACTTTAAAAAATGGACAGTACAAAGTACTAGCAAAGATGCAGCGCAACTGAAACTCTTGTACACTGCTAGTGTTAATGCAAAATGGCACATCTACTTTGGAGAACCGTTTGGCAGTTTCTTACGTTAAACATTCCCATAAGATCTAGTAACCCCACTCTCGGGTATTTACTCAAGAGAAATTAAATACGTATTCACACAAAAACCTGTATGAAAATGTCTATAGCAGATGTATTCATAGTCACCAAAAACTACTGAATATTCTTCAAATGGGGAATGGATAAACTATGGTACATTCGAACAACAGAATACTCTCAGGATTAATAAAAAGAACCACTGTAATAAAAATAAAAGTGCAAAAAAAAAAAAAGGAAAACTATTTTAGCTGTTAGAAGTCAGAATAATGGTTACTTCTGGGGGAAGGAGTAGAGAATGAGGGGACTTCTAGAATGCTGGTATTGTACTCTTTTCTTATCTATATGCTGTTCACATCGGTGTGTTCACATTTATAAACTTAATTTGCTTTATATATATGATTTGCACATTTTCTCTGTGTTATAATTTAATAAATGTTTATATTTTTAGGAAAAAAAGAACCACTGAAATACACAATAAACACATATAAACTTCACATGCTTTACGGCAAGAGAAAGAAGCTGGATTCAAACACTACACGACATGATTCCATTTATGTTACATTCTGGAAAAAACAAAACTGTACAGAGTCCGAAAACACATCAGTGGTTACCTAGAGCTGCAGGTGGAGGGAAAGGTTGATAACAAAAAGCCAAGAATATATTTTGGGGGGTCGTGGAATTGTTCTATATTTTAATTATGGTAGTGATTACCCAAATGTAAGCATTTGTCTAAATTCAGAACTGCCACCCAAAAAAGTGTAAATTTACTGTGTGCAAATTTTACTTTAACTTTTTTAATGGGTAGAAGGCATCATTTAATACTTCACAAAAGATACATAAATGGCCAATTGGCACATAAAAAGATGCTCAATCTCATCAATCATCAGGGAAATGAAAATTAAATCAGTAATAAGATATCACTTCACACCCACTAGAATGGCTAACATTAAAAAGGCCAACAATACCAAGTGTTGGTAAGGATACAGCAACTGGAACTCTCATACACTGCTCGTATAATCACTTCAGAAAATAGTTTGGCAGCTTCTTACAAAATTAAATGTACACTTAACCCTATGAACCAGTAATTCTAGTTCTAGGTATTTACTCAAGAGAAATAAAAACATACCCACACAATGATCTATACATGTAAGTTCACAGAAGTTTTATTCATAATAACCAAAAACCGGAAATAAATCAAATGCCCGTCAATAGGATGATTAACAAACTCTGGTATATTCATAAAATGGAATACTACTCAACAATGTAAAATAACTACTCACATATTCAACAAGGATGTATTTTTTTAAATAATGGTAAACAAAATAACCCAGACTCAAAAGAGTACCTACAGAATGACTCCATTATATGAAGTTTTAGATTCAGCAAAACTAATCTATAGTGACAGACATCAGATCAGTAGTTATCGTGGTGAAAGTAGGAGCTGACTTGAAAGGGACTAAGGCAGCTTTCTGGAGTGATGTGATAAAATGGGGTTTTTCTGGAGATAATGGTTGATACACACATTTATCAAAACTCATCAAGCTATAAATGCTAAAATATACATTTTTTGCATATAAATTATATCTCAAGAAAGTTGCTTATAACACAAATAAGAATCAAGAGACTTTTTTTTTTCATTACACGGGCCTCTCACCACTGCGGCCTCTCCCGTTGCGGAGCACAGGCTCCGGACGCACAGGCTCAGTGGCCATGGCTCACAGGCCCAGCTGCTCCGCAGCATGCGGGATCCTCCCCAACCGGGGCACGAACCTGTGTCCCCTGCATCAGTACTCTCAACCACTGCGCCACCAGGGAAGCCCCCAAGAGACTATTTTTAAAGTTAATGCAAAGGTAGCTTCTTTTCTGTAGAAGCCTTTCCTAGCTTGCCTAGGCAAAGTAGAGTTACTCCCTCCTATGTGCTCCTATAGCTTGTTTCACTGTGCTCTAATACTTATCACAGTTTGTAGACAAATTATGAAGAACTCATATGGGCTGACCATAAGCAATTTGCACACTATCAAATGGATATAACAAATAAGTGCCGTTGTCCTTCCTGTATAATATAATTTACATAGGTCTCACGATTGCCAATAAGCTTGTCTAAAGAAGCACTAAACTTACAAGAACTCAGTGTCTAGTTTACGGTGTAATAAAAAGTTGTCACAAATGAATTAGTCAGCTCAACAAGAATTTTAGTAATAAATAAAATTATATGCATGCCACTGCTCAAAGCTAATAAATAACTCTTCCAGTACTCAATCCTAAGAAATATATCATGTCATGTTACTTCACGGGTCACATTCAGGTAAAGGCTTCAACTACAACAAATTGAAACAGAAATCTGTCAGGTGAGAATCTGATAAAAATTTAGAATTTTTAATTGAAGCTTGCCGGTATTTTCATTTGTTCAAATATTTAAAATTTAAAGTAATAAATTTCATCTATAAATACTGAACATTTGCATTTGTTATTTAATTAAACTTTAAGCTAAAAACTCATTACATACTTAATACAGAAAGGGAAAGAGGAACAGGCAGCAGAAAAACACAAATATTTTATAAGTTACCAAGATACTATTTAATTTTTTTAATGTTCTGACCACCTATTAGGAGCTCAGCATCATGCTTGACATGGTAATACAAAAATAAGCAAGGCAAAACTACTGTCCTTAGGAAACTTGCAATCCAGGCAAGGAATGATTAACTATTATCAAGAGAGGTATGAACAGGCTGCTGTAAGAGGACTGGGAATTGATACCCAATCGAGCCAGTGAATGTAAGAGTTCTCAACAAAAGCTCACCAGAGGAAGTAATACTTTTATTTAGGCAGTTGCCAAAATGGGAAACAGTGTTCCAGGAAGAAGACACAGCTTATGCAAAGGACACAAAAAGTCATGACATATTTGAGAAATAGCAAGATCAGCAGAGCTGCAGGATACTGTGTATTGTGGAGGACACAAGGCAACAAAAGTCCCACAGATGGGATCTATTTTGCTGTGCTAAGAAGCTTGGACTGCATAGCCTATAAGGGATGAGAAGTTACTTAAGACTAGTAAGCAGAAAAGTAAAGTGCTTATTATCCTTTTACAAATTACAAAAGATTATCCTTTTACAAATCACTGTTGATAATACTGAGGGACTGACTAGAGGGGGAAGAAATTAGAGAAAGAGAAGTAAGGAACAAAACTCAGATATTCCAAATGAGAACTGATGAAGATAAAAGTTGAGGAATGGATCAACAAGGGAGAAGAAAGATAAAGGACAGACTAGGATGGCTCCCAAGATTTGGCAAATGTGAGTAAGTCCATATTGGTGTCATTCAACAAAATACGGAATAGAGACAGAGTTTAGGGGGCAACATGCTGAGTTCAGAAAAAGATGAAACGAGCACACTGACATCATTGTTCTTCCTTCTATATCCAAAGAACCAGCCAAAAGAGTAACAAAAAAAAATAGTGTAAAAATTAAGGAAGAGTTGGACAGAAAATAAAATAAAAAGGATGTTACCAGTCAATGCACTTGGACTATAGTAACAAGGCAAAAGAAACTACAATTAAGAGTTGCATATAAAACCAAGCCAACCCCAAAGTGTAAGCAAGAGTCATGCCACATTCTAAGAACATGATGTGACAGATGTTAAGGTAAAATCTAACTATAAAGAGCCATGGATCCTCAAAAACATTTTCTTGCCATAAAATTTGTTTTGAGAAAGTTTCTAAAATCACTGGGACTAAAGCCAGTGAAAAAAATTCTGACTTAATGGAAGTGAAAAGAAAAGGGTCATGCAGAATTCATACACCCTTCGCCTTCCTCATCCCTGAACCAGTTCTGTTTTACTTTGATTATAGTAGGTTAGGCTTTTCAGTGAAGAAAAGGTTGGAGAATTCAATAATATCTTTCCTGACAGAACTATCATAACGTCCTACGGAAAAACCGGAACGAACTTTTTGGCCAACCCAATACAAAGAGGAAAAAAAAATGTGAAGAAATCTGCTATACTTCCCGTGTTTTCCCTCTCCTTGATTATTTGTGTTAGTATCATATTTTAACTATATGTGGTGATTACTGGAAGATAATGAAAGCATTTGTTTTGGATGATTTGTTTTTACAGAGAATATACAGTAACCAAATCAAAAGAAAAGATTCTATTATTGAGGAACAGGAAAGACCATGGGTTCTATTAAATACAACCTTGCTCTGACAATATGCATCATAATGGAATTCTGCATGTGCATGTATAAACTGATTATCCTGGAGAAAAATGATCCTTAGGCACCCAGTCTAGCTGACAAATTTAAGAGTTAGTGGACACAATACTAAGAATATATTTCATTCAGAAACAACATTGATATAACACTACTGGAAGGTATAGCTTATAAGCCTGAAATAAACAGCACGCTAAATCAATTTAATTCCCTACTCTTACCGAAGAAAATGTTAACTATAGCAATTTTGACAAATTGCTGTTATCCACATTCCTCTTTCTGAAGAAAACAAGGTGATGCATTTTGAGCTCCTTTAAGTATAATAAAAATGATATATTAACTGTCTGGAATGCCACCCTCCTCCTTCTAGACACTCATACACACCCTGATTCTTCAGGACAGTTCAAATGTCACCACACCTTGGTGAAAGCGTTTCATGACTCCCTCAAGCACACTCTCCTCTGTGCTCCTCCAGTGCTCTGTACATCTCAAACACATATGATAACCAGGACTGTTTACACGTTTCCCACGCCTCTAGATTCCAGGCCCTTGTTTTATTCATAGTTGTATCCCCTATCCTAAAACCATCTAATATAATGGCAAGCATATTTATAGTCAGTACTCCAAAGTTTAATAATGGTCTGCATTCACCTGCTCCTGGACCAGAATCTTGTATGTGGGTCTTATTACAGAGACCACATCCTTGAAAAATACAGGTAGAATTTTATTTTAATGTGTATACCCTTATTCCTATACTATGCTCCAGTTACAAGCTATTTGTTATTCCTTGAATGTGCAATGAATGGCAGGACAGAGTTTGGCACACAGTGTCCCTACTGACTAAGAACTATTACCCATTTCCATACCTTGTTCCTCTGGCCAACAACTGCTCAGCTAGAAAGCACCAACCTGAAATAGCCGCCCGAGTAAAACTGATAACTCTCTCCACTGTACAGATTCCCATAGCAATACCTATAAAGCTTTATTATACAACATTATTTCCCTAAATTTAAAACTGGCTTATACCTAATAAATATATAATTAGTCTCTCTTCTATGCACATTTTGCTATTAGGTCACCTCAGATACTAGAATATCCCATTGCTCAAACCTAAAAACTACACATAGAGCTTCACTGCCTTTTTTTTTAATGGCCTGGTGAAGAGAATAAAGGTAAAATTATTTCAGTCGTGCCCTATGAGGACTTCAATTACATGTCTGATGTATTACAGGAATCCCAAAATTAGTTTTTGAGGAGAATCTTGCCCTGCCCTTGAGTACTCAGTTCACATCTCTAGCTCACCTTACCTGCTTCTACTGAACTGCACTGTGCCCTGACACTGCAGCACAAAGACCAAATAAACGTGTCACTGATGATACTACAAGGGTGTTGTTCTCTACTTTATACAGCAGCTTCTTTATGAGGACTAATGCGGGTAGAAACTGGTTTCACTAACAGGAGTAAAGATGATTTCTCAGCGAATGGCATTACTCTTATAATCAGTATTTTCTTCTTTAGATTGGCTTAGATAATTCCTAAGGCCCATTCCAGTTATAAAATTTATATTTCTAGTAACTATCTTCTTTTATATCTATCATCACACTCCATTCATTCTTTCAACATGAGAAAGGAAAAAAAATACAGTATTCAAAGTACAGCAAAAATATGGACTAATCCTATGACCATTCACTTACAAAATGTTCTGTCATGGATAGCTGGCATTTTAGGGGGCTATCCAGCATCTAGACTACCTTACTATGGTTGAAGAATCCTCTACCTTATGAGACAGAACCACTACCTGAAACTAAAGAAACTGAAAACACCAGCTACTTTCTTTCCAAACCTTCCTTGCAATTGCGACAAGAGCATAAGATCTGGGTTTTACCAGTCAGACACACCAAGGAAAGGAGGAGGTAGAGGCAGGAGAGGAGGAAGCAACAGCTGCAGCAGCAAGGACCACAGCAATCCATTCTGGTGAGGCTGCGGGTAACAGCAAAGGCTAATTAAACCCAGTTTAAGTTCATTCATCCTTCTTTAATCCAGTTTTAAAAGGGAGCACTGGCAGTTTACGGACTACCTGTTGCCTCACGTCAGTGAGAGAGTACAAACAGTGGTAAGCATGCCACCTAACAGTGGTGCCTTCACCGGACCAGGTCTGTGCTATGATTTGCAGCAGAGTCCCTGGATGTAGATTCCAAGCTTGGTAATTCTACCATTTATGAAGTTCTATGAGTAAGCCAACATCCTCTTTAAAAATATTTCTTCTGTTTAAAGTAGAAGGGTTTCTATTCCTTAAAACTATGAACACTAACACACATTTTTAGATCCAAATGCCATCACTTAAAAGTTTAGACAAAGTCACTTCAACTCTTGTCCCAACAAAGCCTCATATCTTAGACCTCCCCCCGCCTCCGCTATCTTAGAAATGGCATGTTTCAAAAATCTCACAACTCTTCCCTCAATCTACTGTGACTCCTCTCATCAAGGGCCAATGTCAACATTCATGAGAATGACTGGCAGAAAACTCAGGCAAATCACATCCTGAACCTTCCACCTGTACACTTACCTAAAACAGTATCTTGCTGAAAACTGATATAAAGGGAACAATTTGTGACAGATGGAAAAGCCAACTTAACATCAAAATATGACACTTACGTCACCATAAACAATGAGGCGTAAAAGAAAATTCAACTGAACTGTCTGCTGTATGTGCACATTTCCAACTTCAAAATCCAATAATCACCAACACATAATGACCACGAGATGACCAGTTCTTGAATACTCAGAAACCAGAACTGTATGCATAATTTACAGTTATGGTATGGCCTGAATGCTCCCCTGCCCCCCAAGATCATATGTTGAAATCCTAACTCCCAAGGTGATGGTATTAGGAGGTATGGCCTCTGGGGTGATTAGGTCATGAGGTTGGAGCCCTCGTGAATGGAATTAATGCCCTTATTTAAAAGGCCCAAGAAAGCTCCCTTGCCCCCTCTACCATGTGCAGTTACAGTGAAAAAACAGCCGACTAGGAAGGAGGCCCGCCCCTGACACCAAACCTGCCAGTGACTTGATCCTGGACATCATAACCTTCAGAACTGTGAGAAATAAATTTCTGTTGTTTATAAGCCACCAGTTATGGTATACTGTTACAGAAGCCCAAACGGACTAATACAAGTTACCTTAAGTGCAATGTTTCTTAGATTATGCACACGCTTCCCCACACACACACACTAATAAAAACAACAACAACATTAATACCACCACCATCAACAACAGCAGCAGCATCAACGGCATGAAACACCTAAAGCATACATTTTTTTAACCCTGGCAGCATTTGAGAATGACCTGAAAAACTCATTAAAAATATCAGTAACTTGGGTTCCTCCATCAGAGATTCTGATTAAATTGGTCTGGATTGGGGCCCAGGCATCAATATTGTCTAAAAGCTCCCAAAGGAATATTAGTGCACTCAGGGTTTAGAAAGAGTAAAGAGGAGTCTGACTTTCTCAAGCACCTGTTTATCCGTAGCACGCTGTTCCTGTACAGGTGTTGTTAATGTGTTTAAATCATTAACCAGCTGACCCTAAATATTAGCTAATAATTAGTCTCAGTTGGCACTCAGGCCTTAAGCTGTGGAAGACCACAAAAGGAAACAAAGTGCCAAACGAATTCCTTCCCACACACAACACTTCCGTATTTCTTTCAAAAGTTTTATAATTTAAGAAATGGTATTTTGAAAGTTCACAATTACTGTTTAAAATTCTACTAAGAATAAATATACAAACATCTGTGAGGATAAAATGAATTTTCAAATTTCTTCTAAAACTTTTCAAGCTTTTGACAAACAATTCTTTATATACATATGGTGGCAACTCTTCATTGGAGGTTTTAATTTGTTAATTCATTTAATATATTACACACAACGGGGTTTCATTTTACTTATAAGATATAAACATATAGAATATAATAAATGTCCTTAAAAAACTTTTGTCTTCAGTTTAGAAGATGCTGCCAAAATGGTAAAAGATGGATTATGTTAGGCTAGCAAGAAATTTTCATCAAAATGTGTAATATAAATAGTATAGTCATCGTGACATTGTGTTATTTTGACACTGGTTGACTTGCATCTACCCTTAGCTATGCTAAATAAACCTGAAAAGATCACAAAACTAATGTTTTTTCTAAATAATTAAGGATTTTTTACTTTTTCCTTCATGCAGGTTCAGTCCAGTAAGAGATCAATATTTAAAAAGCTGTCATCCACTCTTGCCACTTTTATTCAACATACTTTTGGAAGTCCTAGCCATGGCAATCCGAAAAAAAAAAAAGAAATAAAAGGAATTCAAATTGGAAAAGAAGTAAAACTGTCACTGTTCGCAGATGACATGATGAAACTGTCACTGTTTGCAGATGACATGATACTTACTATACATAGAAAATCCTAAAGATGCTACCAGAAAACTACCAGAGCTCATCAATGAATTTAGTAAAGTGGCAGGATACAAAATCAATACACAGAAATCTTATTCCTGTACACTAACAACGAAAGATCAGAAATTAAAGAAACGATCCCATCTACCATCATATCAAAAAGAATAAAATACCTAGGAATAAACCTACCTAAGGAGACAAAAACATGCGTACTCTGAAAATTGTTAAGACGTTAATGAAAGAAATTGAAGATAACACAGACCGATGGAAAGATATACCATGTTCTTGGACTGGAAAAATCAATATTGTGAAAATGAGTATACTACCCAAGGCAATCTACAGATCCAATGCAATCCCTATCAAATTACCAATGGCATTTTTCACAGAACTAAAACAAAAAAATCTTAAAATTTGTATGGAGACACAAAAGACTCCAAATAGCCAAAATAATCCTGAGAAACAAAAACAGACCTGGAGGAATCAGGCTTGCTGGCTTCATACTGTACTACACGGCTACAGTCATCAAAACAGTATGGTACTGGCACAAAAACAGAAATATAGATCAATGGAACAGGATAGAAAGCCCAGAAATAAACCCTCGCATCTATGGTCAATTAATCTATGACAAAGGAGGCAAGATGATACAACTGAAGAAAGACAGTCTTTTCAACAAATGGTGCTGGGAAAACCAGACAGCTGCATGTAAAAAAAAAAAAAAAAAAAAGATTAGAACATCATTTAACACCATACACGAAAATAAACTCAAAATGGATTAAAGACTTAAATGTAAGACTGGACACTATAAAACTCTTAGAGGAAAACATAGGCAGAACACTCAGACATAAATCACAGCAGTATCTTTTTTGGGCCGTCTCCTAGAGTAATGGAAATAAAAACAAAAATAACAATTGGACCTAATTAAATTCAAAAGCTTCTGCACAGCAAAGGAAACCACAGACAAAACAAAAAATACAACCCACAGAATAGGAGAAAATATTTGCAAACAGTGCAACTGACCATGGATTTAGTCTCCCAAATTTATAGACAGCTCATGCAGCTCTATATCAAAAAAAAAGAAAAAAGAAAAAAACTCAATCAAAAAAAATGGGCAGAAGACCTAAACAAACACTTCTCTAAAGAAGACATACAGATGGCCAAGAGGCACATGAAAAGCTGCTCAACACTGGTAATTATCAGAGAAATGCAAATCAAAACTACAATGAGGGCTTCCCTGGTGGCACAGTGGTTGAGCGTCCGCGTGCTGATGCAGGGAACGTGGGTTCGTGCCCCGGTCCGGGAAGATCCCACATGCCATGGAGTGGCTAGGCCCATGAGCCATGGCCGCTGAGCCTGCACGTCCAGAGCCTGTGCTCCGCAACGGGAGAGGCCACAACAGTGAGAGGCCCGCGTACCGCAAAAAAAAAAAAAGAAACGAACTACAATGAGATATCACCTCACACCAGTCAGAATAGCCATCATCAAAAAATCTACAATCATTGCTAGAAAGGGTGTGAAGAAAAAGGAACTCTCCTACACTGTTGGTGGGATGTAAACTGGTACAGCCACTGTGGAGAACATTATGGAGGTTCCTTAAAAATCTAAAAATAGAGATACCATATGATCCAGCAATCCCATTCCTGGGCATATATCCAGAGGAAAACATGGTTCAAAAGGATGCATACACCCCAGTGTTCACTGTAGCACTGTTTACAATAGCCAAGACATGGAAGCAACCTAAATGTCTATCAACAGATAAATGGATAAAGATTTGGTACATATATACAATGGAATATTACTCAGCCATTAAAAAGAATGAAGTAATGTCATTTGCAGCAACATGGGTGGACCTGGAGATTATCATACGAAGTGAAGTAAGTCACATACAGAAAAACAAGTACCTTATGATATTGCTTATATGTGAAATCTAAAAATAAAAAATGATACAAATGAACTTATTTACAAAACAAACGGACTCACAGACTTAGAGAACAGTTACCAGCAGGGAGGGATAGATTGGGAGTTTGGGACTGACATGTACACACTGCTATGTTTAAAATAGATAACCAACAAGACTTACTGTATAGCACAGAGAACTCTGTTCAATATTCTGTAATAACCTAAATGGGAAAAGAATTTGAAAAAGAACAGATACATGTACACAAATAATTGAATCACTCTGCTGTATACCTGAAACTAACACAACATTGTTAATCAACTAGGCTCCAATATAAAATAAAGATTTTAAAAAATAAATAAGTAAGAAAAAGCTATCATGCCTTAAACAAAACTGCATTACTCAAAAAACAATTGGTAACTCTGAATTTTCCCCTGGGAAAACTGGTACACTTCTAAGAGTTTAAACACTCCTGAAAATAAAAGCCATCACTCATTACCGTCTTTTTCAAATCCATATAAATCAGCAGAAAAAAGCTGGTAATCTTACTCAGATACCCACAGTAGGCAGACATGCCCCAAAGTCAACCCTTTTTTTATGTATGTGTGGGGGCATCATTAAGATTCTTTGACAAAATTAGCAACTCAGTTTCTGCCCAAGACACCAAGAGTCAGAGTGAAATAGCATCTAGAGGATGAACAGTCTTCTGATACTGGTGCTAAATTTAGAGTTAACTGGGTACTACCTAGCACTAAAAGTTACCTCCAATTTCACCTTGAGGTCAAACAGGTCAAAAGAATAAACGTCAAGATAACCACCAAAAACAAAACAGAAATAGTTATTTAAAACTTAAAAATAAAAAGGCACCATAGGGCTTCCCACGTCCGCCTGCCGTTGCAGGGGACACAGGTTCGTGCCCCGGTCCGGGAGGATCCCACATGCCGCGGAGCGGCTGTGCCTGTGAGCCATGGCCGCTGTGCCTGTGCGTCCAGAGCCTGTGCCCCGCAACGGGAGAGACCACAACAGTGAGAGGCCCACGAACCGCAAAAAAAAAAAAAAAAAAAAGGCACCATAAACATCTACTTTAAATGTATTCTCCAGTTAGAAAAGGAGCTAAGTAAAAGGATTATTATTTTAAGTAGGCCTGTTTCACAAGGATTTAGTTGCAAAAGAATTTAAAGTGATGGGTGAAAAATTAATTTGTTAATAAACTCTAAACAAATACTACTTAAAAAGGTGAACAGTATGTTTGAGTAGGCAATTCATTAATCTACCACAGGTGGAAAGCAGGTGAAAGAAAAAAGGACAAAATCACCTGAAAGCTACAGAATAAATTTTCTTAAATTGAAATAACTCAGAAAGGGAAAATGGCACTAGACTAGGAATTAATCTCTAACCCAACTCTCAAATTTCATCAAATTAAAACTCTAGTATATATTTTATTTTATTATTATTTTTTTTTTTTTGCAGTACGTGGGCCTCTCACTGTTGTGGCCTCTCCCATTGTGGAGCACAGGCTCCAGACACACAGGCCCAGTGGCCATGGCTCACAGGCCCAGCTGCTCTGCAGCATGTGGGATCTTCCCGGACCGGGGCACAAAGCCGTGTCCCCTGCATCGGCAGGTGGACTCTCAACCACTGTGCCACCAGAGAAGCCCTCTAGTATATATGTTAAAAACTCTTCATTAGGGGAGCTACTTAGAGTCTCACCCTACTTCACATCCCCCAAAACAACTGAAGAATTAAATATGAAGTATGGTACAAGAGAGGAGGCAACCAGTACAGGGAGCAAACCGCACTGGTAATGTTCTACTGCATAGCTTATATAGTAGGCACAGTGTTCATTATGTTATTCTTTTTATCTTCTTGTAGGTATGAAATATAAGTATGTGAGTGGTTTAAAATGCACAGCAAACTAAACCATAAAGAAAAAAAGAAGAGAGAAAAGCAAGCTGGACATACTTAACTCTCCTTAGTACTGGAAAGAGTGGAATATAAGAATCATACAAGAAAGAAATAGCAAATTAAATACTGGGGTGGGGTGGGCAGGAACACTTATAAAGTCTGTCTCTGGCAATACAGCAGACTGTAAGTCCAGAGAAGGCTTTCTATTATAAAACACCTAAAAATGATAAACTCCAAAAATAATTTTTTAAGTACATGTCTGCAACCATAGAAAATTAAGGAAACATTTTGAGCACAGCAAAAAGAAAGGAAAAATCCAGAGAAGTAATCTAGCAGTGAAAGAGAGACAGTCTCTGTAATCTACACAAGGTAGCACCCACAGAGGGATTATACACAGTACCAGAAACCCCAACTTGAACATTCTCAGTGGGTTAGCTAAAAGGAACACACGCACGCGCGCACACTCACACACACACACACACACACACACACAGAAAGAGAGAAAGAAGGAAATGGTAGGAATACCTGACTGTATGAAGAGATAATTAATGAACATGAAAATAATTCTGGATAATCTCTTTAGTGCTAAATACAAAGGGAAAAAATGGATTCATGAAAGACAGGTTATCATAAAAAAACATGGAAGAGTGAGGAAAACAGATTTCTACTTAGAGTTCTAAAAAAAACAATGGGGCAAATGCAATATTTGAAGAGAATTTTCTACAACTGATGAAAGACATCAGCCCACAGAATCCAGAAACCCAACAAATCCCAAGTAGCATAAAAAGAAACAAAAATCTACACAAATTATACTGAAATTATACTGAGAAAAACAGATTTCTACTTAGAGTTCTAAAAGAAAACAGTGGGGCAAATGCAATATTTGAAGAGAATTTTCCACAACTGATGAAAGACATCAGCCCACAGAATCCAGAAACCCAACAAATCCCAAATGGCATAATAAAAAAACAAAAATCTACACATACTATACTGAAACTGTGGTCAGGAATGATAATAAGAATAATAGATTATTTCAACAAAGAATGCCAATGGACAGTAGAATGATACCATGAACATGATAAAATCTATTGACCTAGAATGAAGGCATATCAGACAAACAAAGCCTGAGAGAGTCAGCTACCAACACACCTTCACTAATGTAAATTCTAAAGATTCCAAAAAATTAACTCACCTGGAAGGTCTAATATGCAAGATAGCATGATAAATCTAAATTTTAAAAATTTCTAGTGAGTTACAAACAATGAAGTAGAACTTAAGTTCATGATAATGATATTTATATAAGCCAGGAAAGTAATAAACAGAGGTCAAGTGTACTAAGAATTTCATAAGTATACATGTTAAAAAATTCCTAGGGTATCTTCAAAAAGAACAGAATGTGTACAATTCACACACTAGTAGAGGGGAAAAACTCAAGGACAAAATATAATCAACATGAAAAAAGCCAAGAGAGAACAGAAAAAGAAACAGAAATGGGAAGGACAAACAGAAAGCCCAAAATAAGATGTCAGAAATGAATTGAAATATATGAGTAATTACAATAAGCACAAATGGACTAAAAGCTTCAGAAGAAGACAAACTGTAATGGTGGACTTAAAAATCAAACCACAAGCTACTTAAAAAAGAAATACCTAGAAAACAAACGTACAGAAAATTTAAAAACAGAAAACTATTTATCAGGCAAAAACTAACTGAAAGAAAGTGCACGTAGTTAGTAATAACAAACAAAACAGACTTTTAAGTCAAAGTGCATTAGTAATAAATTCAGTCCCTAAATAATAGTATGAGGTACATCAGGAAGATAATTCTCTACCTACGTACACTTCAAAACAGTCTCAAAGCACATTTTTAAAAAGCAAAATGGACATATCTATAGAAAGAAACTGTCAAGATTTTTAACACACTTCTCCCAGCAACAGATAAATCAAAGAGACTCAAAAATCAGCTAGGAATTAGAAGATTTCAACAGAACAAACATGCTTGATTTAATCCCAGCAAGATTTAATTAGAATCTGACAAGCTGACATTAATATTCATTTGAAAAATCAAAGACTAGAGCTGCCAAAACAATTTTGAAAATGGAAAACAACCTTGGAGAACTCATACTAATTGCTTTCAAGACTTACTATCTTTACTACAGTAATCAAGACAGCATGTTATTGACAAAACAATGGACACAAAGATCAAATGAACAGAGTCCAGAAATAGACCCACATATTTGGTTTTCAATAGATACAAACACAAGTCAATGGAGGGCAGTCTGTTCAACAAATGGTGCTGGAACAATTGGATATTCACATGCCAAAAGATGTACTTCAATCACATCACATACAAAAATTAACTGAAGATTGAGGAGGAGCTTCAAGATGGCGGAGGAGTAAGACGTGGAGATCACCATCCTCTCCACAAATACATGAGACATACATCTACACGTGGAACAGCTCCTACAGAACACCTACTGAACGCTGGCAGAAAACCTCAAAACTCCCAAAAGGCAAGAAACTCCCCATGTACCTGGGTAGGGCAAAGGAAAAAAGGAAAAACAGAGACAAAAGAATAGGGACAGGACCTGCACCAGTGGGAAGGAGCTGTAAAAGAGGAAAGGTTTCCACACACTAGGAAGCCCCTTCACGGGCGGAGACCTCAGGTGGCGGAGGGAGGAAGCTTCGGAGCCGCGGAGGAGAGCACAGCAACAGGGGTGCAGAGGGCAAAGCGGAGAGGTTCCCGCATGGAGAAGCAGTGCTGATCAGCACTCACCAGCCGGAGAGGCTTGTCTGCTCACCCACTGGGGCGGGCGAGGGCTGAGAGCTGAGGCTCGGGCTTCCATCGGATTCCAGGAAGAGGACTGGGGTTGGCTGCATAAACACAGCCTGAAGGGGGCTAGAGCGCCACAGCAAGCAGGGAGGGAGTCCAGGAAAAAGTCTGGAGCTGCCTAAGAGGCAAGAGACTTTTTCTTGCCTCTTTATTTCCTGGTGTGCAAGGAGAGGGGATTAAGAGCGCTGCTTAAAGGAGCTCCAGAGACCCGCGTGAGCCACGGCAATCAGCGCGGACCCCAGAGACGGGCATGAGATGCTAAGACTCTTGCTGCCGCCACCAAGAACCCTGTGTGCGAGCACAGGTCACTATCCACAGCCCCCTTCCGGGAGCCTGTGCAGCCCGCCACTGCCAGGGTCCCGTGATCCACGGACAACTTCCCCGGAAGAACACACAGCGCACCTCAGGCTGCTGCAACGTCATGCCGGCCTCTGCCGCCGCAGGCTCACCCCACATTCCGTACCCCTCCCTCCCCCCCGGCCTGAGTGAGCCAGAGCCCCCGAATCAGCGGCTCCTTTAACCCCATCCTGTCTCAGCGAAGAACAGACGCCCTCAGGCGACCACACGCAGAGGCGGGGCCAAATCCAAACGTGAATCCCAGGAGCTGTGCAGAACAAAGAAGAGAAAGGGAAATCTCTCCCAGCAGCCTCAGGAGCAGAGGATTAAATCTCCACAGTCAACTTGATGTACCTGCATCTGTGGAATACCTGAATAGACAACGAAACATCCCAAATTGAGGAGGTGGACTTTGGGAGCAACAATATATATTTTTTTCCCTTTTTCTCTTTCTGTGTGTATGTACGTGTATGCGTCTGTGTGTGATTTTTGTCTGTATAGCTTTGCTTTTACCATTTGTCCTAGGGTTCTGTCTGTCCGTTTTATTGTTTGTTTGTTTTTTAGTATAGTTTTCAGCGCTCATCATTGGTGGATTTCTTTTTTGGTTTGGTTGTTCTCTCTTTCTTTTTTATCAGTTAAAAAAATTTTTTTTAATATTTTTTGGTTTTTATTGTAATAACTATTTTTACTTTATCTTTTTCTTTCTTTTTTCCTCCCTTTTATTCTGAGCCATGTGGATGACAGGCTTTTGGTTCTCCAGCCAGGCATCAGGGCTGTGCCTCTGAGATGGGAGAGCAAAGTTCAGGACATTGGTCCACCAGAGACCTCCCAGCTCCACATAATATCAAACAGCAAAAATCTCCCAGAGATCTCCATCCCAATGCCAAGACCCAGCTCCACTCACCGATCAGCAAGCTACAGTGCAGGAAACCCTATGCCAAACAACTAGCAAGACAGGAACACAACACCACCCATTAGCAGAGTGGCTATTAGCAGAGAGGCTGCCTAAAATCATGAAAAGGTCACACCCCAAAACACACCACCAGATGTGGACCTGCCCACCAGAAAGACAAGATCCAGCCTCATCCACCAGAGCACAGGCACTAGTCCCCTCTAGAAGGAAGCCTACACAACCCACTGATCCAACCTTAGCCACTGGGGGCAGACACCAAAAACAACGGAAACTACAAACATGCAGCCTGCGAAAGGAGACCCCAAACACAGTAAGTTAAGCAAAATGAGAAGACAGAGAAACACACAGCAGATGAAGGAGCAAGGTAAAAACCCACCAGACTAAACAAATAAAGAGGAAATAGGCAGTCTACTGGAAAAAGAATTCAGAGCACTGACAGTAAAGATGATCCAAAATCTTGGAAACAGAATGGAGAAAATACAAGAAACGTTTAACAAGGACCTAGAAGAACTGAAAGGCAAACAAACAATCATGAACAACACAATAAATGAAATTAAAAATTCTCTAGAAGGGATCAACAGCAGAATAACTGAGGCAGAAGAATGGATAAGATGACCTGGAAGATAAAATACTGGAAATAACTACTGCAGAACAGAATAAAGAAAAAAGAATAAAAAGAATTGAGGACAGTCTCAAGAGACCTCTGGGACAATATTAAATGCACCAACATTTGAATTATAGGGGTGCCAGAAAAAGAGAAAAAGAAACTGAGAAAATATTTGAAGAGATTATAGTTGAAAACTTCCCTAATATGGGAAAGGAATTAGTTAATCAAGTCCAGGAAGCACAGAGTCCCATACAGGATAAGTCGAAGGAGAAACACGCCAAGACACATATTAATCAAACTATCAAAAATTAAATACAAAGAAAAAATATTAAAAGCAGCAAGGGAAAAACAACAAATAACACACAAGGGAATCCCCATAAGGTTAACAGGTGATCTTTCAGCAGAAACTCTGCAAGACAGAAGGGAGTGGCAGGACGTATTTAAAGTGATGAAAAGGAAAAACCTACAACCAAGATATTACTCTACACAGCAAGGATCTCATTCAGATTTGACAGAGAAATTAAAAGCTTTACAGACAAGCAAAATCTGAGAGAATTCACCACCACCAAACCAGCTTTACAACAAATGCTAAAGGAACTTCTCTAGGCATGAAACACAAGAGAAGGAAAAGACCTACAATAATAAACCCAAAACAATTAAGAAAATGGTAATAGGAACATACATATCGATAATTACCTTAAAAGTAAATGGATTAAATGCTCCAACCAAAAGACACAGACTGGCAGAATGGACACAGAAACAAGACCCGTATATATGCTGTCTACAAGAGACCCACTTCAGACCTAGGGACACATACAGACTGAAAGTGAGGGGATGGAAAAGGATATTCCACGCAAATGGAAATCAAAAGAAAGCTGGAGTAGCAATTCTCATATCAGACAAAACAGACTTTAAAACAAAGACTATTACAAGAGACAAAGAAGGACACTACATAATGATCAAGGGATCAATCCAAGAAAATATAACAATTGTAAATATTTATGCAGCCAACATTAGAACACCTCAATATAGAATGCAAACACTAACAGCCATAAAAGGGGAAATTGACACTAACACAATCACAGTAGGGGACTTCAACACCCCACTTTCACCAATGGACAGATCATCCAAAATGAAAATAAATAAGAAAACACAAGCTTTAAATGATACATTAAACAAGATGAAAATCGATATTTATAGGACATTCCATCCAAAAACAACAGAATTCACTTTCTTCTCAAGTGCTCATGGAACATTCTCCAGGACAGATCATATCTTCGGTCACAAATCAAGCCTTGGTAAATTTAAGAAAATTGAAATCATATCAAGTATCTTTTCTGACCACAACGCTATGAGACTAGATATCAATACAGGAAAAAATCTGTAGAAAATACAAACACACGTAGGATAAACAATGCACAACTCAATAATCAAGAGTTCACTGAAGAAATCAAAGAGGAAATCAAAATATACCCAGAAACAAATGACAATGAAAACACGACGACCCAAAACCTATGGGATGCAGTGAAAGCAGTTCTAAGGGGGATGTTCAGAGCAATACAATCCTACCTTAAGAAACAAGGAACAAAAAAAAAAAAAAAAGAAACAAGGAACATCTCAAATAAACAACCTAACCTTACACCTAAAGCAATCAGAGAAAGAACAAAAAAAAAAAAACCCAAAGTTAGCAGAAGGAAAGAAATCATAAAGATCAGATCAGAAATAAATGAAAAAGAAATGAAGGAAATGATAGCAAAGATCAATAAAACTAAAAGCTGCTTCTCTGAGAAGATAAACCAAATTGATAAACCATTAGCCAGACTCATCAGGAAAAAACGGGAGAAGACTCAAATCAATAGAATTAGAAATGAAAAAGGAGAAGTAACAACTGACACTGCAGAAATACAAAGGATCATGAGAGATTACTACAAGCAACTCTATGCCAATAAAAGGGACAGCCTAGAAGAAATGGACAAATTCTTAGAAACGCACAACCTTCCGAGACTGAACCAGGAAGAAACAGAAAATATGAACAGACCAATCACAAGCACTGAAATTGAAACTGTGATTAAAAATCTTCCAACAAACAAAAGCCCAAGACCAGATGGCTTCACAGGCGAATTCTATCTTAGAGAAGAGCTAACACCTATCCTTCTCAAACTCTTCCAAAATATAGCAGAGGGAGGAACACTCCCAAACTCATTCTACGAGGTCACCATCACCCTGATACCAAAACCAGACAAAGATGTCACAAAGAAAGAAAACTACAGGCCAATAACACTGATGAGCATAGATGCAGAACTCCTCAACAAAATCCTAGCAAAGAGAATCCAAAGCTCACTGAAAGGCTCAAACACCATGATCAAAAGAGGTTTATCCCAGGAATACAAGAATTCTTCAGTATATGCAAATCGACCAATGTGATACACCATATTAACAAAATGAAGGAGAAGAACGATATGATCATCTCAATAGATGCAGAGAAAGCTTTTGACAAAATTCAACACCCATTTATGATAAAAACCCTCCAGAAAGTAGGCACAGAAGGAACTTACCTCAGCATAATAAAGGCCATATATGACGAACCCACAGCCAACATCTTCCTCAATGGGGAAAAACTGAAATCATTTCCACTAAGATCAGGAACAAGACAAGGTTGCCCACTCTCACCACTTATTCAACAGTTTTTGGAAGTTTTAGCCACAGCAATCAGAGAAGAAAAAGAAATAAAAGGAATCCAAATCAGAAAAGAAGAAGTAAAGCTGTCACTGTTTGCAGATGGCATGATACTACACACAGAGAATCCTAAAGATGCTACCAGAAAACTACTAGTGCTAATCAATGAATTTGGTAAAGTAGCAGGATACAAAATTAATGCACAGAAATCTCTGGCATTCCTATATACTAATGATGAAAAATCTGAAAGTGAAATTAAGAAAACACTCCCATTTACCACTGCAACAAAAAGAATAAAATACCTAGGAATGAACCTACCTAAGGAGACAAGAGACGTGTATGCAGAAAATTATAAGACACTGATGAAAGAAATTAACGATGATACAAATAGATGGAGAGATATACCATGTTCTTTGATTGGAAGAATCAACATTGTGAAGATGACTGTACTACCTAAAGCAATCTACAGATTCAGTGCAATCCCCATCAAACTACCACTGGCATTTTTCACAGAACTAGAACAAAAAAGTTCACAATTTGTATGGAAACACAAAAGACCCCAAAGAGCCAAAGCAATCTTGAGAAAGAAAAACGGAGCTGGAGGAATTAGACTCCCTGACTTCAGGGAGTCCCAGTACTACAAAGCTACAGTAATCAAGACAATATGGTACTGGCACAAAAACAGAAAGATAGATCAATAGCACAGGATAGAAAGCCCAGAGATAAACCCACGCACATATGGTCACCTTATCTTGATAAAGGAGGCAAGAATATACAGTGGAGAGAAGACAGCCTCTTCAATAAGTGGTGCTGGGAAAACGGGACAGCTACACATAAAAGAATGGAATTAGAACACTCCCTAACACCATACACAAAATACACTCAAAATGGATTAAAGATCTAAATGTAAGTCCAGACACTATCAAACTCTTAGAGGAAAACATAGGCAGAACACTCTATGACAAAAATCACAGCAAGATACTTTTTGACCCACCTCCTAGAAAAATGGAAATAAAAATAAACAAATGGGACCTAATGAAACTTCAAAGCTTTTGCACAGCAAAGGAAACCATAAACAAGACAACCCTCAGAATGGGAGAAAATATTTACAAATGAAGCAACTGACAAAGGATTAATCTCCAAAATTTACAAGCAGGTCATGCAGCTCAATATCAAAAAACAAACAACCCAATCCAAAAATGGGCAGAAGACCTAAACAGACATTTCTCCAAAGAAGATATACAGACTGCCAACAAACACATGAAAGAATGCTCAACATCTTTAATCATTAGAGAAATCAAAACTGCAATGCGATATCATGTCACACCGGTCAGAATGGCCATCATCAAAAAATCTACAAACAATAAATGCTGGAGACGGTGTGGAGAAAAGGAAGCCCTCAGACACTGTTGCTGGGAATGTAAATTGATACAGCCACTATGGAGAACAGTATGGAGGTTCCTTAAGAAACTAAAAATAGAACTACCATACGACCCTGCAATCCCACTACTGGGCATATACCCTGAGAAAACCATAATTCAAAAAGAGTCATATACCACAATGTTCATTGCCACTCTATTTACAACAGCCAGGACATGGAAGCAACCTAAGTGTCCATCGACAGATGAATGGATAAAGAAGATGTGGCACATATATACAATGGAATATTACTTAGCCATAAAAAGAAAGGAAATTTGAGTTATTTGTAGTGAGGTGGATGGACCTAGAGTCTGTCATACAGAGTGAAGTAAGTCAGAAAGAGAAAAACAAATACCGTATGCTAATACAATATATATGGAACCTGGTGGGGGGGGCGCGGGGGGAAAGGTCCTGAAGAACCTAGGGGCAAGACGGGAATAAAGACGCAGACCTACTAGAGAATAGACTTGAGGACACAGGGAGGGGAAGGGTAAGCTGGGACAAAGTGAGAGAGTGGTAGTGTATATATGGACATAGATATACTACCAAATGTAAAATAGCTAGCTAGTGGGAAGCAGTTGCAAAGCACAGGGAGATCAGCTCAGTGCTCTGTGATCAGCTAGAAGGGTGGGGTGGGGGCGTGGGAGGGAAAGAGACGCAAGAGGGAAGAGGTATGGGGATATAGGTATATGTATAACTGATTCATTTTGTTATAAGCAGAAACTAACACACCATTGTAAAGCAGTTATAATTCAATAAAAATGTTTTAAAAAAATTAACTCAAAATGGGTCAAAGAGTTAAATGTAAAACCTAAAATTTCTAGAAGGAAACACAGGAGAAAAATCGTTGTGACCCTAGATTAGGCAAAGATTTCCAAGATTTGATACTAAAAGCCCAAAGTACAATCCCTAAAAGAAAAAAACTGATAATCAAAACATAAAATGTCTGCTCTTTGAAAGACGCTGTTAAGAGCGTAAAAAGACAAGCCACAGCCTAGGAGAAAAGATTTATCAAACACATACCTGATAAAGGACTTGTATCCAGACTGTATGTCAACAACTTTCAAAACTCAACAATAATTAAGAAAAACAATATAAAACTTGGCAAAACATCTAACAGATATTTCACCCAAGAAGATACACAAATACATCAGACATATATAAAGATGCTCACCATCATCAGCCATTAGAGAAATACAAATTAAAACCACAATGAGATCACAACATACATATAAGAATGACCTGACGGAAACTGACATTATCAAATGCCAGTGACGATGCAGAACAACTGGAACTCTCATACACTGTTAGTGGGAATAAAATACTATATAACCACTTCAGGAAATTTTCAGTTTCATATAAAGTTAATTATAGTTACCACAGAACCCAACAAGCTATCTTCTGGGTATTGCCCAAGAGTAGGAGGAGAAATGAAAACTTATGTTCACAAAAAAACCTGTCCACGAATGTTTACAGTAGCTTTATTTGTAATGGCCAGAAGTGGAAACAACTGATTAATGGACAAACTGTAATACATCAATACAATGGGATACTACTCAGCTACAACAACAACAACAAAAACTACTGATACACACAACAACATAGATGAATCTCAAATGTATTACGCTGAGCCAAAGAAGCCAGTCTCAAAAAGCTATGTAATGTATGATTCCATTTATATGACATTCTGGAAAAGACGACAGGAACAGAGAACAAATCAGTAATTGTCAGGAGCCAAGGGTTAGGCAAGAAGGTAAGTACAACAGAGCACAAGGAAATTGGGGGTGAGGGGGAGGTGATGATAGAACAGTTCTATATCTTGATTGTGGTGGTGATGCTGACAGAGGCTCTCTAACTAAACTCCAGCCATGCCCCTGAGTCCCCTCCTCAACTATGCTTCAACCATGGCCTATAAAGACTTGAACAGAACACTAACATAGTTTCACAGCTGCATCCCTAGGATAACTCCAGCCCCTCTTAAAATACCTGCCAAAAAAACCTCAAAGCTGCCAAAAGAATTTACTGTGTGTTCCAGCCAACACCTGAACATAGGGCTTCTGTCTGGCAGGACGTGTGGGATGGTAAGAGCTTTGGATAAGCAGCAATTTACCAATCCAGATAGTTTCACGTGGACCAATAACAAAAAGCTCCCCTTCCAGCCTCCTGTTATTTATCACTTCCCTGAGTCCACTGAACCCCCTCTCACCCCTTCTCAATGCCTTCATTCTCCCTTTAAAACGCCAGGTCACTGCTGTACAAAGGAAAGCCGAGCTCCATTCACGCTGGAGTCTTTTCCGTATTGCAGTAATATGTTACTGATTAAAATCTATCCTTACCATTTTAACTAGGGTCCAGCTTTGTTCACCTTTAACAGTACACAACTATATTCATTTGTCAAAATTCATAATACCATACAATAAAAAGGATGAATTTTACTGTATGTAAAATTATACCCCT
The DNA here is from genome assembly GCF_963455315.2 of Globicephala melas. Lineage (NCBI taxonomy): Eukaryota > Metazoa > Chordata > Mammalia > Artiodactyla > Delphinidae > Globicephala > Globicephala melas. The sequence continues at coordinate 93,267,919 of NC_083323.1, read as the reverse complement.
ATTAAAATAAGAAAAACAAACTTTTGTAAACCACAACAAAAAACTTCTGAACCATCAGCAATAATTCACCTCATTAACAGGGCAAAGAAAAATCACATGATCATCTGAAATGCTGAAAAGTCATGACAAACACCAATTCTAGAATTTTTGTTTCTATCAAACTAAACACATATGCCCTTTCTCTAAAACAGGAATAGGCAAACTATGGCCAGGGGTTCAAATCTGATCATGCCTTGTTTTTGTATGGGCCCATGAGCTAAGAATGGTTTTTACGTTTTTAAAGGGTTGTAAAAAAAAAAAAAAAGAAGAAAAGAAAAAAGAGAAAGATGCAACAGAGACCATATGTGGCCAACAAAGACTAAAATGTTTACTAACTGGGCCTTTGCAGAAAACATTTGCCCACTCATTGCTCTAACACCTTGCAAATGTGGTCCATGAACCAACAGCCTCAGAGAAATCTCAGGCTCCACACTACAACTACTAAATCAGAATCCACGTTGTAATAAGAGAATAAAACTCAAGTATTAACTTTCCTTATAAATGTCTTTGTAACATCAGAAAATACACACTCAATACAGAGTAATCGTAGCATACACAACTCTAGAAAACACCAAGCAGTATTTCTAGGATAAATCTATAAAGCATTTGGCAAAATGTTCCTAGGTCAATTTGGAAAAACCAGCAGTTAAATCTCAATCATATTGTGACTCTATTTTCTGAACCCGAAATTATAGCTGACACAGTCCAACACCAAGATAAAATACTTTAAATCATTCTCCCCAGAAAAGTAGTAAGTCTTCATGCCATTAGCTAAGCATAAAAATTATAAAGACACTCCAAGGTTTTAAAGACATATTTCCCCAATTATTTCATTCAAATCCTTCCTTTCATCAAAAGAAAAAACAGAATCTGAATTTTCCCAAATCTTTATAGGCACGTTATAGCCATTTATCTCAGCCTCCCAGAACGACTTGGAAATGGCCATTCTACAAAGTCTTTTCACAAACTGCTTAAATGAAAATTAGGTACAAGTATTACCTCCAAACACCGTTGCTGCGTTTCCCCCTGGGAATGAGAGAGAGAGAGAGAGAGAGAGAGAGAGAGAGAGAGAGAGAGAGAGGGAGAGAAGGAAGGAGCATACCACATATACTGAACAATAATTTAAATAAAATTACAAATACTGCAAAATACAATCATGATTCTATGATCAAGGGATTTGTATTTGAGTCAATACAAATCTCCCTCCTAACAGAAGGCATTCAACAATATGACTGGCAATACTTAGGTCTGGATTTAGGACTCTGTCCCATTCTGTAAGATCTGACAAATCCTGCAATACTTCTTAAGGCAAATGCTTATTAACTATAATATACTTTTCAACTACTCCCACCTTCATTATAAAACATTATTAAGGGACTTCCCTGGTGGTGCAGTGGTTAAGAATCCGCCTGCCAATGCAGGGGGCACGGGTTCGAGCCCTGGTCCAGGAAGATTCCACATGCCACAGAGCAACTAAGCCCGTGCGCCGCAACTACTTAGCCTGCGTGCCTAGAGCCCACGAGCCACAACTACTAAAGCCTGTGCACCTAGAGCCCGTGCTCTGAAACAAGAGAAGCCACCGCACAGCAATGAAGAGTAGCCCCTGCTCGCTGCAACTAAAGAAAGCCCACGCACAGCAACGACGACCCAACACAGCCCAAAATAAATAAATAAATAATAAAAATAAATTAATTATAAAAAAATTTTTTTATTTAAAAATACGATTAATTCCAAGGCTGAAATTTCTATTTTTGATTGCTTTGAGGTTAATGAACTAAACTCATTTAAGATGTATACTTATATCGATAGTAAGTTAAATATGAGCTTATACTAATATCTCCAATTCTAATGCACTACCACATGGATCACTGTAGCCTCCTTCCCTTGCTTGTCTGTAACCTCCCACTCCAACAGTAAGAAACCTGGTTCCCACCACCTACCACCTATCTTACTTATTGAATTCTAGTATAGAATCAGAATTGTTAACCATTCCTCTATGGGAAGCAACATTATCAACCTGAGTACACTACTTATGTGCAGTTCCTTTTGCCTTTAGTCTTACAGGTTCCATGCATTTCCAAAGTTATTTAGGACAGTAAGTACCTTTTCTCCCCCATTATATTCAGTGAGATTTTTTTCATACATTTCTAATAGAGTTAGATTTGTTTGGCTCAGTCTGCATTTCATCCTGGGATCCTCTAACCAACTACATGTTTGTTTTTTTAATTTGCACACATTAAGGTTCACTTTCTGCTTGCAGAGGTCTATGGGTTTTGACAAATTTACAGTGTGCTCTTTTATGATGCTTCTCATCTTCTATATACATATAACAGCTTACAAACAATTTTACTCCTCATTCTTCAGGCAAACATACACATTTCCAAAGTCCTCTTTAATTCTACTAAACAGAGTACACAGTCTACATGTTTGTAGGCGTATCTCCATGAACATAACACTATTTTCAATCTCTGAGGCGACATTTGAGAAAATTTACTTTCAGATTGCTAACAGTTGTTTGCTCATGGTTAGGCTTCAAAGGAAAAGGTTACAGAGTTATAAGAAAACAGATTTCATATCTTATTTTACAACCAAGTTCTGAGAGTTTCACTTAAACCTCTATCATTAATAAAGTTAGTGAAAATTTAAAAAGACAGTTATGAATTCATTTTACTGCTTTCATTTCCACTTCAGTCTTCTTATATATAAACTGAGATGATGTGGATTCACTTACTTAGTTCAGTCTCACTGTAAGGATTCTTAAACAAAGTCAGTCTAAACAGTATCTGTTTACTGTAGATAAACAGTTTATGGTAATAAATAAAAGTATTATTAGACCCAATACCAATGGCTTAGGGAGCTAGACTAAGGACATAAATAAGATATAAGAGCATACAGGTTCTATTCCCTGGATGCCTGCCCCAATCCAAAGCAAAACCTGAATATGTCTAGAACTCATCTATCGAAATTAAGATTCCAGATTATATTATGTAAGATTCTTCTAATAAATATTGCATTACTTAAGCTTCATGTATTTAGATTTTTAATGCAAAAAAAGCAAAAGCCCTGATTTCCAGTTTCTAGTCCGGCATGTAAGAAGCTTAGAAACCATCACTCCATCCTAACAAGCAGAAACCTGAACTGAAAAATATCAACAATTCTTCTTAGATCCATCAGAGAGTTGGGTCACAGAGCAAACTGCTGATCCAAACACTGGAGAAACAGACAGGCAGATACAGAGAATCATAATTTACCAGAGCAGTAAACTATGTGGGAACCAGTAGCAGGGTAGTAAAATCTAAACTGTAACTGATGAATTGCTAGAGACTTAGTGTAAATAAATCTGAAAGTTAAAAACTCCAGAGAGAACCAGTCATGAGGTGGCCCTCACACTTGCCTGAATTCTCCCTCCAGTAACTCTACCAGGTCCTCACTGTGAAGATCAAAGAAAAATCCCCTCATGCTTCCAGCAATGGGAAGGAAAAAGTAATAATTTTTTAACTATAGAATAGTTTGAACTAACAGAATACTCTGAATAAAATCAGAGTATTCTATTCTTCTTAACAAGGCCTGCCCTGCCCTCAAGAGAAACTATTTTACCCTAACCTATTGGGCTTTTATCAGACCTGAGGGAGGGAAATACCCAACTCCAGTCCCCTCTAGCTATCCTGCCCCACCTAAGGGGATGAAAAAAACAGACACATTTGTGAAGCTCCCAGCCCAGGAACTAGAAGACTCACTAAAAGACTGAGACCTACTCATAGAACTACAGAACATATCCCCTCTTCCAGCACATTACTAAAGGCCTATTTACTGCAGTCCCTTTTGCCCACTACATAATGTTCAGCTTCCAACAAAAAAATTACTAAAGGAAAAAAAGTTAGGCTTTTACTAACAAGGCTTACTAAAAGGAAAAAAAGGAAAAAAAGTTTGAAGAGACAGAGCAAGCATCAGAACCAGACTCAGATATGGCCAGAATGTTGGAATTATGAGATCAGGAACTTAAAACAACCATGATTAATATGCTAAGGACTCAAATGGAAAAAACAGGCAACATGCAAGAATACACAGATAATATAACCAGAAAGATTCTAAGAAAGAAACAAAAAGAAGTGCTGGAAATCAAAAACACTATAACAGAAATGAATGCCTTTAATGGACTCATTAGGAGACTGGACACAGCTGAGGAAAGAATCTCTGCATTTATAAAATGTCCACAGAAATTTCCAAACTAAACAGCAAAGAGAAAAAAGATTGGGGGGGGGGGAAGAGCACAATATCAAAGAACTGTGGGACAACTACAAAAGGTATATCATATGCATAATGGGAATCCCAGAAGGCAAAGAAAAAGAGAAAGAACTATTTGAAGCATATTCTAATCTGAAGAATATTCTAATAACTTAGAATTTTCCCAAATTAGTTTCAGATACCAAACCACAAATCTAAGCAGCTCAGAGAACAGCAAGCAGGAAAGGTGAAATACTTAAAAGAGTTGAAAGGGAAAAACCTGCCAATCTAGAATTCTGTAACCTGCAAAATTATCCTTCAAAAGTGAAGGGGAAATAAAGACTTTCTCAGAAAAACAAAAATTGAGGGGATTTATTGCCTATAGACCTGCTCTGCAAGAAACGAAGTTTTTCAGAGAGAAGGAAAATGATACGGGTAAGAAACTCAGATCTACATTTAAAAAAAAAAAAAGTATTAGAGAAGGAATGAACGAATGTCAAACAAAAAACTTTTCTCTTTTTCTTATTCTTTTTTAAAATTTTATTTATTTTTGGCTGCGCTGGGTCTTCATTGCTGCGTGCCGGCTTTCTCTAGCTGTGGTGAGCAGGGGCTACTCTTCGTTGCACTGCGGGGCTTCTCACTGCAGTGGCTTCTCTTGTTGAGGAGCACGGGCTCTAGGGCACGCAGGCTTCAGCAGTTGTGGCACATGGGCTCCCCAAAGGCAGCTAAATTACATGCCCAAAGGAAGGAATAAGAAAGAGAGACTGAAAGAGATTACAGTAAATGTTATTCCTAAAATGTCTCCAGTCAATGCAATGACCGTTCAGCAGAATGAGGCTCTCTGCTTGGGTCTTCTCCACAACGGTCACACTATAGTCTTTCCTATGTTTCAGGCTCAGAACCTGCTTTAAGAGACTTTGTCCTTTTCTAGAGAGTGCGGAAAAAAATGGCAATGGGCCCTAGAGAGCCAGGAGAGGAGCATTCATAGCACTCGGGGATGAAGCACTGAAGCTGATTCAAACGGAACGGAAGCTACTGAACCCCGCTCAGGACCCTTGTACAGATATGTGTGTGATGTTGGACAACTATGGCAGCTGATCTCATCACTGGGAATTCCACTTCTGCAAACCCAAAATCATCATTCAACATGAGGGGAGGAGAAAAACCATGGAGAGAGGAGAAAAAGAACATCCACTGGTATTTGTCCTCCAAAATCAAAGTATCCTCCATATCCAAAGTAGATACAGAGGATTTACTCTGTATTTTGAGTTTGATTACGTAAGAGCTTTATTTGGGTCAGGTGAGGGGACAAAGTTGAATTACAACATTTTAACACTGTCAAATGAATATCAATTTACATCCCTTAGTAAAAGTGCAGTGCAAGACAAGACTAGCATGCTCTGCCCTCATATGTAATCCAGACATGGCACAAATACACAATATCTCTATAAATACAAGAGACTCTACTACTCTAGGTACTGGAAGAAAGTTAAGGTTCAGTCTATGCATCAGAAAGAGAAAAATTCTAAGTAAAGTTTACAAAAGAGATTTTAAAATTCCCAGTTAACTTTTTTAACTTTATAATTTTTCCCATTAATCTATTATAGTACATAATTTAAAGCAAAACTGAATCCTTTAGAAGTTTGTCATTTTTCAAGATGATTCTATGACTTCAAAACTTCCAGAAACTTTACACAGCTGGGGAAGAGCTGCCAACAAGAAGCATCATGGGGCAATGAATGTCAATAAGTCATCAAGAGTTATATCTACATTGGGGAGGTGAGGGAAGGTCATTTCCAGCCCTAAAATATATAGCATACATACAGACTCTGGCTCTCACTGTTAAGTTGCATAAGAGAATATGAAAAAATCAGGATGATATGGTAAAGGGCACCTGCTAAAAGCCTGAATGACAAACTAAGGTGTTATATTTAACAAACAACAATATTTAAGGGCTACTCCTTTTAAGACAGTTACTCCTTAAAGGGGCGGGGGGATAGGCACCAGCCAATAAGAGAAAGATGTAAACGTTTTATTTAAAGATCAACTAGTAGGATGGAGAACATCAAGACTACCAACAGAATAGAGACTTCAGAATGCAGAGAAAAAAGAGGAAAAAAAAATTCTCCAGATTATCTGCTAGGATATCACATAAACATTTTCTATTATTAAAATGAAGAAAAGAGTATTTGACACGAGGCCTGAAAACCTCCCCCCCTTAACCCAGCTGCCTAAAAATTAAGACTATGAGGTGAACTCCTTGACTACATCATTTTATTCTGGACTCTTTCCAAAAATAAAAAAGAACTGGGGTACACATATTAAGGCGTCAGTTTGGTTTGGCTTGGTTGTTTTGTTTTTGTTTGGGCAGTTAACCTAGCTTAGTAACCTATGGTTACCTAAAAGCACTTAACAATAAAGTTGCTAAATTCAACTAGTTGTGTAATATATTCTACAAACACTTTTTATCAGCATATTTAAAAGCCAAAAGGATACCTAAAGTATTCTTTAGGAAATGCAAGAGTGTTTGATAAATACCTCCTATGGCTTCTCAAAAGCCAAGTTACAGGCTCACATAAGAGAAATCTCTCTTCAGCAACAATTATTGCTAACTCTCCAATTATGTAGTCTGTTTGGCCTCTAATTTATTTTGGCTCTTGGTTCTATCTGGGCTTTGAATTAAGAGAATATAAACATATCTACTTGATACTGAAGAATTAAATACATGTGGTTACAGCTCCGCTTTGCCAGAGTGTGCACATCTGCTATTCATCAAAAATTATGAAAACCACTGCCAGGCTGCTATATGCTGTTCACTAGTTTCCACACAAATGTAATTTTATTGCTGTATCTGGCATGATATCCATTTGCAACGCTTTCTGGAAAATAATTTTAAATGGAGTAAAGGGTAGAAGATAGGCTTCATTTTAATTAGGAAGTAATTAAAGTAAGCAAAGAAAACAGTGAGTTTTCAAGACATCAAAATTTCTTATGCCAATAAAGTAAAAATATCTCAACTGTCAATCAGACTAGATATCAGCCATTTTACACAAATTTATTACAATCCCAAGCATATAATTTCTATGATTAGGTAAGGAAAAAATAATATATTTTCCAAAATATTTACAGACTCCTAATCTAGTATGTATACTTAATTTGAATCTAGCTTCCCCTAACAAAAATACTCAGAAATGGTCAGTTTCAATAAAGTTAAACAAAAGGGATACATTTTCACCCTTTACAAGATGTATTACATTCAAAGGTGCCTAATTAAGACAACATTTAGAATTGAGTCATAAATCTAACTGAACCAGATCTATACCAGGTCATAAACCACTTCATGATCCTTGAAGTTATTTATATAATCCTACCTATAATTAAAAGAAGTCATTAGTACACATATTAGTAAGTATGAATAATGCCCAACTATCATGCACATATATCCACAATAAGAAAAGGTAATATTTAAAAACATAAAAGTTAGAATTTCTATTTCTGGTAATTTGATAACAGCATAACCAGAAAACCCTCCTGTTACAAAACACCTAGAACACCTAGAACCACTGGTAAGTCTTTTTACTTGATTTATACATTGCTATGGTCCTCAAAATTCCTGTACTGAAATCCTCAAAAATGATAGTATTAGAATGTGAGGCCTCTGGGAGGTGCTTAGGCATAAGGGCAGAGCTGTCATGAATGGAATTAGTGCCTTATACAAGAGGCTCCAGAAAGACCCCTAGGCCCTTCCACCACATAAGGACACAGAAAGAAGGTGCATGAACCAGGAAGAGGGCCCCCACCAGAAGTGGACCAAGCTGGTGCCTTGATCTTGGACCTCCCAGCCTCCGGAACTGTACACCAGGGGTCCCCAACCCCTGGGCCACAGACCACTACCGGTCCACAGCCTTTTAGGAACCCGGCCACACAGCAGGAGCCGAGCGGCAGGGGAGTGAGCGAAGCTGCATCTGCTGCTCCCCATCACCCGCATTACCGCCTGAGCCATCCCCTCACCCCCCGTGGAAAAACTGTCTTCCAAGAAACCGGTCCCTGGTGCCAAAAAGGTTGGGGACCGCTGCTGACAAGCAATAAAATTTCTATCGTTATAAACTACTCAGTCTGTGGCGTATTGTAATAGCAGCCCAAACAGACTGATACACATATATACACAAAATAAAAATACATAAACACTCCTTTAAATGTACAACTAAGGTATGAAAGTAGGGGAAATCTCTTAGAGAGCCAAAAATTAATAGGGAAATAAAAAGCAGCACACGCTTGATGCTACAGCCACCCTGCAGGTTATTCTCGTCTCAGAAACTGAGGAACTTCTGTTTCAGTGGCAAAGCAGGGAAAAAGACAAGGCCCTGACACACAAGAAGCACTGGGTTAGAAGATTTTTGCACAAAGCACAGACCCTTGGGGAACAAGGAAGTAAAAAAATCTGCCATTGGTAGAAGGAGGCAAAGAAATTTTCTGTCTTGGCCTAGGCTTTGAAAATGTGGGAAAAATCACCAAAGACTTTGTAATCACAAGATGCCCTCACATAGGTTTAGAGTTTGAATTTATTCTATCTACGTTGTACAGGAACTCCAAATTCCAAAAATTAAATAGAAAAAATGTTCTCTGCTTGAACACGGTGATAACATAGGTATATACACATGTCAAAACTGCACTGAAAATCTGTTCATTTTAGTACATGTAAGCTATACTTCAGTTTAAAAATAAAGCAGTCCCTGGAAACACCTCTAGGGTGCTTGGCAAAAACAAACCTCTCTGGAGTAATACGCGCGCCCCCCGCTGCTCCGCCAAGAAGCCACTCAGAATTCTCATAGACAACCCCTATGAAGATCAGCTCACAACTCAGAACTCTAAAACACCTAAGGAAACGGTTCACCTGAAGAATCAGCAAATATAGCAAAGAACAGAAGTGGATTTCTAAGAACTTCAGAAAAGTGAACAATATGATAGACATTTATAAGTAATTTAAATGATTAAAACACATAAAAAATAAACTAAAATACATGGGACAAGACATCATAAAACAGTAACAGACATCCCTAACACAACAATACAAGAACTGATACTCAGTGGATGTTAAAACAATCAACAGATGAGGAACTGGATATTGGCATGGTACAAAAGGATCATCTCACAGATTGCATGAAGGATATAAGAGGAAAAGCTCAATATTATAATACGAATATTAACTTTCATCATCTGATTCTACTGAATATTAGCATCACTGTAAGTAGGACAAAACATTTCTGATGTGATGAATACAAAGTACTCAATACTACCCATGAAGCATTTATGCCAAAACACTGAATTCGTTGCAAACAAAGCCTCCTATCATAAATTTTAATTTTACAAGAAATGTAAAGGAGGGCTTTCCTGGTGGCGCAGTGCTTAAGATTCTGCCTACCAACACAGGGGACACGGGTTCAAGCCCTGGTCCGGGAAGATTCCACATGCCGTGGAGCAACTAAGCCCATGCGCCACAACTACTGAGCCTGCGCTCTAGAGCCCGTGAGCCACAACTACTGAGCCCGCACACCTAGAGCCCATGCTCCGCAACATGAGAAGCCACTGCAATGAGAAGCCCGTGCACCGCAACGAAAAGTAGCCCCTGCTCGCCACAACTAGAGAAAGCCCACGCACAGCAACAAAGACCCAACTCAGACAAAAATAGATAGATAGAAAGAAATGTAAAGGAATAAAAATAAGTCAAACATCCAAATAACTCTTAAAAAACCCAAAATCTATGGGCTTCCCTGGTGGCACAGTAGTTGAGAGTCTGCCTGCCGATGCAGGGGACGCGGGTTCGTGCCCCGGTCCAGAAGGATCCCACGTGCCGCGGAGCGGCCGGGCCCGTGAGCCATGGCCACTGGGCCTGCGCATCCAGAGCCTGTGCTCCACAACGGGAGAGGCCGCGACAGTGAGAGGCCTGCATACCGCAAAAAAACCAAAACAAAACAAAACAAAATCTGGAACATTCTACAAGACGACTGTAGAATCATTTCAATAAGTCAAGAGACTGAGAGGAATAAAAAGATGGGGGGGACTGTTCTAGAGAAACTTAAAGAGACATAATCAAATACAACTTATGAACCTTGTTTTAAATCCTAATTCAAACACGCCAACTATAAAACAGCATTTCTGAGGCTATGAAAGATATCAGAATATGGAATAAGTAAACTATAATATTAAAGACTTGTGCATTTGGGGTGTGTGGAAGACAATGGTACTGCGGTTATGGAGAAAAATGTCTATTTTTCAGAGATGCAACATAAAGTGAGATGTCACTGTGTGATTTGCTTTAGAACACCTCAGCTAACAAAACAGCCTAAATTTCTGAACACAGGAGAGTAGCTGAATAAGCTATGCTGTATTTGCACAATGGAATACTAGGCAGTATCAAAAAAAAAGAATGAGGAAGAGCTCTATGAAATGATACGAAGTGACATTCAGGATATACTATTAAGTTAAAAAAGAAAGTGCAAAAAAAGTCTTTAGTATTTCTTTCATGTAAGAACAAAAGGGAATATAATAAGAAAATTTATATGTATCAGCTCATTTGCGCAAAAAAGAATTCCAAGAAGATAAAACCAGAAATAAATGATAATAAGATATCCTAGAGGACAAATGGGAACAAGTTGGAAAGAAAGTGAAAATGGGACCATGGTAGAAGGACAGGGAGGACGGACACTACTCTGAGTAAAGCTTTTCGTGTTATTTCTAACTCTTAGAAACATGGTAATTATTTCACATAACCCCAAAATAAATTGATAATTAAAATCAACCAGGATATTGGCGGGGGGGATTCAAAGTGGAACACAAACAGTAATAAATATATTACAAATGCCACACTGCATTGGGTGGGAAAGAAAAGAAAGTACCTAAATAAATTTGGAAAACAGTATTTTGACTCTACTGACAGTATCTTCATAGTAGTGTATTCTAGATAATAAATTTGTTTCTCACAAGAGTAGAGGTTAGCAATTCTGAAATTCTTGTATACTAGGATTGAGCAAATAAGAAAATACATTGTGGATAATGAGAACCAGGTTTCTCACTATCAAAGACTGGAAAAATAACCTACCAAACAAATGGTGTGGGGGAAGAAGACTATAACACAATTCTGTAAGCAGTGGATTGGAATTGGAGCTATCAACACGAACCCTTTTTTTAAATATATAGATACAAATAGAAACACACAGAACTAGGTGTATGTATATACATACATGTATTTCTTAACTCTGTCCACTGAGAGGACTTAAAAGCAATGAAAATCCAGTATGAACACACCGAGCTTCCAGATCGTAATTTCTCAGTACCATTTTCCAATCAAAGGAGAACAGAGCCCCTTGGAGAAACGGTTGATTCTAAGGGTGAAGCAGAAGGACAAGTTGAATCTGGAACATCTTGTGCTATGCAGATAGTAAAAAAAAAAAGGGTTTAAAAAATAATGAGGGCCTGTCAAAAGGACACAGGAGCAAACTTGAAGGAACGCCCAATGGCAAAACCTGGGACAACCCTAAGCAAGAAATAAATGACACTAATGGATTATAACCTATAGAATAAATAAATGCCCAAGTCCATACTAGTATAAATAATTGGATAAATGAATAAATAGTAAAGACAGGAAAGCTCTTCCTTAAGATGGAATTCTAACTGAGAATGCATGTAACAGGAACAATGGGACTAGAAATATCACCATTTGGCAAACACCACAGTAATAACTGTTGCAGGCAAAAACCATCAAAAAATGCTGAAAAGTACGATAAACAGGATAACTGCATAGCTTCAAATATTTATTACAAGGGGGGAAAAAGTAAATACAAAAAAATAAATAAATAAATAAACCTAACAGACAACACCATAAGCAAGTGATCAAATGTTACATCGCCAGTATCTACATCATGCACCTGCTGATATGAAGCCCAGAGAAGAGCACAACACGACCTCTGCCATGCCAAAAATGTATAACCAATCACAAGAAAACATCAAACAAATCCTAAATGAGGGACATTCTACAAAATGGCCAGTAATCTTCAAAAAGTCACGGTTACAAAGACAAAGACTGGTTAAATGTCCAGATTAGAAAAGGCTAAGGAAATAACAACTAAATGCGACATGGGATCCTAGTCCACAAAAAGGATTCTAGGGGGAAAACTGGAGAAATTCAAATATGGTCTACAGTACTGTATCAACATTAATTTCCTGATCTAAGGTATAACTATTCTATGATTACATAAAATATAATATTAGGGGAAGCTAGGTAAAGGTTATACAAGAACTATACACTATTTTTGTAACTTTTTTATAAGTCTAATATTACTGATAACACTATTTTCTCTACTTTCATGTAGGCTATTTTCTCATAATAAGTCTTTTAAATGAGGGGCACAAAGAACTTCTAGAAAAGCAAAATACAACTGCTGATATTAAAAAATCAACTGACTCAAACTGTAAAATTAGGCACAGCTGAAGAAAGAATTAATTATCTGGAAGGCATGTACAAAAACTAACCAGAAAGTGGCCTCAAGAGATAGACAGAAGATATGAAAGCAAGATTAAGAGGCAAGGAGCAGAAAATTACATGGTCCACATACATCAAACAGGAGATCCAGAGGCAACTAAAGAGAATGAAGGGTAAGTAAGAAAATAATGGATAATAATTTTCTAGAATTAATTAATAATAATGATTACATTCTAGAAACAAGAGTTCTAAGCAGGATAAATAAAAACATATCCACATCTAGACACAAAGTGAACAAAGCTGCAAAATATCAAAAATTAAGTGATGGGGCTTCCTTGGTGGCACAGTGGTTAAGAATCCGCCTGCCAATGCAGGGGACGGACACGGGTTTGAGACCTGGTCCGGGAAGATCCCACATGCCGCAGAGCAACTAAGCCCGTGCACCACAACTACTGAGCTTGCACTCTAGAGCCCGTGAGCCACAACTACTGAGCGCGCATGCTACAGCTACTGAAGCCTGTGCGCCTAGAGCCTGTGCTCTGCAACAAGGGAAGTCACCGCAATGAGAAGCCCGCGCACCACAACAAAGAGTAGCCCCCACTCGCCGCAACTAGATAAAGCCCACGCACAGCAAGGAAGACCCAATGCAGCCAAACATAAAATAAATAAAAAATTAATTAATTAATTTTTAAAAAATTGGGCTTTCCTGGTGGTGCAGTGGTTGGGAATCCGCCTGCCAGTGCAGGGGACATGGGTTCGGGCCCTGGTCCGGGAGGATCCCGCATGCCGCGGAGCGGCTGGGCCCATGCGCCACGATTGCTGGGCCTGCACTCTAGAGCCCGTGAGCCACGAGTGCTGAGGCCCGCCCGCCTGGAGTCCGTGCTCCCCAACAGGAGGAGCCACCGCAATGAGCCTGCTCACCTCAATGAAAGAAGGCCCACGTGTAGCAGCGAAGACCCAAACGCAGCCAAAAATAAATTAATTAAAAAAAAAAAAATTAAGAGTTGTTTAGGGACTCCCCTGGTGGTCCAGCGGTAAAGAATCCACCTTCCAATAAAGGGGACATGGGTTCGATTCCTGGTCAGGGAACTAATATCCCACATGCTGCAGGGCAACTAAGCCTGTGCGCCACAACTACACAGCCCACACGCCCTGGAGCCCACGTGCCACAACTTGAGAGAGAAAACCCACACGCCACAACTAGAGAGGAGCCTGCGCGCCGCAACTAGAAAGAAGTCCAAGCAGACTGTGCGCCATAACGAAAAGGATCCGGCTTGCCTCAACAAAGATCCCATGCGCCACAGCTAAGACCCGACACAGCCAAAAAAAATAAATAAATAAGGCAAATAAATATAATATTTTTTTTAATTAAGGGATGTTTAAGGGCTGCTTTTAAGCAACCAGAAAAAAAATAATAAATTACTTGCCAAGCAACAATTATTAGAAACAGCAGACTTCTCACAGCAACAATTAAAGTCAATACCCTCGAAGTACTGAGTGCAAGTAACTATCACAAAGAATTCTATATCAAATAATTATCATTCCAAGAATGAGGACAAAATAAATACATTTTCGACAAAGATCAAGAGTTTACCATCAACAGACCTCTGCTGAAAGGAATATTAAAGAACATACTGCAATCAGAAGGAAGCTGAACACAAATGGATTAAGTGGGATGCAAAAAAATATAGTAAAATAAGAAATTAGTACAGTGAGTAAATCTAAAAACAGAGAATTTATAAAAATCCTCCTTTAAATAAAGCTACCATGTTGCATTTTTAAAGTAATTAAATGTGCAAAAAAACATGGCTTCAGCAAGATACCTTTCGTGATGAAAAAAGCACTGAACGTGGAACTGGAAAATCTCAAACAAGAATCTGACTTTCTCTTATTGTAGCCAAAGGCCTAAGTTTCTTCAGCCAAAAAGTGAAGGCATTTAGCTAGAAGTTCCTTAAAATTCCCTACCAGTCCCAGGATTTAATGGGCAGGAAACAGGCTTCCCCAATTGACCAGGACACTTTTAAAAATGTAAGTTACTGAGAGTTCAGAGAAAGATATTTCATACTCAGAACCAGTGCTTCAGGATATGGAGCTTCATGGATAACTGGCTATCTGCTTCTGTGCAAAAACTATGGAAATGGATATGATCCTAGGAAAAGAATATAGAAAATGATGCATTTTAAGCTTAAAGAGTTAATAAAGAAAGGAAAAGGGTGGTCCAAGTGGTAGGAAAACCAACAGTATGAAAATGAGAAAGGCTTAAGAGAAAATTTCTAAAAGGAATATGGTATCAATATCAAATGCTGCAAAAAAATAAAATACTCAAGACAATCATTTTATTCCTACTTCACAAATTAGCTATCACAGACTCCTCCTTCCAAAATCTTAAAGGTTCAATGACAGAAATACCAGGAGCAATCAAACTAATTTGCTATAATTTCTAAAGAGCCAATCATACTGGAATACAGCAAGGGTATGTAAGATCTCCAAAATGCAGAGAACTCAGTTAAAGGTATCCTATTCTTTACTCACATAAAATTTCATTGTTCTCCTTGTTAAGGATAAATTAAAAGGTCAATGCTGCAAGCAAGGATAGCTTTTAGCAAAGAAAGCTATTAAGAGACTGGGCTAGGTCATACTGCAAATACTCCCTTTCAACATTCCTGCAATAAAAGTGGGCCTTGGAGATACAGAACATAAAAATATCAGACCACATAATCAAAACTCAATTTGAGATGTGATGTATATCACTAGATATAAAGAATTAAAAATTGGATGAGGGTTAAGATGTTTGTAAGAGGAAAGACCAACACTAACATTTAAGAATACATATAAATATACACACATTTATTTATTCTTTTTTTTAATTGTTGAATTTTATTTTTTTTATTTTATTTTTTTATTTTTATTTTTATTTTATCTTATTGGTCATCAGTTTTATACACATCAGTGTATACATGTCAATCCCAATCACCCAATTCATCACATTTATTTATTCTTAAAAAAAAAAAAGTTTTCACTTCCAAGGGCCTTGATTCCTATCCCAGAGGCTAGTAAAGCTAAACCTATTAACCAGATTTCCTGGATTAGTGGCTTTTCTTACACACTCTCTCAATTTTTAGGTAATCTCAAAAACACCTAACTCCAAACATATCTGAATACATATAGTCTGCCTAAAAGTAATGGGCCACATTTTCCATTCTTCATACAAAAAGAATCCTTCAACATTTTCAAATATTTTTCAGTTTACATCAAGTGGAACTAGAAAAGAGGTTTAAACTAGAGGTGAAACAACCCTAAAAAAGTGTGATGACATATGCAATAAGGGCAGTAGAAACAAAATTTTAAGAAGAATCTGTTCGGCAGAAACACAATTCTAAGTGTAACATACCTAAATTAGACTTGAATATGTAATTGTAAAATACGATTTTTAAAATTAGAGTACTTTCTTAGGGCTTCCCTGGTGGCACAGTGGTTCAGAATCTGCCTGCCAATGCAGGGGACACAGGTTTGAACCCTGGTCTGGGAAGGTCCCACATGCCACAGAGCAACTAAGCCACTGCGCCACAACTACTGAGTCTGCGTGCCACAACTACTGAAGCCCGCGCGCCTAGAGCCCGTGCTCCGCAACAAGAAAAGCCACCGCAATGAGAAGGCTGCGCACCAGAGCGAAGAGTAGTCCCCACTCGCCTCAACTAGAAGAAAGCCTGGGCACAGCAACACAGCCAAAAATAAAAATAAATTAAAAATTAGAGTACTTTCTTTAAATGTCTGACTTTTAAAACTTAAATAATGTCAAAATTGAAAGGAACTCATCATTCTACAGATGAGGAAATTGAGGTCCAAGAAAATGAAGTAACTTGCTTGGTAAATAACAGAGCAAGATGTGACATGAAACATGCTCCAGTGAGTGTATTTTTATAAAATATGATCTTGAAAACTTCAAATGAAAAGACTAAAAATCTTAATTATGTTTTAAGTTAACAACTGCAATCAAAGCCATAGTGATTTAGAATTCACAGGACCATACTAAAATTTACATTTGCTTAGAAAACAAATGTCCCTAACAAGAATAATTAATAGAATTATAAAAGAAAATATAAAGTCCAGCCACTCAAAAATATTTACTGAATACTTACTATGTGGCAGGAACTATTTTAGTCACCTGGGATATACCAGTATATTAAATACTTTTAAACATACTCAAGTCATGACAATTATACGTACATAATTGATAAGGAAATTATAAATCATTCTTTTTCCACTGAACTAGTTCGGCAAGCATTTTTAAAGCAGAACTTTTAGTGTTGTTAATATTATTCTTAACAATGATAAAAATGTACTTTTTAAAATACGTATCACTCAAAGCTATTCAGTATGAATTCACTTCAGACTGAATCACTAAAATTTAACTTTTTAAAATATCCAAAATGATGTGGAATAGGAACAGATCCTTAACAACCAAAAAACCCTTAGAACTGCTTTATTTGTACCTGAAACAGCAGGTCCTCAGCATCACTAAGATTAGTACAGTCACTGTGGATCAGATTAAGGAGCTCCCCCATTAGGAGCAGCCACACAGGAACCACCTCTCACTATAAAGGAAGGATACTGTTTTCTATAACTATGGTTGTTCATTTCTGGAACAATTTCCATACACACGTTTTCCTGCTCCTTATTCAGAATTCTACACTGCCAGTCACTCAAAAGAAAAAAAATCTCAGACTAACAGAGGCCACATTTAGGGAGGGAAATAAAAATCTTCCTTCAGTCTAGGCTAAATGGACTGACTGCACAAAGAACTCCATACATCCAAAAGCACACAGATTTCTGCACCAGTTCCCAGGGTTCAAACAATACCAGTCATTCAATAGCTTTCCTTTTACATAAGCTGCTGTGAGAGAGCTCAGTCAGCTCTTCTGAACCTCATAACCCAGGATCCCGGAACTCTGATAAAGCCACCTTTTTCCTCAGCTCTGTTTTCATGTACTTTCTCTGGAAAGCAAACTTCATTCTTCCCCTAAAAAATAAATCTGAAAATCATCTCTTCTGTTTGATAAGTGATATACTCAATCCAAAATTACTACTCCATTAAAACTAAAAGCATTAACATAAAACCTAAGGTCAATACCGAAAAACTGTTTGATAAAATATATTTTTAAATGCATGAGTTTAAAATATAATTTTAAATACGCTTCATCATGCTAATTACCAAATGATGCCATTTGTCTGCATTCTGTTTGCTTCCAGTTGCACAATTTAAAAATTAGCCATCTGCCACAAAATAACTTTCAAAAAAGTAAAAGAAATTTTAAAAGAACTGTTAAAGGGGGGGGAAGTGAATTTACACACACAAACACACTCAACACTAACTACAGACATCAAAAATAATAGAAGACATTTCTTTGAGTGTTTGACCACACCCCCATTTAGGCCTCAGGAAAAATATACATATTCTTCACTGAACATCCCTTAGAAGCTTAAATAACAGTACTTTCTACCTTCAAAGCACATTATTATTGATTCTTCCAGTATCCTTTACCAGCTGAGTCTTTGGCAAATTCAAACTTTAAATATTAGTAAAT
Source organism: Globicephala melas (assembly GCF_963455315.2). NCBI lineage: Eukaryota > Metazoa > Chordata > Mammalia > Artiodactyla > Delphinidae > Globicephala > Globicephala melas. The sequence continues at coordinate 93,249,592 of NC_083323.1, read as the reverse complement.
ATTCAAGCCACGGAAACGCTAATGTAAATACTTCTTAATCACATGGCAAACTTACTTCCTAAGACACTTATCAGACCTGCCACCCAGAAGTAAAACTCAGTTTTAGGGGACAAAATGAGAATGATTCATTTACTTATTAAATTATCAGCTCCTGAATAGTCAATAGTTGCCTATAAATTCATCTCCCTTGACTATGTACAATCACGTAATCATTATCCCTTATAGAAATAAGATGCTACTCCAGAATGGTGATAATCTAGCTATTTTATCCACCCATCCTCCTTAAGAGTTCTGTGGCCCTTGTAATTCCTTTAACACTCTTTCCCTCTCCACATACATACTACATAACGCAAATAAACATGCTTTGAAAAAGGAAAAGTTCTCGCTCCTAAGTTTTCTCTCCTTAAATAAAATAGTAAATCCTTAAAGATATTCCCCCTCTCCCCCAGAAGAACACAAAAAGCAGAGCTCTGAACATACTAACCATTTAACAGATATCTGGGGAAATTTCCATCATCACCCTTAGAGTTATAAGATTGAATCTGTCAAAAATGGAAAAAAAAAAAAAAAGAACTTTTCATCAACGTATTACTCCCTAATAACCACTGAAAGCACCAAAACCCTGTGTGTTCTGTGAAGCAGTAACCTCAGAAACATTTCAACACTCCCTAAGACTTAACGAACTTGGCTGGCAAAAGAGATTCCATTTCTCAAAAATACCTTGCAAGTTCTCAAGAAGCAAATTCTTCAATCAATAGAGTTTACCACACATTCAACATCTGTGACCTCCTTGGGACACACAAACCTTTTTCCTACCACTAGAGTCAGTACAATATTTTCTGATGCTCTATTAAAAGACCATCTGACTTTAGCAGATACCTCTTAATGCCCCTCTAAAAAGACATGTTTTACATATTATATAAAGTATACATAATATGTGTTTTCTAGAACTTCTCACCCTAAAATTTCACTCACCATTGCCCATGTTATCTTTTATAGTCAGAAAAGGCTTTTCATTTTCCTATAACATTGTATCTTCTTTAACTTTTGTCACCAAAAAGGGTCTGATATCAAGAGAAAGGAGCATATATAAACCTTTCATTTTTCCCATATTTTAATTTATTACATAATATTAATCCACTGCCTTCTATAAATGAGTTTTAAAGCATTCCAATATACTTGAAAGTCAAAGAAAATGAAGTACTAAAAGAGTTATTCACAGGTTATTTATCTTTAGATTTTAAACAATTATTAGTAACTCATTGCAGGTTCATGTTTAGTTATCTATACCTAGCCATGACAGACTCTGGCATGACACTGTATTCAACAGATAAATAGCAAGGAATTGTATATGGCAGGACTGAAACACAGTAACAGAGAAGCACCTGAGGATACAGTTCACATTTTATAGTAAGATCTGCCCATAGCTTTAAGTTTCCCTTCTATTAGAAAATAAACTTGTGCACTTCCCTGGTGGTCCAGTGGTTAAGACTCCGCGCTTGCACTGCAGGGAGCGCGGGTTTGATCCCTGGTTGGGGAAGTTCCACATGCCACACCCGGTACAGCCAAAAAAAAAAAAAAGTAATAGGATACCATGGTATCCCTATACATTGTGTTGCCCAAATTAGAGACAGCTTTCTGAAAAATCAGTGGTTCTGTAGAGAATATCTGCACTAAAAATATATATATAATAAAAACACAAATATTTAGGAAGAAAATAAACTCTTATGGCAAATACATGTCTAGCTAACTAAAAGTGAGTTATTTAATAACCTAATTTTTATTTTTCATTCAACAGTGACATATTAAAAAAATCAGTTTAATATAAAAAACACTAGGCATTACAAAACAATTGTGTATATAATAAAAGGTACAAGATTCAGAAGATTTTTTATATAATCTTGAGCTATCAAATACTACTCATTTATCATTCCTTCTTCTCTGCCTTCTGATTATCCTCCCATAATTATAAAAAATAAATGCAGAAGAAAAACCAAGAACTATAAACATGGCTATCCCATAAGTGATACTAGAAACGCAAAACTATTTACAGACACACCTTACTTTCAGAACATGACCTAACTTCCCACATTCAAATCTACTTGACAAAGAAGCCCAAAGAATCTAAAACTGGGGTCTGATGTTTCTTTTCTCTTGGAGGTAAGGGGTGTCTATGCTAATGGAGAGAAAACAGCCAGGAGAAGGAGATACAATAACCTTTGTACATGATGCAAAACTTACCCACTTGAAGGATCTAAGGCAATAGCTCTAGGTTGATCCAACTCTTGCCAAAATAAAACTTTTCGTAAAGATCCATCTAAATTAGAAACTTCAATACGATTAGTTTCAGAATCTGTCCAGTACAATTTTTCTCCAAGCCAATCACATGCCAGCCCATCAGGGGACAATAATCCAGAAACAACAACATTCTGTACACTCTCAGTTTTGTTGAACTCTGTTCGTTTAATGGCTTCTTCGCTGACATCACTCCAGTATATCAAGCCATGACCAAACACAAAGTCCACCGCAGCTGCATCCTCCAAGCCTCCAACTACAATCGTAGCATTCTCTTTGCCATTTGCAGCATCAACCAATCGCAAGTCCCGTCTGTTTGCATAAAGCAACAAAGGGGCCGCTAGAACAAAAAAAGAAAAATATGTAAGTCAAAACAAAGGAAATGTCTTGGTTCCTATAAATTGAGTTTCAAATCAGTGTTAGTGAGCAAATACTATCAAAAATAAAGAGTAAATCAATGTATAGAAAACTGGCAAAATCTTTTCACAAAGCATTATTTTTGCACCATTTTAAATACAAAAGAGTTGCAAGAGGGGAAATTAATTGTACCAGGACAGTCTTTTCTTGTTAAAATATCTGTCAGATAAAATTTTTAAAAGCCTGGTCATTCCAAGAACTGGCAAGGATATGGAGCCAGTGGACCACTCATACTCTCCTGGGGGCCTGTGAAATGGTGCAGCATCTTTGGAAAGCAGTTTGGCAGTTTCTTAAAAGACTAGATATTTACTTCAGAGAAATAAAAGTATATGTCAATACAAAGACCTGTGCACGATGCTCACAGCAGCTTTTTTGTAATAACCCAAACTGGAACCAACCCAAATGTCATCAACAAACTAATGGATGAACAAACAGTGATATATCCATACAATAAAAAGTAACGGGGACCAAGACTGAACCAGGAAGAAATAGAAAACATGAACAGACCAACACACGTAATGAAATTGAAACTGTGATTAAAAATCTTCCAACAAACAAAGGTCCAGGACCAGATGGTTTCACAGGTGAATTCTATCAAACATTTAGAGAAGAGCTAACACCCATCCTTCTCAAACTCTTCCAAAAAACTGCAGAGAAAGGAACACTCCCTCCCGAACTCATTCTACGAGGCCACCATCACCCTGATACCAAAACCAGACAAAGATACTACAAAAAAAGAAAATTACAGACCAATATCACTGATGAATATAGATGCAAAAGTCCTCAACAAAATACTAGCAAACAGAATCCAACAACACATTAAAAGGATCATACACCATGATCAAGTGGGATTTATCCCAGGGATGCAAGGATTCTTCAATATACGCAAATCAATCAATGTGATACACCATATTAACAAACTGACGAATAAAAATCATATGCTCATCTCAATAGATGCAGAAAAAGCTTTTGACAAAATTCAACACCGATTTATGATAAAAACTCTCCAGAAAGTGGGCATAGAGGGAACCTACCTCAACATAATAAAGGCCATATACGACAAACCCACAGCAAACATCATTCTCAATAGTGAAAAACTTAAAGCGTTTCCTCTAAGATCAGGAACAAGACAAGGATAGCCACTCTCACCACTATTATTCAACATAGTTTTGGAAGTCCTAGCCACGGCAATCAGAGAAGAAAAAGAAATAAAAGGAATACAAATTGGAAAAGAAGAAGTAAAACTGTCACTGTTTGCAGATGACATGATACTATACACAGAGAATCCTAAAGATGCCACCAGAAAACTACTAGAGCTAATCAATCAATTTGGTAAAGTTGCAGGATACAAAATTAACGCACAGAAATCCCCTGCATTCCTATACACTAATGATGAAAAATCTGAAAGAGAAATTAAGGAAACACTCCCATTTACCACTGCAACAAAAAGAATAAAATATCTAGGAATAAACCTACCTAGGGAGACAAAAGACCTGTATGCAGAAAACTATAAGACACTGATGAAAGAAATTAAAGTTGATACCAACAGATGGAGAGATATACCATGTTCTTGGATTGGAAGAATCAATATTGTGAAAATGACTATACTACCCAAAGCAATCTACAGATTCAATGCAATCCCTATCAAATTACCAATGGCATTTTTTATGGAACTAGAAAAAAAAATCTTAAAATTTGTATGGAGACACAAAAGCAGAATAGCCAAAGTGGTCTTGAGGGAAAAAAACAGAACTGGAGGAATCAGACTCCCTGACTTTGGACTATACTACAAAGCTACAGTAATCAAGACAATATGGTACTGGCACAAAAACTGAAACATAGATCAATGGAACAAGATAGAAAGCCCAGAGATAAACCCACGCACCTATGGTCAACTAATTTATGACAAAGGAGGCAAGCATATACAATGGAGCAAAGACAGCCTCTTCAATAAGTGGTGCTGGGAAAACTGGACAGCTACATGTAAAAGAATGAAATTAGGATGCTCCCTTACACCATACACAAAAATAAACGCAAATGGATTAGAGACCTAAATGTAAGTCCAGACACTATAAAACTCTTAGAGGAAAACACAGGAAGAACACTCTTTGACATAAGTCACAGCAAGATCTTTTTTGATCCACCTCCTAGAGTAATGGAAATAAAAACAAAAATAAACAAATGGGACCTAATGAAACTTAAAAGCTTTTGCACAGCAAAGGAAACCATAAACAAGACAAAAAAAAAAAAAACCCTCAGAATGAGAGAAAACATTTGCAAACGAATCAGCGGACAAAGGATTAATCTCCAAAATATATAAACAGCTCATGCAGCTCAATATTAGGAAACAAACAACCCAATCCAAAAATGGGCAGAAGACCTAAATAGACATTTCTCCAAAGAAGACATACAGATGGCCAAGAGGCACATGAAAAGCTGCTCAACATCACTAATTATTAGAGAAATGCAAATCAAAACTACAATGAGGTATCACCTCACACCAGTTAGAATGGCCATCATCGGAAAATCTACAAACAACAAATGCTGGAGAGGGTGTGGAGAAAAGGGAACCCTCTTGCACTGTTGGTGGGAATGTGAATTGATACAGCCACTTTGGAGAACAGTATGGAGGTTCCTTAAAAAACTAAAAATAGAATTACCATATGACCCAGCAATCCCACTACTGGGCATATATCCAGAGAAAACCATAATTCAAAAAGACACATGCTCCCCAATGTTCACTGCAGCACTATTTACAATAGTCATATCCTGGAAACAACCTAAATGCCCACTGACAGACGAATGGAGAAAGAAGATGTGGTACATATATACAATGGAATATTACTCAGCCATAAAAAGGAACGAAATCGGACCATTTGTAGAGATGTGGATGGATCTAGAGACTGTCATACAGAGTGAAGTAAGTCAGAAAGAGAAAAACAAATATCATATATTAACGCATATATGTGGATCCTAGATAAATGGTACAGATGAACCGGTTTGCAGGACAGAAACTGAAACACAGATGTAGAGAACAAACGTATGGACACTAAAGGGGGAAAGCGGCAGGAGGTGGTGGTGGTGGTGTGATTAATTGGGAGACTGGGATTGACATGTATACACTGATGTGTGTAAAATGCGTAACTAATAAAAATCTGTATAAAAAAATAATTTTTAGAAAAAAGTAATGGGGACTTCCCTGGTGGTGCAGTGGTTAAGAATCTGCCTGCCAATGCAGGGGACACAGCTTTGAGCCCTGATCCGGGGATATCCCACATGCCGCGGAGCAACTAAGCCTGTGCACCACAACCACTGAGCCTGTGCTCTAGAGCCCACAAGCCACACCTGC